>NC_136059.1:1767893500-1768493500 GCF_964261635.1 Lissotriton helveticus | reverse complement strand
CCCGCGTCTGAGCGCCGGTCCAGGCCGTTCAGACCAATCACAATGCTGCTGTCATGCACGTGACAGCAGCGTCTTGAATTGGCTAGGGGAGACTGGGAGCCTGTGTGGTTGACAGAAGAAGACGGAGAAGAGGCGGCGTCCGGCTGGCAGGTAAGTGCTATTTTCATTCCATTTTTTTTAAGCTCCCAACTACCACCACTACTGTCCCAGAGCAGTCACCACTGCTAGTTAGTCTTTTCAAAGGACACCAGCTGAGAACCGAAGTGTGAGGGCACGAGTCATATCCATAGGCAGGCAACTCAGAAGAATACTAAGTCCAGGGATAATAAAGGAGATCTGTGCATTAGCAGGTGTTTCCAGCATCAAAGACACAGCAATCTGGCTGTATATTACCCGGTGTTATGAAGAAGGTCTGTCTGACTAAATGTCACAGGAGATCCTTTCGATGCCTTGGTCCCATGATTTGCTTGGAACCCACGAGTAATGGAGAAAAAAAGTCTTACCTAAGAATCCATGTTTAGGGTTTAGATTTAGATTTAAATCGGTTTTAGAGTATAACAAGATATGTTGAGCCACGCCACGTGATTCATTGACATTGTAGATTTTTGCGGGAGTTGATTATGGGTATGTGCCCTACCAGGTTCAATGCGGCGAATCGCTTATGGCTTCCTGAAAAGCTCCACCAGAGGTTCCTTGAAATCATGTGCAGAATCTTGTAGTCCTGGTACGTTTTTATAGAGGGACTAACTCCACCACTCAACCTCCCACCTGCAGATAGAATATTCGATTTGCCAGTACCCTGTGCATGCATACTGGACTTAGATGTTAGCTTTTTTGCTGGTCCTGTGGCATTACTTCGGAATTGAACTTTCCCCTTGATCAGCAAATCAGGTCTAAATGAGAATAGATGGTGGATCGCCAGATTCGATTCCACTTGTTTTTACTCAGCTCAAACAGAGAAAAAACGATTTGGGGGAAAACAAGGAGGATTTGTATCTCAGTGAACACGAAGAGACAAAATGAACCATCATGTGTCCAGGTGGGAAGGCGGGATTTTCATTCTAGAGCCTGCTTACCACTTCCAAAATCCCGTCACAGGTCGACTGAACCTTTTTATCTGTCATAGAGTGAATTAGGCAACCTATTTACCAATAATCAATACTTTCAACAACTCCCATTACCTTTCCCCAAAGAACCACTGACTAAGAACTAAGTTTGAAGATTTATTACAGAAATGAAAACAGCTGAAGATACAAACACCTCAACACGAGGTTCAGAAGATAAACAGGCACTAATACAAACATAATCCTACGGGAAAGTCTTAGGCGGCTTATGAATAATACGAGAATCAATTCCAGAATCATCAGGCTAACAAAGATTGCTGTAACTTGAGTTCTGGTATGCATTGGAAAGAAAAGTCAAGTTAATCTATCCCTACGCTATACTATATGACATCCCTACTCAACAATAGCCCATCCTAGCAAAAGGTGTCAGCTGTGGTGATTTCCAAAGAAGTTCACTCACTCCTCTTCAGTCTAGAGAATCCTCAGTCCTAGCTAAGCTCTTTGCCCATCCAACCGCTCTCTCTAACTCCTCAGCCCATCTGCTCTACCTCCACCCTCGGGGTGCTGTCCCTAATGCAAAAACCCCACAATACGGGCGACACGCCTTCAGGTACGCCCCTCTCGAAGGTGTTGGTTTCCAGAATTTTCCATTATGGCACCCCTCCATCCGTGTCAGTCCAAACGTCCTTGGTTCCCAGACTCTCCGTCGCTCCAAGTTGCATCTTTAAATTCCTCGGCTACTCCTCCATGTCTGAGTCTAACATTCTAACACTCATACACAATGGGCCCTTCTACTCTACTGTCTACTTGGTCCGGCACCTGCAAAGAAATACATGAGAATCGTCTCACACATTCTTTAACGTTGATTAGTTTTAGGCAAGGGCCGCTTTTACTAAACATTTCTACCATTTAATGCTAAGAAAAACATTTCCAGTCAGGCCTACTCGATTTCCATGGACTAGACCTCTACACGTTTATAGGCCCAACTTCTTACATTAACAAATTTTTCGTTCTTTAGGCCTTCTCCTATCTCTGTTTCTTTCATGGGCTGCCCTGATCCACGCATTCAATGCTTCAAACTGCGTTGGTCTGGGGGGGGGGGGGGAATGCAAAGAAGTCATAATCGCTTTTAGTTGATACAGCACCTCCAGTCTAAAAGTTCCATATTTAGGAAGAGTCAATTCCTCTTTTCCGTCAGTCATCTTGCACCAGTTCTCAAGCCACAATATGGTATGCAACCCAACATTCGTAGCCATATAATAGGCTGGGGTATCCTCGGGTGGAGCCTCTTCCCCACCCCGAGGTTCTAACTTCTTTTCACCTCTAAAACAATCTCGCAACACTTTTAAACATTTCATGATGAAAAGCAACCACGTTTCCATGTTTACAGCGCTCTTCTACCTCTCGATGACAATCCACCAATCCCAGCGCGGCTCCTTCAAACGTCACTCGCCTCCGTTTCGCAGCAGTTCCCCTCCTCTCTCCGCTCATCTCCCGGTCACACATGCGTCCCAATCATACACTGGAAATGATCACTTCCGACCTAGCGGCCACTTCCTTGACTGTGCAGCCACAGTCTAACCGTAATTGTCACCGAACCGGCAAATGTCTGTCCACGAACGACCGGACAATCGCCTCACTGATAGGTTACAGTCACACGGCAACTTCCGACCAGCGTCCGTTACTCACGCACTCACACATTCATTCCCCCTATCTCGGTCCTGCGGGCGATCAATGATACCTCATGACCCCCTTTTCAATGGTCGACAATTACTTATGGGTGTTCGATACACTCGAACCACTTAAACTCCCCTTGAGCTTAAGATTTTCCCGGTTGCGCGCGCTCACAACCTGATCTTCCTCACACACTACAGGCACTCAACTCCGCAAGACAATACAAACCGTATCACCGCAATGTAACACGCATGACCCTTTTTCATACTCATTCTCTTCCGAGCTGCTGCTTTCTGACGCACCGTTACTCTCCGTCAGTTTCCATGGAACGTCATCCTCCGTCCGCGATTTTCTGGATACTCGTCATTGGTTCTCTATGGGCCTCGGGAAATCTCAACCTACTCTAGATTACCCTCACTCCAGAAGATAAACCATCCTCTGCTACCAACTGGGAAGGCGGGATTTTCATTCTACAGCCTGCTTACCACTTCCAAAATCACGTCACAGGTCGACTGAACCTTTTTATCTGTCATAGAGTGAATTAGGCAACCTATTTACCAATAATCAATACTTTCAACAACTCCCATTAGCTTCCCCCAAAGAACCACTGACTAAGAACTAAGTTTGAAGATTTATTACAGAAATGAAAACAGCTGAAGATACAAACACCTCAACACGAGGTTCAGAAGATAAACAGGCACTAATACATTTCTACCATTTAATGCTAATAAAAACATTTCCAGTCAGGCCTACTCGATTTCCATGGACTGGACCTCTACACGTTTATAGGCCCAACTTCTTACATGAACAAATTTTTCGTTCTTTAGGCCTCCAACCTCAAAGTAAATGCATTTTCTACTTTAAGCAAGCTTATCATGAATATATATAAATGCAAATATGAATTTTAATAAAACAGGTCTAAACAAGCGAGGGTAATCTACTAAAACAGCATCATTAGTGTTTCAAAACTCTTAATCATTTGTTCTGCAGGTAGTTCTAACATCAAATACTTCAGTTCTCAACCCTACCTCGCATTTGAACATGATTAGTAAATCCTTTACATATACGGGTGCTGACTACTTGTACATATGACGCATCCCTACAATTTTTCACTTCAATTTAGCGCTCTCTCAGTTCCCCCCTTTGATGACCTGTGTCATCACCACCATCACACCATTCCTCAGGGTAAGAACCGAGCTAAACAGAACTTGTGGCCACTTGCCCTCGCTTAAGCATCTCCAATGCTCTCAGGCTGCGATATTGACCATCCTGCAGCCTTTCCATTCTTTGCTCTTGCACTCTCATCGATCTCTGCAATCTAGTTGACCTATACCACTTGTACAGTCTCACCAAACCCCACAGCCCAAACACACATGCTACAGCTATGATGAGGGGTTTCAGTATAAACCCAAGGAAACTCCTTCCCAAATTTGCAAACCAGTTTCCCACGGTTCCAAATCCCTTGCCAACCTTCTCCCACACGTTCTCTTGTGTCAAATCTTCGATCTCATAATGAATGGCAGTAATGTTACTGATATATTTCTCCAGATCCTTAAAATTATCCGGAATATATGTGCAACATTCCTGGACCTTCAAACGTTTACAGACTCCTCCCTCTTTGGCTAGAAGGACGTCTAAAGCAAGATGGTTTTGTAAAACCATTGTCCTTATCGACAACATCTCACCCTCAACCAACACTAGTGATTTTGCTGTATTCATTGACAGTTCATCCACCACTGTTGCCAATCGCCGTATCTTCACGTCATTCAGAATGACTCCCACCATGGGTATCATTGCTCCAAACACATCTCCCACTATCGCACCCGCACTTTCACCTCGCTTTACCCTCGTCTGATGTCCTCCCTCTAGGAGAGCAAAATCCTCGGTATGGTAAATTTTGGGAAAAATGATCGCTAAGTAACACGTCCCGTACCATTTTTCCGGCAATCTCACATACGCATTCCTTCCACAGACAAAGTACACCGTTGGAATCACCTGCACCACACTCTTCAAGAAATCTTTCGTATAATACTCCAGTGTGAAAGTATGTTCACATGTAGTATGACCCACATACACATTTTCATAATACGTCTGTGGTCTGTGAAGACATAACTTCCCTTTCTGCACTTCATCCAGGGCTATCGGACCATAACTCCCTTTAGACTTGTGCTGCTTCTCCTCCTCTGTCCAATCAACTTTACCTCGCCCTGAATCTCGCAACTGTTTTTGCTTCGTGTACTTGTCCTCAACCTGTTCTATGAACCTCTTCTCTGTCTCTGATAACAAGCACGTCAAATTGTGTCGGTGAGCATATGAGGTGTCTAATTCTTGTGTCGGAATGAAAAAATATCCAAGTCTGTCCTCTGACTTATAATAGTCGAACTTATTCAAGTGTTTATAAGCAGGGACTTCCGGTAACACAGCATCATAATTCGAAAAGAAATACTCAAAATGGTTACGCCCATAAAGTATGCTAAGCAGTATACTACATGAGATTCCATATGTCAATGGAAGGTGATGGTATCCAATACCCTCATCTACTGAAGCCGGCAATTGCATACACACATAGCAGTCTTTCGCATCCATCGCATCAATGTATTCATACAACAGCTTGGCATACGCATTCTGTCCAAAATTTCCCTTAGACAGATCTGCGTGTAACCTACGGCTTTCTTCTGCTAACAAAGCTTTTTCTACTCCTACTTTGACCTCTTTCTTGCTAGGAGTGATGGGTGTCGGTGTTCCCTCAACCTTCACTGCCTGCTCGTGTGGTACTAAATAGGAAACTGCAACTACTAATACTATAAGGAGTATCACTCCTCCTAAAAGGGTACCTATTATACACTTAGCTCTACGAGTCGGGTTTCCAGCCTCCATGGTCTCAGGACAGGGTAGTTCGTTCTCAACAACTATTCCAAGTCTCTTTTCTTGGTTATTTGAGTCTCTCGAACCACACCTCTGAAGGCAGAAATCCCCGTTTCCGCTTTTCTTTTGCAGCCTTTTCTTCTGCAGCAACAATAGACAACCCTAGCCCTTCTCCGTCCTCTGTGGAAAGTCCCTAACTTTCTTCTTCCTCCACTCGGCGCTAGGTTGGTCTTGACAGCTATTTACAAAGTCTCTAATAATCTATGATGATATTTGCTCCAACTGCACAAAGCACATAATCCAACAGTTCCATGCGAAGGACTACTGCTTCATACGATGGTATTTCTGGACCAAAATGTAGGAAAAATCAGTCTATCCAGGATTAGATCATGTATCTTGCTCAGGTAAGGGGGATTGGGAATGGTAAGTGTCAGTACGCCTTCAATCTCAAGTCCAGGTACCAACAGTATCACTTCCAACTTAACATTTGGGATTGTACTGGTCACTGCCACCGACCTCACCCTCCCTGATCTCAGTACACCTGGCATTTGTCAAAGGGTAGATCCACTCGGGAGTGGCGTATCTTCGACAAGGTACTCTCCCCCTCCTTGACCTCCTCGGACCTCTTTGTTCCGTCTCCTGTTCTCCCTCGTCCTGTTCAGACTCTTCAGACACTGGAGCAGGAGATCCGTCTCTGAGACCAATCGCACGTTCAGGCGCCTCCACCTTTCAGGCCAATGAGCCTCTGCACTCTTCACTCTTCTGCTTCTCGTTTGCACACCCTGTTCATCGCCACTTTCAGCTTGTTCTGCGCTCAGATCACCTTCACAGCCACTTCCCCCTTCAGAGGCAGATTCAGTGTCGCTGTTGTCGTGATCTCCCTCAGCTCTATCGGAGGAGATACCAGCTTCTTCGGACTCCCCCACAGCTTGACTTGTCCCCTCCTGTGGATCTTCCTCTTCATCAGTGTTGCCCTCCACGAGAGGAGCTGTTTCTTCCAAGGGTGCTGGTACTCGTGGGGTGTGAGAAGCGTGGACCCAGTTTGGCAACCCTCCACACTTCACAGCAGTGTTCGTCACCAGTATAACTTGGAAAGGTCCTCTCCAGCGCACATCCAGGCAGCTTTTTCTGACGTGCTTCCGCATCAGGACCCAGTCACCTGGGCACAGGTCATGACAAAGGTCTCTGGAAGCCGGAATTTCAGCAGCCCGCACCTGAAGGGACACAGAACGAATGACATCAGAAAGTCCCTTGCAGTAATCAAGGATCAGATCATCTGTGATATTTAGCAAGGCGGTTGTAGGAATAGATGGCAATCTCATAGCCCTCCCCATCAGTACTTCGTGAGGTGAGAGTCCTGTCCTTCTGTCTGGTGTACTACGCATGCTCATTAGCACCAACGGAAAAGCATCTGGCCATTTCAGGGACGTGGATGAGCACACCTTCGCCATTCGGGCCTTGAGGGTCCCATTTATTTGCTCCACTATACCAGAAACCTCTGGTCGGTAACTACAATGCAGCCTTTGGTCAATGTTCAGTGCAGAGCAGAGCATTTTCACAACTTCGCTATTAAAATGTGTTCCTCTGTCCGATTCCAAAGAGGTCGGAACCCCGAAACGTGGCACTAGCTCCCTCAGCAACAACTTTGCTACTGTGAGTGTATCACACCTACGAGTTGGGTATGCCTCAACCCACCTGGAAAACACACACACGATCACCAGGACATACCTAAGGCGATTACACCTCGGCATCTCAATGAAATCCAGTTGCATCCTGTAGAAAGGTCCGCCAGACCTCCCAATGTGACCCATAGTAACTGGCGTTCTTTTCCCAACGTTCATTTGTTGACATGTAACACACCTTTGACACACTGCTTCCGCAGCCGTCCTGAATTTTGGATTGTACCAAGTTTGTCTGAACACACGCATCATGGCATCTCTTCCCAGATGTACAGGACCATGTATCTGTCGTGCCATCGGACTCACCAACTCATTCGGCATCACCGCTCTCCCATCAGCCGAAACCCATAGGTCCAACTCTCCTCGGACACAACCAGCCATTTCCCACACTCTCTTCCCATAGTCGGACACCTGCTCCTGCATGCTCTTCAATTCTTCCCAGGTATCTGCCACCTCAAGCATCATGCTTAACTTGGTTCCTTCCTGCACCCCCTCAATCGTTTGTTCCTTAAACGAGTATCCCTGTCTCGGCACAATAACGTGCAACCTCATCAGCATAACGATTACCCATGGACACAAAGTCAGTATTCTTGGTATGTGCCGTGCATTTCACGACAGCAATTTCGGCTGGACCTTGTAGAGCCTCCAGCAACAACCTGATAAATTCTCCATTCCTGATAGGGGAACCTGATGATGTCATGTAACCCCTTTGGGACCACAATTGACCGAAATCATGAACCACACCGAACCTGTATTGGCTGTCTGTATATATGGTGATCCGAATCTTGTTGGCTGCCAGGCAGGCACGCGTCAACGCAATTATCTCAGCCACCTGTGCGGAGTGTACTCCTTCCAGGCAGGCTGCTTCGACTATTCCAGAGATAGTACAGACAGCAAACGCTGCTCTCAACTGACCAGTGTTGTCCCTTACACATGAGCCATCCACAAAGTAAATTTCGTCTGGGTCTACCAGTGGCTCATCGACAATATCCGGTCTGGGTTTGGTGCACAGTTCAGTCACATCAAGGCAATCATGGTCTTCCCAATCATCATCCAAGTCATTTGGTCAGGGCATCAAGGTAGCAGGATTCAAGACCGAACACCTCCTGAGGTTCACATTCTCCGCAGCAAGTATAACCTGCTCGTAGCGTGTGAGCCTGTTATTGGTCAGGTGTTGTGTCTTGGTCCTGGTCATCAACAATTCCACTGAGTGGGGCACATGTACTATCAGTGGGTGACCCATCACAATGCTTTCACACCTCTCAATGCTGACACCTGTTGCAGCAACGGATTTAAGACATCCGGGCAACGCTGCGGCTACTGGATCTAAGGTAGCCGAGAAGTAAGCAACTGGTCTACGGACTCCTCCATGATCTTGTACTAAAACTGCCAAAGCACACCCCTCCCTTTCACAGCAGACCAGTGAAAATGATTTGGTGTAATCGGGCATTCCCAGAGCCGGAGCGTGACACAAGTCCTCTCGCAACTCAAGAAAAGCCATCATACAATCTTTGTCCCATGGTACCGGATCACTGACATCCTTGTGTGTCAGTTTCTGCAATGGCTTCGCCTTCAGGGAAAAATTGGCAATCCACTGGCGACAGTAGCCGACCATACCCAGGAACATCCTAACCTCTCTCTGGGTCGTAGGCACCATCATTTTCATGATCGCCTCAATCCTGTCAGGCGACACTTTCCTTTTTCCTTTCTCTATCCTGTGACCCAGATACTGTACTTCAGACAA
This sequence comes from Lissotriton helveticus, assembly GCF_964261635.1. NCBI lineage: Eukaryota > Metazoa > Chordata > Amphibia > Caudata > Salamandridae > Lissotriton > Lissotriton helveticus. Next base: position 1,768,484,474 of record NC_136059.1, on the reverse strand, counting down.
ACAGTACTGTAACTTGGTAGGGGATACCTCATGTCCATTCTCGGCCAAATGGTTCAACAAAGCAATGGTGTCAATCCTACAAGCATTTTCTGTGTCTGACGCAACAAGGAGATCGTCTATGTACTGTACCAGAACGGAGTTCTGTGGCAGCACCAGATTCTCAAGATTCCTCTTCAGTAGCTGATTAAAGATCGAAGGGCTCTCTGTATACCCTTGAGGGATACAACACCATGTTAAGACGCGGTTCTCTATTTTGAACGCAAAAAGAAATTGGCTCTCCTCATGCAATGGCATCGAAAAGAAAGCCTGACACAAATCAATCACAGAAAACCATTCAGCTTGGAACGGTATCTGAAACAGTATCACTGATGGATTCGGTACCACTGGACAGCATGGAACAACTATGTTGTTCACCTTTCGCAAATCCTGCACAATCCTGAACTTCCCGCTAGGCTTCTGCAAGCCCGTGATCGGGGAGTTGCATGGACTGCCCATGACTTCCTTCAAAATTCCCTGTCTAATCATGGATTCGATCACAGGTCTTATTCCTGCAAAAGTCTCTGGGGTCAACTTGTATTGAGGCGTTTGTGGGAACTCAGCGTTCGGTCTTACTTGAATCTTAACTGGCTCTACCCCTTTGATCAACCCGATCTCCTCTCCTGTAAAGTCCCACACTTCCGGTGAGACTGCATCCCTCAGGTCCCAAGGGAGTTCCTCCACAGTTAAAGCAGGGTACAACTCTATACACACATGTGTATTTGCAACCTTGAAGGCAGCATCATCATCATTTGTCTGTAACTCTACTCCCTGTGGGGTACAGTAAATGGTACAATTAAGCTTACACAGGAGATCCCTCCCCAACAGACACACAGGACTGGAATCACACACCACGAATTGGTGGTTATCCCTGAAACTCCCGATCTTGACTGGAACTGGTTCAGTCAGAGGGTTTGTCATTCTTCTGTTCGCAACCCCTACCACTTGGATAGTCTGTCCTGAAAGGGGCAAATTAGGGACAACTGCAGACCGCACAGTAGACCGGGAAGCACCAGTGTCAACCAAAAGGTGGTGGGGTGTCCAGCTACATCGGCCTCTATGAATGGTCCCCTCTGATCTACCTCCAGCACTGCCCCGAGGGTGCAGTCCTCCTCCCCACTCAGGCACCGTCCTGTCACTGGATCAAAGTAATAATACTCTTCCCCTTCAACTATGAAGGGCATCTGCTTGTAAACCTTGTTCCCTGTTGTAATCTTCGGTGGCTGGGGAACCGAGCCCTAGGGGCTGAAGTCCTCCCTTTTGCCGTCTTAAATTTAGTTACTGTTACTCTCGGTTCAGGAGGGGCTTGGACCTCCTCCTCCTCCTCTTCTTGTATTTGATTGTCTGGGTTATGGGGACACTTGCGTCTCCAATGTCCGATCTCGTGACACTGGTGACACCTTGTCGTCTTTTTCAGAGCCGCCAGGTCTATCCTTGGCCTTGGGCCCTCTTCATTGTCCCTTTTCTGTCCCCCTGATTTTCTCCCCAATGTGCCATTGCCAGACTGACCCTGTCCTCCCGATTGCATCTGTACTAACATCAGTTTATCCTTAAGCTTCCTTGTCTTGGAGTCTATCTCATCACTGCAATACCTCGCGTACCTCAAGATCTCGTCCAGAGGCTTGTTCTGCCAGCAAATTAAATGTTGCTGTATCATGAGACAGATATCAGGTCTCAGACCCAGGACAAACTTGGACACAAACTGTCCCATGTCCTTTGGATCCATCACATCCAATCCACTGTACTGCTTAAAAATCTGCAAGAGCCGCTCATAATACTCATGAACTGTTTCCTTCGGTTCCTGCCTAGTCCGATCTATCTTCACCCAGTCTATGTCCTGTGGTGGTACCTTAGTCTTCAACCACGTGATCACCTGCTCATATTTTATCATCACCTTGGGTGAGGGTCCATTCGTGCTAGTGTCTCGATCCGGCTCCTCTGTGGGCCATTCGACACTAACCTTGCATGCTATCCATAGGTCTCCTGGGACTACAATGTCGAACAGTGTGTTTAGATCAATCCACAATACCTTTGAGATCTTAACCTCTCTACCTGTTTGTACCATTCTACTGGACTCTCTCGCAGCTTTGGAAATGAGTTCGTAAAGGCAGCCAAATCTCCCCTACTCCAGGGTACATGTACATATCCCCCGTGAGCCACCTCCCGTAAGGGGTACGCTTCTGCCTGCATCAACCCTCCTCCCGGGGATGTCTCAATAGCGCTTCGTCTAACGCTCTTTCTCTTTGACCACCTTTCCTCCCATTTGTCCAATTGGGTCCAGGTTCGGATTCCCACTATCAGTTCCCTGATGTGGGTTTATAATCCGATCACCCTCTTTTCTTCTAGGTCTTGGTCTGAGTACTGTAACCTATGGCCACCCTGTAGTGCTTTTGTCTTTGTAAAATCCACCACATACTTGTTTGCTAACTCAGACAGTTTCTCATGTGCTGTCCTAGCCCTCCGAGTGACATCCTTTGCCACAAACAACAGTTCATCTGGCTCATAGAGTTCTATTCTCTCTAGTGGCAATGTACCTTCCACTATTTCCTCCACTTCAGATTTTAGTCTCAACACATCAATCCTTCTTGCTTTTATTGCTGCTCTCAATGTTCCTTGGCTAGGATTTCCATTAGAGTCCCTCCCGCCACCGTCCTGATTCCCTCGTCTGTTTTCTTCGGGTGTGTTAGGGGGAACCCTCCTGTTTTCCCAACCCTCATGGTCCCACTCCTCTCTATTATCGCCAGAGGTGTGGTGGGACACCCCCCTACTTTCCACACTTCCGCGTTCCCATTCCTGCCTGCTTTCGCTAGGCGCGCAGTGAGACACCCCCCTAATTTCCTGGGTTCCATTGTCAAACTCCTTCCTCGACCTGTTGCTCTGGGTATCAACAATCGTATCCCAAGTTCTCAAGTCCGGCCTTAATTCTCTGATGGACCTTGGCCGGAGTCCTTTCAAATCCATCGGTCCTCTCAAACTCCCTGTTCTCCAGAGGAATCTGCCGATGCTGCCAAAGGGGTGCTCCTTTCTGCCGGCCTTGGCCATTGGCACCATCCGTCCGCCACATTACTCCTCCCTTCGCTGACACTTCTCTCTCTCTCTGTTTGTAGCGGAGCCTCGCTCTTTGTCTGTTCTGGATTATATACTGATACTATGGGACCTACGGTGACAGGCACCGTAAGGGCGTCTGGCAATCTCTGTGAATCTACACCCTCTTCAGTGTGCACCTTTTGCACCGTGAACCTTCCCACTACTCTCATTGTGGGGTCTTTTCTCCCTCTGCCGGGCCAAACTTGTCCCCTAAGGAGCTCAAACAGCTTTCCATCGGGACACCACCGTCTATGTCGGGGTCTCCCTTTGAAGGACTGGACTTTTATCAGTACCAGCGGTGCCAGGGAACAACACCTATAACCTTCATGGGATACCTGTTTCGGCGCACAAACTACAGAGACACGGGACACTTCCTTCGACGTCAAAGATTCAAGGTTTATTACTGCAGGGAACACAGAAGTCACGACAAGTACAACACGTGCAACTTGGGGAGACTGCTTCAAATTGGTTCTGTGGATCGCTCCTTTTATACAGATTTTCCCCATAGGACATCATGATACACAAAGTTTACAACCGGTTCCCATAATTATTCCTCAGAGGGGTCGCTTTGGTCACTTTGAAGCACATAAGGTCCGGAACATGAGTGCGGAAACATTTGGTGGTTCCCAACTGTAAAAACCCATCTTCCCAACATTAGCAAATTCCAACCGGCAGTAAAACAGATCGAAATAGGAACTAAAACAGGTGGAGAGGAAGATGGAAACAGTGGGCGAGTCGAAAAGGGTGTAAAAGGGGAGGTATCGGGAAACACGAGATACAGGCATCAAAGGGACGTGCCTAAATGAGATGCACGGCTGAGACAATAAACTGGCACGGCAAGATGAGCCTCGAGCGGGGCCATCTGCCTTACAGTATCATCCCCCTCATCATAAAGACACTTACAAAGAGCATGTGTCTTCCGCAAATATCGTGGGAGTCCCAGGGTCGCGAAGCGGACAGTGTCCGTTCGCTGCCTACTTGAGGGCAAGAGACAAAAATGGATGCCGTATCTAAGATGGAACCCGTGGGTACAAATGGAAAACTCACATATCAAATGAACGGTACAAGTTAGCACAGCGAAACTGCGCACAACTACTAGACTCGTCATTTACGGTTCTTAGATACCAGACTCGACCATATTCGTGCGAGTCGAAAACACCACCTAAAAATTGTCACGGAACCTCAGACGCTCCTTTTGCCCTCATGTAGGCAAGCACTAGTCGGAATCATATTCGATATTCATCAGACCCTCGAGATGTTGTTGCAGCATAGCTCTGTCCAATCGAGACCCTTTGGTAACAGGTGGCTGTCTCATACACGTTGTAGCACAGAGGCCACATAAGGCAGGACCGCACTGTACACAAAGGCAACACGTGAACAGGAATACTACAACGACTCCAATGATCGTCAGAATTTTCCAACCCCAAGTCGACATCAGGCCCCAAAACCAACCAAGTAGCGTCCAATCCCCTACATCCACGTGTATGGATTCGGAGATCTTATGCAACCTCGAGATGGCTTGATAGACAGTCGGAGCGTTATCAGGAATAAAAATACAGCAAGATGAATGGATCACCTTACAAACTCCACCTCGGTCTGCCAAGATTACATCTAAAACCATACGGTTTTGTAACGTCATAAGTCTGTCCGCCTGAAGTTCTGTGGTGATATTACCAAGGGCACTGGCAGTAATATTAGCTGTCGATTCTACCACTCGAGTCAACTGTCTCAGATTCCTACTATTAACCATAGGTCCCCAAAACGGGAGGAAACCCTTGAAAAAGTCTCCTGCCTCTTGACCGGCAGTATCCTCTTCGCTAATTACGCCTCTCACAACTCTAGTCTTGTGATAATCTGCATCTACAGTGAACGTAGGAGGCAACAAGTTGGCAATAAAGCATGCACCTATAAAGTCAGAGGGTAACCATGCATATGCACGATCATGACAAATAAAGTAGGTACCCTTGGCAGCCAGGAACACAGGGGAGGAGACCATTGGCAGAATGTAATTTTCAGTGCAAGCACTCTCTCCAAGTCGGGCTTTCGATCTACGGCCGCGACCTATTAGGCAAAAATTACCAATGTGGGGTACGACCCATATCGGAGGCGAGCTTTTAAGCTGTTTTTCATTAGTGAACACACTATATTCGCCTCTACTTAGGACCCTATAGGCTTGTACCTCTTCTTCAGGGATAAGCGAAAGATCATAGATATCGCTATCTAAATCCTCTATTGCTATCGATAAAGTTTTTTGGTACGAAGTAGGACCAGAGTAAGGGGAACGTGGTTCTCGAATGGGGTGGAAACCCAGTGCGCTTCGGAACATTGTTTGAAATGCTCGAGCAGACCCTTGGGAGCTATACGGTAACACCAGATATGGAATTCCCTTATCCGTAGTATGTGGCATAAACCCACACACCCAACAGTTAGTAGTGTTTACCACTAACTGATGCTGATGAAGGAGTTGAATAAAGGAATTATTGCGGAATTCTGCACGTCTAGCCTGCTCGTGTTCAGGTAGGATGTGAAAAGAATGAGGAGAAACAGTGGAGATGAAGTTAAAATCAGGGGTAGGAGTAGGTGTGATAGAAGACAAGAAGTGAAACATTGTGTAATACACTGCACCTACCAAAAATGCAGAAATAGTCATGAACAATACGAATATTTGAAATATGAAACATTTGGTACGACTGAGTTGCTGCAGCTTGAATCTTCTTGCTTGAGCTCTTTCCAAGTCCATCAGCTTCGAAAATGCCATTCCCTATGACCGTCCGCAACGTTTCTTGACGCACTTCGTTCTGTGTAGCAATAGTCAATTCCTAGGAGTTCCCAGGCATCGACGGTCTTTAACCTAGCGTCAAGACCTACTAACCAGGAGGAAGTACACGCGCGGCCCTACGGTCTTTATTTCATAAATTTATATATATATATACGCAAAAACAATATCTCTCAGCTGTGGAAACAAAAAGGTGTAAAGAACGGAGCTCAATAAATATACAAAATAATTGTAATAACGTGAGTGTTTTACAGTGTTCAGGAAAAAACGGGATAATGCACTTATCAAGGGGCAGAACGGATTTTTTATTAGTCTCTGGTGCTTGATCGCAGAAAATAACGAGTTTTCCCAGATCGTGTCTGTTCATTAAACAAAAGATCCATCGGAGGGACAACGCCCTGTTGATCAGTTGAGTGTTCTGGTCTTGAGTTTTCTGATGACAAGTGTTCAGTAATGCCTTTTGGCTGCACTGAGGATTCTCCGACAGGTTGTGCGTCGCTGAAAGGTACAAACGCTGGCAATCCTTCGGTTTCAGTTGATGCAATGCCTTTCCTTACCCACAAGTCTGCTGGCAACGGAATGGGGACTTTCTTGGTGTGGGTGGCGTGCACCCAATTTTTCTTTCCCTCGAGACGAACTGCAGTTCTCGTGGCAAGGAGGACTTGGTAGGGTCCAGTGAATCTAGGGTCCAAATTGTTCTTGCGTGAAAAGTTGCGCGTTACCACCCAATCTCCGGGCTGGAGTTGGTGGCCTGGACCCTCCGTCTGTGTTGGCAATGCTTTGTGAACCTGTTGGTGAATTAACCTCAGTTTAGCAGTCAAGTCATGAAGATAATCAATCAACATTGGATACTCAAGTTCACAAAAAACACCTGGTCTAGGGACCCCCCAAACATTGGCAGGACGACCGAACACTATTTCATAGGGACTGAGCCCTACTCGGGAGTGTACAGTTGCCCTTGTTGACAGTAATGCTAAGGGTAAAGCGTCAGGCCACGAAAGACCTGTCGTAGCCTGAATCTTTGCTAGTTTTAGTTTAAGGGTGCCATTGTACCCTTCCACCAATCCTGCTGATTGTGGATGGTTTGCACTATGAAATTTTTGAACAATCCCTAATCCGCGACACACACTCTTCATCACGCTCCCAACAAACTCACTTCCGTTGTCTGACCACACAACCCGAGGCATTCCGTAACGGGAAAAATATTCTTTGAGTAAAATTTTTGCCGTGGACAAAGCCGTATTATCCTTAAGGGGGTAGGCCTCAATCCATCGGGAGAATGCGCACACCACAACCAATACATACTTCAAGTTATTACATCTTTCCATGTGAATAAAGTCCAACTGGATAACTTCGAAAGGGTATGCAGGAGGAGCAAAATGGCCAGGTGGAGTGGGAGTGCCCTTACCAGGATTATGCATCAAACATACCATGCAATTCTTAACCAAACGTTCAGCACATTTCGTAATACCATCATTCTTCCACACAGGAAACAGCAATTTACAGATACCTTTCGCGCTAATATGTGCTAACCCGTGTGCCATAGTCACAACAGCCAGCACATACGCATCAGGCAACATCCATCTTTTCTGTTCCGATAAGTCAATCCAACAATCATTCGCATCCAACTTTCCCGTACTTTCTTTCCACTTCGTCTTTTCAGTCTCGGTAGCCTCATTCTGAATGGATTTCACACTCTCAATAGTGTTTTCACACATACTTGATTCTGTAGGCCACCTTACCGAACTCGTCACATACATTCGAGTGCTAAGGTTCCGAGCAGTCTCTTTAGCAGTCTCATCCGCAAACGCGTTACCACGACCAACATCATCCGTCACTTTACAATGCGCACTACACTTAACAATCGCCACTTGCTTAGGCAACGTAAGTGCATCCAGAAGATCATTCACAAGCTGGCCATGCTGAATCTTCTTACCATGTGACGTAAGGAATCCTCTCTCTCTCCACAGTCGTCCAAAACTATGTGCCACACCAAATGCATACTGGCTATCTGTAAACACATTCACTCGTTTATCTTTAGACAATACACATGCTCTCGTCAAGGCAATGAGCTCAGCAGCCTGAGCTGAATTTTGACTCAACCTTGCGCTCTCCACAATCGTTTTCAATGTAACTACAGCATACGCAGTTGTCACATCACCATTCGATAATTTGAAACAAGAACCATCCACATACAGAGTACCATCGGGATCTGTCAATGGAGTATCCTTTAGGTCAATGCGACCCTTGGTTTCTTCCTCAGTTCTGAGGTAGCAGTCATGTACTGCTTCACTGCTTGATTCTGTGTCGATCGGCAGCAATGTTGCTGGACTCAACACATTACATCGTTTTATCCGTATATGACTGGCCAGCAACGTCAACTCATACCCAGACAATCTTGCGCTCGTCAGATGTTGAGTTTTCGTTCGGTTTAATAGAGTGTCGACTGCATGCGGAACCATTACCGTGAGCATATTACCCATGACTAGACCTGCAGACTGTCGAATGGACGCCGCAGCTGCCGCTGTTGCCCTTAAGCAACTTGGCAAGGCTCTTGCTACTGGGTCTAAAGTCGAAGAAAAGTATGCACATGGGCGTTGCTTACCACCAAAAGATTGTGTCAAAACACTCAACGCGCAACCATCCCTCTCGTGAACGTATAGTGTAAACGGCTTACTGTAATCAGGAGTACCCAACACAGGAGCCGAACACAACGCATCACGCAATTCAGAAAAACTTTTCTGACATTCTTCAGACCAAGGTACTGGAGATGAAACATCCTTGCACGTAAGGGCTATCAATGGTTTTGCCAACAGTGAAAAATTTGGAATCCATTGTCTGCAGTAAGACGTAATACCTAAAAAGGCACGAACATCTCTCTGGGTTTTCGGCACAGTCATTCGGGAAATCACTGCAATTCTCTCTGGGGTCAACCTTCTCCCTTCTTTTGACAATAAGTGACCTAAATAGGTAACTTCTTGGCAACAATACTGTAGCTTCGAAGGTGATACCTTGTGGTGCAAGTCATGTAAATAGTGCAATAATGATACTGTAGCCGTTTTGCAAATAGCTTCTGTATCAGCTGCCACTAAAAGATCGTCTACGTATTGAATCAAAGCTGCACCTTTAGGCAATATAAAGTCATCAAGCTGATTTTTAAGTGCTTGGCTGTAGATTGATGGACTCTCACAGTAACCCTGTGGAGCGCGTTTTAGCCTAAAACTGCGACCTCCTAATGAGAATCCGAATAGGTCTCTGCTTTCTTCTGCGATCGGAATACTAAAGAAAGCATTCTTTAAATCGATCACTGTGAACCAGGAGGCAGATGCCGGAATCATTGTTAGTAAAGCCGTAATATCGGGAACCACAGGAAATTGCGGAACCACTATTTTGTTTACCTCTCTCAAATCTATAACAAAACGATACACAGGAGGTTTAGTTGGGTCAGTTCGTTTCAAAATTGGCAATACAGGGCTATTGCACACGTTTCCACGAGTCTCTTCAACAACACCCTTTCCAATGAGATCATGAATGATTCCTAACAGTGCTCGTTCGCCTTCAAGAGAAATACGATATTGAGGTAACCGCGGTAGTCGCGCATTTGGTTTTAATTGGATCACATAGGGTGGAATGTCTAACAGACCCACATCATTGGGACCTGTGGCCCATAAGGACGCTGGGAGGGAATTCAATTCCGGTGGGAATTTATCAACCGATAAATACATGGGAGAGATCACTCTCCTCCCCAATGTAAGTTCCACTCCTTCAGGGGAACAATACAATGTTGCATATAATCGTTTCAACAAATCCAAGCCCAAAAGATTTTCACCACAGCCTGTAGATAGAATCAGTGGAGCCGTTAGCTCACGTGGTCCAATCATAAGAGGCAAAGGGTTAGAGACTGGGTTACTAACAGGGGCGCCAGAGAATCCAACGGAAACATTCGTTAAGCCAGACAAAGGTGCGCCAGGGAGTTTTGAATGCATGATGGAACTTTTCGTCGCACCAGTGTCTAACAGAAAAGGCTCAACTACACCCGATGTAGTCACTGCAACGTAAGGCCCACTCTGATCGACCGGAACTGACACTACTCCCTCTCTTTGTCTTAGGCTGTCCTAGTAGTGGTCATTTACAACAGTCTCGTGGTCTATATAATAATCATCAACATTATATTGTGCAGACCGAACTGATCCCGCATTTCGCTGGTCAAAATAATTATTTGCATCCGATTGATTCTGATGACGATCAATCTGATTGTGGGATGAACCACGACCTCTACCACGTGGTGCCTGCTGAGGACCACTGCCACGATTTCCTCGAGCTGACACACCATTTAAACGGTCTTTTAAAGCAAGACACTCATATTTCAGATGTCCCTCTTTCCTACAATATGCGCATTGATTATATCCTAGTGTAGATCTGGGATCAAAGTTGTCAGGACGCTGCTGCATCCTATCAGGCTGTGCACGGGGTCGATACTGCTGTTGCGCATCATTTTGGTTCGATCGCGGAGGGTATGCTTGTTGCAACAAGACCTTCGTTTTGAGTTCTTTCGTTTTCTTTTCTACACGATCACTTTCTTCCTTTTCCCTATTCTCATAATACTGAGCCGTTGCCAATATTTGCGCAGGGGTTGAGACTGCCCACGCACTTTCTGAATTCTTTAATTTGTTGCATAGCTCAGGCAGCAAATTTGACACAAATTTGTCAACGAATAACCGCTGACCTCCCTCAGCGCCCATGTCCTGGCCGCTGTGGTCGATAAACGCTTCCTCAAACCTCGTAAAGAAATCCGAGACGCTTTCGTCTTTCTTTTGCTTACAAGCTGACAACTTATCCCAGTTCACCTTCATCGCTGGCATGAGAGTTTTCATGAGCGTAATGATTCTCTGAGGCAAATCCAAGATCATTTGTTCAGGTTTAGCTCCACCAACTTGTAATGCATCAGCTGCTAGCAGTGCAGCCCAATCACCCCCTAATTCAACAGCGTGATTGGCTTGACGAATTTTAGCCCAAACTGGTTGCGGTACAACATTGCCAAACAACATGTCGATGTCGGCAATATTCATAATAGAAGCTTCCACCAGTTGTGATAACTCCTTATAATAACCAGCCGGATTTTTACGCGGATCGGGTAAGGATTGCTTCACCTGCAAAACTTCCGATCGTTTCCATGGAAGATGTATCCATACCCTTTGAAAATGCGGCAGAACCGGAGGGTTAGCTTGCGGATCTCCAGGCACCCACAGTGGCGGGACTTCTCTCATGGGATACTGACCAGGAACCGCTTTCCAATTCTCAGTGGTATCATCTAATGACACTCGAGAACGTGCTGCGGGTCTAAATGCTAATAAACGTTCCACGGCACGTCGTACATCGTCACCTACAATCATACCATTCGAAAAGTTACTCTGGAGTTCAATTATGTCGGACGGTACATCATCTACATCATTATTGTACCATTCTTCCCTCAAAAAGTTACACATTTCCTCAAATACGAATCTCTGCGTAGGCTCATTAAACTGAGAAAATGTATCGAACACTACACGTGGAGTGTAATTGGCAGGATGTCTTATCCACCTATGGGCCATTGTTACTAACGTCTCTTTCTCCCTACCACTAGGGATCTGACTCCGTCTCTGAGGAGTATCAGATGAATCCGACGAAAATAACGGACCAGGAAGGGGTGAATAAAGGGTAGCAACAGAATTAGGAACACGCTTACGAACAGAAGGAGAAAGAAAAACAGGAGCAACAACATTAGAGGTAAAAGAAGACATAGTAGGAACGGACAAGGTAGTCGGAGAAGCAGAAACAACAGTCTGAGAAGGTACAGGTACAGGAGCAGTAGGAACGATAATAGATGGAGGTACAAACGTAGGGTTAACAGCGGGCTGACCCGCAGCCGCTGGAGCAACAAGAGGAACAACAGGAGGTATTACAGGAGGAACTACAGGAGCAGTAGCACCCTGTACATAAGGAGGTGGTGATTTCATCAAGTATGATAGCAAGGAATCCTCCTTCAAATCTTCTTCTTTCTTTTCTGATTTATTCGGTAAAGCTGGGTAACATTTATCTATTTTCATATGATGCAATCTAGTAGCTATTTCCAGGTCTTTTTCTTCTTTGTCTTGTCTACATTCTTTTATAGCTTGCATTATCGGAACAAATTCCTGCTTTTTATCCTTTTTAAGTTGTTTGATTTCTTTCTGTTTGGCCTCTTTACGCCATATTCGAAAGGAATCAAACATAGCTGGCCTAGCTTTTTTTAAAAATAATTTAGCCTCAAGATTATCTAAAATCAAAAGTTCAAAAGTTCCGTGTGGTGGCCATCTAAGGTCACCGTCCTTCTTCGTGTAGCGGATCCAGTAATCATTATAGATTATGGGACCCACACCGTGTCGACTATATAGATCATGTATCGGAGTTCCAACTGGAGGTATCGGACATGAGTCCTCCAACCGGGAGTCCATTGCGCAACATTTGAAAATACGAAACAAACCACTATGGCTAGGCATCGTGCACACTAACCTAGTATCAAACTTCAAGGATTACCGAAGCAATAAAACCTCGTGTAAGTCAAAACCCTCGGTTTTTGGCAATTGCAACTGTCAAATAATACTAAGAACCAATACTAAGAACCACAAATGCAATGGAACCATGCAATACAACAAAGCCGTAAGGCTATTACAAAGCTCGGAGAGCTATTACCACAAAGCCTGAGGAGGCTATTACAAAGCTCAATGAGCTATTACCACAAAGCCTGAGGAGGCTATTACAAAGCTCAATGAGCTATTACAACAAAAACCTTAAAGGTTAACACCAAAGCTTTCAAAAAGCTAAAAACAATCACTAAGGACTGGGAGCGACCCACAAATACTTAACTCAGAACTTCAATGGCGTCACCAGGAAGGCCCGTCTATCGTCTCGCTTTGTACAAAGATCTACGCCGGGCGTCGAAGACAGGTCGACAGTCAGGGCATCGGTCCGTTGCAGCCGTCAGGAGGCGGGAATCTTCGCAGGGAAAAACTTCGGGCCACTTATTTCGACAACAGGATCGATGAAGCGGGGTGCACCTTCCCTCGGAGATTTCACACGAAGTTCCTCACGAACATCAGGCTTTGGACCGGACCGGTACCGCTGAAGTCGCCCCACGTTGGGCGCCAACTGAAGGACTGGACTTTTATCAGTACCAGCGGTGCCAGGGAACAACACCTATAACCTTCATGGGATACCTGTTTCGGCGCACAAACTACAGAGACACGGGACACTTCCTTCGACGTCAAAGATTCAAGGTTTATTACTGCAGGGAACACAGAAGTCACGACAAGTACAACACGTGCAACTTGGGGAGACTGCTTCAAATTGGTTCTGTGGATCGCTCCTTTTATACAGATTTTCCCCATAGGACATCATGATACACAAAGTTTACAACCGGTTCCCATAATTATTCCTCAGAGGGGTCGCTTTGGTCACTTTGAAGCACATAAGGTCCGGAACATGAGTGCGGAAACATTTGGTGGTTCCCAACTGTAAAAACCCATCTTCCCAACATTAGCAAATTCCAACCGGCAGTAAAACAGATCGAAATAGGAACTAAAACAGGTGGAGAGGAAGATGGAAACAGTGGGCGAGTCGAAAAGGGTGTAAAAGGGGAGGTATCGGGAAACACGAGATACAGGCATCAAAGGGACGTGCCTAAATGAGATGCACGGCTGAGACAATAAACTGGCACGGCAAGATGAGCCTCGAGCGGGGCCATCTGCCTTACAGTATCATCCCCCTCATCATAAAGACACTTACAAAGAGCATGTGTCTTCCGCAAATATCGTGGGAGTCCCAGGGTCGCGAAGCGGACAGTGTCCGTTCGCTGCCTACTTGAGGGCAAGAGACAAAAATGGATGCCGTATCTAAGATGGAACCCGTGGGTACAAATGGAAAACTCACATATCAAATGAACGGTACAAGTTAGCACAGCGAAACTGCGCACAACTACTAGACTCGTCATTTACGGTTCTTAGATACCAGACTCGACCATATTCGTGCGAGTCGAAAACACCACCTAAAAATTGTCACGGAACCTCACCTTGTTCCCCGTCGGTGCTGACCCCCTCCCGTCTCCGGATTATATGGAGGTGGTCTCTCCGACAACAGTCTCTCTATCAGGCTGTCGTCTGTCTCACTGTCCTCATCCTCGGTACTCCTTCTCTGCGCGTCCCCTTCCTTGACCAACAACGGGTACAACCTGTCCCCCTCGATGGTCTGCACTCTCCACCTCTTGGCTAATGCATCCCATATCGCATCTTGAACCGCCCTAACTGATCTTTTCACCCTCTCCTGTCTCCTATCTCTGTTTCTTTCATGGGCTGCCCTGATCCACGCATTCAATGCTTCAAACTGCGTTGGTCTGGGGTGGGGGGGAATGCAAAGAAGTCATAATCGCTTTTAGTTGATACAGCACCTCCAGTCTAAAAGTTCCATATTTAGGAAGAGTCAATTCCTCTTTTCCGTCAGTCACCTTGCACCAGTTCTCAAGCCACAATATGGTATGCAACCCAACATTCGTAGCCATATAATAGGCTGGGGTATCCTCGGGTGGAGCCTCTTCCCCACCCCGAGGTTCTAACTTCTTTTCACCTCTAAAACAATCTTGCAACACTTTTAAACATTTCATGATGAAAAGCAACCACGTTTCCTTGTTTACAGCGCTCTTCTACCTCTCGATGACAATCCACCAATCCCAGCGCGGCTCCTTCTGACGTCACTCGCCTCCGTTTCTCAGCAGTTCCCTCCTCTCTCCGCTCGTCTCCCGGTCACGCATGCGTCCCAATCATACACTGGAAATGATCACTTCCGACCTAGCGGCCACTTCCTTGACTGTGCAGCCACAGTCTAACCGTAATTGTCACCGAACCGGCAAATGTCTGTCCACGAACGACCGGACAATCGCCTCACTGATAGGTTACAGACACACGGCAACTTCCGACCAGCGTCCGTTACCCACGCACTCACACATTCATTCCCCCTATCTCGGTCCTGCGGGCGATCAATGGTACCTCATGACCCCCTTTTCAATGGTCGACAATTACTTATGGGTGTTCGATACACTCGAACCACTTAAACTCCCCTTGAGCTTAAGATTTTCCCGGTTGCGCGCGCTCACAACCTGATCTTCCTCACACACTACAGGCACTCAACTCCGCAAGACAATACAAACCGTATCACCGCAATGTAACACGCATGACCCTTTTTCATACTCACTCTCTTCCGAGCTGCTGCTTTCTGCCGCACCGTTACTCTCCGTCAGTTTCCATGGAACGTCATCCTCCGTCCGCGATTTTCTGGATACTCGTCATAGGTTCTCTATGGGCCTCGGGAAATCTCAACCTACTCTAGATTACCCTCACTCCAGAAGATAAACCATCCTCTGCTACCAACTGGGAAGGCGGGATTTTCATTCTACAGCCTGCTTACCACTTCCAAAATCACGTCACAGGTCGACTGAACCTTTTTATCTGTCATAGAGTGAATTAGGCAACCTATTTACCAATAATCAATACTTTCAACAACTCCCATTAGCTTCCCCCAAAGAACCACTGACTAAGAACTAAGTTTGAAGATTTATTACAGAAATGAAAACAGCTGAAGATACAAACACCTCAACACGAGGTTCAGAATATAAACAGGCACTAATACATTTCTACCATTTAATGCTAAGAAAAACATTTCCAGTCAGGCCTACTCGATTTCCATGGACTGGACCTCTACACGTTTATAGGCCCAACTTCTTACATGAACACATTTTTCGTTCTTTAGGCCTCCAACCTCAAAGTAAATGCATTTTCTACTTTAAGCAAGCTTATCATGAATATATATAAATGCAAATATGAATTTTAATAAAGCAGGTCTAAACAAGCGAGGGTAATCTACTAAAACAGCATCATTAGTGTTTCAAAACTCTTAATCATTTGTTCTGCAGGTAGTTCTAACATCAAATACTTCAGTTCTCAACCCTACCTCGCATTTGAACATGATTAGTAAACCCTTTACATATACGGGTGCTGACTACTTGTACATATGACGCACCCCTACAATTTTTCACTTCAGTTTAGCGCTCTCTCACAGGTTTACCATAGAAATCAGTTCAGAGCAAACGTATGATGCAAGGATGAGAGGGAAAGAAGAATGTCTGGGTCCCTCAGTTACAGTGCTTAATTTGAAAAATAAATAAATGCAGAGGCAACGGTTCTTTCAGAAGCCTGTTGTCAGTGCCGGAGAATGCTGGGGTACCAAATACCAAGGCTGCCTTCTTATGATTCTTCCTTATGCCTCTTTCTTCCACCACCCTTCACTTCCTGTCACTTAACCCACTCTTGCATGTTCCTTTGGTTCCATTTCATCCCTATCTTTCTATATTTTCCACTATTTCTCTTTTTTTCCCTTCCTCCTACTTTCTGACTTTTTGGCCTTTTCTCTCTTGCTGAGAGTCAAAGTCTGATGATGAAAAACAAGTCCCTGGACCCAAAATTAATTGGTGTTGCTCACCACCTGGAATCATCATCTTAAATGCAGCATTGCAGACTAATGACCCTTTTCCAAAAACACATACACAATCCCCAGCCTTAGCCTCTTCGAGGCTCATGACGAGCTGAGCTCGTCATGTGCCACGGCGCTCCGGTGCTCGTGGAACGCTCGCATGCGGGGATAATTCCCCTGCTGTGCTGAGCGATCCACTCCAGGTAATGCACCTGTGACGAGCTGAGCTCGTCATGAGCACAGGAGCGCCGTGCCTCATGACGAGCTCAGCTCGTCATGAGCATGCGGGCGCTGTGCAAGCCCCCCTCCCCCCAGCACAGCGGGGGATTAACCCCTGCAGCGAAGGGGTTAAACACAAAAGACCTTGTTACAGACTTCTCTGCAATCCCTACTTCATAACCAATAACCTGTAACAGTGTAGTATATATAGCTCTAGGTAAATCCCATAATCCAACTTTATTGGTAATTCCTGAGGACTTTGCAACAAACTAAAAGAAGGGAGTTTACTCCAAACTCGCAGTGGAGTTGCCCTCATTCAGGTAGACGTGCAACACACGGTGTAACTCCAATACAGTGTGTTTAATTAAGTTTCTGGAAATTTACTAAAAAATAACCACTAAATAGTCATTGAGATTGTACAGTGTTAGTGAAGACCTATGAT
Source organism: Lissotriton helveticus (assembly GCF_964261635.1). NCBI lineage: Eukaryota > Metazoa > Chordata > Amphibia > Caudata > Salamandridae > Lissotriton > Lissotriton helveticus. The sequence goes on along the minus strand of NC_136059.1, from coordinate 1,768,467,378 downwards.
CTGCATATATCTTTTTTCATTTATTGGTTAGTATGTTTATTGTTATTCCTGGTAGATTAGAAAATATTATAATAATTTATATTCTGCTCACATAATATTTAATGTAGCAAATAAGAAAATACATAAATACTAGAAATAAAAATTATAGAGTGCAGCCGAATTCAGGGACTGATGCAGCTGGCAACAAATGAACAGGTAAATAATAGACTATGTTTATGAATAATGAAAGAACTAGATTGGCACTTTCTACGCAGTATTCCTCAGATTCCAAAAGATGTATTATTAGCAAAATAATGAAGAGCTTGAACATCTTTCATTGTTGTTTCTTTGCTGAAAATGCTTCCTGTGCAAGTTCCTTATTGATTTGCTCAAGTATAAACAAAAAATTATTCTCTAAATATACTGCAAAATGCAAGAAACACCGCAAAACCCTTTTACCCAAGCATGATCCAACTGTCATCCCATATTTTAATTTAGGAAATGCCAAAACTGAGTCAATCTCGCTCATGAATATGTATGGTGGGTCTTCAAGCACGTGTAGAAACTACTGTGCTCTGCCTTGCCTCTTTAGGTTGAAAAAACGGATTTAGAAAAGTGCTCCAAACATGGCACCACGCCACATGCCTGCATGCCAGGCCCGGCCGGCAGTGGAAGTACCTGCAGGGCGGTGATGTGGGGAGGAGGAGGGGCAGGGTGGGGGGTAGTAATGTATGGATTACGGAGTGTTACAGGTAAGTAAACATTTAAATAAATAAAACGAATTTCGTTGCGCGCACTGCATCGCATTTGGGGATGCAGTGCACTCAACGAAATTCATTTTATTTATTTAAATGTTTACTTACCTGGGAAGCTCCGTAATCCATACATTACTACCCCGCACCCTGCCCCTCCCCACGTCACCGCCCTGCAGGTACTCCCACTGTCGGCCACGGCTGCTGCATGTGCACCTGCACACGCTCGTCAGCGTGTACACAAGCGCATTGCGCAGCCATTTTCATTTTGCCATCATAGACGTATGTTTCGTTCAGAAGTAGAGTCCAGGACGGAATTGCTTTATGGCACTGCCTCGTAGCTACCAAGGTTTCAGACTGCTTGTGTGTGACATTTTCATAATTTCAATGTAATTAGGAGTGACATTCAACCACTATGATTGGCACTTCCTCTCAAGCAAAATCAAGCAATGAAGATGAAGGATACATAAGTATCAGGAATTACACCCATTTGAGCAACAAGAAACTTTAAGAAGAAATGGAAGGGCACTAACCTGGCAAAAAGCAGTAACTCCTATTTAATACCCATAATATACCATTTTGCGAATATTTGTGATTCATGTTCTTTTGTGAAAACCATCACTAGACAAAAGCTGATCTTGCTTCAGCACTCCATTATTCACCAGTTTTCTTAACATTCGTATTTTTTAATCAAAACTCTTGGGCACACAAAGAATTCAGCCCCCCTGCCAGTAGGTTTGAAACCCATGTTATTTAAACAAAGCACCGTCAACCCCTTGAGAGTGCCACAGAAGTTCCACAATTAAACAAAATGGATCCCATGATTCCAATTACCAATGGAGGTTTCATAACATGAAAGTGCATTTATCATCTAATTCTTAAAATCGTGTGTTTTTGCATGTTACTGTAAGTTACCAAGATGAGTGGACAACAAAATAGTTATAGAATATTTATAATACCATATCTTGGACCCCTTTAGACTCACAATTTGGCAGACATTGACCCCAAATGCTCGGGATTTTAGGGCTAGCTGTGCTAGACTCACTTGTGACTGTGCCATAGAAGTGCTTCCCGAGTCACTGCAGAGAGGCCGAGAGTGATTTTTTTTGGCTAGCTGGGCAAGGGGCTACGGAGCTGGGGTAGAGTGGTGATATGAGTCAGAAGCGCCGGCCTGAGCAGGCCTGCTTGTGATTTTCTTAGCCTTGTACCTCCTAAAAAGAGGTTGTTTCATTGAGAGTGCTCAAAGTGGCTTTTCATTTCTGCACTGCTTGCCTGGTTGCTGTGGCTGCACTTGCAGATTCACCTTTAGTCTGTCTCTTTTGTGTCCTGGCAGTTGTCAGTAGGGCCCCATTAACGAGTTGAGAGTAGTGCGACCAGCCCACCCACGGCACCGTCCAGTGCAGCCTGAGTCATGGAGAGCAGACTGCAGTCAGTGAGCAGCATGAGCTGTAACAGGCTCAGCAACCAGTGTGACGACCAGGGCTGGACTGGCCATAGCGGTCACCGGGCAATCCCCCAGTGCGCCGCATGGGTGGGGGCTGGTTTGGGCCCCCTGGGGGCCGTTTTTGTTACAGGGTCGTTTTTGCAGCATAACTGCAAAATCGGCCTTGTAACAAAATCGGCCGAAAACCGAAAAAAGAGCTCGGCGGCATCCCAGCCCCCGGGGGGGAAGGCGGCTGAGCACTTTGCCAGGGCCGGTTTTGGTTCCCAGTCCCGCCCTGGTGATGACTTTTAAATTAAATATATTAGCCTAGGAAAACAATAAATACCTGAGAATCAGGGAGTGACACTCAGAACTCACCACGGTCTAGGTCAGAGACTCACGTGGGAAGGATTCATAAGGACCAGCTGCATCACAGGCCTCAAACTTTTTCTTAGTCTGTTGGTCGGGGTCCATCTGGTCAGCCGGGTGAGTTGCAGACTCTCACGACATGCCGCATCACTCAGAGACAGCTGAGGAATGAACTGGTGCAACACAACACTAGCGGTGCGAACAGCTCTGTGACTGACAAACTTTAAGAAAACATAACTACCACCTCCTCGCACCGTGGGCGGCCAGCCTATAAGTCGGTCTCTCATATGCCATTGGGCAGAAATCAGTTTTTACTTCAGATTCTTCATGACGCCATCATATCACATGGTGAACTGAATCATGCTGCGGCGTGGGGGAATGGAGCCAGCAGGGAGAGCTGCTGAGCTAGTCCCCTGGCCGCGAACAACGCCGACCGTGCGGTGCGCTGCTTTTAGTCGGTGCTGATTAATACCAACAATCTGGATTTGACCGCTGCGTAAGCGCTATAATGCGTGACTTTGCATTTCAGTGTGGTGATGCGGACCGCAGCACTTAAATGCGTTAGTCTAACGCCTGATGTGTGGTTCTTTGCAGAGTTTTCGTCTTGTCAGTGGCAGAAGATGATTTTTGTATGGAGATTTCGAGTCCTCTGTGCTGTTAACTTGCTTTTCAGCAGTGTCAGAACGAGACCCTATCCTAAGCACTGGTGATCATGGTGCTGTAATGTATTCCGCCTCAATGGCCGGCTACAGCAGAGCTGTAAGTGGGGCGGGACCGCCTGGGTCTCAGATCTGGTAGTAATTGGCACATTGAACCAGTGACCCTGTCGGTCCCATATTTCTGTCCTTAAATCTACTGGCCAAACTGATGGAATGCTGAACTCGAAAAACAATAATAATGATCCAGGTCAGTGATTTAGTTCCTGTGCATATTTCACTTTTTTTGCATTCCTAAAGAGTCTTGTGGTGTGTCTCTGTATGTTATTTCGCATTTGTGGAGAGGATGTGGCCTTATGGCTAGAGGTGTCTACCTCGAAGCTGGGGAACTGGGTTCCAGTCTGGGCAACGACGCTCAGCATCCTGTGATTCTGGGCAAATCACTTACAGCCTGATTCATGAAAACCGGAATCTGCGATTTTCCAATTGCGATTAACTGCGAATCGCAATTTAGAAATCCCAGATCGGTATTCATGAATTTTTCCGATAAAAAAATGCGATTCGCACGCGGCCGCAAAAAGCGGTAGCGATTTTTTAAAATCGCAGAATAATCACTATTTTCGGCAACATCCGTGTAGGATTTGCAAATACGCAAATAGCGATATCGCTAATTGCGAGATCGCAAAATCGCGGGACCGGGAAAATGGGAAGTCGCATGTCGAGCACAGTGATGACATCACAACCAGGAAGCAGCCAGTTCCCACCCCCATTCACCACAGTGAGGCAGACCTCGAGGCAGCAACTGAGTCAGCTCCTGCAAGGACACCTGCAAACTTGGAATACCACACCCAATCTCACTGCAGCAATGGCAGAGGAGGCTGTGCCAGGGCCCAGCAACACCGGGCGCAAGAGAAAACTGAAGTTCTCCGAACAGGAGTTGGAGCACCTCATCGAAGGGGTGGTAGAGAACCACTCTAAACTGTTTGTGAAAGAGTCAAGGAGGGTGGCTGAGCAGGAAAAGCGGAGAATCTGTGTCGGGATAGCGGCCACAGTGAACTCCGTGGGCGTGGCAGACAGGTCACTTGAAGAACTAAAGAAGAGGTGGTACGACCTCCGAGGTCGTGCCAAGGAGAGGGTTGCCGAGAGGCTGGGAGAGTCCCTGGCCACTGGAGGGGGAGGACCTACAGTCCCTCCAAACACCACCATGGAGGACCGCGTCGAGGACACGTTGGAGTCCGAGGCGTGCATTGGAGTCATCAGATTGGACTCATCCCGCCCCACCCAAGAGAGCCAAGGTAAGTGGCATGCGACTGCGACCCTGTCCCCTATGAATGGCCATTACCCTATAGCCTCCCATAATGTTCCAAAGTCATGCCATCGGTGCACATTAGGAAATGCCCTAAAGCATTGTGGGACATGTAGTGTGCGCCACAATGTACAAGTACCCCAATGCAGCCAGACAGGTTCCAAAGTACGCAATGCCACAGCCAGTCAGGGAATGTCATCCAGCATGCATGTAGCAACTGCACGTGTGACAGATACATGCAACTAATGGACGTTCACTTCCCCTCACAGGTGGCGCAGACAGCAGCGACAGTGACAGGCTGCTCATCGATGAGCAACCACAGGATGTGGACGAGGTGCCGTCACAAACCCATCCAGCACCAACAGGCGCTGCACCTACCCCTGCAGCCAGGCCCACAGCATCAGCGCCAGCACCAACAGGCGCTGCACCAACCCCTGCAGCCAGGCCCACAGCATCAGCGCCAGCACCAACAGGCGCACCACCAACCCCTGCAGCCAGGCCCACAGCATCAGCGCCAGCACCAACAGGCGCACCACCAACCCCTGCAGCCAGGCCCACAGCATCAGCGCCAGCACCAACAGGCGCTGCACCAACCCCTGCAGCCAGGCCCACAACATCAGCGCCAGCACCAACAGGCGCACCACCAACCCCTGCAGCCAGGCCCGCAGCAGCTGGAGCCTCCACATCTGCTCCAGTGACAGCGGTGACACAGCGCCCACCCACTGTGGGCAGCCAGCAGAGCAGGCATGGCAGGGCTCGCCTGCAGAAGAATGCACGCAGCGGCAGGAGGGGGATGGAAGTGCGATTGCCGAGCATGAGCATAGAGTGTAGAATGCTACGCATTCACCAGCTGCAGGCACGCCGGCAAGGGGCCATACAGATGCAGCTGTATAATATTGGCCGCAATGTGGCAGGGGTGGAGAGAGGATTGACCGCATGACGGCAGCCATGGCAGGTGTGGGGGAGAGGATGGACCGCATGACGGCAGCCATGGAGGCCAACACTGCTGCGCTAATATCACAGCGCACCACTGGCCGCCGCCACCACCGGCAGCTACTGACGCGGCTGTCGTCATACACCAGGTCAAACTACGTGATCGGCAATGCGACATCCCAGCTATCGCGACCGTCCCTGGCGCAGCAGCAGCAGCTAATCCAATGCTGCGAGGATGTGGCCAGAGTATTAGAGCACCTCACCACTGCCGTTATGGCACTCCACCCCCCTGTACCTGGCAATGTCGGGGGGACGATGCCAGCGAGGGCACCTCAAGTGTGAGCAGCCAGTCTGCCTCACAGGTAGCGGTGTTACGACGTAGCACCAGGCCCACTGCAGGGTCACGTGCGGTGGCAGAGGAGGAGCCGGAGAGGCGCTTGGGTGATTCGCGCCAGAGGCGCACCTGACTAACATGTACTTCTACAGGCACAGGTTGACACTATAAGCCTGCCCTGTATTTTGGACGCAGCAGTATGGGGCAATACTGATTGCATAGGAAGGATGGCAACTTGCACTATTATTGTGAATCAAACAATAATATTTATTCTTGCATCATACATTGGCGTCCTGTCATTATTTCCATTTGCATGCAATTGTGATTTGTTGGGTGAGGGGAGTGGGTGCATTAGAAACTGTTCATTGTGATGTGGTTGCGGCGTCTGTGGCCTTCAGCTGGGTTCTCCCCGCGTGCATGACGCCCATGTGCAGGTGGTCGGTCGTCCCCTTCCGACTCACTGCCAGAGATGTCTACAGGTATCCTGCGCTTGGTAGCAATGTTGTGTAGTATTGCACAGACAGCCACAATGCGGCAGCACACATCAGGACTGTAGTACATGGCCCCACCTGTCTTGTGCAGTATGCGGAATCTGCTCTTCAGTAGCCCAAAAGTCCTTTCAATGCAATTCCTTGTCCGTATGTGTGCAACATTGTAACGCCGTTGCTGTGGTGTAGCAGGGTTGAGGTATGGGGTGAGGAGGTATTCACGGAGGGCATAGCCACTGTCACCTGAATGAGAGGAGCAGAGGGTGAGTGCCTGTGCAGCGCAGCTACTTCATCGCAATGTGACATTGTGGACAAAGTGTACTTACCAAGTAGGTGTCCTTCCCCAAAGTCTCCCCTGGCCAGTCATGTGTGGAGGCTGCAGTGCCGGAATATGAATGAGTCATGGGTACTCCCTGGGTACTGTGCCACTATGTCCGTGATGTATGTCTTAGCATTGCAGACCATCTGGATGTTGAGGGAGTGGTAGGACTTGCGATTGCGGTACATGTACTCCGTTGCAGCTGGTGGGCAGATGGTGATGTGGGTACAGTCAATGCATCCTATAACATGTGGGAAATGGGCAACATTGTTGAATTGTAGCTTGGTCGAATCCAAATCCTGTTGGCTGGTGGGAAATTTGATGTGTTGGTGTAGCTGGGTCAGCATTGCGTCAAGAAAACTCCTTAGGCAGCGGGACATGGTGGGCTGGGATATCCCCCCAGCAACCGCTACTATCCCCTGGAAGCTCCCAGAGGCCAGGAGGTGCAGGCTACACAATACCTGGACATGTGTTGGCACGGCATTGGTCCGCCTTGTTGGGTGCTGCATCAGGGGGTCAAGGTCCTGTATTAGCTGGATTATCATTTCCCCATTCAGGTGGTACTTTGCATATATTTGCTCTCTGGTTTGGCCCAGCAGGGTGACCCGCTGGCGGAATATCCTGTCCTGGATTCTGCGTCTCCTCCGTGCTGCTCGCTGTAGCCTTCGCCGCCTGACCACCATGTACATTCCTGGCATTGTGAGACTCCAAATGCTGCTGCTGATTCTCCTTATGTGTGTTTGGTCAGGCCTGCACCTGTTACTGATTGGCCAACGGTTTTTCAAACATTTTTTTTAATGGCTTTTATGGTTACCACCTGCTTTGGGTTGTCCTTAATTTGCGCCTCGCAAACAGCGATTTTGTTTTTTTTCGCTATTTGCGATTTTTCATGATTACCGATTGCGATTGTATAGCGAATTCGCAATTCTTTTCGCAGTATCCGTGGTTTGTCGCATTTTCCGATTCGCTAATGCTCTCCAGCCGGGATTCTGCGAATCTATTTGCGAATTCGCTATTATGTGTTTGCGACTTCGCTATTTTCGTGGTGAATGCCGATTGGGGAAATTGCGCCCGCAATAGCATTTTCGCAGCTATTGCGAGCGCAATTTTGCTTCATGAATCAGGCGGTTAATCTCTCCTGCCAAACAAAAATGAATGTGTCCATTTGCTGCTCTGATACTGGATATCTTCAGGTCGAGTTCGCACTATATAAAACGCCAAAGTATAGGATATTGTTCATATTTAGTTTGTATTTTGAACTGAGTCCTATACAGAGGGCAGAGAGTTCTAGAGTTAAGACTGAAGGCAATGCGGGTTTCGCACAATGTCTGGAAGTGGGTCCAAAAAGGTGGTTAGAACACATGGTTATCCAATCCTTGGCCTCTCTGCAGAGCACACAGCAATTGTCTCGCACTCCAGTTGCAGTAATGATTCTGTGCAAATGTGTGTGAAGGAGATACAGAAATAATTCTGCACTTACCGGTTTGTAGGCGCATTGTTTTGGGGGTTGTGAGGTGAAGGAGATACAAGGAAGTCCTTGCCCCTTTTAGAGACCCCCACACTTTTTTCCATTTCATCCCACTAAAAGCCCTGGGCTACAGTTATCTAACTTGTTACTTTAGAGCAGAAGCAGGAAAGAAAATGTGTACAATAGCATGTGCAGGCTGGGCACACACCGCGCTGAAGCACCTTGAAGCAGTCTCTCTAAGACTTAGAGAAAAGTGTGGTTAAACACTTTTTTGACGACTGTTGGCACACTTGTCAGTTTTTTGTTGTTTTTCCTGTCATGATTCATTTTAATCTAGCCCCGCTCACCTTCCTCCTACTCCTCCCAAATTTTCAAGACATTTATTTGAAATAATTGTATTATTTTCAATATAGAACATAAAACAGAAGATGCAAGTCCACAGAAAAAGGCTGTCAAGCAAATCCATACAATAAATATATAAATAGTAGTTTCAAATTTAACTTTCAAATGATACATATAATAGGTCAAATGTATAATTAAAAAATGTAGCTTTAAAATTGTTAAGTACATATGTTCAAGTAGATGGTTTTGAAAGCTAGTATATACAATAAATACAATCAGAGTGTAAATCACTCTCACTTCCAATTAGCAGCCAATAACAACTAAACGTATACCCCTACCTATCGTTATCCCCTGGCAAGCTGCCAAATATGGAACGTCCTAATGGCCAGTGTTTCAAAGGTTATTAGATCAAAGTCCTACTCTTAAACTCATGCAAGGTCAGTTATTACCACCCTCTAAATCCTCCTCCTCCCAAATGTTAATGCCATAGACAGTTAAGAGGACGAGTGAAAAGCGGTACCAAATTTGGTTTCGCCCAGAGTGCTCTCTGAGGAAAGGCCATCTATGAATGTTAAGATAAATACTTGGAAGGCGTACACATCCACACTCACCTTTCATCAAAACTTAATGTTGAAGCTCAGCCACCAGTTGGTTGGGCCTTGATTGGAACATACCTGTTACTTACACACACCTAATCAAACCTACCACCATGGGCCAAATTACAATCCTGTGATGGAGCCCATGTCTATGTCAGTGTTTCTGGACCTCACCTCTATGGATTCAGCAGGAAAATGCAAGTCAATGCACTGCATCACATATCAACATTTAGGGAATTTACAGGAAAAAACAATGTCAGAGAATGCAGCATGTCTAAGTACGAATTACACTCCTCGAGGCAAGGTCAGGCAGTCCTTGATTTGCAAAATGACAAGATGGGGCCCAGAAAAATGACAACATAGAATTTATAGTGAAAGCTGTTATGCCAAAATAGACTATTGCCTGCGGTGCCAAAAATACTGGTAATGCTCCTATTTACACTGAATAGCTATTGCCTCATGTGACAGACAGAGCAATTGGATGATGAGGTCAATTCGCCATTTCTGTGAAATGACCTTTTTGGACGGTGATTAAGTACATCAATTACTTTGCTGTTATACAGTCGGTCCTACTGGTGGGACCTCTGAAATTATTTGGCACCGTAGGACCAAATTAAGTGACAATATTGACTAAATTATGCGGATAAAAATTATGCAGCAAGTTATATGGATTAAAGTTTCACTTTCTGTTGCGCTATTATTTCACTTGTTCAGTAAAAAAAAAGTAACCAGTTTGCATTTGCAAACGGCCTGCTACTGTGTGGCACCAGGCGTATTACAAGAATTCGGCGTACCACTATGTTTTCCCTTGTGCTAAAAAAAGCTGCTTAGGGTCAACACAGACACCCTTGCGCCATAGTGCAAGGGTGCCTGCATTTTAGGGAATCATCCCTGCAACATAGGCACCTTAGCACTATGGTGCAAGGTTGTCTGTGTTGCAGGGAATGATTGTTTATGTGCAGGAAGGAACACCTTCCTGCACATAAAACAATCTTTAAAGGTGGTTTGCTCTTTCTTTATGTGCTGCAGAATTTAGAACACATCGAAAGAGTAAAAACGAGGAGAAGTAAAAGTATTTCTCCTCGTTGCACCAATCTAACCCCTGCTTTTGAATGGCGTTAGTTTTTGGTGGTGCCTCAGATATGCACATCCTTGTATATCAGGGGCAGCGTCAAAAAGCCCCTTTCACACAGATATTTGCATGAAAGGGTGCAATATTTACAAAGCGGCATTAAGCCACGCAAAGTGCATTAATGGTATTCTGTTCCGGTGGCACAATCCCCTTGTAAATATGCCCCTATATGCCTGGCCTTTTACATGAAAATAGTCTGCAGAACCTGTGGGAAATCTCTGTGATAATGTAGGCAGTGCAAACAGCACTGTTTGATTGTGAGATGTGCGCACAGCCCTTGCCTGCACCATGTGTGCTCAAGTACAGGTGCGGACCAGGTCTATGTCATGATGGGCTTTACCTGCTTAGTTCCGAAGACAGACCCTGTTTTATCTGCCTGCTGTGTGAAAAGGGAATTAATTTAACCTGATATTTTTGGGAGTTAGTGCTTTATTTTTAGACAACACAGAAACAAAGAGGCAAACATTGCTCACTGTTTTAAGCTCTGCCAGGACTTTACAACAGTCTGAATCCTTCCTGGTCTCAGACCCAGTATTAATTAAAAATGGACATTGAAATGGGTCCCTGTTGGACCTTATATGCAAGGCCGGACTGGGAACCAAAACCGGCCCTGGCAAAGTGCCCCCCGGAGGTTGGGGGTGCGACCGAGCTCTTTGCAGGGGCCAGGTTTTGGCTGATTTTGTTACAGGGCCGATTTTGCGGCTCTGTAACAAAAATGGCCCCCCTGGGCATAAAACCGGCCCCCACCTTTGAGGCGCACCAGGGGATTGCCCGGTGCCCACAACGGCCAGTCGAGCCCTGCTTATATGCATGTCCGTAACCTTACAGGCGAAAACACTGATTGATTTCTGAACAACACATGTAAAAAGGTTAAGTCAATCCAAGTTAGTGACAGCAGCGGCTTCTCCGCTAAGGTGGAGGAGCGTCGCCCCAAACGAAAAATAAAATGATAATTACATAACGTTATTTTAATTTTATTTTTATGTTTTTAGCCTAGTTTTGTTTAAGCCGCGGCTTGGCTGAGCTGTTAGCCAGCAGTGGGAGGAGTGGTATGTACACTTAAGTGCACATGACGATTTGGTCGGCCATCTCGGGCTGGCCGTCTCATGCGCACTTTGCTTTACATGTTCCCCACCCAGGCTGTTACAGCCTAGGTGGAGAACATGCCCAAGGTCCTACTCCCTCTCTGAGCTCCAAACCACGTAACTCAGACCAATCACGATGCTGCTATCAGCAGTGTCGTTATTGGCTAGGGGAGTCTGGGAGCCTGGGTGCTTCCTGTTCCTGCATCGTCAACAGTAGAAGAACGGAGGAGAGGTGGTGGTCAGGTAAATGCAAATTATTTTGGTTTTTAAACATCTCCCTGCCTTCCCCACCACCATGGCCCCATAGCAGCAGCCACTGGTTAGCGATTTATTTTCTGTTTATATCTCACATGTTTAACTTAAACATCCATTTCCTAGGAGTGTTTGCAGTTTCTAGGATGCTGCATTTCTGTATTTTTTTATGTAGCATATTACTCTTGTATAGTGAATACAATGACCTGAGTTGTTTTGGGTGTTTACAATGGGCCAATGTTTGGGAGTTCTGGAGTTGAGGCTGGAAGCAGTGCAGGTTTTCAATGCCTGTCAGTGAGTCAGAAAGGTGTTCAAAATACATCTTCATCCAATAGTGGGCCTCTCTGCAGAGTACACAGAGCAATGGCCACGTATTCCAGTTGAAATTGTGAATCTTTTGAAGATTCTGTGTGCGAAGGAGGTACCCAGTTGTCAAAATATTGAGGAATTGAAGGTAAAAGAAAATATTAGGCTTACAGGTGAGTTGCATGTCTAGGGGTGTTGAAGTGACTCAGTAATGTTTCATTCAATGTTAATTATTTACAAAAAAATGATTGTTGGTACTCATTTATCTCTTAAACAGCCAACAACAATTGACAAATCCAATAGACCTGCCTGGTCTTAGGTGCATGTCTGTTGGTGTTAATTATCTGGATGCAATGTAAGAAAGCTCAGAGAGGCATCGAACTACCTTTCGGGTGGAATACAGTGGAAAATCCAGAACTTTTTTAAATCTGTTTAAGCCACATCAGTATTTAAATAGGTCATGCCTCTTTTAGAGAGCTCCAACTTTTTAAATCCCACTAAAAGCCCTGCCCTACTGTCTTAAATATAACAATAACTTAGAGAAATAGTGTGCTAAATAAAAACACCTTATGTACTGCTGGTGCATAAAAGAAGCACTCGGGTCTTCTCTGAGCCAAAAGCCCATCATTATACGGCCAACATGATACAGTAACTGACATCCAAAGTAGGATAGTGTTTTAGGAGCAAATTATGTTGACTCTAATGCATTTGTTTATTTCTATCTATCTGCGGTGTAATATAAAGAACAAAAGATAATTCTTGCTCAAACATTCACAAGATGGCCACCAAGAAAAATGAAAGTCGTCTTTCACTGAGACCGATAGTGTAGATGGTCAGAGGCAATGCAAGACCACACAACTTCATCTGTGCAATCATGTGCTGAATTCAAGCCCCTGAGCAAGGTGACATGGTGTCCACAAATCTTGATAAATACTATTGTTGAGTAAATTGTTACATTTTTCATAATTCCAGCAGTCGATGGTCTAGTCTACAAGCACGGCTTAATTTTGATTACTGCAAGTAATTTAGCTGAAATGCAAAGTAATAATACATGTTTCAAATCATTCAAATTGAACATATACAAGCTATTGGTTCTACCCTTTATGGGGTGACAGTGCAAATGATGCTTGAAACTTGCTAACATATATAAATATAATATTTCTGTCTTCATATGAAATTATATTCCAGACATTCAATTATATTGACACACAGAAGCTTGCTTGCAGTTGCTCAGTGTTTCTTATTGATTTAAACGGGAAACATCCTTTACAACGCAACTTTTACCACGCAGTGCCTTTACGACACAACTTTTACAACGCAAACCATTACAACGCATTGCGCTGGGGGACGCTCTAGGATAGGGAATAAGTTTAATTTACTATCCAACACCTTCCCTAGTGTCCACGGGGACTGGAGTTGGAATAGTAAATTAAACTATTCACTATCCAGCACCCCAAAGCGCTATCTATGCGTTGTAAAGGTTTGCGTTGTAAAAACCGCGTTGTAAAGGCATGCGTGGTAAAATCATGCGTTGTAATGTCATACATCCATTTAAACATGGTTATTTCAATGTTTGCTACACATGGTCTCAAGCCTGCTTTTCTATCTCAGTTGTATCATCACATTCAATGTACCTGCCCTGTGCAGTGATGTCATCGGATGTTGATTTTTGTCAAAAAGATTACCCTCAACTGTACAGTATTAACAAGGACTTCTATGCCAACGTACAGATAGGAGAATGCAGGATCAGTTCTGCTTTATATATGGGATAAAGTCTGACCAATCACCTGGCAATTTGCCTTCCTTATTCTACGAGAGAGTTGTCTAAGGACCTTGAGCTATTTGATTGTTGGATCCAGGATGCTGTACATAAGGTTGCTCCCCTAGCCAAGCCTGCCTGGAACTGCTTAGGCAAGTCAGTGCCTTGATTTACAGCATCCCTGGGCAAACAGAAGCTGGTCTGTAGAGAGTATGAAAGACAATGGAGATCTCAATACAGCCTTAACAACAAACTCATTCACAGAGCTGCTTTGTAAAAGTATCTAACTGATTAAAGAGGCCAAGTAACTGTTTTTCACCTCTCAGATTGAATCTGCGAATAATTACCCTACACAAATGTGCAGGATTGCTAAGTCATTCCTTCATCCCAAAGCCTATAACAAAATCTCCTTCTCACTCAAATCTATGTGATAATCTTTCAAATTATTTCGAATAATTAATTCTCAACATTCAGGTGAGTTTAAATCATGTTCCTGATAGGGTACCTACCCCTCCATGTCCAGTGCAGGTCTCTTTGCCAACTAAGCCTACTCTAAGTCTGTTTTGGTTCATTTTTCAGCACATTTCTCTCCAGCAGGCAGACCAAGATCTTTTGCACTGTAAATCAGGTTTCCCTTTATACCCCTGTCCTCCCATGGTCCTCAAGAAAGATACTAAAGATATTAATCCTGCATTAATAACATTCTGAATGTCTACTTCTCAGTAGCAGTCGGTGGTGGGAGTGCTGCCGGGCGGTGACGTGGGGTGGGGGAGGGGCAGGGTGGGGGTAGTAAAATACGGAATACGGCCAAATGCAGGTAAGTAAACATATAAATGAATAAAACAGATTTTGTTGTGCGCACTGCATCGAATTTGGCGATGCAGTGCGTGCAACGAAATTCATTTTATTCGTTTATATATTTACTTATCTGCATTTGGCCGTATTCTGTCGTTTACTACCCCCACCCTGCCCCTCCCCGCCACACATCAACCCCCCTGCAGCACTCCCACTACCGACCGCTACTGCTCCCTCTCTTCAGCTCTTGTTCCTGAGTCAAAGAAACTGCCTATGGTCAAACCACTGTTAAAAACACCTGCTGCTGACCCAAGAATTCTAGCCAATTGTAGACCCATATCTCTTCTTCCTGCCCCCAGCTAAGATGCTAGAATATTTGGTTAATGTCCAGTTAATGGATTTCCCTGAAAAATCTGGCAGCTTTCACCCTTTTCAATCAGCGTTTAGACTTCGGCACACTACCAAGACAGCACTGCTAGAAGTCTCTGAAACTATCTAAATTACATTGGATAAAGGTCATGATGCTGTTTTGATTCTTTTAGATCTATGTGCAGTGTTCAATACCATATCTCACTCAGTTCTTCTCCAACGAGTCACAGAGTCTAGTATCTACAAGCTGACCCTGGCCTGGTTACAGTAATTCCTTTAGAACAGGAGGCAGGTTATATCTATTGGTCAGTTCTCCTCAAATGAAAAAACGTGAATTGTGGGGTTCCTCCGGGCTCTGCATTCAGTCCAACCCTTTTCATTGTTTACTTATCTTCTTTTATGGCTCTTATTGGTTCTTTTGGTATCACCTCTACATAATATGCTGAGAATACCCAATTGGTCTTGTCTGTAGACAAAAATTTCTCTGGCTTCAAGCCCAATTTAAAAAAAAGTTTTTTAAGTAGCATCCGCTGGATGGAACTTAATTCCCTGAAATGTAATACTGACAAGACAGAGATTTTTTTATTTGATCAGGACAATATATTTTCTCCTCAGTTGGAGTGGCCTGCCAACCTCCCATCTCCTCCATCTCCAGTCAAAGTGGCTTGCAATCTTGGCATCAAATTAGATTACTCACTTTCTTTTCACTCCCAAGTAGTATCTGCTCTTGGTACTTGTATTTATCTGATCAAATCATTAAAGAAATTCTCTGAATATCTTCCTTTGACAGCAAGAAAAACTGCAGTACTAGCACTTATCACTAAATGATTAAACTACTGCAATAGCCTACATCTTGGCATTACAAACATCAAGTGGTCCAAAATACTGCAGTCAGACTGGATCTGAAACTCCCACACAAAAGTTCAGTTTCTCAGGGACTTAGGAAGCTGCATTGGATCTCGGTCCATAAAGGGATCCTTTTAAAGACTCGGACTTTGGTCTTCAGAGCCTTCCACCGCTCAGGCCCTTAATGTTTTATTTATTTTATTTATTTATAAAGTTGTATATAGCGCAAACTTGACCCAAAAGGGTATCAGAGCGCTTTACATTTAGAATCGTTGTGTTACAGGTTACATCAGTTAAAAGAGCATAGTAAAGTACAGTACACATATAACATGCTTCAATAATTCGAAGGAGGGTGGAGGAAGGAGTAATAGCAGGGAGACTAGGAAGAACAATGTCCAATGTCCGACTAAGTAGGTGACGGTCAAGGGGGAAACCAGGGCCCATCTCCTCATTAGCTGTCAAGCAGCTCCACCGGTCATCAGCAATGTTGCTCAGGTCTCAGCGTTCAGGAAAAATCAGTTTTAGATTATTTGATTTGCAAAGGTTATATAGCGGTATCTAGACCCGGAGTTATCAGAGCGCAAAACCAGGGGAAACGTTGCATTAGACGGTACATCAAAAGGTTTAAAAAGTTTGAGATCTTCCCACCATAATTTTTTTGCCATCCCTGTTTTCAGACATAAAACAAAGAGAGGTAAAACTGTCTCTGTAATGGGGTTCAAGTTCTGGAATCAGCTCCCTGTCCCACTCAGATTTAGTCACAGTGTTACGCACTTCCAGAAACTTGTCAAAACTTGGCTGTTTTCCAATGATTCCTTTAGGTGTTTGACCTACTGAGTTCAAGGTTCTCATTTTTCTCCTCAGTTATTCATTGTTGGACATGACCCCTTTTAGGGGATTTCCCTACAACTTTTTGCTTTTTTTCCTACTGGTTTTTGCTGACTCTCTTTTCATGACCGTAGGACTCTGGGCACTCTTCCACTGTACTGCAGCGGGAAAGTGCATGTGCCCTTTCTACACATGCCTGGAAAGTCTGCTTTAAGAGCCCTATAAAAAAGATACGCCCCGTACCTATGGAGAGTACTGCACTGGCTATTAGTGGGAAGCAGCACTGATTGTGCCACCCACAGGACTAGCCTATCAAACATATATCATGCTCAGGTTAGCCTTTCTCACTCATTAGCCAACCCTGAGCAGGATTTTCACTACCACGAGAGCGGACCTCGAGTAAGTTCTGAGTGAAGCTCGGGGTAGGTGAATGACCATGTAGGCACACCTGCATTTTTGCTGCCCAGGTAGGGAAGAACGCCCATATGGGTTTTCCCTACCTAGGGTTTCGGCTCTCTCCATGGGACACCTCTGGGTTTTGCTGATTCTCTTGCTGATGCCTTAGGGCCTGGGACACTTTCCCACTGTAAATGTGTTTGAAGGTGTATGCACCCTTCTAACCAATGTTAGAAAGTGGTGCTTACCAGATGTCTGTGAAACAGGTCTCCAGCCTGCCACTGCAGGTCGGTGTGCACACTTGCACCTATGATGTTTTAAAACATGTGTCCAGCCTGATAATGAAGGCTAGTCTATGTAATTGCACCAATGATATGCTCGAACATGTGTCCAACCTGGCATTGCATGCTGTTGTGCGTTTTGCACCAATGGCGTTTCTAAACATTTGTCCAGCCTGGCATTTCAGTTCTGTGTGTGTGCAATAGTGCTTCAACTCAGGCTGACCTTACTAAATCACAAGCCATTCTGAGAGGACATTTCCCTACCTCTAGAGCACCCGGAGGGTCCGTCTTCAGGGGTGAAGTGAGTGGTAGGTGAAAGGCAAGGCAGGTACGTGTGTGTTCCCTGTCCAAGTAGTGAAGAATACCCATGTGTGTTCTCACTACCAAAGAGGTTTGCTCTTCCCATAGGCTAACATGCGGAAATGGTTTAAAGTACTTCAGGCTGCAATAGTGGATTGCAGTGGAGCAGCCTCATAATGTTTCCTATCAGCGGATTCACAATGACAAACCCTTTCTAGTGGTAGATGTGGTTTTGTCATTACTAGTATAGAAAGGCCACTTCTAGAAAGTGGGCATTTCTCTGCTCTAAAACTCTTTGTGAACCTATTTGGGTGGCTCCAGTCCACACTGGAGGCTGGGGGAGTACATCTGGGCATTCCACAGCGACAGCTATAGAACATTTGGCCGCAACTGGAATGACAGACAGCCATTTGCAGGCCTGGCTGGACAGATTGGAGGAAGATGTTTTGACGCTTGGCCTCTGGAGCCATATCATGGCCTCACTAAATATTAAGACTCGTATTCCACAGCCTCATGACAGACAGGACTGAAATTTAGGGGAGACATCTGTGGTTCAAACCACCCCCTTTGAATCACCCTCAACTTCAAAGGCACGCTACAGTATAACTACTGGTGCCATACTTCAGCAGGGCAGAGGTATACCTTGGGGGCGTGAGACCAGAGAACCTGGAACTGGATGGTGCACACTGCCAGAGCAACATGTTGTGCACAAGGAGGATTACTGCCACTGAAAGGGACCTTGTGCCCTTATGGAATAGTGACTGGACTGGGCTGTTTACCAGCTGCTGTATAGCATCCTGAAGTGTGCTCTCCAAGGGCTTGTTGGGCTGCCTCCTGTTTTTTTGAGGGTCTCAGGGACATCAAAGATTTCGTACGAGGGACCCACACCGTCTACTTGTGACACCTGGAGAGCAGTGCCCTCCTAAGTGTCCACTTCATCTGCTGGCTCTCAACTGCTAGCACGGTGTGAGCGTGGAGGTAATCATTATGCCTGGTGACCATATTGATTTGTGCGGAGCACCAGAAGTCTTGCCTGCATCTAAGGTGTGAGGCCCTGCATTGTGGGGACCTCAGCACACAGAAGTGTCTGTTGATGGTGAGCAGATTCACTTGGTGCTGCATCTCTCTCGAGCGACACGCCGACTGCATGCTCATTGCGGGCGGTGTCCTAGTCATAGGTTGTGACCCTCTGAGGTGGGGGCGCAATATCGAAATATCGAGGGACAAAATTTCGAGGGACAGAATTTAGAATGCCTATCTACAAACAGGTAAGTACTAAAATATCGATTCCAAAATATAGAATGTTAAAATATAGTTAACTAAAATATCAAATTTTTTAAATGTAATAAAAATACTAGAAATGTAATTTAAATGTAAAAATAAATACAATATAATAATTAAAATAATAATTTTAATGTTAATTAATAATGAGTGCAACAGTAGTGAAAGCGTTGAATAGCGTAGGGGTTAAAATTACTTTTCCCACTCCAGAGAGTGCAACAGTAGGGAAAGGGTTGGATTGCGGGAGGGTAGAAATTACTATTCCCACTCCAGTGAGTGCAACAGTAGGGAAAGCGTTGGATAGCGTAGGGGTAAAAATTACTATTCCCACTCCAGAGAGTGCAACAGTAGGGAAAGCGTTGGATAGCGGGGGAATATAAATTACTATTCCCACTCCAGAGAGTGCAACAGTAGGGAAAGCGCTGGATAGAGGAAGGGTAAATATTACTATTCCCACTCCAAAGAGTGCAATTGTAGGGAAAGCATTGGATAGCGTTGGGGTAAAAATTACTATTTCCACTCCAGAGAGTGCAACAGTAGGGGAAGCGTTGGATAGCGGGGGGGGTGAAAATTACTATTCCCACTCCAGAGAGTGCAACAGTAGGGAAATCGTTGGATAGCGGGGGGGTGAAAATTACTATTCCCACTCCAGAGAGTGCAACAGTAGGGAAAGCGTTGGATAGCGGGATGGTAAAAATTACTATTCCCACTCCAAAGAGTGCAACAGTAGGGAAAGCGTTGGATAGCGTAGGGGTTAAAATTACTATTCCCACTCCAGAGAGTGCAACAGTAGGGAAAGTAATGATTTAATATTAAAATAAAATTAAATTAATTATCAATACCAATAAAAAATTATGTACAAATAATTACCAATTAATACAAATTAATTACCGACTAAAAAATTAATTATAAATTAATAAAATGTAATGACCAATTAATAATTAATTATCAACCAATTAATTATCTATACATACAAATAAAAATAAATATTAACTTTATTACAATTAAATTACTCCCCACCCTATTCCCCTATAAACCCACAACCCGCTTCAAATGAATAATACAATTAACATGATTATCAATTAATTAATCAATACACATTATTTACCAATTACTAAAAATTAATCACTAATTAGAAAATTTAATTACGAATTAATAAAAATTAATTACCAATTAAATACATTAATTAGCAATTAATAAAAATTAAATACCAATAAATAATTAATTATCAATTAATTATCAATACATAAAAATAAAAATTTATATTTAATTTACTATACTTAAATTACTTCCCACTCTATTCCCCTATAAACCCACAACCCGCTATGGAAATTAATTACGCAAAAATGAAATTACATAACATTCATTACTTTAAAGAAATTAAACATACATAACAAAATTTATACATAAATTTAATACATATATATGAATTTTGTATATAATTTGCAATGTGACTTTTATATTGTGCTGTATGTATTGCTTTTTATGATTTTAACAAAAATCGAATAAAGCGTATTTTGACTGACTGACTAATACATAAATTTAATACATATACTACTATACATAACACTAAAAAACTTCGATATTATGGAAATCGATATTTTAAATTCAATATTATGGAATTCGATATTTCATACCCCAAATTCGATATTCTGACTTACTATATTTTGGTTATTCGATATTTTGGGCAGTCTATATTTTTGATTCGATATTTTGGGCAGTCTATATTTTGGAATCAATATTTAGGGTGTTCTCCGCGTAACCGCAGTAGTGCCTCATTCTACCTGTGAGGCATTGCTAAACTTGCGCCTGTGTGTGTGACCGAAATTGCCTGGTGCAAACCATATCAACACACACCGGACTTTGTGCCTCATTTCCAGGAAGGTACGGAATTTGCAACTCTTCATTGTGTGTGACTGGAACAGTCTGGTGCGACCCGTATCAACGTGGACTAGATGTTGTGCCCAGATTTCCTGGGTGCGGCTTTGATTTAAGCATGGGCGGATCTAGCGGATCTCGCGTACGCGAACTTGCGGATTTACGGATTCGCAATCCGCGAAGATCCGCGAACTCTAGCGGATTTTCCCGTTTTTTGTGTTGGCGCGCGTTCGCGCCGATTTTGGGACAAGTTCGCAATTGCGAACTTACTTTTCGGCTCGCAACGGCCGCGACTATGTTGTTTCAACGTCTGGTTTATCATCACAGGTTCACAGCACCCTCTGTTTCACCACTGCCACCCTCTGGGACACCCATGCCACCCTCTGGTACATCCTCACTGCCACCCATTAGGTTTATTTATCACTGTAGATTATGGTGGTTGAAAAAAGCAAGCACACCTGCCCTTCTTCAACTGCCATCAATTAATTTGTGTTTCATTAATGTGTCAGTTATTTAGAAAGTTCCAGTCTGGCTGGCACCTGCTTCCTTCCTTATCTGTAATTTGCTTTTTGTTGCAGTGAATTTTTTTTTTCACAGGACCTTTATGGTCTACTTGTAGCTATTCTATGAGCCTGCTGTTTGGGTCATAGCAGGGTCATAGAATAGTTGCAAACTTTGGAGGGGCCCATCAGGAAGCACTACCTTGAATGTTACTAATGTTAAGTTTGAACTTTTGCACCTGCTCATTGCTTTCAGTTTAGCTAAAATCGTTTTTTTCTGCAATTTCGCGCGTTTTTTGGGGCGCGAATCCGTGCGAGATCGATTTCGGAAGCCGCGAATACGTGCGAATACAAAATTGTTTTTTTTGCGACGTGTATGTTCGCGTGATCTTGCGCGTGTTCGCGAGGCGCTTCTAGCTATACGTTTGCCAAGTTACCCTATCGGTCGTACACGGGCGCGGCCATCTTGTTGGCGTGACGTAATTCCGTTTCCGCCCGCTATGTGTAGTCTCGCAAAGTGTGCTGCTCGCTAGTACAATTTCGCGCGTACTCGCAAGGAAAATCTCGCGCGAACTTACCCACGCGGTCGTGAACGGGCGCGGCCATCTTGTTTCTCATTCATTGCTATGGTTCTGGGCATGCTTTCTCTATCCTCTCTCAATCTCTGCCATCCTTTGCTTGTTTGAAGTTTTTTTGATCTAATTTTACTTATTATCTATCCCTCTATTTTTCTAGCTCTATATTTTTGTGTTTTCTGCAGCTTTTAGTTACTTTTAAACTACTTTTTTAAACTCTTTTCTTTTCTTCTTCACTATTCTATTTCTTGTTTATCATTTAACTCTATTTCTGCCCAGACCATGGTAAAGGGAGCCGGGAAGCACCCTGAGAAGGGGAAGGGTCCCGCACCCCGTGCCCGGCTCCCGTGCGGGCGTTTAAGGGGGGAGCAAGTGGTCCCGAGGGAGATCTTCAGCGCGGAGGAAGTGGCGGCACTGATCTTCCATGTCCAGCGCCGCCTCCCCAAGACGATCCTGGGAGGCGGCAAGATCGCGACCGGCTATGGCATCCGGGAGCGTCGCAAGCGGTGGGAGAAGGTGTGCCGGGCCATGTACAAGATCTCTGGGGTCCGGCGCACATATAACCAGGCCACCCACCGCTGGACCGATGTCATGGACCGGGAGCGGGACTTGCTGGACGCGCTCGGCGTAGAGGTCCCCGGGCTTGGTGAGTAGTAGTAGTAGTACATTTACTACTCTGTTTTATCCTGCTCTGTTATTTGCAAATCTTTGTTCTTTACCAAGAGCAATAATGCTGCCGATTACATTGAGGTAAATTATATTTCAAAATCTATGCATTTCAGGTGCACTGCTCTCCTTCTCAGTAGCCTTGCTTGCTACTATGCTTCTTTGTTTTGTATGTTGTGTTCAGAAGCATTTCATTGGCCTGAGAAATTATGTATGAGTGTAGTGTAAAGAAAAGAACTGCGTAATGCTAGACAGTAAGGGTCATATTTTCAATTACCGGCGCATCCCTGCAAAGTAGCAGGGATGCGGCAGTAATTGTGTGCCATGCCACCACCACCCATTGGCCCAAAACGTCACAGAAGCCTTACGCATCTGTGCCGTAAAGGCAGCGCATTGCTGGAGTTGCGTGCCAACGATGGCGCAGCTCCAGCAATGCTCTGGGGTACCCTATCTCCCCAATGCTGCATCAAGCCGTACGTCGGCTTCAAGCGCGCAGGGTTTGAGTCATGCATCATTGTCCTAAAAGTGACTGATTGACATCTTGTAGATTTCCCTCAGCCACTTTTAGGATTCGTTCCTGCGCAGGTACGCCCTCCCTTGCGCCGGAACGCCCCCTGATGGCGCAGGGCTTTACAACGTGATGCATCGCCCATATGCCCATATGTGTTTTTTTTTAATATATACGCCGCACCAACACCATGGCGAGTCTTTTGTTCTGCCGCTGCGTCAGAAAAGGCACGCAACAATGGAGGAAAATGAGCCGCAACTTCTGCAAGGGACTTCTATCAGCCCCAACAGACTGACGTCCAGTCCTTCCTTTAGACACATGGCTATAAGAAGAAATAGTGGCGGTGGTGGCGGGTGGATTGATAGTTTGAGTATTCACTGATCTGCAAGCAGGATGGACTTTGTCTGTCACGTGTTGCGCACTGCTGCCTGCAGTGCCAGGCCTAGGCAAACCTCTTTAGTAGTCTGTTTATTGAGTTACATAGGAACTTTCTAAGTCAACGTTCCGCAAATCAGGCAATACGAATAACGTAGTATACCACATGAGATAGATCCCGTGGAATAGTTGTCTATCTATTTCCTATTTTTCCAAAATATGTTGTTATTGTTCTTTTGAAATGTTTGATTTGGTTGAAAAATCTCATCCATGTTATTCTGGTTTTTCTTTCTTTCATGTTGTACATCAGCTCCCCCCAAGGGCAAGAGGACACAGGAGGAGGGTGCTGAGGATGCAGGCCAGGATCGGGCAGGCGAGGGCTCCTTTGCTGGCCCCAGTAAGTTTACATTTTAATAAACAGTACCTATTTTTTCCTAGCGTTCCTCATTCGATTTTTTCTAAATCGTCTTTGATCTTCTTGTAGACTGGATATAAATTCTTATCCTGCCTCGAATATGACTCCCTGTGGTATTACTAGACTATTCTTATTAGTCTGTCTGTGTAGCTAACTAAGATTGGACATTTGGCAATTCCATTGGACTCCCATTATATTCAGCAATACCTCTATGCACTGTCTCCTTACTGACTAGATAGTGTGGCAGAGTCATTCAGCTCCCGAAGTCACCGATTATAGATCCCCAATGATCTCTAGATTATCGTACGCAGGACAAGAGAGTAGTACGGAGTCACAGCACAGTCAAGAAGTGTCAGAGGCACTCATGCTTGCAAAAATTCCAAAACCTTTAGCTCATCCACTCTAGTCTGGAGGAACAAAAACCACAGAGTCTATTTAAGTTTAAAAGCTTTATTAAAAGTAAACACATTTATTAAAATCTACTTTGTCATAAAACTATTTAACTGAAAACGGAAAAGTGGTTAGTGCTGACGATTAATTGGACACATTTCTTGTGGTCGAGCCGAGCTCTCACCTGGTTTGAACTTGATCCTGGTCGTGTTCTTAGGACTCAGGAGTCAAGCTTCTGTCTGTTAGGAGAAAAAGTGGTGCGTGTTAAAAATCAAAAGCAAGCATTCATCAGTTGTGCATAAAAGTGCAGCAAGACAACAGCCTTCCCTGGAAAATGGGACATTTTTACTATGGAGTAGACAGTCACAAATTATTACATTGTATTCTGTTTTTTTAACATTTCTCCTAGACCAAATATTATATAGTAGTGAGTGGTGTATTCTAACATTCTTAAATGTACTTTGTAGGTGTAACATCTGGTGACGGGGCCAGCGCGGAGGTGGCTGTGTTGGACCAGGACTCGGAGGCCTCTGGGGAGGAGGCGGTACAAGAGCCGGCGGACGTTCCTGTGGGGGATCAAACGGTGGTGGCGGAAACAGGTAAGCTATATATTCCTTACTTATTGAGATTGAAGACTGCATAGTGTGCTTTCTGCACGGGTGTATTACAATTACAAATCAACCAGGTAGTAGCCTCCTCGAAATGTACTTCGACTTAGCTGTGAAGTTTTTGGTGAGAAGAATCCCAATAAGTTCTTAGACGAACGTGATGGATGGGATGAACGAAAAGCAAAAGAAGGGTGTAAGTAAGTGGGACGCGAACTTGTATGATGGCTGGCAAAGAAGAACGATATGTGTTTGCTTGGCCCCCGAGGTGGCTGGGAAGGAAAGAATATGGTATGGTGCATGGCTGGGTCAATGATGAAGCAAGGATGGGTGGAAGGACAGCAGCCTGGGTGGGTGAAACAGAAACTGTATGTGTGCGTATACTTTGACTGAATGGATGCCTGGAGCATGGTATTCTCTGACTCTTAGATAGCACATGTGTATCTAGAGAGAGTAGATGGTCGCCAGGTGAAGTAAGTGTTACCTTGAAGAGCATGTACCACCGCACCCGCACGTCCGTTCCAGTGCAGGGAAGGCAAGGAAAAGAAATTGTAAATGTGTCCAATACTACCATGAATAGTAGCAGTACTTTGTATTGCGTTTGCATTCACAGCATATATCTGGTTATTACGGTGGACACTCCGTACCTCTCTTAATAACTTTAGTTTACTTGTAGTACGTCATTCATGTGTGGGTGTATCACTGTTCACTCAATATTAAGCAAAGCACCTAAAGTCATCTCATCTGTCATTAAATACGTCCCATGTGAAGTGATAGATAATCAAATTAGTTAGCTTCTTCATTTTCCTTTTCTAGTACTCATTTGCACTGTAGGGTGAAAGGTAAATTAATTAAGCAGTAGCCCTTGTAACAGAGTATTCTCAGTGCCACCCGTAATAGAAAAGTAATAGCTTCACCACCTGCATGTACTGGACCGGTACAGTAACGCAAGTCTGTCTCACTCATCATGGTGTGCAACTTTTTTTCTCGGGTGCAAGTTCACTGTGCTGTCCATGTCATTCTGCCGGCTTGCATAAGATAACGTACCCATTTCCCTAAACAAGAGAGAAGAAGAAGAATAAGACTGGTGTACTGTCATAGTCGACTGTAATGGAAGTCCATAGTGGTCGTAGAATTAGTTCATTAAACTACCACTACTGTTAGAGCAAGGATGCAGAAGTGGGAGGTTACATAGATACTGTCCTCAATAGTTATGTACTGTGCTTTCAATTTGCTACTTGTACTCTGTGACCCAACTTTCGGCTCAATCACTTTGTGTTATTAATAAGGAGCATTGGTTACAGACTATGTCTTTCTTTCTTCATATAGTTGCTCCTTCCAAATCAACAACAAGGAGGGAGCAGGCTAGATTGGCCCGGCAACGGAGGCTGGAGGCCACAGTCGCCGAATATCGGCGGCTGGTGGCCCTGGAGGAGGAGGAGGAAACGCAGTCGAGCGGGGGTGCAACAACGACATCCTCGACTGTGACCACTGCATCCTCCTCCGTGACTAAGCCAGCGGGACCGAGCCGGGCTAAGAAAGACGACCGCCACCGCCAAGCAACCGAAATACCAGCTGCCCCCACAGGAGCTGCAAGGACCGCCAACGCCGCCTACGAGTCCGCATGTCCAACCTGGAGCAGGAGGTCCTGAGGTATAAGAACTTGGTTAAGGGCCTCCGCTCCGAGCTTGCCACCCTCCGCAAGGAGTATGATGCCCATGCCGCATCATGCACCAGCACCAGCACCCTCCAGTAGTGGAGTGTCCCTTGCCCTTTTTTTATAGACTTTTGGGGGGTGGGATTTGGGAGTTGGGATCGTTTTGGGACGTTTCAGAGACAATCGTTGGGGTTAGAGTGGGTGAGGGAGATTATTTTGTTAGGGCTAAATAAATATATTTTTCAACTTTATCTGACCATACCTGTTTTTTACTGCTTTTCAGTCTGGTGGGTGGGGGGCGGGGGTGTAAGAGTAACTTTGTTTTCCTGAACAGTCGTAGGACTTTAGTAGTACAACCGTCAATCTCTTGTCTACTCCGAAATAATACTCCATTATACTACCTCCCACCAAACGCTTATCTTACCTGTAATTTGTATTAGAAATTAGGGCTAGGCCCAGGGCTGGCTCCAGGTGAAATGGGGATTAACGTTGTCAATCCTGGGCGGGTGACATTTCCTCATTGCGGTGGTACTAGTGGTGTGACACAGTGGCAGTTGCATGCCTATGGAAAAAAAGAATACGAAACCTTGTTTGTCCTCCTTACTGTAGCATTACAACGGTTACGGTACGATCGAGAAAATAGCAGGTGACAGTACACTAGAACAGTGCCATAATGTAGCCTAACAAATGGTAAAGTATTTGCTTGCAAGTATAACTAGTACTTGCGTTGAATTTATTTGACATTGGCTACTACTACTAGAAGATATAGTACTGAAGCTGAGTAAGTCTAGAAGATATCCTCGTATTCCTTCACCAGCCTGTTGCTGCTATGACCTTATCCTCCCCAGCAAGTGTGTGGAATTATTGATGTCATTTTAGTCAGATATCAAGCAAAACAACACAGCCCGGGGGAAGAGGGTTAGGGTTTGTAAAATGGATGGGAATGGGGGTTTCTTTTTGGGTAGGTTTTGTTGAGAGAAGAAAAAAAAAGCAGAGCATGGACAAACAATAATTGAAGATACAGACAATCTTTGGTTACAAACTAAAGGTAAGCACATGCAGTCACACTCATAGAATAAAAGACAACAATGGATACTGTATCTGTATTGCGTATGTTGTTGGAGTTGTCCTGTTGAATTTGGTAAGTAATAAGCATGCAGCAAACAATTCCTCTTATTGGCGGCACTCCTCCATTCCAGCTGACGCTTCGTCCATCAATGTGGTGACCACTGACAGAAGACACCCTGTCCACTGCCTGCCTGGCGGATGTTGACTGAAACCCGGCCTGTAATTATTGAACGGAAAACAGGAAGTGCTATTACAATACCACTGATAAATAAATAAAAGGTATGTACGCTGTGTGGTGCAAAAAGTCACACTTTGATTTCACTAATAGACAGTACAATATTTTTGAAATTGCGTGCTCTGTCTGAGTCACCTTTTTAAGGATCAATAAGTATGGCCAAAATATTATAGCGGATCTTTCCCCTCAAGGTAGGTGTACTACTGTGTTTTAGAACAAAATTTGACCTTGAAAAAAAGGCTGTTCCTTATGGATTTTGTCCAAAACACTTCTATCCGGTATTAGACCTTCCCAGGAATGCCCCAGGCAAGACCCGCCAACCCACCCGCAAAAAACCACCCGACAACACCCCCAAACAGCGAAAAAGCTAAATCTCATACTTACAATATCTCTCGGCCTTCTGTCCAAATGCGGCGCTGTTCAGCTAGGTCATCATCATCAATCATCATAACTCCTGTTTTCCACCACGGATTTCCTGAAAAGCAAATGCAATCAAGATTAGACTGTCGCAGCAGTGCTTCGACAGAGACCCCGGCCGCAACCCACCCACGAACAGCAGGAAGCCCCCCAAAACGCTACATTGAGCAAGATGTCAGAAGAAATAGCAAAAAAAAGGCTGTTCCTTATGGATTTTGTCCAAAACACTTCTATCCGGTATTAGACCTTCCCAGGAATGCCCCAGGCAAGACCCGCCGGCGCCAACCCACCCGCAAAAAAACACCCGACAACACCCCCAAACAGCGAAAAAGCTAAATCTCATACTTACAATATCTCTCGGCCTTCTGTCCAAATGCGGCGCTGTTCAGCTAGGTCATCATCATCAATCATCATAACTCCTGTTTTCCACCACGGATTTCCTGAAAAGCAAATGCAATCAAGATAAGACTGTCGCAGCAGTGCTTCGACAGAGACCCCGGCCGCAACCCACCCACGAACAGCAGGAAGCCCCCCAAAACGCTACATTGAGCAAGATGTCAGAAGAAATAGCAAAAAAAAGGCTGTTCCTTATGGATTTTGTCCAAAACACTTCTATCCGGTATTAGACCTTCCCAGGAATGCCCCAGGCAAGACCCGCCGGCGCCAACCCACCCGCAAAAAACCACCCGACAACACCCCCAAACAGCGAAAAAGCTAAATCTCATACTTACAATATCTCTCGGCCTTCTGTCCAAATGCGGCGCTGTTCAGCTAGGTCATCATCATCAATCATCATAACTCCTGTTTTCCACCACGGATTTCCTGAAAAGCAAATGCAATCAAGATTAGACTGTCGCAGCAGTGCTTCGACAGAGACCCCGGCCGCAACCCACCCACGAACAGCAGGAAGCCCCCCAAAACGCTACATTGAGCAAGATGTCAGAAGAAATAGCAAAAAAAAGGCTGTTCCTTATGGATTTTGTCCAAAACCCTTCTATCCGGTATTAGACCTTCCCAGGAATGCCCCAGGCAAGACCCGCCGGCGCCAACCCACCCGCAAAAAACCACCCGACAACACCCCCAAACAGCGAAAAAGCTAAATCTCATACTTACAATATCTCTCGGCCTTCGGTCCAAATGCGGCGCTGTTCAGCTAGGTCATCATCATCAATCATCATAACTCCTGTTTTCCACCACGGATTTCCTGAAAAGCAAATGCAATCAAGATTAGACTGTCGCAGCAGTGCTTCGACAGAGACCCCGGCCGCAACCCACCCACGAACAGCAGGAAGCCCCCCAAAACGCTACATTGAGCAAGATGTCAAAAGAAATAGCAAAAAAAAGGCTGTTCCTTATGGATTTTGTCCAAAACACTTCTATCCGGTATTAGACCTTCCCAGGAATGCCCCAGGCAAGACCCGCCGGCGCCAACCCACCCGCAAAAAACCACCCGACAACACCCCCAAACAGCGAAAAAGCTAAATCTCATACTTACAATATCTCTCGGCCTTCGGTCCAAATGCGGCGCTGTTCAGCTAGGTCATCAATGTCATCATCAATCATCATAACTCCTGTTTTCCACCACGGATTTCCTGAAAAGCAAATGCAATCAAGATTAGACTGTCGCAGCAGTGCTTCGACAGAGACCCCGGCCGCAACCCACCCACGAACAGCAGGAAGCCCCCCAAAACGCTACATTGAGCAAGATGTCAGAAGAAATAGCAAAAAAAAGGCTGTTCCTTATGGATTTTGTCCAAAACACTTCTATCCGGTATTAGACCTTCCCAGGAATGCCCCAGGCAAGACCCGCCCGCGCCAACCCACCCGCAAAAAACCACCCGACAACACCCCCAAACAGCGAAAAAGCTAAATCTCATACTTACAATATCTCTCGGCCTTCGGTCCAAATGCGGCGCTGTTCAGCTAGGTCATCATCATCAATCATCATAACTCCTGTTTTCCACCACGGATTTCCTGAAAAGCAAATGCAATCAAGATTAGACTGTCGCAGCAGTGCTTCGACAGACACCAAAAATTACCCACAAACCCCCGGAACCCTGCCAAAGAGCACCTCAAAGGCAAGCAAGTCAGCAAAAACGGCAAGAAATTTCCACCTCATATTTGGTCCAAAACACTTTTGTCCATTATTAGAGCTTCACAGCAATGGGCCCAAATCCGTCAACTCACCCGCAAAGAAGTACAACACCCCCACAAGTGCTGAGTCTTTCTTCATTGGGCGTAATCCAGCACTCTGCTTGGAGGGAAATCGCAGTCTGGAGGAGGAGGATAGAGGAGCATGTTCTTCGGAACTTGTGAACCTGAGGAATGTAGACTGCGGCACCTTCAAAGCAATAAGCAAACAAGTGAAGACAGTTCTGATGATGGTCTTGTTTTTGGGATTAGGTGATTAAAGTTTGAATTTAATTAACTGTGCAAAACAAAGAAAGAGAGACACAAAGCACACAGGAATAAAAGTGAATAAGGACGAAAAAGAAAGTTCTTGATTGATTGTCTCATTTTCAGGGCTCGGTGTCAGGGAATAAGAACAAGATTTCGTCATCATACTCTGCGAATTCAGGCTGGATGAGGTCAGTGCCACCGAACAGAGAAAAAATCCCCTCATCTACGTTGCCGTCCTCCTCGTCTTCATGCGGCGTGCTTTCTCGTACTTTGTAATCTGGTGGTATGAGGTGCTGATTCATCTTGATCATTGTCAGCCGCTCCACATTTTTGGGCGAGAGGCGGCTCCGTTTGGGAGTTACAATGCCACCAGCAGCACTGAAAACACGTTCAGAAGACACACTTGCGAGTGGGCAAGACAAATAGTTTATAGCCAGGTTGTAGAGCTGTGGCCACAATTGTTTTTTGCCATGCCAATACTGCAATGGCTCCTCATTAAGAAAGACCACTGTTGAGTCATTCATATAGTCCTGCACCATCGACTCAAGGTCATCAACGGTTCCTCCACTTTGCTTACTTTTTGCTGTGGCTGTGACATTTTTTCGAGAACCATACCCAAGCAAACTTAGCCAATCCTCTACAACAGCCACTGTTTTTGTTGTGTGTGGTGCAGATGATCCAGTTGCCGGTGTCTTTAACGGCTGAGAGGTCACTTGTGCCCCAGCCACAGGTGCAGAAGTGGATTCTTGTGACTGGGGATGGCCTGCTGATGCTGATGCTGATGTACTGGCTTCTCCTTCAATAACCTGCCGTTCTTTTTCAAACCTCTTGGCTGACAAGGCTAACCAATGTTTGTACTTTTGAACATCTGCATCATCAAAAGGAAAGAATGCTTCGCCTGCCAGCGCCTTTTTGTAGCGTGGATCCAGAATAGTAGCACAAATGTAATGCTGATCTGACTTGATCTTTTGAAGACATTCATCACCACGTAGGCGCTCTAATAATTTCTCTGACAAAATGAAATGTTTTTTTTTTTCTTCATCTTCTTTTTCAAACTCAGAAGACACCGCCATCAGTTGGTGCTCCAGCATGCACAACAATGGGATAGCTTTTCCCAAATTACAGTCCTCCTGGCTGACTGCACGCGTGAAGAACTCAAAAGGACGAAGCATGTCTGTCAGGCTTTTAACTATGTCCCATTGCGCCGCACTCATCCGCAGGTCCTCCTTCTGAGATGTACCCTCTGTGAAGAAATAGTGATCGAGTACCGTATACTGCTCATACAGACGCTCAAGCATGTAGAAGGTTGAGTTCCAACGTGTTGCCACCTCCTGGATGAGTGCTTTCACTGGCATTCTACGTTGAAGTAGCAGTCTCCGCAGATGCTTCCGGGCCTTAAAAGAATGGCTGAAATGGTTGCACATTTTGCGGCAGGTGGCCATTACCGCGAACGCTGCACTGTCTCTATCACTCAAGAACTTTTGAACTACCAGGTTGATACAGTGCGCCAAACATGGCACTCTGAAATAGCCACCCTCCGAC
The DNA here is from genome assembly GCF_964261635.1 of Lissotriton helveticus. Lineage (NCBI taxonomy): Eukaryota > Metazoa > Chordata > Amphibia > Caudata > Salamandridae > Lissotriton > Lissotriton helveticus. Next base: position 1,768,435,552 of record NC_136059.1, on the reverse strand, counting down.
ATGGCCTTAACTACATTGGAGCCATTATCCGTGGAAACATAACCAATCTTGCGTTTTAGGGGGGATAGCATTGTCAAGACCTTTTTGTTAAACTCTTGCAAAAGGTTTTCTGCTGTGTGACTTTTCTCCAAGCCAAACATGGCTAGTGTTGCATGTTTCCGAGCAGCTTTGAAAACTTGGTCCGGGTCAACACCTGCGTTTAGCTTTGCTTTAACACCTGAAAAAGAGACCCAGTGTGCAGTGATGCACATGTAATCATGGCCTGGGCCACTGGTCCACATGTCTGTTGTCAGATGTATTGTGTGAACAGCACTCTTCTGCAAAGCTGCCCCAATCGCCTGCAGCACATCTTCATGTAGTGCTGGAACCGCAACTCTGGCAAAATAGAACCGGCTCGGAACTTTCCATTTAGGGCAGAGCGTTGCCACTAATTCAAGAAAACCTACCGCTTCTACAAAAGAAAAAGGTAGAAGGTCCACAGCTAGCATTTTAGCCAGCTTAGTGTTATACAGACGCGTCAGTGGGTGGTTGCGTTCATATGGCACGTCTGAAGTAAGCATTGTTCTAATGTTGGCCTGGACCAAGCATTTACGGGCTGATAATGACTTCGTTGACCCAATTTTGCTCGCTGGTGAACTTTTGTGCGTTGGTGTCTCACTCGCTCCAACACTCTTAGTGTGCCTCACATTGGGTGTGCTGCTGACAGGGGTACTGGGTGTAAGGGACGTGTTTGACACGTCTTCTTCCTGCTCGTCATCATCAGATGAAACATCAACGTTTCCTTGATTTTGGCCTTTCTTGATCGCATCTAGGTGCGCAAACCATTTGACAGCGTGCTTTCTCTCAAGATGACCACTCTGGCCGCCGGTACCATAGTTGGTACCTGACTTACCACGACTAACTGCAAGCTTACAAAGGGTACAAATGGCAAACTTTGGATTTTTGGGACAAACAGTAAAGAAGTCCCAAACTGGGGACTTGAAGTGTCTGTGGGACCTGGAGGAGGTGGCGATACTGGTGGTGGTGGTCATGAAGCTAATGCCAGATGAAGTGGAGGATCTGGATTGCCCAACATTTGTACGTTTTGCACTTTCACCGCCACTAATTAAGGTCGAGGTTGACGGAGGTCTCTTCTTGCCAGAAAGAAATATGGAAGCGGGACGAGTTGGTGTACTACTTAACTCCAATGATTGTGGTGTTTCCACTGCCTCCTCATCGACAACATCATCATCATCATCATCACGCGCAGCAGCTCTTCGGGCTAGGGTCAAAATGTCTGTTTTCTGCATGCCCGCTGGGGCTGCAGTGACCTTTATGATGACTGGGTCGTCGTTGGCAGAGTCTTCATCAGCAGCAGTATCCGCCACTTCTTGTTGAGCCTCATCACACTCCATAACTCTGAGACTTTGGACGAGCTTCCTTTTACGCTTAACTACCTTTGTTGGATCATGGTGTGCCTCACTCTCAGACGGCTGTGGTGCTGGTTCCCAAGTTTGATCCGTATCATCAGAAGGAGGTGTGCTTGAAGAGGATGTAGACACCACCCTTGATCTCTTCCTTGCTAGGGGTGTGGAAGACAATGAAGGATCATCAGGAGGAGTGGCTTCCTCAAATGATACCTCGCCTTGATTGTCGATTTCCTGATGTGCCCCTACTTCGGGAGGAACAACTATTGTGGGCACTTGTGACCCTCCATGCACCTCTGCTTGCGCATCTCCTTGCGCTGCCTCTCCTTCCACATGTACTTGGGCTTGTACTTGCACATGAGATTGTTGTTGCGGCTGTGGTTGTTCAACACTCGTCAGATGAGCTACAACAACCTGTGTTGATTGAGGGACATTGCTGCTGCTTTCTTGCGATGAGCCAACATCACTGGTCGATGGTGATTGAAGAACTATACTGGCTGCCTCTGCAGCACTCAAGGGCTTGGACTTAAGTTGGCGTGGTGGTGGTGGTGGCACTGAGCCCAATGGAGCGGGGGTGCTGCTGCCAGCTTGGTCCCCAGCAGATCCCGCTGCTGCAGGCATACTTTTTTTTTTACTCCCAAAAAAAGGGGCGGGCGGCACACCAGTCTCCTTGGTAACTTGCTTCTTCTGCTCCTTACTGGCACCTTTCTTGCTAGAGGAGCTACGGGTTACTTTTTTTGGGGCCATCCTCTTCAGAGCAGGTCAGCAGGCAGCAGTTGCACGAGTTGCAGAGGGTTCTGTGTCCAGACGTGACGTCGCGTGACGTTATGCTGCACACACCGCTGCAGGACTTCTTCCTGGCACTGGTGGTTCTCTTGAGTCTTCTTGTGCACCTAAAAGCAATGGAAGACAGAGGAACATCAGTTCAGTTATACACCCCAAAAAATCGACAAAACACAGAAAAATGAGCACAATCCCATGCCATCCTTGATGTTTACATTGAAGACACCCCACAGAAAGACTACGGACATGCAAGTATGCAACACTCACTACCCCTGGGCATAATGGATGAAAAGTAGGCAAAATAAGTGCAGGCCTCAGACACTGCCTCTCCTCAAAATGGCCCCCTTACACCCCAAGCACATGTTGCCTGTACCAGCCAGCACTCAAGATGGCCACCACCACCACCCACATGGCCAGTCCACATCAACAGTACACCCCCAAAAAACAGAAAAACAGCCAGAAATCACCACAATCCAATGCCATCCATGATGTTTACATCAAAGAGAGTGAGACCACACCACAGGCACACTCAGTCCATGCACCACCACCACCCCTGGGCAAGCAAAAGGCCACACCAGCAGCCCCCCAAAAACGACAAAAAACAATAAAATAAGCACAATCCCAGCCCATCCATGGCCTCAATTATGTTTAAATTCAAGAAGACACCCCACAGAAAGACTAGGCCCATGCAACACTCACCACCCCTGGGCAAAGGGACACACCATCAGGCCCAAAAAAACGACAAAAAACAATAAAATCTGCACAATCCCAGCCCATCCATGGCCTCAATGGTGTTTAAATTCAAGAAGACACCCCTCAGAAACACTAGGCCCATGCAACACTCACTACCCCTGGGCATAAGGGATGAAAAGTAGGCAAAATAAGTGCAGGCCTCAGACACTGCCTCTCCTCAAAATGGCCCCCTTACACCCCAAGCACATGTTGCCTGTACCAGCCAGCACTCAAGATGGCCACCACCACCACCCACATGGCCAGTCCACATCAACAGTACACCCCCAAAAAACAGAAAAACAGCCAGAAATCACCACAATCCAATGCCATCCATGATGTTTACATCAAAGAGAGTGAGACCACACCACAGGCACACTCAGTCCATGCACCACCACCACCCCTGGGCAAGCAAAAGGCCACACCAGCAGCCCCCCAAAAACGACAAAAAACAATAAAATAAGCACAATCCCAGCCCATCCATGGCCTCAATTATGTTTAAATTCAAGAAGACACCCCACAGAAAGACTAGGCCCATGCAACACTCACCACCCCTGGGCAAAGGGCCACACCAGCAGGCCCAAAAAAACGACAAAAAACAATAAAATCTGCACAATCCCAGCCCATCCATGGCCTATATGGTGTTTAAATTCAAGAAGACACCCCTCAGAAACACTAGGCCCATGCAACACTCACTACCCCTGGGCATAAGGGATGAAAAGTAGGCAAAATAAGTGCAGGCCTCAGACACTGCCTCTCCTCAAAATGGCCCCCTTACACCCCAAGCACATGTTGCCTGTACCAGCCAGCACTCAAGATGGCCACCACCACCACCCACATGGCCAGTCCACATCAACAGTACACCCCCAAAAAACAGAAAAACAGCCAGAAATCACCACAATCCAATGCCATCCATGATGTTTACATCAAAGAGAGTGAGACCACACCACAGGCACACTCAGTCCATGCACCACCACCACCCCTGGGCAAGCAAAAGGCCACACCAGCAGCCCCCCAAAAACGACAAAAAACAATAAAATAAGCACAATCCCAGCCCATCCATGGCCTCAATTATGTTTAAATTCAAGAAGACACCCCACAGAAAGACTAGGCCCATGCAACACTCACCACCCCTGGGCAAAGGGCCACACCAGCAGGCCCAAAAAAACGACAAAAAACAATAAAATCTGCACAATCCCAGCCCATCCATGGCCTCAATGGTGTTTAAATTCAAGAAGACACCCCTCAGAAACACTAGGCCCATGCAACACTCACTACCCCTGGGCATAAGGGATGAAAAGTAGGCAAAATAAGTGCAGGCCTCAGACACTGCCTCTCCTCAAAATGGCCCCCTTACACCCCAAGCACATGTTGCCTGTACCAGCCAGCACTCAAGATGGCCACCACCACCACCCACATGGCCAGTTCACATCAACAGTACACCCCCAAAAAACAGAAAAACAGCCAGAAATCACCACAATCCAATGCCATCCATGATGTTTACATCAAAGAGAGTGAGACCACACCACAGGCACACTCAGTCCATGCACCACCACCACCCCTGGGCAAGCAAAAGGCCACACCAGCAGCCCCCCAAAAACGACAAAAAACAATAAAATAAGCACAATCCCAGCCCATCCATGGCCTCAATTATGTTTAAATTCAAGAAGACACCCCACAGAAAGACTAGGCCCATGCAACACTCACCACCCCTGGGCAAAGGGCCACACCAGCAGGCCCAAAAAAACGACAAAAAACAATAAAATCTGCACAATCCCAGCCCATCCATGGCCTCAATGGTGTTTAAATTCAAGAAGACACCCCTCAGAAACACTAGGCCCATGCAACACTCACTACCCCTGGGCATAAGGGATGAAAAGTAGGCAAAATAAGTGCAGGCCTCAGACACTGCCTCTCCTCAAAATGGCCCCCTTACACCCCAAGCACATGTTGCCTGTACCAGCCAGCACTCAAGATGGCCACCACCACCACCCACATGGCCAGTCCACATCAACAGTACACCCCCAAAAAACAGAAAAACAGCCAGAAATCACCACAATCCAATGCCATCCATGATGTTTACATCAAAGAGAGTGAGACCACACCACAGGCACACTCAGTCCATGCACCACCACCACCCCTGGGCAAGCAAAAGGCCACACCAGCAGCCCCCCAAAAACGACAAAAAACAATAAAATAAGCACAATCCCAGCCCATCCATGGCCTCAATTATGTTTAAATTCAAGAAGACACCCCACAGAAAGACTAGGCCCATGCAACACTCACCACCCCTGGGCAAAGGGCCACACCAGCAGGCCCAAAAAAACGACAAAAAACAATAAAATCTGCACAATCCCAGCCCATCCATGGCCTCAATGGTGTTTAAATTCAAGAAGACACCCCTCAGAAACACTAGGCCCATGCAACACTCACTACCCCTGGGCATAAGGGATGAAAAGTAGGCAAAATAAGTGCAGGCCTCAGACACTGCCTCTCCTCAAAATGGCCCCCTTACACCCCAAGCACATGTTGCCTGTACCAGCCAGCACTCAAGATGGCCACCACCACCACCCACATGGCCAGTCCACATCAACAGTACACCCCCAAAAAACAGAAAAACAGCCAGAAATCACCACAATCCAATGCCATCCATGATGTTTACATCAAAGAGAGTGAGACCACACCACAGGCACACTCAGTCCATGCACCACCACCACCCCTGGGCAAGCAAAAGGCCACACCAGCAGCCCCCCAAAAACGACAAAAAACAATAAAATAAGCACAATCCCAGCCCATCCATGGCCTCAATTATGTTTAAATTCAAGAAGACACCCCACAGAAAGACTAGGCCCATGCAACACTCACCACCCCTGGGCAAAGGGCCACACCAGCAGGCCCAAAAAAACGACAAAAAACAATAAAATCTGCACAATCCCAGCCCATCCATGGCCTCAATGGTGTTTAAATTCAACAAAACAGTTGTATCATGCACCCATAACCAACCCTGGTCCTACTGGATACTGTGGCTACCCACAATATAATTTATTTAATTTTCTGAAAAAGTTCAAAAATTGTACTTGCAGCAACTGTAATGCCCCAAACAAACTTACTTGTGAAAGTTGATTTCTAATCCAAAAGTGATCCAAAGACAGTCAAAAAGGCCTCAAATCCAAATATCCAGCAGCACCCACAAAAAGTAATCCTTCCAGCTCCAGATCCAAATGAAAGTGACCAGGAGATGGACAAAGCACTGGGAGGAGCCTGCTGGACAGGAACAGGAAGTTGGAGACTGTGGGGCACTTCCTTACTCCCCCCCCCCAAAATGGACTCCTTGCAAAAAAAAAGGCCATGCAAATGTCAACCTGAGGAGTGATTCTGATAAAAATCATAATTTTCTGAAGGTTTATCCTGTTTGCTGGTGATTTTCTTGTGCGAAATTGCAAAATCTCTATTTCGCAAGTGCGAGATTGTTCCTTTCCGCCGCAACTACGTGTTCGCAATTGCGAACTCTCGCGAGGTGTGCTGTGCAAGGTGGCAAGCCGCGAGTACGTGTTCGCGGGCGACAAACTCCCGCGGGAACACGCAGCAAGATCTAAAATGGCGCGTCACTCGCAAAGAAAAACAACTCGGCAAACGCTAAAATGACGGAAAGTGAACGCCGTGCACCACGCCGCGCGCCGCAACCAAGCAAAAAATCCGCCGCGAGCGGATTCACGGATTTTCGACAAATTCGCGAGCGTTCGCGGATTGCGAATTTGCCGAAAATCCGAAAAATCCGCGAGCGGAGCGGATTTTACGCCCATGCTTACTTTGATTACTGTGTACCTGATGGGGTGCCTCCTTCCTCCAAGAGGCTCCCCTACTTTAGTCTCTATTTATTGACTGTCCCTTTTTGGCCCTCATCGTGGTGGACCAACTGCCCTCTCCTCACCCAGCCCCCAACAACATTGTGTTGCCAGGTACTATTGCCTGTTTCAGGCTTAGGTTGTAAGTGTCATTGACTGGCCTGGAGGAATGCTCCAAGAGCGATGAGAAGCAGGTCAAGAGACTGTGTGATCCCCGTGCTTCGCAGAACTGTGCTGGTGCCAGAAGGCCCTTGTGGAACCCTTTTGAGTGACCGACTATTGTCCTCAGCCCGCTTCTGCACCACATCCTGTGGGGAAACTTCTCAAGTGGCTGCCAAACCCCGCCCTCCCCTTTGATAACTGCCTCCTAATTAGTCCTGCTACTTACCCCAACCTTCTTCCCTGGGACCCTGACTAAGTGTGAGTTTGACTGGGTGAGCTGGAGGGAGGGAGGATTGGGGTTACCCCCACTGTTTGCTGTGTTTCACCTTTTTTATCGACTTTAGTCTGGCTGGGGCCCTGCTAACCAGGACCCCAGCCTAGCTGCTTCCTCTCCAAACTGATTGCATGTACATTAGGTACACTCCAAATTGGTTACTGGGTTACCCTGGGAAGCCTTCCAAAATCCCACCCCTGGGAACCCTTCCAAAATGACACCACAGGTCCCCTTACTTAGATATAGATACCTATATCTACGTATATATACAGGCACATATAAACCTATAAGTCACTCCTATGGCAGGCCTTGACAATCCTGGAGGCAAAGTGCTTGGTTTTGTGTGAGAGGGTGTCCTAGAATCCCTTCCTTTTAGCTGTTCTGTGATACAGCCATACCATATACTCTTAAGTGCATTATAACCTCGCGGTAAATGCTAACTTTGGAATGGCTGCATCAAAACATGTCGTGTTTTGGTGTCAAACACTTTGGAATCCTACCCCCCCGCCAATCCTGGCGGTGGGGGTAGAATTCCACCCTTCTAGAGGGAGAAGACATGTACACTTTTTCTTTACCGGTAACAGTTTTAAAGAGCGCCAGCATCACAAAATGGATGCTTCTGCCACAGACACGAGTCTGACCTCCTGCTGCTGGACGAAACTCCAGCAGGGAAGGACTGGACAATAGGTTTCCTGTCCAGGGAGGTGTAACCACCTCCGCAGACAGGCTTTAGTGTATTGGGGCAGGGTGGGTGCATTCACTGAATGGTTTTCAGACAGTGCTTGGGGCACACAAGGTGTCTCCGTGCATTTCCCAGTTCAAACCGGTTGCTGGGGCACTCAGCCCCAGCTCTGGTGCGAAACTGGACAAAGGGGTAGGGGTGTAACCACCCCCTCCCCAGGTCCTCCCATAGGTGGGACCTTAGAGTTAGTCCATTCCCTAAACTTAGTATAAGTATAGGAACCCAGTCCCTAGGACTTTAGATTACCCTGGACGAAACTCTGCAACATATATCTTGGACCTTCAACATTCTATTTCGACTAGAAGACTGAAGAAATCTCCCTTGGGGTCAACGAGTGACTCCGCTGTTCAAACAGGCACCAAAGAAACATCTTGCCAGTCTGCATTTTTTAGGCTCCCGCTGGATCCCGAAGAATCTGCAACACAAGACATGGACTCCAAGACATCTCTGAGGCCAACACGAGTCCCCAGCAAAGCTGAGACCTGTAGCCATCACGAGACACGTGGGGCCAGAACTCCTGGACATCCAGTACATTTGCTAGTGCATCAACTTCCTGATCTTTCCTGAAGTTGTGCATTGGGTTACTTGTAGTCCAAGCCCTAAGCACCTTTTGCACCGAAGCTTGTGGGCCTACACTCCACAAGAGTTCCGTGGGCTCGCTTCCTGCATTTCTGCTTGAGGCCCCCGTTGCGATCCCTGGTCTGTTGACTGGTGGGTCCCCACGAAACAATCTTCTTTGTTTCTTGGGATTTCCTGGTTGCTGCAGACGTGCCCTGACTCCCCTCCAAAGGGTGAGTCCCTCAGACCTTGCTGGTCTGCACCGAAGCCAATCTTTCCATTCTGCATGGGTTGCTGTTGCCAAGGCTTGTTGGGTCCAATCCAGATACCGACACTGTAGCACTCGACATCCAAAGTGGGCCAGCTCGAATCCAGCTCTTGGTTGTCGTCAACGCCTCCTGGTCCTCGTGGCTGAAGAGTCAAGCTTCACCTATATCACCTGAAATCACCCGACGGCAGCTGGCATCTTCTTGTTGCCTCCCTGGTCACTGACAAGTGACCCAGACTCTGTCCCCTCTGCTTTCAGGTTCTTCAGATCTTCAATCCACCCGGACACTGTTCATCTGGACGCCTGGAGGACTTCTTTGCAGCTCTCCATAGGAACCGACGACGAAACCCGACATGAAAAGACACCTATGCACCCGGCTTCCCTGGGTGAGGTAACACGAGTACTTTGGTGCTCCCGTGGGTCTTAACTCTTGAAGTGTCCAGTACTGAAGGGCTGAAGGGGTTTCTTTCTAGTCCACTCCTAAGTGTCCTTAATCTTTAAAAATCTAACCACAACTTTCTACATAGAAATCAATAGTGATTTGCGGCTGTGTTTAGACACTGCACCTGTCACCCGTGGGTCTCCTGCGTCCCTACCTTGGATGGTTCCTGGTTGCCCCAGCGGTTCTACAAGCCCTAGGCCTTGCCTCTATGCGCCTCGTGGTTCTTATACCACTTTCTTAGTATATGGTTTGTGAGGACCCTAGGGCAAAACATATACTGTGCTAATTTACTGTGTGCTATTTAAGTAATTGTATTGTACTTTTACCTCTAGCCTCATAAAGAGACTAGAGGGGTGTGTTTAGAATAAATACATATATTTTATATATATACCTGGTGTGGTTCTCCTTTCATTTGATCATTCATGAGATTATAGACTGGTAAAACAAACTGTTTTACATTCCTTCAAGACTTAGCCTGAAGGTTGCTCTCCACAGTTACCACTAGGATAACTTTCTATAAAGGTTGTCTTTGAAGTTACCATCAATAAGGGTTGTTTGGACTGGTGCAAGGTGCCCACTAGAATAGTGGACAGCATATGCCCGGCCAACTTCTTACACAGGGTATCAGTTGAACCGCATTAGGGTGCTGAATGTATATGTGTGCGAGTGTATTCCATATGGACCTGCCTAATATCCATTGCACCGCGAATCGGTGCAGAGTGAGTGTGTTGTGAGAGAAATGGTCTGCGGACCACGTGTGATTCAAAAAGGCCGGCAGTATTGCTTTACACTTTGATTTCTTGCCAGAACACCATGGACCCCATTAGGATGGCGGGTGGACTTTGCCCGCCCGCCACCCTCATGGTACCAGGGACCGCCCGCCATAAGAGTGGGGGTCCCATGCCTGGCATTAAAGTTACCATCAATAGGGGTTGTTTGGACTGGTGCAAGGTGCCCAATAGAATAGTGGACAGCATATGCCCGGCCAACTTCTTACACAGGGTATCAGTTGAACCGCATTAGGGTGCTGAATGTATATGTGTGCGAGTGTATTCCATATGGACCTGCCTAATATCCATTGCACCGCGAATCGGTGCAGAGTGAGTGTGTTGTGAGAGAAATGGTCTGCGGACCACGTGTGATTCAAAAAGGCCGGCAGTATTGCTTTACACTTTGATTTCTTGCCAGAACACTATGGACCCCATTAGGATGGCGGGTGGACTTTGCCCGCCCGCCACCCTAATGGTACCAGGGACCGCCCGCCATAAGAGTGGGGGTCCCATGCCTGGCATTAGGATGAGCCCCCCACACTGGCGGGCGCATCCTACATTCCTACCATTGTGGCGGGCGGTGCACTCTGCACCGCCCGCCACAATCGCAGGAAGGCATGCAGTGCACTTCCATGCACAGCATGGCAGGCACCTTGAGGTGCCTGCCATGCTGTGCATGGAACTGCTGGGGGGCAACGACAACAGGCCCCCACAAGCAATTCCCGCCTGCCTACAACAGCCCATCCTAATATGGCTGGCGGTGTCTGATAGACACCGCCACCATATAAACTCTTTTCCGCTCCGGCCGCAAGGCGACCGGGGCGGAAAAGCGGCGGACGGTGTTTCTGTCCACCATGGTCCCCCCGCCATAGTAATATGGCTAGGGGGAATTGGGTGGCGTGCGGGCAAGTATGTCAGGCGGATCGCCACCGCCCGCATGGCGGTGGCGATCCGCCCGACATCCTAATGGGCCCCTATGTTTGACATTGGTTTTACCAGTGCGGCCTCAGCCCAGCAGTACTGCTAAAAAGTGTTATAATTATTTGTATATACATACTTCTGATATCGTAGTGACCCGGGGTTCACCCTCTAACTGTGTGGTATTGAATAATAAGAATTGCTAGTTTGAGCCTGCGTTTGACAACGTGTCATACCACATAAGGGTGCTGGGGGGTGGGATTTAGACTAGGATGTGTTCCAAGTGTGTATATTATTGATGTCATTACAACACGATTGGGCCTACTACTGCTAGTAATATTTCAAGGTGTGATTTATGCCCAAAATATATGATGTTCATGTTGTCTTGATATTGTGTGTGTCGAGTGCAAAGGTTATTTACATACATCACGTGTGAAGTCTCTTTGTGACGCCCAGTGTATTTATCGTGAATGAGTGGTGTGCCAATTTTTTACACATTGCGTCTGTGATAAGCCTGACTGCTCAGAGCCAAGCTACCCAAAGGTAATCGGGGGGTTATACAATGTGTGTAATCGCCCACCCCTGACAGGAGTAATAGGTTCTACCTGGCTACGGCATAGCCTCAGCCAACCAGAAAGTGCTGATTCAATAATTTATACCACAGTCTTATGTGTTAGGTGATAGCTTCCTATGTTTGTTGCTGAGCTAGAGCTAGCATGCTCAGTCATGAGTGGCAGTGCGCCACATAAATACCTCTTATCATCCTCATAAAGTACCCCCTCCTGTACATCCTAAGGAGATTGCAAGTCACTGAGGAGATAAATGACCAAATGGATGAACGAGGCTGTAAGCTTAGGTCCTTAATAAGGTAATGGAAGTCCCAGGTGACTTGCAATATCCTTATAATACGTGGTCACACCATTTCCTTTCCCACAAATTAATACTTAAATCCTTGGTGCAAAGGTCATATGAAAGTAAGAGCACATTTGCAAATATAAAGAATAAAAATGGAGTCTCTAGTACAAGTTTAAACTTATCACAATAGCTGTTAGACATTAGTTGCAAAAAGATGTTAGAATCATGCAATCAAGCACTGTGGCTGAGAATGTTTATAACATGCAGAAACATTCCAACTTTTCTATAATTACCCAAGCAGGGCAAAATATAAACATGTTGCCATAAATATCTCCTTTCTTCTTGTCACTGTACAGCTAGAATAACAGAGCACAAGAAAGAATACTTTATGATCCATACCTGACCTACCCTTCCCTTCAGCTGTTGGCTCTGGCATGTAAGTCATTACCTAAAGTGTAATCAGTTCCTTTGGTACTTCCACTGAGCTTTACCAAATTTGTCCGGGTGTAAATAAGAAATAAGTAATGGAAATAACTAAGTTGCTTCCTTTCATAAACTGTGTGATTCACAAACATACAGTCTATGCAAGTATATTGTATCCTTACGTAATAGCATTAATCTAGAGATACATAATGGGTCACTACCTTTCCAAATTGGAGTGCAGAAGCGGACGTACCCGTGGAACTGTTAGAGTAGTATACCCACAAAATGTTGGGGTACTATGCATAGAAAAGCAGTGCATATTTGGGGAACACAGAGAACATATTTTTGGGCATTAATACAAGTTCAAAAATTCTCCATGCGTCCTTGTGCAGAAAGTACAGTATTTTCTAGCAGGCCATGAAAACCTCCCAAAATGGCTTTAAGAAGCAGTGGCATGTGAAGAAAACATAATTAATGCGGATAAAATGAAATCCGTTAAGTTATGTCTAGCAAGCGTAATGTTAAAAAACTTGTAATAAGTCACCTTTGTAAACGTCACACAATTATGTGCATAATATACACAACACATACTCAGGAGTTTGAAAATATTCTAACTTGAAGATTAGTCATTTACTCTTGATATTACATAAATTTAGCAGCATATTTATGAAATAGTGGCACAGTGTCACTGGGAATGCGCCTTCCTTAGGGCTTTCGGCTCATTCCTGACTTTTTCCCCTGTGCTGGCGCACAATGGGCTGCCCTAGCACCAACACAGGCACCCTTGCAACATGGTGCAAGGGTGCCTGCATTGCATGCAGGATTTTTTTATGCAGAAAGGAACACAATCCTGCACAAAAACAATCCTGAGAGGCATATTGTAGCACACATAGAAAGAGGAAGTTAAAAGGAGAAATAAAGACATTTCTCATTATTAAGCCTCTCCTGGGGAAGCATATCTTTTGGAGTATTCCTAGGTTTACAAGGTCTTGTAAATCTTGGGATGGTATCAAAAACCTAGGGAGTTGCATGGGAATACCCGTGCAATGCCCATGATTCCTCCGCCAGAGCACAGAATTTCAATGCAGCGAATTGTGCTGCGTTGCGATACTCCAGATTTTTGGATTCACTCAGAGCCATGCAAAGTGGCTTTGCGTGGCTTAAAATTCTGACTTAAGGTTTGAGTTGCTAGGTGCAAGAGTGACGCAAACCGAGTCATAAATATTGGCATCAGTGTATTTGCATTTAAGGTTCAGACTTAAAAAGAAAATGTGTAGCACAACACTGTGTAAATGTGCCGCACAACATTTCACAAAGAGTCAAATATTAGCCAAAAGTTATGCACTAATTATGTATTTAGCAGCACTCATGCTAAAAAAATGTTTTGTATGATGGAAAATGTTGCCGGAGATTTCTTCTCGAAAGACACCATACAGTACCAGATTCAATAAGACAAAACCCTATGCAAATCATTTAATATGTGTAATTATAAAATAAATATACCTGTAATACAAGTAGGAAAAATTCCTTTTGCATTTGGCTTGTGTCAACTTTCATCTCATGCAAATATTTCACAAATAGTCCGATTTTGCTACATCAGTAAATCTTGCTTTAGGTTGAACTCAGCGGGTATCTATGCTGTTGCTGTCGCCAGTTAACCTCTTTCTTTGCTTACATTATCTGCAGTTTGACGCTAAGTGAAATAAAGTGGTTTAGTGGTGCATTTGTAGGAACTATTCTGTGCCACAAATATTTCAAGTGCAAATGTTGATCAGCTTTGTCCTGTATGCTCCTGTGCATCATGGAGCAGGAGCATCGACAAGAAAGAAGAGCAAATCAGGGCCTTAATTATTTGCTCACTGATGGAATCTGTGCATGTGTTATGTTTGTGTAGCTTTGTGTGCATATAGTTACAAAGTTAAGATCTCTTTGGACAGGTGTAAAATGTTCTCAATCAGGTTAAACCAGGCTTCATTAGTAACATAATGAGTGCCGGTGCCCAAAGCGCAGCTCAGAAACACAAGCGGCTCTATTAAATGTGAGTGTGCAGAATGTCATTGCTGCTTAGTCCTGAATTCATCTCAGGCCCCATTAATCCACTACTAGACACCCCTCGCCCGTAAACTAACTCTTGCAGGTTCCTGCTTTCTGCCTTGGTGATGGTTTTTTAGGTCTTGTCTGGCGTTAGCAGCGCATGCAATGTGAGGGCTTCTTTGAATTGATACGGTTTCAGAAGCTTTCAGAAGCTCCGCCCATCTTTTTTATTTGCTGGCATCATCCTGCACGCTAAACGCTGGCTCACGATTGAAAAGGAGGCTTCTTAGTCCCTCCTAGTTACCGCCTTGTCCACTTTTGGCCCCACCCACCGGGATTGGATCTTTTACTCTGTGGCGTGACACAGTGTCTTCTAATTACTCGGTGAGCACTTTCTTTTGGCGACAGCTTTTTAGGTCTCGCTGAGGACCTCGCTTGTTCTGTCTGTGTCTCAAATATTCCCACGTTCATTGTCGGTGATTGTACTCTTATAGAGCGCTGTGATGACCCTCGGCAATGTCCGTGCTGTATACAATTACAAAAATATAAAATAATACATATATAAAATAGTGCCTACTGTTGGTACTTCTAGCTGCGCACAATACAGACTCACCAATGGGCCCAGAGTAAAGGACAGCATCTCACGGCCCCTCCCTCTAGACTAACTAACTATCCTTAAATGACCACTCCAGCCTCTGTGGTGGTGAGCCCTGCAGCTGTCAGTAAACTCATCCCAGTGGGAGGGCGAGCACGGCGTTAGGCGGGTGGAGGATAAGCAGGGAGCAATGTTTTGGCTCTTCCCGGGAAAAGCCGCGCGGGGCAGGGCGCATCCTGAAAAGTGCTGTACTCACCCGCACAACCCCAAAGGTAAAGGTACCCCACTTACCTCAT
Source organism: Lissotriton helveticus (assembly GCF_964261635.1). NCBI lineage: Eukaryota > Metazoa > Chordata > Amphibia > Caudata > Salamandridae > Lissotriton > Lissotriton helveticus. Next base: position 1,768,420,452 of record NC_136059.1, on the reverse strand, counting down.
GCACCAGATTAACCCACCCAAATTTAAAAGAGTAGACACCACGCATTTCGCAGATGAAGCTACATCTCACGCCACTGCTCGTTTTACACCCTGCATGTGTCCCACATTTCACACGACATAGCAGCCTCTCTCATGCTACCTCACTACACTGCTCGCCCCAGTGAATGTGGGATCTTACAACAGTACACAAATCCAGTCTAACCTCACAGATCCAATACCCAATCTCACCACACAGCTCACCCGTCAAACTTACAGCTCACCCGTCAAACCTATAGCTCACCTTACACTTCGAAACCCGGATATCAATCTGTGCTATCTCGCCTATAAGCTGCTGAACCCACTGATCACATCTCACCCACAGCTCACTCATCCGCAGCCCACCCCAAATATCAAACACCTCAACTCACAGTTCACCCCACCAACCTTGACACAGCTCATTCTGCACCCCATCTCTCTCACTTCACCCCACCGTCCTCATACACTTTAAAAGCCATGTATGTTCCCTCTCTCCACAGAGAGGCGTAGCTATTATCAGTGCAGCAGGTGCAGTGGCACCATGGCCTTTGGCCGGGGAAAGGCTGAAGCATGGCTGCACAGCTCACGTCACGCACTGCTCTCGTGGCATTTCCCGCCACAGCCTGGTGTCACGCACACGGTGCCGGTGGTAACCTACGCCCGGCTTCTCTGTCACTTCCCGCTGTAACATTAAAACACAGATGCCGGTAAGCATCAGTGTGTCGACAACTGTCCTTCCATCTGTTTTATTGGTCAAACCGTTTAAGTTTGTGAGTATATTTGTGAATAAAAGACTCACAAACCAATGAAAACATATGAGTAACTGGGCTATATAATTAACAACACTGCACAGTAGACCTCAGTTCATATGCATAGGCATATAAATACCATATACATCTCTATACAATGCTAAGAAGAATTAAAGGGAGCTTAATTTCAAATTCAAAAACCTCAGTAGTTCCTATACTGGATCACTCTTCGCGGTACTATTAATTCATCTAAAGATATTATTAATGTGTGGATATATAACTATTGGACCTCTCACTGTTAAACTTTTCATCCACCTGAAGACGTCTATTGATCACTCTGTAGTGAACTATTCGTCGCTCTGTACATGATTACTGTGTCTGTGTGTATCTATTAACGTATGTGTGACCCATAGAGGACTACTGATCTAGTGGCATGTTTCTTTGAGCATTCCAATTAACGATAACAATAAGAGTATGCCAAACAGTGACAGTCTTCTTTCAAGTTAAATAGACAGACAGACACACAGACCTATAGATAGATAGATAGATAGATAGATAGATAGATAGATAAATAGATAGATAGATAGATAGATAGATAGATAGATAGATCATTTCACTCCTGATGGTCCATCAGCATTATCTACTGATATGTACGTATCTTTCTATATAGATTGTAAAGTTCCATCGTTGTGCTGTGTGTGTGCGTGTCTGTCTTCAAGCATCTGTTTGAACTGCCCTTAATCAGTATATTCATATTCAGCAATCCGCATTTACTCATTCCCCCATTCATGCGTACTGCCACTCCCTCTTGCTGCTTTCCCCCTTTCATCAGTTTCTCTGCCTTTGGATCAATGACTATGGCTCACGTGCTCACCTCACCGTGCATCCGTCACCTGCACCTCTCTGTTTTCCCTACATTCCACAATATGTTTTACGGTATCCGAACCTCACCGTGAGGGTGAGTCCATGGACAGCGGCACTGAACACTGACAGGTCTCAACAACACTACAACTAAATAATTAATAATAATACAAAATAAATTATATATATCTCATCTGGTGAGCAAGGTGACAGGATCGCCGAAACGCGTCGGATCGCGGCACCTTTGACACTGCAATGATTTAAAAATAAAAATAAAAACTTTGCTGCACAGTTTACCGGATTGGTGTCCGTTTCTCTTCCTGGGAGTGCTGTTTGCGCGGTGCATCTAGGAAGCGTTAAGCGCATATATATATATATATATATATATCGCTGCTCCCAGTTCCACTTACTTCTGGAGCACTCGCAGGTGCGCTGTGCGGGAGTGAAGACCCGCTCAATATCAAAGCTCCGGTTCCCAAACGTAGTTCAAGAAAACCGCACTCACAACGAAAGTCGTGGCACACACCTCGTTTATTTGCCGGTATCAACAAATGCGTTTCAGCTACAAGCCTTCGCAAGTTTCCTTGACACTTCACGGGGCAGCATGTTAATAACGTTTCTCATCTAGTACATAGAAACTAAAAGGGGACTTGGATCGCCTTCTTAGGCAGCATCCGCCATCTTGGAGGTTTGCTCGTAACAATCAATGAGTATTATACATTCTATTAATACCTCACATATGTACCGTTATTACAGTCCCACAGAAGTGATCTGAAATAACATCTAGCCGTGGATCAGCTTAGCTCCCCACTGTATCTACTCGTGGGGAGAATAACATATGCGAATTAACCCTATGTAATCCACTTCCAGTGACATACACTTGAAGTGAAAACTCAAATTGTGCCACATATTGGCCTCGGTCCCCCTTGCAAATTACTATATGCAAAATTAACTTATAGGTTCAGGCATCGCACAGAACCTCCTGCACCACATCAACAATTGACACCAATTGATAGCTAGCTCATAACCAAATCACCCATCACCCGTACATTTACACACCCCCCCGAAATTTCAACAAATCGTTTCTCCCCTGGTGCACCCAACCATTATTCTGGATGAGCCCTGACTGGAACCAAGGGATAGTAATGGGGGTTAGGGGTGAGGGAAAGGAGCGAGAGGATATTGAAGGTGACAGAAGGAATAGCATCAAGGTTACAGACTAAATAGAAAATGAACACAGTGTTCACAAATGCAATCCTTCTCTCCATATTTACACTTATCAATACACAAATTACTGCGTGTATCATGCCCCTGCTTCCTATACGTACTATATACATGCTATATACACATAATGTAGATACTACAAATTCATCAGATTGTACTATACAGATGCACATTATCTAAAGGTTCCCATCATGGTTACACATTAGGAACTATTCTGCACACTTCATAGGACATATTACCGGTGACAACTTGTATTCTCTTAGCACTCAAAAGATTTCACCTAGGTAAGTTGGAATTATCATTTACCTAAGTGCACTGCTAACTCCTCCCCATAGTTTAAACCCATTGGGGACTTCATCATCATATCGATTATATACCTGGATTCTAACCGTCTTAGTTGTCTTAACCTGTCCCCTACTCTTATGTTATTGGGGATATAATCCAGTCCAAAGTACTGGAGTTTACCCCTGTCGCTCTGATGTAGTTCTGCAAAATGCCTCGTGACAGGGTAAGCAGGGTCAGCCTTATCAATTGCCCTGAGATGCTCAAGGATCCTAATTTTTAATTGATGGATCGTGCTGCCCACATACCGTAGGCTGCACGGGCAGACCAGACAGTAAACTGCGTACAGTGTGCTGCAGGTAATGAATTTCTTAAAGGTCTTCGTTTTTACTGACCCTGGTATGCTGTGTGACAGCACCCTTTTACTCCCTGCGCACGCCTTGCATCTGCTGCAAGGGAAAAATCCTTTCATATCAGATAATGTTCCTAACTTGGGTTTAGCTTTTTCTAGATGGCTCCTAACTAACGAGTCCCTCAATGACCTTGCCTTGCGGAAAGTTACCTGCGGCCTGTCTGGTATATCGCCCTTGATGACCGGGTCTGTTTTAAGAATGTGCCAGTTTTTCTGAAGCATCTTCCTTAAGTAATTAGATTCAGACGTGTACAGAGTAATCATCCGAAACTTGCCTGCTAGGTTAGGATCAGCCACTTTCGATTTCTCTAAGAGAAGATGTGCTCTAGGTATTTTTCTTACTCTAGCAAGGGTTTTAGAGAGGGAGCCTGGGTTGTATCCTCTCTGCACAAATCTACCAATGCTCTCCGAGGCAGCCACCTCGAAGTCCTCCTCTCTAGAGCTGTTCCTCCTTAGCCTCAGTAACTCCCCATAGGGGATACTCTGGACTAACTTAGTTACTGTTAGCCTGCAGGATCGAATTCCCTGCAGTTGGTTTGCGAAACAGAGTGGTATGTAGTCTGCCTTGCTCCACAAACACTCTCAGGTCCAGGTAGTCCACTGCCACTGGACTAACTGTACCCGAGAAGTGCAGGTTGCAGGAGTTGTCATTCATAACCTCAATATATCGATGAGCCGTATCCATCGTCCCCTGCCACACGATGAATAAGTCATCGATATATCGGTACCATCGCACCACTCTGCCTATCTCCCGATCCTGGCCCTGAAAGTGCCTGGCCATCCGCTCCTCCCACCAGCCAAATAACAAGTTCACATAGCTTGGGGCGAAGCAGGTGCCCATCGCAGTCCCAGAGACCTGTATGAAGAATTGATCTTCAAACAGGAAGATGTTACTGGATAAACAGAACTCTACAAATTCCAGAAGCAACCACCCCTTGCTCATGCCTTATGTTCGTATAAAGGCTGGGGATGTCGATATATATATTACCTACTGGCGGTCGCCAGTAGGTATATATAGTTAGGATTTTTTCCCTATGGGATTTTTGAAAATTCTATGTCTAATAACTTTGGTGTTTGTGGACGGAATTGGCTGAAATTTTCTGGAAAATGGAACATTTTGTTTCTGAGCAGCCCTTGAAAATTTGGGGGGGGTTCGTGAAGGGGGGGCCGAGAAAAAAGGGGGGTCCCAAAACGTGTTTTTAACATTGAGTTTTCCATAGGGCGGTTGGCCTCACTTTTAGCCCGAACGGCTGAATGGATTTGCACGAAACTTGGCATTTGTAGGGACTGGTAGCCCGATGTGCCTTTTGTAGGTCTCAATATATGTGCTCCAGTGGATTTTGAGAAATTAACGTTTAAAAAAAGATATATATCTGTAAGCGCGCTCCGGTCCGCGCCCCGGTTCGCGGACCGGGGCGCGTACCGGAACTTCGTGTAGCGAAGCTGATTGGCTCTCCGGTGTCTGTCAACATTCTAAACAGTCCGTAGCGGCCGCCATCTTGTCTCTCGGTAGGATTGAGAGACAAGAGGAGGCCAAAACAAAGGGGGAAATGACCATAAGGGGGCATAGTAGATCCTCCCTGACCCCCTAGGTTTAATGTGGAGGCTTTAAAAGGGCCCCGCGGGGCAAAAAAAAATAATTTTTTTTTGTTTTTTTGTTTTTTTTTTCGTGGGTAGCGCCCGGTACGCGAACCGGGAAGCGTTCTGGGCAGCGTACTACAATGAAAAAAGAATGAGAGACTTTTCAAATGCAGTATGTTAATTGATTGTTGGTTTTGTTGATTATTTTTTATTTTCTTTATTTTTTAAGCATTTTTTTTTATTGTGATTGTGTTTCATAATTTATTAAACTTTCTAACATTTCATTGTCAGAAATTTCATAATTATCATGGAATATACATTGTAGTCTCTGAGGGTGTAAAATGTCCTCATTTGCAAGGAGGTTATCTACTGCTTGTACACATTGCAGTAGTTCATTGTCCCAAGTTTCATCGAAAAATTCAATGTCAATTTGATCAATTGTATCAATCAATTCTTGGCTGCTCTCTTGCAGGTCCATTTCAAAAGAAACTTGGTTTTCGCCTTCCATTTTGCCTGAAATTTGGATTAAAAAAATATATATTAGTAGAGATAGGGCAATGTTGGGAATAATTTTAGATAGGCATTTTTTTATCAGTGAATTTATCTTTGGGCAGTGTATAGTATCAGAGTGGAAGTAGGAATTTAAAAAAGTGTATGTGATTTAACGTAAGTAAATTCATAATTATACAAGAGAAGCCTAACTCCATCCATAACTATAACAGAGAAGTCTCTCTAAATCTATAACTACTACAGAGGGATAGTATATATCTATCAGAAAAAGTTTACCATATTAACTTATAGTGCACAATATACTTCAGTTTTAAAAATAAAAACTTACCTTTAGAAAGAAGTTGAAGGAATTAGTGAAAATACTATTGAAATGTACAGCAAGAAGTAGTAGTCAAAATGGCTGTGTTTTCTTCTCTTCCTTTATATATATTCAGGTATATAACCAATGAAATGTCAGGTAAAAAAAGTAGAAAATGAAAGTAACATTTTCATTGGTTGTCAATTCCAACACTTCAGATGTGTTTTGTGAAGTAATTTACCTCAGGGTATTTAGAGAGGTCTACAGGCTAAATGACTAAATGGAATTCCAATCAAATTTGTGAAAATGGTAGGGATTGGTATGTAGTATGAGCTAATCTATATTTGGTGAAATTGTCTCCAGTGGCTTTTCTGTGAACTACTTTCCCACCTTTTTTGATGGTGCGCTTCCCAGGGAGCGACCCGGTACGCGAACCGGTGAGCGCCCCGGTACGCGAACCTTAAGCGTTACGGGAGTCCACCATTTTGTGTTTCGGTCGAATTAAGATACAAAATGGAGGGCAAATAATGTTCAGAATGGGTAGAAGGGGGCACGGTAGACTTATCTTGACACCCTAGGTTTTGTGAGGGTGGCTGAGGAGGCTTATATGTGCGGAAAAAAAACATTTTTTTAAAAAATTTCGCGAGGTTAGCTCCCGGTTCGCGTACCGGGTAGCGCCCCGGGGAGCGTACTTTGTTGAAAATTAGTGAAAAATGTTAGAGTAAAATAATAATTGTGAGTGATTAGATGTAGGGTAGCTCTGAGAAGAGCTTTTGGGTTTATGGTACATTTAGGTACTTATAAGTAGGTACCAATGCACATTCTTAAATTCAGAGTGAAAACTCTGTTGCCCTCATCTGAGAAGTGAACTCCATCTCCTCTGTAGATATCTTGCATGTAGTAACGCAAGTTATTGTTGTACAGGGAGCCCATTCCATGGTCTCTCATGTAAGCTGAAACAGATTTGTTTACATGCTTCCTCGACTTCTCAATTTGTGGACAAAATTGGTTTGACCACCTCCATTTCTGTCTTTGGCATATATTTGAATATACCAAGGCAGTCTGAGGAAAAAGTGCCATCAATTGCTCAAAGGTGTCCTTTAAAAGCATTTCCAGACCTACCCCAGTCAAAGTGCCCAAGTCATTACCTCCACAGTGCACAATTAACAGGTCAGGTTTGGGCAAATGCATAAAGGTTTTCACCAATGGTATCAATTGGTGACATTTTAATCCTCTGTGGCCAAACTACTTAATTTCCACATCTTGTAAATTGAGGTTAGGTAAATTCCTGTTTTCAACGTACCTTTGAGCCCAGTGAATATAACTATGTCCAACAATCCAGACAGAAAACATGGTGAGAGAAGGTTCTCCTGCAGTCAGATGAAGTGTGGCAATGAAATGGCAGTTGAAAAAATGAGAGTTTAAAATGAAAAAAACTGTGGAGTTTCTGTGTTCATGAAGCAGTAACAGTGATTGGTGGATTTTGATTGCTGAAAACAGAAAGTTAGGGTGCACGGATGTGTTCTTTGAAAGATGTATTTTGAATGGTCAATAAAAAATCATTAAATGAAAGAATGCACTGGATATGCAGGTGCACTGAGAGTTCAGAGTTCAATTGCAACAAAGTTGTGTGAACTTGCAAACACCAGAAGTCTTCCAATGAGGTGGTTGCCATGCAGAAAAGGCATGAAATGGCAGAGGGGGGAAGGGTTTTCATTTGAAAAAAAGTGAGGGAAGAGTTTTGATTGGGTGACATGAGAGATATGTGTGAAGATTTACAGCATTTCTGTGCTTTTGATAGCTGCAGACTCTGGAGTGCATACCTTTTGCTCTGCTGAAGACAAATTGGTGTGTTTCTGAGACTGTTTTCAAACTCAAAGTATTTGCTAAGGTGAGAAAATATTTCTTTAATTTAGATAGAGAATAGTGTGCTTTAAGGAGAAAATTATGAATTATGTGGCGCAAATTGCTTGTAAATATGATCCCACATGTGCATGGAAAATTTAGATTTTGAATGTTTGTGTTACATAGCCATGTTAAAAGTGATACAAACATGCTGCAAAGGCAATCAAAAAACGCTTTTATGTGTCTTAAGGACATTTTAAGTAATTTTCCCATGTGCAGTGTTTTGAAATTATGATTTGAAAATCGTTTTTGGGGAAAAGGAATTGTTTTTAAATTTATGACAAGGACATAATGGTGTATTCTTCTTTATACGGCAATTGACTGTCCCTGATGTTATTTTTCCCATTTTAATGTAAGACCTTTCTCTGTGGCGCAAGTTGCTTGTAAATATGCTCCGACCTGTGCATGGGAAATTTAGATTTTAAATGTTTGTGTTACATAGCCATGTTAAAAGTGACCCAACCATGCTGGAAAGGCAATAAAAAAACACTTTCATGTGTCTTAAGGACATTTTAAGTAATTTCCCTGTGGGCAGTGTTTTCAAATTATGAATTGAAAATCGTTTTTGAGGTAAAGGAATGTTGTTAAAATTTATGTGCGCCATATGCCCACAAATTTCGTTTTCAGGGGTGCAGCAGGGTGTTCTTGAGACACCCCTGCACCTTTGGAAAAATTCCTAATTTGCGATGAGCTAATTGCTAATCGCAAATTGCACCTTCATTCCTATGGGCCTCCTGCTCCATGGAAATGAATGGGTAATTTGCAATTAGCAATTTGCTCATCGCAAATTAGGAATGGTAAAGAATCGCTATTTATTCCTTAAAATTCGCTATTTTGGAAATGCAAAATAGTTATATGATACATATGGCGGTTAATGTCTAACAAGATAAGAAGCTTAGGGATACATTTATGATGACTGGCGCAATGAAGTGGACATCACTTACTTCATTGGTAGAGCTTTACATGTATTATGTCCTCTGTATTCTTCATCAAGCGTAACTTTAATCTGCAATCCTGAGTAGGCCTCACCTTAAACAAACCTCTGGATAGGCCACACCTTATCGTCATCCTGAATTAATCATTTAAAATGCTAGGGACAGATTTATGATAGGTGTATGCCTCTTTTGTGCCACTTACAAAACACTGTCCACGGGGAAATGACTTAAAATGTCCTTAAGACACATGAATGTGTTTTTTTAAAGCATTTGCAATTTTTTGGGGTGACATTTAACATGGCTATGTGACTCAAACAGTCAAAATCTAAATTCACCATGCACAGGTGGGAGCATATTTACAAGGAATGTGCTCTATGGGGAAAGGTCTTATAATGTAATATGGGAAAAATGACATCAGAGACACTGAAATGCCTTATAGAGAAGCATACACCATTATGTCCTTGTCATAAATTTTTAACCATTACTTTTCCCCAAAAACGATTTTCAAATCATAATTTGAAAACACTGCACATGTGGAAATTACTTAAAATGTCCTTAATTCAAAATTTGCTATTCCTTATTTTGCGATTGCACTGAAGGATTTGCAAATTTTGCAATTCCTTAAATGCAATGTATCAAACAAAAAATATGTAAAAAATGATATTAAGGATTTGGAAACTACCACCAACTTCTAGTTTGTGGTAATTTGCGAATTCTTTTCAAAAAGCATTTTTTTCCAAAAAACAAAAGGTGCCATATGACGCCTATACATGTCCTTAGGGCATGTATGTGTGCCATATGCCCCCAAATTTCTTTTTCAGGGGTGTAGCAGGGTGTTCTTGAGATACCCCTGCACGCTTGAAAAATTTCCTTATTTGTGATGAGCTAATTGCTAATCGCAAATTGCAACCTTCATTCCTATGAGCCTCCTAGCCCATGGAAATGAATGGGTAACTTGCAATTAGCAATTTGCTCATTGCAAATTAGGAATGGTAAAGAATTGCTATTTATTCCTTAAAATTTGCTATTTAGGAAATGCAAAATAGTTTGATGGTACATATGGTGGTTCATCTGTAACAAGATAAGAAGCTTAGGGATACATTTATGATGACTGGCACAATGAAGTGGACATCACTTACTTCATTGGTAGAGCTTTACATGTATTATGTCCTCTGTATTCTTCATCAAGCGTAACTTTAATCTGCAATCCTGAGTAGGCCTCACCTTAAACAAACCTCTGGATAGGCCACACCTTATCGTCATCCTGAATTCATCATTTAAAATGGTAGAGACAGATTTATGATAGGTGTATGCCTCTTTTGCGCCACTGTGCGTCACTTTTATGATGCAGCGGCGGTGCAAAAGATTTGCTATGAGGCGACAACATTACAAATTGATGCATTTAGGCAGATATGTCATGGTGTAAAAAAAACGTACCACATGAAACCGATGCAGCAGTGATGCAAAAGATGCACCATGTCGCAAGACAGGCCTCACTTGGGGCCATATGTATCAAGCTAATTAGCATTCGCAAAGATCAAAATTCTACAAATTTCGGCCTTTGCGAATGTTAATTAGACAAATGGTATGTATCAAACAAGTTTGATGCAAAATAAGGAGTAGCAAAATTTGCTATTCCTTATTTTGCAATTGCACTGAAGGATTTGCAAATTTTGTGACTACTTAAATGCAATGTATCAAACAAAAAATATGTAAAAAATGACATTAAGGATTTGGAAACTATTGTGGTAAATTGGTGGTAATTTGTGAATTCTTTTCAAAAAGCTTTTTTTCAAAAAAACAAAAGGTGCCATATGACGCCAACACATGCCCTTAGGGCATGTATGTGTGCCATATGCCCCCAAATTTCTTTTTCAGGGGTGCAGCAGGGTGTTCTTGAGACACCCCTGCACCCTTGGAAAAATTCCTAATTTGTGATGAGCAAATTGCTAATCGCAAATTAAACCTTCATTCCTATGAGCCTCCTAGCCCATGGAAATGAATGGGTAACTTGCAATTAGCAATTTGCTCATTGCAAATTAGGAATGGTAAAGAATTGCTATTTATTCCTTAAAATTCGCTATTTAGGAAATGCAAAATAGTTTCATGCTACATATGGCGGTTCATCTGTAACAAGATAAGAAGCTTAGGGATAGATTTATGATGACTGGTGCATCACCAGGGATGTGTCAGTCATCCTGCGCCGCTGTTCCGCCACCCATGGTGTGCTGCATTTAGAATGCGGGGCATCATGGGGCAAAAATGGCACAGATGCGTGACGTATCTGTGCTGTAAAGGTAGTGATTGCTGGAGTTGTATCGCAAGTGCGATGCAGCTCAAGCAAGGCTCAGGGGTGCCCCATCTCCACAATGTTGCGTCAAGACCTATGCCTGCTTAAAGCAGGCGCAGGGTTTTGACGAAGCTTTCTCCTATCTGATTGTAAATACGGCACACCATGGGTGGCAGAGTAGTGGTGCACGTTAACTGGTGCATGCCTGGGGATGTGCCATTTAACATAAATCTGCCCCTTTACATTTAAGTATGTGCAGGACACACAGAGTCGGTGAGGCTTATCCAAGGTTAAGAAGAGATGAGTCCTGTTCACTGAAAATTTAGACATAGGGGCCGATTAGGATGGCGGACGGAAATGGGTACTGTCCGCCATGGTGGGGGAAATTTTACTCCCGGCTGCGCCGCGGAGAATCCGCGGTTGGGATTAGGATATTCATGTCACGAAACTCCGACCGCGGCGGACGGAACACAACCAACACCGTCCGCGGTGGACGGAACACAACCAAGTCCGTCCGCGGCGGACGGAGTCCAATGAACAACCACTGCCGCGGACGGAAATGACCGCGGAAAATAAAACATGTACCGCCATCCCTGAGAATACTCCGTGGCCGCAATTAGGATAAATCCGCCCGTACAACGGAACTCACAGCCATCCACGTCCGCGGCGGAAACAATGCAACGAGAACCACAGCATCAGGGCGGAAGGCCAACACGCACAACATCCCTAGCGCCTAACAAATGTATGAAAGTGCACCGCAAGTCCTAAGCAAACATACGAACATTGACAAGGCCCCCCCCCCCAGCACAAGCCACCATGACACGTCCCAATTATCCAATAATGCACACAAGTCAACACGCCCACCTACCACCTGACTGCAAACAACCATCGAGACACGACTATAAAAAGACACCCCCACACAACCACAATCCCTTGCACCACAGCATTGCTGCCAGCAAGAGGGCCATTCGAGACACTGCTAACTCACATAAAATCACATAGAAGACACCCACCCACCACCCTACCACACAAACACCCACCACACAAATCCTACACATCACACACCACACACCTGCACCTCCCAACTCACTCAACTCACACACTGAGCACCACACACCATGGCACCCAAAAAAAACCCAAATTCACGGAGACAGAGTTGCGGGTAATGGTAGATGAAATTATCCGTGTGGAGCCCAACATCTTCGGGGCCCAAGTCCAGCAGACGACCGTGGCGCAAAAGAACCACATGTGGGACAGGATCGTCACTCGTGTGAATGCGTCGGGGACTGTGCCGAGGACCAAGCACGACATTCAGAGGCGGTGGCATGACCTTAAGACCAGGGTCAAGGGCATCCGAGCGAAAAACCACGCCAGAGCCAATCTTACTGGCGGTGGCACACCCCCGGAGCCCATACCCTACACCGATTGGGAGGAGAAGGTGCTGGTGATACTACACCCAGAGAGCCTAGACGGCCTTGACGAAGGAGAAGAGACTGGTGAGTACAAACCAAGCACCACGATCAGCACGACATGGTCAGGCTCACACAACTGAGAAGAAACATCCCCCACGCCCCAACCCATGCACGTCGGACACCAACACACTAACATGTCCATGGCTCCCAACAGGCCCCCATGTTCACGGGGAGGGTGGTGGTGGTGGTGGCGGTGGTGGAGGGTGGGGTGTGTGAGAGGCCCAAACTACAACTCCCAACAGGCCCCCATGTGCACGTGGAGGGTGGCGGTGGTGGAGGGTGGGGTGTGTGAGAGGCCCAAACTACAACTCCCAACAGGCCCCCATGTTCACGGGGAGGGTGGTGGTGGTGGTGGCGGTGGTGGAGGGTGGGGTGTGTGAGAGGCCCAAACTACAACTCCCAACAGGCCCCCATGTGCACGGGGAGGGTGGCGGTGGTAGAGGGTGGGGTGTGTGAGAGGCCCAAACTACAACTCCCAACAGGCCCCCATGTGCACGGGGAGGGTGGCGGTGGTGGTGGAGGGTGGGGTGTGTGAGAGGCCCAAACTACAACTCCCAACAGGCCCCCATGTTCACGGGGAGGGTGGTGGTGGTGGTGGCGGTGGTGGAGGGTGGGGTGTGTGAGAGGCCCAAACTACAACTCCCAACAGGCCCCCATGTTCACGGGGAGGGTGGTGGTGGTGGTGGCGGTGGTGGAGGGTGGGGTGTGTGAGAGGCCCAAACTACAACTCCCAACAGGCCCCCATGTGCACGTGGAGGGTGGCGGTGGTGGAGGGTGGGGTGTGTGAGAGGCCCAAACTACAACTCCCAACAGGCCCCCATGTGCACGGGGAGGGTGGCGGTGGTGGTGGAGGGTGGGGTGTGTGCGACAGGAAACAGAAATGTCTACAAATCAATGTAACCATGTACTGTCCACATTACTGACCTGCTCGATCTTGTCCCTCAGGTGATCGTCAACTGACTGGGGAAAGCAGTACCCGGCCGCCAGCCTCGCCTCCCACACCTACAGGACTCTCTGCCGACGACGACACAGGCAGCTCCGGGGCGGAGGATGGAGCGGGACCAAGCACGCAGCCAGGGCCATCTGGCTCACAGGGACTCCCGGGACCAACCAACGTCGCATGTGTGACTCCCGCGGCACCCGTCTCTGTGATCTGCACAGTCCCCACCACCACCAGTACCACCAGTACCACCACTACCACCACTACCACCACTACCACGAGCACCACGACTCCTGCCGGTGCCACCCAGCATGACCCAGCGCGCAACGCTGGTCCAACCGCCCCACACACAAGCAGGGTGAGTGGGCCACAAACACAGGCAACGGGACAACTGCCAATCAGGCGACCCACACACCGCCGGTCAGAGGAGGGACAGCTACCCGAGCCAGTGGCACAGTCCCTACAAGCTCTTGCCAGGTGCCAGGCCTCATACGACCGGTCCCAGGCAAACGCTGATCGTGTTCACGAGGACTCAGTGGACAACACCAACAGCCTGCGCGAGATCTCTGGCATCCTTGGCCAGATGTTGGTGATCATGGGCCAGCAGGCAACGATGTGGAGGGAATGGGTTGCCCGGAACAACCCCCCCCCCCCTCCACCATGTGTGTCAGCGCCACCGCCACCGTCACCTCCGCCTCCCCCGTCACCTCCGCCTCCGCCTCCACCGCCGCCACCACCACCTGAGCCCCTGGCGACGGATGTGGCCCATCACCAACCTGCCCTCCCAGCTGCCTCTGTACCACCTCCGAGACGGAGGGGGCGGCCGAGGCAGGAAGTTGCTGAGAGCAGTGTTGGAGCGCCAGGCACACGCTCCAAGAGGGGACGACCTTGACAATGCCACTGCCTGTGCCAGACATTCACCCTGCAAACCATCCTGTCCCACATAGACAATCATTGCCACTGGTCTGCTGGACTAGCCTGACACCCCCCAATGTGGTGTCAGCACGGAAATTTCATCTGCCATTACCTACAACTCCAACTCCCTCCCTCCCACTTACTTGTAAATATTCACCAGCACAAAAGCACAACCTGTCAATAAATTGCATTTACTCACACAATGATGTTTTGCCTCCATGTTTATTCACATGATTGCCATCAGATACAGACGTAAACAGGTACAGGGATCATAGTCGCACATGATCATGGCGCTGCGGGAGTGACCTAGAGAAAACCAGAGACAGCAAACACACGTCAGTAAAGAGATTCACACACATCACAACACAATGCACAGCAACATTACACAAACGACAACCATCACACAAGCATGGGATGGGAGCACACACATCATGGACACTCCTATGTCCAAAGACATGAAGACACACATGTGCAACCATCACAAACCACACCCAGCTGAATAACCCCATATCCACACAACACCAGAAAACATACATGAGGCATTGTCAACCGCCACTAGAGGTAGATACTCACATTCAAGGGAAGTAGCGATCAATGAGCTGGCGCCTCTGGTCCACACCTTCCTCCTCACCACTATCCTCATCAGTCGACATGGGTGGGATGGGAGGCCGAGGAACTCCTTCGTCTTCAGGGTCCAACAGCAGTTCAATGTCATTGCGTACTGCCAGGTTGTGGAGCATGCAGCAGGCAATCACGATCTTGCATACTTTTCCTGGTGAGTAAGGCAGTGCCCCTCCGGTCTTATCGAGGCACCGAAACCTAGACTTCAGCAGTCCAAAGGTACGTTCGATGACTCTCCGTGTCCTTCCATGTGCCTCATTGTACCGCATTTCACCCGCCGTCCTCGGATTACGTAGGGGACTGAGGAGCCAGGGCCGGTTTGGGTAAGCCGAGTCGCCTATGTAGGGGGATGACAGAGACAAACATCAGAACAAGATATGGTGGGTACCCCATGCAACACAGAGATCACAAGAGTCCCCACTGCACACTCACCAACAAGCCACGCTTGACCGGGTGGCAGATTTGCCATGAGTCGTGGGACATTGCTGGTTCGCATGATGTGGGCGTCATGTGCGGATCCAGGAAATCTTGCACACACATGGGAGATGATGTTGCTCGCCAGGCACACCACCTGCACGTTCAGCGAATGAAAGTGTTTGCGATTCCTGAACACTTGTTCGCGTGCCCGTGGTGGAATGAGCGCGATGTGCGTGCCATCAATTGAGCCCACAACGTGAGGTATGTGGCCCAGTGCATAGAAACCAGCTTTGACAGCTGGCAACTCTTCCGGACGTGGGAAATGTATGTACTCATCCTTGTACAGCATCATAGCTGTTAACACATCCCGAAGAACCGTGCTGAACATTGCCTGTGACATACCCCCGGCACCTCCAACTGTATACTGAAATGTGCCAGTAGCGAAGAAATGTAGTACCGCCATGACCTTTGCAGTGGGTGTAAACGAGCCAGGATACGTTCTACGTGGCTGCAGATGAGGAGCCAATTGAGCCACAAGCTCCAGCAACCGACGTCGATCCAGCCTGAATTTCCGAATCACCTCCTCGTCTACCATATCCTCCAGCTGAGTGTATGGGCGATGCACATTTGGAGCCCTCCTGTGTGGGAGAGAGATGTAACTTAGGTCAACGTACAAACGACGCATACGTGTACAACTCCATCACATGTGTACCTTACTGACATAACTCCAGTCGTCACCCTAATGTATCGTAGACACATCACAGACACTCATGCAACTGCATGCACACAAACGATAAGTTTACACACGCCATGTCATCAAGCACAAATGCCACCACCAATGATGATGTGCATACGGTAATGACATGCATGGTGACAGAACGTATAAATCACATACACGGAATGCATGTGTACCACCACCACTGTAGTCACCTCGACACAACAATAAACCGACAACAGATGCATGAATTGGCCACACAGCCGTGATGTACTGTGTAGTTGTGAAGATGTAACAACGTCTGTAGGGTCAAACCCGACGTCAACACGTACGAATGCACATCTGTTGGCCATTGTGTGCCGACCGATGTCCATTGTATGGACACACATGCTATATTGTATGACATATGACCTTTCACAATCACGCTCACATCCCTCATGACGCAACTGCACACAACACATCACGGTGCAGCGTCTGACAAGATCACATATTTGGCGCCGCCATGGCGGTGCTCAACTTCCGCTACTTCCCAAAGGCAGAATGCGGCCTGCGTCCCTCTTCCCATTGGCTGCATGTGCAGGGACCGTGACGGGCACACATCGGCAACCGCACGTGCAAGCTTCAGGCACGGATGCTTCAGTTGCAACAATGTACTATCACTGGCGCCTCCATGGCGGGGCACGTACACAGCGGGGGAGGTGCAGGCCTATACACCCTGCAGATGTACTCAATGGACATGCCAGTTCATGACCCCCCTTACAGTCACCTTGCATCATCCACCGTACACCGGCCGGAGCGGCCGGCCCATGAACAACCGCCGTGCCCGGCCATGAACAACCGCCGTGCCCGGCCATGAACACAACCGCCGTGCCCGGCCATGAACAACCGCCGTGCCCGGCCATGAACAACCGCCGTGCCCGGCCATGAACACAACCGCCATGGCCGGGCACGGCCATGAACAACCGCCGTGCCCGGCCATGAACAACCGCCGTGCCCGGCCATGAACAACCGCCGTGCCCGGCCATGAACAACCGCCGTGCCCGGCCATGAACACAACCGCCATGGCCGGGCACGGCCATGAACAACCGCCGGTCCCGGCCATGGCGGTTGTGTTCATGGCCGGGCACGGCGGATGTTCATGGCCGTGCCCGGCCATGGCGGTTGTGTTCATGGCCGGGCACGGCGGATGTTCATGGGCCGGCCGCTCCGGCCGGTGTACGGTGGATGATGCAAGGTGACTGTAAGGGGGGTCATGAACTGGCATGTCCATTGAGTACATCTGCAGGGTGTATAGGCCTGCACCTCCCCCGCTGTGTACGTGCCCCGCCATGGAGGCGCCAGTGATAGTACATTGTTGCAACTGAAGCATCCGTGCCTGAAGCTTGCACGTGCGGTTGCCGATGTGTGCCCGTCACGGTCCCTGCACATGCAGCCAATGGGAAGAGGGACGCTGGCCGCATACGGCCAATCGCAAGTAGCGGAAGCTGTGCACCGCAACAACAGGGCCAGTCATTGGCCCATTTCACGATCACGCTTCCAGGGCTGACCAATTGCTGGCGACGTATGCCACTGACACGTGCTGAGGGCCCTATATATGTGTCTTGGCCAACATGAAACTTCCTACCCTGGGGACCAGTGCTGCCTGTGACCATCACCTCGACCTGCTGCTGCTGCTGCTGAGCTGACCACCGACTGCTGCCTGTGACCATCACCTCGACCTGCTGCTGCTGCTGCTGAGCTGACCACCGACTGCTGCCTGTGACCATCACCTCGACCTGCTGCTGCTGCTGCTGAGCTGACCACCGACTGCTGCTCTAGTGCCATACTCCGTGATCTTGCCATGTCGAGTGGCAAAGAGATCCGGTCTCGACCCTTCACCGCCGCGGAGCTTGATGTCCTCGTGGACGGTGTACTCCGCAACTATGGACGCCTCTACGGCGCACCGGGACGGGTGGTAAGTGCAGTGTGGGACATGTTGGTGTGCATGAGGGGGCCAAATGATCAGGCCTATTTATATCTTAGCTGTGTAGTGTGGGCTAGACATATGTTCCTGATTGTGCATGGCTGCTGACAGTAACGTCTTGCCCCTATGTGTGTGACAGGCCACCTGTCCACTGACTTAAACCCTTTTGTCTCCCATCATGGTAGGTCAAGCTGCACCTTCGCAAGGACCTGTGGAGGACCATAGCACGGGAAGTACGGGCATTGGGGGTGTGCAACAGACGACATACACACTGCCACAAACGCTGGGACGACATTTCCAGGCTGAGCAAGAATGTAGCGGAAGTAACACTGGGCCTGATTCCAAGGACGCCCCGTCTGGCCCGACGCTCCATGACCCCTCTCATGCACCGTATCATTGCAGTGACGCATCCTGACCTGGCCGAACGTCTGAGTGCCGATCAACAGCAAACTAGCGGTGAGCATACTGTCTGTGTAGGAAACTTGTGAGTGCTATGCATGTATTGGTGCACAGACACACTATTGAGTTCCGTGTTGCGTATGTATGCCTGTGATGGCATTTTGGTCCCATTGGGTGGTACTCATTTGACATCCAGGTCCGCCATGTTGACACGCCACTTGCTTAGTAGTTGAGTGTTAAAGCACATCCCCTAGTGGTCCATGTCCCCATGGCAGAAAATGTGAGGATGACTGGTAGGGGTGGGCCATGTGCAGGCTGAGGGCTCATGAACCTTTGTCTGCTATGTGATTTGGCTATCCTGTTCCTTCTGTACGTGAGTGTGCCCATGACTCACACATCTTTTCTGTGCATTTCAGCTTTGACAGAGGACACTCAGCCACAGACGGTGGAGAGTAGCCGAGGAAATGAGTCCGGCTCAGACTTCGCACACACGCAGACTGACACGGAGGAGGCCAGCGCCGGAGAGGGGGACAGGACCGTCCCTGAGGACTCGCATGTGGAGACACCATCGTCCTCCTCGTCGGACACTCTTGGTGAGCCTGCACTGTTGTCACAGACTGGGAGTGGGCACTCATCACCTTCTGTCGGAAGACAGCACACAGGGCCCACACTTCCGCCAACTGCACCATGTATTGTTCGTGGCCGAAGGAGTAGGGGGAGCAGAGTGGCGTTCGGTGCAGGCACCGCTGCCCCTGCCACGGTGAGCCAAAATGCACTGTGTGCTGAGGCCGTTGATCTGCTGCGACAGCTGTGTGTGGGTCAGACCAATATGACAAATGCTTTCCAGGATCATGATAGGAAGTTGGGGCAGGTGGTGGCATTCATGGAAGGGATGCATGGCGATCTTGCAGGTCTACACAGGACAGTGCAGTCATTGGCAAGCAGTGTGTCGTCTGCAATAGTCCAGTCGAATGAACAGGGTGCTACTTCTGTTTCCCCATCTACACCGCTGGATGTCTCAGGGGGTAGTGATTATTCAGAGCAGGACTCAAATACAGGTTATTGCACTAGAAGCAGCGTCAGACAGCACGTCAGGGCACGCAGGGCACAGACCCCATCCCCTAGATCAGCTAAATCTGTTCAGGTAGACGACGTCAGATGCACTGGAGTACACACACAGGATCCACAAGTGTTGTTGGGGGACATGCCTTCCGGAGCTACACAGGCATTCAACACGAAAGGTACTCCGAAGGCAAGGGATACTCACATGTCCATGGACTGTTCCTTGGACAAGGCCAGTCAGAAGACAAAGGCACCTACTGAGAGCAGGGAGACTCCCAAGAGCAGGCCCACAGCAGAGGTAAGGGACACTCCCAAGGACAGTGAGAAGACTAAGGCACCTACTGAGAGCAGGGAGACCCCCAAGAGCAGGCCCACAGCAGTGGATAGGAACACTCCCAAGGACAGTGAGAAGACTAAGGCACCTACTGAGAGCAGGGAGACCCCCAAGAGCAGGCCCACAGCAGTGGATAGGAACACTCCCAAGGACAGTGAGAAGACTAAGGCACCTACTGAGAGCAGGGAGACCCCCAAGAGCAGGCCCACAGCAGTGGATAGGAACACTCCCAAGGACAGTGAGAAGACTAAGGCACCTACTAAGAGCAGGGAGACTCCCAAGAGCAGGCCCACATCAGTGGATAGGAACACTCCCAAGGACAGTGAGAAGACTAAGGCACCTACTAAGAGCAGGGAGACTCCCAAGAGCAGGCCCACATCAGTGGATAGGAACACTCCCAAGGACAGTGAGAAGACTAAGGCACCTACTAAGAGCAGGGAGACTCCCAAGAGCAGGCCCACAGCAGTGGATAGGAACACTCCCAAGGACAGTGAGAAGACTAATGCACCTACTAAGAGCAGGGAGACTCCCAAGAGCAGGCCCACATCAGTGGATAGGAACACTCCCAAGGGCAGCGACACACACAGGGAGCAGGTGTCTGCTGGAGGCAGGTGCACCACAGACGACAAGTCTGCTGGCAGGAACAGGGCGGCGAGCAGGGCACAGGCTACATCCAGAGACAACACTCCACCTAAGGATAAGGCACATCCTACGGACAAGGCATCTAGCATGGACAATGGCGCAATCAAGGACAGGCATACTTCACCCCTGGCTGCACTGAGGCTGATGTTTTCTACTAAACGCCAAACTGATGTCTCCGCGGCGGAGTCCCCCCATACCTCCACTCCCATCCAGGCCAGTCAGAAGCAGAGGAGGGTGTCCCCTGTTGTTGCATCCCCCATTACACATCATTCCGAGTCCAGGCGGCAGGCACAGAGCAAACGACAAGCAGGCTCCAGCACGTCCCCCGAAACCAGATCCCCGGCAGCAGTTGCTCCACCTATGCTGGGTGGTGATTCTTTGGAGTCCCCACCACTTGGCAGTCCTGTCCTGTCCAGGGTGCACTCACACCTCCCTAAGAAACGCAGACACACACCATTGACACCTGCAAACCCCGATTTGGCTCTAGGTGAGCTATCCCCAGCTCCCAGGCCCACCCTGCCTCCTGGCCCATACAGCCCTGTGGCTCATCATTTCAGTTGTCCCAGTGGCGCCGGTGCAGTTGACTCTCATGTATCAGATGGTGGCACAGTGTCAGTTGTGCCCTCTCCTGTTGCAGGTCCTGGCAGTGTATCTGGGTCTATGGCTCACGTGTCAGTTAGAAGATCTGTGGCTGTGTTGCACACTCCTGTTTCTGGTGCTGGCAGTCTGTCTGGGTCAGTGGCTCACGTGTCAGTGACTACATCTGTGGCTGTGTCTCACACTCCTGTTGCTGGTGCTGCCAGTGTGTCTGGGTCCGTGGCCCATGTGTGTGTCACTCGGGCTGTGGCTGTGTCTCACACTCCTGTTGCTGGTGCTGCCAGTGTGTCTGGGTCCGTGGCCCATGTGTGTGTCACTCGGGCTGTGGCTGTGTCTCACACTCCTGTTGCTGGTGCTGCCAGTGTGTCTGGGTCCGTGGCCCATGTGTGTGTCACTCGGGCTGTGGCTGTGTCTCACACTCCTGTTGCTGGTGCTGCCAGTGTGTCTGGGTCCGTGGCCCATGTGTGTGTCACTCGGGCTGTGGCTGTGTCTCACACTCCTGTTGCTGGTGCTGCCAGTGTGTCCGAGGCAGGTAGTTCACGCAGTCCCCCCTGATTCTGTGATGTGACGTGCTGTACACTTCACTCAAATGTTAATTCACATGGTGTGTCCATTGAGAACTGCGTGGCACTCTTGTGGTCCCTGTGACGGGTTGGTAGGGACACGTAGTTGTGCTGCCTCTGATGTACCTGCTCTGTAATGCACAATGCCCTGTTGATGCTCTGATACTGCATACTGCCCTCTCGTTACCTGCCTCTGATGTACCTGCTCTGTAATGCACAATGCCCTGTTGATGCTCTGATACTGCATACTGCCCTCTCGTTACCTGCCTCTGATGTACCTGCTCTGTAATGCACAATGCCCTGTTGATGCTCTGATACTGCATACTGCCCTCTCGTTACCTGCCTCTGATGTACCTGCTCTGTAATGCACAATGCCCTGTTGATGCTCTGATACTGCCCTCTCGTTACCTGCCTCTGATGTACCTGCTCTGTAATGCACAATGCCCTGTTGATGCTCTGATACTGCATACTGCCCTCTCGTTACCTGCCTCTGATGTACCTGCTCTGTAATGCACAATGCCCTGTTGATGCTCTGATACTGCATACTGCCCTCTCGTTACCTGCCTCTGATGTACCTGCTCTGTAATGCACAATGCCCTGTTGATGCTCTGATACTGCCCTCTCGTTACCTGCCTCTGATGTACCTGCTCTGTAATGCACAATGCCCTGTTGATGCTCTGATACTGCATACTGCCCTCTCGTTACCTGCCTCTGATGTACCTGCTCTGTAATGCACAATGCCCTGTTGATGCTCTGATACTGCATACTGCCCCTCTCACGTGCTGCCTCTGATGGGCCTGTTCTGTGCAATGGACTGTTGATGCACTTTGCCCCTCTCACGTGCTGCCTCTGATGGGCCTGTTCTGTGCAATGGACTGTTGATGCACTTTGCCCCTCTCACGTGCTGCCTCTGATGGGCCTGTTCTGTGCAATGGACTGTTGATGCACTTTGCCCCTCTCACGTGCTGCCTATGATGTACCTGCTCTGTAATGCACAATGCCCTGTTGATGCTCTGATACTGCATACTGCCCTCTCGTTACCTGCCTCTGATGTACCTGCTCTGTAATGCACAATGCCCTGTTGATGCTCTGATACTGCATACTGCCCCTCTCACGTGCTGCCTCTGATGGGCCTGTTCTGTGCAATGGACTGTTGATGCACTTTGCCCCTCTCACGTGCTGCCTCTGATGGGCCTGTTCTGTGCAATGGACTGTTGATGCACTTTGCCCCTCTCACGTGCTGCCTCTGATGGGCCTGTTCTGTGCAATGGACTGTTGATGCACTTTGCCCCTCTCACGTGCTGCCTATGATGTACCTGCTCTGTAATGCACAATGCCCTGTTGATGCTCTGATACTGCATACTGCCCCTCTCACGTGCTGCCTCTGATGGGCCTGTTCTGTGCAATGGACTGTTGATGCACTTTGCCCCTCTCACGTGCTGCCTCTGATGGGCCTGTTCTGTGCAATGGACTGTTGATGCACTTTGCCCCTCTCACGTGCTGCCTCTGATGGGCCTGTTCTGTGCAATGGACTGTTGATGCACTTTGCCCCTCTCACGTGCTGCCTCTGATGGGCCTGTTCTGTGCAATGGACTGTTGATGCACTTTGCCCCTCTCACGTGCTGCCTCTGATGGGCCTGTTCTGTGCAATGGACTGTTGATGCACTTTGCCCCTCTCACGTGCTGCCTCTGATGGGCCTGTTCTGTGCAATGGACTGTTGATGCACTTTGCCCCTCTCACGTGCTGCCTATGATGTACCTGCTCTGTACTCTACAATGCCCTGTTGATGCTCTGATACTGCATACTGCCCTCTCGTTACCTGCCTCTGATGTACCTGCTCTGTAATGCACAATGCCCTGTTGATGCTCTGATACTGCCCTCTCGTTACCTGCCTCTGATGTACCTGCTCTGTAATGCACAATGCCCTGTTGATGCTCTGATACTGCATACTGCCCTCTCGTTACCTGCCTCTGATGTACCTGCTCTGTAATGCACAATGCCCTGTTGATGCTCTGATACTGCATGCTGCCCTCTCGTTACCTGCTATGTTGTACCTGCTCTGGTGCCCACTTTGCCCATGTTCACGCATACACTGTGATTTGACCCCTATTATTTGACAATAAAGGTAGTCTATCAAGTCTCGTGGTCTGTCGTTGTCATTCCTGCTTGCGTACTGCTAATGTGTATTCGTATATGCTTCTCATCAGTGGTTTCGGTAACATGACACTCCCCCTCCCTACGTCACGTCCCTTGCTGGTATTCCCCTCCAGACAGCCAATGGTTTGTACCTTACCTGCGTCGTCGTCCATAGTAGGCCATGACTAGGACGTGGTGGATCGCGAAGAGCATCGGGAAAGCGTGTAGCGCCGGGTCCATGGTGGTGGTCAGCTTGCGGTGGGTATCTCGGCTGTGTCACCTATGTTCGCTGTGGGGATTCCGCCGTGTTAAGACAGGTTGTTTTTCCGCAGCGGTTTTATGTGTGTTTTCCGCCATCTTGATTTGGGGGACGGTCTTCGACGTCAGTGCGTACGGCGGAGCGTCCGGATGTGTTCCGTCCGCCGCGTGGTCGTGTGTAGTTGGCCGGCGGAGCGTGTTTTTCCGTCGCGGACGGAAATTTGACACGTTTTCCTATCCTGATATGGCGGACGGAGTATCCGCGGCAGGCGGACACGGAAAAGGCTTTTTCCGCCTACTCCAGGGCCGCGGTGGCTCTTCCGTCCGCCATCCTGATCGACCCCATAGTCTTCACCTGCTCAGCATTGATGGACATGGCTAAATAATAGCTGCAAAATATTACTCTTGTTAAACAATTTTACTATTATAATCTCTGAGATTTGTCTCTTACTCTGCAACATCTCATTGTTGTTATCTTTCTTTAAAGATAAAGACAACCTCAACATGAGCGACAATCTGCAATCAGTTGATTTTGACCTCATCATTGAACTTGTAATTGAAACATCAGTGGATGTTGATCCCTTGGATGATTTAAATCCTGAGGATGAAGAAGAGCGTGATGAGGATGCAGATTTGTCCGAATTATATGACATAGGATGGGAAGCTGACCTGCTTGAGCCTATGGAAATATAAACATTTATTTTTAAAATTTATAATTAATAAAAAGTAAAAAGGTAAACCGTTTAATTTAAAAATAAAGACACCTTCAAAAGCAGGTTATGTGTAGTGTCTTCAATAAAATATTAAAATATGCTCATAAAATTAGATCAGATTCACATATAAAATAGCACAGGTAACATAAATATAAATGTCATTTCTTTTCTGCTATTTCTGTATTGTAAATTTGCAAGGACTAAAAAATCTTCTATTTAAAATGTCAAGTAGTGTGTTAAGTTTTTGATCACTGTTATTGTTTTACTGTTTGGTAATAATGGTTAATAACATTTTTTATTATATTTTACCACAGATTCAACTGCAGATCATTTCAAGATTTCACCATGCCAACAATAGAAAGACAGAGAAAGGCTGCAAAACGTCAAAGACAGCACGTGAAAGAAAATAAGCAGCAGTCCTCTAACAAAAAGATTTGTCAAGTCACGAAGAAAGCACCGGGTAAGAGCACAAAATATTTCATAAGAAATATGTGTAGTAAAAAAAATATTACTACAGAAAATGTTTCAGTCCATAAAACGAGAAGGAATTCAAATGGAAAGGAAAGGCCAATGAAAAATGTTACTGCTAGAGCAAGAGATAACTCTGTGCATGATAGTAGAAGGAAACAACAGTTTAGGGAGATTCGTAAACGAATGTTCCGCAACAGGATAATTGGCAATTTGTTAAAAAATATTAAGAAAGGTCAACAGAAACTGGTTTTTTATAAGAGAAAAAAAAAGTTGAGAAAGTTATTGATCAGGCATTTGAAATTAAACGTAAGTTATTTATTTTGATAATCAATAGAATTAGGAAGCTAAACAAGGCAATTTATGATTTCAAAAGAAATAGTAGATGGAAGAGAATAGTTAATCGTAGTAATTTTTGTGAAGTTTTTTCTGGAGAATGGATGCATAGTTCAAGCTGTGAGGCATTTTTTAATGAGGAGAGTTATTTCCAGGATAATGATTTGGTGCATGCAGTTGACACCAGTGGTCGTGCTTATGAAGTGAAAGATGGTTGTCCAGTTGAAAAAGAAAAACTTGTGACAACAGAGGCAGAAGAGGTGTTAGGTAATGAGGTTTTAGGAAGACGTGCTAAGGGTCCTGTGTACACCTGGAAGTGTAGTAGTATTTGCAGTGTGCAACAGGATTCCATCAATTTGCTTTGTGATTTTGTACGGTCATTTAATAAGAAAAGTTTGAAGCAGAAAATAAGGTTGTTGCAAGAATTAGATCCTTGCAGAGTAAGAGAAGTGACAGGTTTGCATGGTCATTCACTGGCTTGTCTTTCCAGGAGAGTATGCCAGAGTGTTTTTCATCATTTCAGGATGCTAGCAGTGCATCATAATAAAGTGAGGAAATTAGTTAGAATGTTGTATTATGCTAAGAGTCCAGCAATTATGCTTAAACAATTATGCGCTGCTCTTTTGCATGGTTCTGAAATAGATGTGAAGAATATATGTGAAGAAATTGAGTTTTGTTACTTTGGAAGTAAAGAGGAGAATGTTGAAATTGAGCAAGAAGAAGAGGGTCATGTGGAAGATAGTGTACAGGTTTCCAGTACAGATAATTTCCAGAGGGAAATTGCGACGTTTGAGGTGAAATCAAGTGAGAGGCCTAATTTCACTTGTGTGTGTTGTCGACGCACTTATTATAAGAATCAGACTAAGTTAGTGGATTTATATGCAAAAAGTGAAAGGGAAAATAATAGTGAATGGAAGGATTTCGCAACATACTTGATGGTAGAAAATTGTTTTGATTTGGGATTGGATCAACGTGTGTGTAGTTATTGTTGTTGCAAATTAAATCAAAACCAGATGCCTGCTAGAGCAGTTCATAATAATCTGGAATTGGTTGAGATTCCTTCTGAATTGAAGGATTTAAATACTTATGAATCTATTTTGATTCAAAGTATCCATCCCTTTCAGGCTATTGTAAGAATGGAGCCAAAGACAGGGAAATTGCCTCCATCAGATTTACAGAGAGGATTAAAGGGAAGAGTTGTTTATTTGCCTCTAGATTTGAAGAAAAACATTAACACAATTGGAGTAGAAAAAGTGGAAGAGGAACCTCTGGTTATCTTAGTTAATGGGGTTCCGACAAAGAATAAGAAAATATGGCAAGATTTAGTAGATGTTAGGAAAGTTAAAAAGGCAACATTGTATTTGAAAAAAAATAATAAATACTATAAGAATGTATATGTTGCAGAAGAGGAAGTAAGTGAGGAAGAGGATAGCGATTTGTGTGCTGGTCAAATTGAGAAAGTAGAACCCTCTACTAGTGAAGAAATATATGAACATTATAGTGTTCATCCTTTGCATTCCAAGGAAGTCATGGGGAATGCTATTGAGTTGTTTCAAATGAAACAAGCCAAAGGGAGTCCCATTAGTGTTTGGGAGGAAAGTTTGGAAGCTCGGTGTTTCCCACAGCTTTTTCCAACAGGTCAGGGAGGAAGATATGATGAGCGACCTCATCAAATTCCTGCTTCTGAATACCGGACTTTGCGATTGTATGCAGGAGATGCTAGGTTTCGACAATGCATTCCTTATTTGTTTCATCTCCTGTTTGAAAGCGATCTGTCTGGACTGTCATATGCAGTGAACCACATCTTGAAAAGTGGTATACACATGCAAAACATCTCGGCAAGTGACTTTATGGATAAAGTCAATGTCCAAGACAGTATTTTGGATTCTCACCTGATTAATCTCATGGCGTGTCAGCGTGGTACCAATGAGTACTGGTACCGTCGTCATGGTGATTTAAAATGTATGTTGAGGAACTTAGGTACTCCCACATGGTTCCTCACTCTGAGCTGTGCCGAGTATGGCTGGGAAGACTTACTTGAATTTCTACGAGAGGCAAATGCTAACGTAGATAACATCGAATTCAAGACACCCGGAGAACTGTGCTCTTTGGATCCAGTCAATGTATGTAGGTACTTCAATCATAGATTTGAAGCTATGATGTCTTTCATCATGAATAAGAAGAATCCACCTCTTGGAGAGGTGTTGGATTTCTTCTGGAGAAAGGAGTACCAAGCAAGAGGTGCTCCTCATATACATATGTTGCTGTGGATCAAGGATGCACCTAAATTTGGAACGGATCCAGAAGACTCAGTGATGAGTTTCATCCAACAGCATTCTACGTGTGCTGTTCCAAACGCAAAGGAGAAGAAAAGCCTAAGAGAAAAAGTTCTGCGTTTCCAAAGCCATCGATGTGGAAAGTACTGCCGTCGTAAATTCCGAAACAAGGACAAGTTCTACACTAAATGTCGTTTCGGCTTTCCACGACCGGTGATTTCTAAAGGAAGAGTAAACAGTTTGATGTCTTCGCTGCGACACAATGTCATGAAGAAATCACCTAAAAACACTTACAATTTGAAGAGGAACGAAGAGTCCAAGTACATCAACGACTACAACCCGGTGATTTTGTCCATGTGGAATGCTAACATGGATATACAGTTTGTGGCTGATAACTGTATGGCTGTGGCTCGGTATGTGACGTCTTACATCACCAAAAAAGAGAAGACAGAATTGAAGGATATGTGGGAGGACATTTCCCATGAAAAGAGCCTCAGCAAGAAGTTGTACAGTTTCAGTCTGAAGATGTTGTCGCATCGAGAAATCGGAGCGTACGAATGTTCTGACCGGTTGTCTTCAGCAAGTCTCTATGCCAAGTCCAGGAGTATCGCTTGGGCGAGTCTTGGTCTTGCAGCAACGCGTAATCGAGTTCTCAAACCTGTGCGGGAAATTGAGTATTTGGCGGAAAAGGAGCCAAACAGTACCGACATTTTGAAGACAAACATGTTGGATACATATTATCCAAATCGAAGCAGTCACCTCGAGAATGTTTGTCTGTATGAGGTTCTGCAAAATTACATATTCAAGAGGAACATCAAAGAAGATACTGAGAAAGGAGTGTATGCTGTAATAGGAAGTGAGGGATGTCTGGTCAAGCAAAGAAAATGCCACTTGGTAAACCATCGAAAATTGAGTGGCGAATCTCCTGAAAAAAAGGAGTTTTTCTATTTAGCACTTTTGCAACTTTTCAAGCCTTGGCGTGCAGAAGAGGAACTGCTTGGAGATTTCCTCTGTTACGAAGACTCTTTCAATGCCGCCAAGGAGACCATAGAATGTCCTGCTTTTCCCAAATATGTAGAAATGTTGAATGCGGAAATTGAGCAGGAAGCAACGATTGCAGCCGAGATTGCCAGAGACAGTTCTCAGGACAGTCAGAGTTCTGCTTCATTGAGTCAGGATCCACTAGGAGGACCTGTTATCGAAAATGAAGCTGCCACTGCCATGAATGAAGTGGAAAGAGCCATGGCACATGCTCAGGAGGATGCGGTTAACTTAGAAGAGTTGGAAAGACAACTCAACGTTGAGCAGAGGAAAATATATGACGAAGTTACCATGCAAATTGATCATGGATTAAGTCATGATAAGAAAGAGTGCTCATGTACGTCGTTGAAGCCTGTCCGACTGTACGTGAGTGGAGAAGCGGGAACTGGAAAAAGTTTCCTCATTAAAGCAATTTCATGCTATTTGCAGGAAAGGACAGAGTCATCGCTGTCTTGTGTTGTCACTGCTCCAACTGGACTGGCAGCACATAATATTAAAGGGATTACTTTACATCGTTTACTGATGCTGCCAGTGGAGCATGACAACAAATTACAATATCACAAGCTATCTGGAGATGCTTGTTTTGAAGTTTCAAGAATCTTGAGGAAAATTAATCTTCTTATCATTGACGAAGTAAGCATGGTTTCCAATGTCATGCTTGCCTTTGTGCATTTGAGGATGCAAGAAGTTCTCAAAACAGAGTATGATGTGTTATTTGGTGGCAAACACATCATTGTTTTCGGAGATCTTCTGCAGCTGACACCAGTGAAAGGGCAACCTGTGTTCAAAATGCTCACGCATGAAGATACCAGGAAGTGCCTAGGCAGCATTGGCAACGTCAATATATGGTTAAACTTCAATTATGCTGAACTGCATGAAAATATGCGTCAGGCGAAGGATGAAGTTTACAAGACTATTCTACAAGATGTTAGAATTGGAAAAGTGACCGAGCATGGGAAAGAAGCTTTACATGCACGATTACTGTCAAATTTATATCCAGAACAAGATGTTGTGCCTGAGAATATTTTTCAGAAAATTACTGAGAAGAAATCTGGAATATGTTTGATGCCAACTCTTGCAGAATGTGCCAAATTTAACAACAAAATGTTGCATTTAGAAAAGCAAGAGATTGTGAAACTGGAAGCTATTGATAGAGTAGAGCATATGGGATCAACAATTATTTTGTCTGAGAATCTGAAAACAAAATTGGATTCATTAGAGAAGAGTATATCTAAAACTGCAGGTTTTGAAAAGACTCTGAATGTGTGCTTGAACTGCCGTATAATTTTAAGAAGGAATTTACATGTTGAAAGAGGTCTGGTAAATGGATCAATGGGTAATGTTGTTGATTTTGTGAAATACAGAAATAGAGATGGAATTGAATTTTTAAAAATTAAATTTGATGGCATTGAGGAAGTACAGCTAATTGCTCGTTGTTCTGCTAGATTTTTGCTTGTAAAAGACTTATATGTTCGCCGTAAGCAGTTTCCTGTTTGCTTGGCATATGCGGTGACAATCCATAAATCGCAAGGTTTAAGTGTAGACAGTGCATTGGTGAATATTGGCAGTTCTGTGTTCAAGGAGGGTATGGCATATGTGGCATTGTCACGAGTTAGAACTTTATCGGGATTGTACTTGATTGAGTGTGATGTCACAAACATTTGTGCGGATCTAGATTGTGTTAAGGAATACAATAGGTTAAGAAGAGAGTATGCGCCACATTTGCCTCAGTATCCTTTGTTTGAGAAACGTGTGGTAGGCCGGAAACGAAGAAATGAGAACAATACTGGGGAGGTTGTAGCAAAAAGACAAAAAGTCAATGAACCTAAAATTACAAGCAGAAACAAAAAGGATTCTGTTGAAGATGTTGTTGGTTTTCAGTTTGAAAACAGTTCTGGTGTCAACTGCTATGCTAATGTAGTGGTTAATGTTTTGTTTTCTCTAAAAAATGTAAAAGAAGAGATTGTGGTCAATTCTGATCAAAGATTTTGCAGTTTGTTAAATTCTGTGTTAGAGAAATGTAGCACTGATAGAAGAAACATAGAAAGTGTGTCTGAAATTCGAAATCTGTTAGACAGATGTTCAGCCCAAACACAATTCTCTCAAAATATTCAGCAAGATTGTCAGGAGTTTTTAATGTATATGCTTGATGTATTACATGCTGAAGGTGTAGATGTAGATCAGCTGTTTGGGCTTTCTTATCAATGGCAGCATGACTGCGAGAACTGTATGGTATCAAGTACTACTAGTGTAGACTCAGAAAGATTTATATATTTAACTTTGCCAGTAAATCAGTCTCCTTTAATAAGCTAGTAAAAGCAGCTGATCACAACATGGAGTGTAGCCAATGTAAATCTGAAATGATGTTCACATTATTTATACGAACATATGGCCAGTATGTCATTTTAATGTTCCAACGATGTAGGCCTGATGGAACAAAATTGACAACTTTAATTAAAAATTTTGTAGCTTCGCAGTTGTCAATATCAGGAAGGACTTTTGTAACTGCAGCAATTATATATCATGACGGCCCTTCAATAACATCAGGACATTACACAGCTTATTTAAAGTCTAGAAATGGCTGGTCATTCTGCAATGATTCTGTTTTAATTTTCAAAAAAAAATTGCCGTATGACCTTAAAAACTCTTACCTGGTGTTTTTAAAACCAAAATTTTAGGGAAATAATCTCGGGATGTGCTCTGTGGAATTTCAAGAAGTTCTAATGGCTCCTACACAATTTGGCCTTGAGGATAAGTGTAGTTCAGAGACATAACTTCTAACCATAGGACTGGACGTCATGGAGAAATACGTGCACTTTCAATGAGTTCAGAAAAACTGTTTCTTTTTATAAGCTAATTGAAGCAGCCAATCAAAACATGGAGTAGAGGGAATGTAAGTCTGCAATGCTGTCTACTGTTTTACATTGCTTTGTGATTAAAAGTGATGTAGAGAATTAAATAATTGTAGTAGTCATAGAGGTAGTGTAAGTCTGCTTCATAGTAAGCAGTATCAGTGTCATAGGAAATGTAGAACATGACTGAGCAAGAAGGGGAAGATATTACTATTCCAGGATTGTGAAAATGATCTTCAACATTTTAATTCTGAAAGTTGCGGAAATGCCAAATGACGGGATTGGCTTACAAGAAATCCAAGAGTTATAAATGGCTCTGACCAGATTTGGCCTTGTGGAAAATTGTGGTAGAGAGCAAGAAGTCATTTATTGCATGTAACGTGTTTTTAAAAACGATGGAGATTTTCTTTCAGAAAGTGGCGGGCTGAAAGTAATAACAGCACAAAAGAGTGTAAGCTGTTCATAGGACATCCTTGGACGTCATGGAAAGTAAGTTAACTTTAAGGAGTTCTGAATTTTGATTTCTGATGTTGTATGGGTTTTTTAAACACAATCATTTTGATTGTGTTTTTTTTTCCCCGCTGTTACATGATGAATACCTTCAAGTCACTGTTTTTAGTGAAATTTGATACATTCTGAGAACAGCAAAAATAAACCATTTAACATGTATAATTAATGTTCTACTTTTTGTACTTATGATATACATTTAGAAATGTGAGGTAGATATGGAGAAACTGAGGCTTCTGTAAGTGTCAAAGTTAATGCTTACAGTGCTGCACTTCTGGGTACTGTTTTTTTTTAAAAACTGAATAGGCCTCACCTTAAAGAAACCTCTTGAAAGGACACATCTTATTTGTATCCTGAAAGAATCATTTAAAATGTTAGACACAATTTTATGATGGCTTTACATCTTTTTTGCGCTGCTATTGCATCACTATTGTGAGACATCAGCAGTGCAAAAGATGCACCATGTTCCAAAATAGGCCTCACTTCATCAGCATCAAGATACTGTTTGTTTAAAATATATATCTTTAGGATTGTGTAGGGGACGTATAGCAGCAGAGGCTTCTGTAAATCTCAAAGTTTTTGAAAAACTGTTTCTTCTTGAACCTTTTCCCTTGTCTTTTCAAATTTTTAAATACATGTTTTAATATTTTTGAAATGTTTCTTCTCTCTTTTACAGATTGAAAGTATGAAAAAATATTTGAAAAAGTTAACAAGAATTATAAGGTAAATGTTTTCTACTCTTTTAACCCGCAATCCACTGCTGATGATGTCATTGACTATGTCATGAATGATGTAATAAGTGGACATGACTTACTTCATTGGTAGGCCTTCACATGTATTAATGCATACACTGCTGCACTTCTGCGTACTGTTTCATATGCTGAACTACATCTGCACTATGAGATACCTAAGCAAAGGCAACACAGGTGATGTGATTTTGAAATGAGCAAAAGAAACTCCACGTTTTTCAATTACATTACTTGTGTTTTCTAAGTTTACGGATGACATTGTGCAGATGAACTTTAGGTCTGTCTATGGACACAGAAGAGGTCTGGCCGTTGTTCAAGAGTGAAGTGGACATGTTTTACTTCAATGGTAGGCCTTCACATGTATTATCTCCTCTGTATTCTTCAACAAGCATAAATTTGATATGCAACCCTAAGTAGGCCTCATCTTAAACAAAATTTTGGAGAGGACACACCTTATCGTCATCCTGAATCAATCATTTAATCTATCACATTTAACATCTATTAGTTCTACTGCTTCATTTCTTTAATCCTTACTTTCCTGCGTTTGCTACTTCTCTCATTCCTTTCTCTATTACTTAATTATTCTACTCCTTCCAGTATTTTTCTCAGTCCCTCTCTTCTCATACTTCTTCATTATTATTCACTCATTCTGTCTCTATTAATGTTACTGTTTCTGAATGATCTCAAAAAATTTTTAAAACAAGAACAGTAAGTATAAGGATAGGAAACAGACATTTATGTTACAAGAAAGACAGCTATAGGAAGTAAACAAAAGATACTGTTACTCGCAATCCACTGCTGATGATGTCACTGACCATGTCAAGAATGATATAATATGTGACATGATCAGAAGTGGATTGCGGGTAACAGTATGTTTTCTTTACTCCCTGTAGCTGTCTTTCTTTTAACATAACTGTCTGTTTCCTTCCCTTATACTTACTGTTCTTTTTTAAAAAAAAATTTTTGGTTCGCTCCTGGTTCGCGTACCGGAGTGCGAACTGGAAGCGAACTAAAAGAAATAGAGATTGGCAGAGTTTCAAAAATTCTACCAATTTTTTTTATAATGGGGAGGTAGTTCTGAAAAGAACTTTTTTTTTGGTTTTTGTTGTTTTAAATTTTTGTTATTATTTTTCTGAAAATTTTTTATATTTTTTTTGTTTTTTCTGAACATTTTGTAATTTTTTTGTTTTTTTGGAGGGGAGGGGGGAAACAAAAATGATTCATTGAGAAGGGCTCAACAGGAGCAACGAAAAAAAGAAGAATTTATTTTTTGGGGCGTTTCGGGCAAACATGATTTTTGATAACTCTCATTATAAGAGTAATGCTACTTTCTCGGTAGCAAAGTGTTTGGCTGCACCACACGCACACTTGCTTTACTTCCCCCATGTCCATTTGAATGTTCGGGATCACCTCCCTCGCCTCTGGTCCCGATACTTCTTTGACAGCAGATGTTCTCACCATTGCCAGGGGATTTTGCTGTTCATCACGAAGCTGGGCAGCACTATAAATATTTGGGTGCCACCTACTCATATGCCTGTGCATCGTATAATTGCCGAAGCTGTATTTCTTGTCAGTGCCCCTTGACAGTCGATCGTTGCAAATACGGCAAAACACATATCTGGCATTGACTTTTTTTTGCCCTGCTGGAAATTTAAAAAATTGCCAGATGTAGTTTTCTTTTCTATTGTACCTCCTGGGCTCCTCTGGCAAAAACTCAGGCTCTTCCTCCTCTTCCTCCTCTTCTTGATCTTCCTCTTCTTCAAACATTGGTTGAGCAGGTGGTCCTTTCTTCCCTTGAGGAGGTGGGGGTGGTGGTGGGGGAACACTAGCTGAAGCAACAATGGAAGCCATTTCTCTATAAAGTAAAAGGGTCTTTCTCTCACCAAGATGAAAGTCAGAGTGAGGAAAGAAGGAGGGGTTTTCATCATTTGGGAAAAACAATACTTCTCAACCAATGAAAAGTGTTATTTTTAGGTCACCTGACCTAGCCTTACATCATTATGAAACCAAAATTGAAATGAACCAATGAAAAGTTTTATTAACAAGTCACATGACCTCTCACGCTCATGTTACGCGCTGCGGAACGCGCCCCGGTTAGCTTCCGGGTCGCTAAGCTTCGCGCCCCGGTCCGCGCCCCGGGACACTTCCGGGTGCGCTAACGCGGTACGTCACAAGACGCATTACGCGGCAACGCGATACGTCGCGCTTTCGCGACGCGCCCCGGTTAGCTTCCGGGTCGCTGAGCTTCGCGCCTCGGTCCGCGCCCCGGGGCACTTCCGGGTGCGCTAACGCAGTACGTCATAAGACGCATTACGCGGCAACGCGATACCGTCACTAAGTTGATTTTTTACCGGTTCGCGGACCGGGTCGCGGCATCAAATTGAGCTAACGGGAAGCTTCCCGGTTCGCGGACCGGGAGCGAAACAAAAAAAATATTATAAAAAAATTATTAATAAACATATAAAATATATTTTTGGATTTAAATAAGAATACATTTTATAGCTATAGATATTTGCTATTAAAAAACCATTGAAATTCACTGAAAAAACCATAGGTTATAAACCATATATAGTTAGGAATTAGCATTTAAAAAACCTTGAAAATTCACTGAAAAAACCATAGGTTATAGACCATATATAGTTAGGAATTAGCATTTAAAAAACCTTATTTTACTCACACAAAACCAATGAAATTCCATATATAGTTAGTTGTACTAACTATATATCACGCACCCACAATCCACTGCTGATGATGTCACATATTACATCATTCATGACATGGTCAGTGACATCACTGATGACATCACTGATGACATCTCAAATGACATCACTGATGACATCACTGATGACATCTCAAATGACATCACTGATGACATCATTGATGACATCATACAGTGACTGTATTTTTCTGTAAAGTTAAAATATGTCTTACATATTTAAGAATGAGTGGATGTATAAGTGTCTGGATGAAGGATTTAGTAGGTGCATGACTGACTGTATGAGTGAGTGGTTAAATGTGTCTCACTGAGTGCATGGGTTAGTGACTAAACTGTCTTAATTTGTGCATCATTATGTCTGTTGTTCTGTAAACTGCTGCATGTGTTGATCAGTAGCTATATGAGTAACTATATGGGTTATTGATTGGTTGCCCAAGCATTTGTATGGGAGACTGAGTGTGTGTGTGGGTGGCTGGGAGGTGTATGACTCTGTGCATAGATGTATGGGTTCAAAAGTGCATGTGGAAACAGCTGTATGGGCGGTTGACTGTGTGCATGACTGTATTGGTGAGTGAATGGATATCTCAGTGCTACATGTCAAAGTAAGTACATATGTAAAATACAGTACATGTGAGAGTTGACATATATAAATAACTGTGCATAAGAGCCAGTGAATGTGTGAGTGGCTGTATGGATCATTGTGCTCTTGTATCCAGGATTGTATAAGTGAGTAAATATGTTTTAGTATATGTTTGAATAAGTAAGATGTGTATAACTGTATAGTTGTGAAAATGGAGGTGTGATTGATTCTTTGCATGACTGACTAGGTGTGTAAGTAACTCCATGGATGAGTGACAGTCTGTGAGTGTCTGTTTACACTGAGTGTATCTAAGGTTATATTAGAGTCTGAAGAGGTTCATCGTATTATCACATGAGTGATGTCATCAGTGATGTGATCAGTAATGTCAAATGAGATGTCATCAGTGATGTCATCAGTGATGTCATTTGAGATGTCATCAGTGATGTCATCAGTGATGTCATTTGAGATGTCATCAGTGATGTCATCAGTGATGTCATTTGAGATGTCATCAGTGATGTCATCAGTGATGTCATTTGAGATGTCATCAGTGATGTCATCAGTGATGTCACTGACCATGTCATGAATGATGTAATATGTGACATCATCAGCAGTGGATTGCGGGTGCGTGATATATAGTTAGTACAACTAACTATATATGGAATTTCATTGGTTTTGTGTGAGTAAAATAAGGTTTTTTAAATGCTAATTCCTAACTATATATGGTCTATAACCTATGGTTTTTTCAGTGAATTTTCAAGGTTTTTTAAATGCTAATTCCTAACTATATATGGTTTATAACCTATGGTTTTTTCAGTGAATATATATATATGTGTATGTAGTAAACCTACTGATAGAAGAACATTGGGCCATATTATCAAGAAAGGCCAATACATTATCGCCGCTTTTATCGGCAGGAAACTGACGCTAAAGCGCCGATAATGGGCTTGATAATATGCCCTTGCGAATTCCCATAGAAGCCCAGGTTCTGGTGTTAACCTGGGCTTCTAGGGGAATTCACAAGGGCATATTAGCAAGCCCATTATCGCCGCTTTAGCGGCAGTTCCCTGCCGATAAAAGCGGCGGTAATGTATCGCCCTTTCTTGATAATATGGCCCATTGTTTTTAACAATGCACAATCATTTTTGTAGTTTTAAGGTTTAAAGCTCTTACTGTGTGTCATTGTCAGGGTACAATAATGCATGTCATCATATAAGTGTATGCTTATAATGCGACATGGGTAATGGTTACAAATTATCCAAATATGCATTGTTCAATTACACGAAAAAAAGGAGGCGATAATAACAGACGGGTATTATCACTCCATGGGGCATATTATCAAGCACGGCGTTAACATTATCGCCGCTTTTATCGGCACAAAACAGCAGCTAAAGCGGCGATAATGGCTTGATAATACGCAGTAGAGAATGCCCATAGAAGCTCATGTTCACACCAGAACAAGGGCGTATTATCAAGCCCATTATCGCCACTTTAGCTGCAGTTTTCTTCCACTAAAGCGATGATAATGTTAACGCTGTTTCTTGATAATATGCCCCCATATGCGCAGGCTGCTAATTTTGGAAGAATTTGCGATAATTCCATAGCCATTGCATTTTCTTAATGTCGTGCTTGAGGTGAGGAAATCCTTTCTTAAAAATCACAGTTCAATCGCACTTGAGGAAATACCAACTAACAACTCTGACACCTGAGGGTTTCTCACCATATCAGCCCTTTAATAACTTCTCATAACCGTGTTTACATGTGTCAGCATTACTTACGGCTTATCCAAGCAGACATTTATGGCACATACGAAGAGAGCTGTTAGAGCAATGGCTGGGCCTTTTCTAATAAGCAGAGAAGCTGAAAATAGTACCAGTGATTTATTCTATTACATTGCGATAAAAAACAGCAGGAAATGTCCAGGCTAATATGCAACGTCACAAGTTGCAAGTGTGTCTTCTTTATTCAACTGGTAGCCTGTTGGAATTTAGACATAAGAATTGATATAAAGATAATTCTGGGCAATTCATGATGAATCACGGGGCTGGTTGCTGGAGTTAAATGGTGGTGGTTGGTTTTAATTGGCGCATTTTAATCCAGTTTGTGTTCAGATATTTTTCTGCCAACCCGCAAGCCAAATGCCACAACCATTTTAGGGGAAAACATTTACCAATGACCCAAAATAATATCCATTAAATCATTGGTTTCAAGTCCTTTCATCTTCCAAACGTTTTGTGAAGAACTGCTCACAAATCTACATTTTTCTAT
The DNA here is from genome assembly GCF_964261635.1 of Lissotriton helveticus. NCBI lineage: Eukaryota > Metazoa > Chordata > Amphibia > Caudata > Salamandridae > Lissotriton > Lissotriton helveticus. Next base: position 1,768,381,852 of record NC_136059.1, on the reverse strand, counting down.
AATTAACATTCTCTAAAAGTGAAGCAGTATTCGGCAAACGCCCAGCACATGCAAAAAAGAACGAGGTCCCAACAAAGTATTAAATGTACATGTTATACTTTTAAAATTTGAGGCATATTATCAAGGACCGGTGTTAAAATGATCGCCGTTTTATCAGCAGAAAACTGCCGATAAAACGGCGATAATGGGCTTAATAATACGCCCTTGTTAATTCCCGTAGAAGCCCATGTTCTGATGTTAACATGGGCTTCTATGGGAGTTAACAAGGGCGTATTATCAAGCCCATTATCGCCGTTTTATCGGCAGTTTGCTGCCGATAAAACGGCAACAATTTTAACCCCGGTCCTTGATAATATGCCCCTATATATCACTTAGATTTGCCCAGTGATAAGGTATTAACACCTTTTTTTTAGGCACTACCTTTTTCAACAAGCATTGGCATAGCCAATAGGTCTTGCCTTTGGGTCTTTATGAGTGTTTAGTTATCCAGCACAATATCCTTGGTGCAACAACATCAACTGTTGCATGGCTAAATCCGTATAAGGTCCCAAAAGCGAGACCTATTGGCTATGCCAATGCTTGTCTGTCTTTCTTTTCTTCCTTATTTCCCGTTTGTGTGTTTTTCCCTCTGTTGCTCTCGGGAAATGTCTGATGAGGATAAATAAATAAGGGGTGGTGAGCCCCACTGACAAGTACCAGCTCAAATTAAGCACAGAGTTAAAAATAAATTTTGCGTGCCCCATATTAAGACAAACTTATACCGTACAAAAAATATAAACAGCATGCTTGTGTTTTTTTTAACTGAAAAATGAAGTAAAAGGATAGTAAAAAGTCTACGCTCCAGTAAAGCAATCTGGGTTTTTAGGGAGAATTACACAAATATCGAAGAACAAATATTTTGTGACATTAATACCATGTCAAAAATATTGTTACTACAAAAATATCATGGAACAGAATATCTAAGGTAAGAATATAGTTTTTTTGCATATAGTATTTAAAAAATAGCGTTGTATTTATTTTTGTTTATTTTAATTTAGTTGTAATAAATACGGTTTTCTAATCAATTAAATATGTATTAGTATACTAATATTAGGTCTTAGCATAATTCGTAATTTTTTTTATTTTTTTAAATATAGTTTGCAATTTTAAATGTGTAATTGTTTTATTTTTTATTTAGTTAGTCATTCATAATGTAGTAGCCGGTTGTTGGGTTTCTAGGGGTTTTGTGTGGGATGGTAATTCATTGAATACAATTATAATTAACTGTCATTTTTGTCTTTGTTACGCCATGGTTGGGGTAGAGGAATATTCTGGCGCAGACCCAGGTTTACTAATTTCAGTAAAATTGGACTTGCATCACATCCATGGGTGGATGCACAGGAACGCCATGCTCCAACCATGGAACGATTCCCAACTTGAAATGTAATGGAATGCAGTGCAAGTCACTGGATTGTTTTACACTCCTTTACGATAACACACAGGGTGGCACAAATTGCCTCTTGCATTTCTTTGTAAATATTACTGAAGTGTTTCAGTTGTCCCTGTGTTGCATTGCACAACCCAAGGAGAACACAAAGGCTTGATAAATCTGGGTCTTGGATTGGAGTAGGAAGAGTAAATCTAATTCCTCCAAAGTCTAACTCTTTCCCTACTGCTGATTAGACTGGAGTGGGAATAGTAAATGTAATCCTCCAAAGTCCAATGCTCCCCCTTGTGTTGAGTATATTGGTGTGGAAATAGTAAATAGTCCAATGCTTTTCCTATTATTGCTTAGATCAGAATGGGAATAGTAAACATAACCCTTCCAGTGTATAATTACTTCTTTAGTGTTGTGTAAATTGGAGTGGAAATAGTAAATCTAACCCTTCAGAAGTTCAACAGTTTCCATAATGTTGGTTAGAGTAGATTTATAATATGTTTTATATTGTTGTTTAATTTGAATTGTTTTGTACTTTTTACTATTTATTTTAAAAGATTATATTATTTTTAGAAAAATGTATTTTTTTAATGAATCTGTATATTTATTTTATTACTTTAATTAATATTGTTTTGAATTTTTCATCGTGTTGCTTCTTTTAATATATTTGTACATTTTTAAATTGTTGGAATACTGTTGTTTTTAATGTATATGTGTATATTATTTGTATATTAAGTGTAACATTTTAAATAAAAACTATTTTTATATGTGTATTTTAATATTTAAATTAGACTTCATATTTTTGAGGGTTGTATATATGTTTGTTAATTTTCACTTTCTTTTATTGATAATATTTCAAAATTAAATGTATTTAAAAAACGTGTAAGATATTGCTGTTATATTTTATATATTATATATATATATATATGTATATATATATATATATATATATATATATATATATATATATATTATATACTTACCCACATACACATATATACAATTAAATACATTTTTACAACCATTTACTTAACATTATGTTATTTTTACCTAAGTATTTTAAATATATGACTTTTAGCTCGATATTTATCAAAATCCAATAGTCTTACTTTTTTCTGTGGATATTCTCTTCCACAAAATTCTTCAAAGAATATTATTTTCATTTGTATTATAGATATAGAAGCACAATATTTATGTAAACAATATTTTGACACAATATTTGTGCCACACGGTATTTGTGTTCACGATATTTTGACATACAGCCGCTCTAGCAAACGGGGTTATCTCACCAAGACAAGTATCACATCCAGATCATCGCATGTGACATCACATCGCAGGGAGAGTGATTAAGCTCTTAGGTCTAACATGGTCTTCATCATGCAAGCGTCCGTCCCATTTTGTTCTGTAGAGGCTTCTATGATGGAATTAGAGTTGACAATTTTTGAGCCCATAAGGGATTGGCTCCTAAAGATACAGTCGCAGTTCATCTGCCTTTTATATGTAATGACCGCTCTACAGTTCTGCCTGTCAACAGATTTTCTGAATTTGTAGTATCGAATCTTTCATACTTGCTTAGCAGTCTTGGACAACACTGGTGTGTGTTACGTGCCTTTGGTGTTCTCGTCACTTTATCAATAAAGATTTTTTTTTTTATAAACGTTCCATCACATCGCTATGCGCAACACTTATGGCACCTTCAACAGTCAACCACACACCATAGCTTAGTGCACCTGGCAATGCCTTCCTCAAGTTGAGTTAAGGGTCTTGTGCAGCTATATGGTCTGACAATATGTATAAGCATTAGTTGTATTTCAGTGCTTTTTAAACTCTATCTTTGTTTAAGCGTTGTATTCTGTTCTACTCTCTCTGACAACTTTGCCTTTTCAGTGTTTCAATTTACGTTTACATAGCCATGTAAACATATGCTAATGCACAGTTAGAAGCAGAATACACTTTATCCTCTTGACATGTGTGTGACATGTTAGCAAATCTTGTAGTAGTATTCATGAATTGAATCTAAAGACACTGAATACATTGTTACAGGTGTACCAAGTTTGGTATATTTTTGCTGCATAATTTCATTTGTGCACCACCCCTTCAGGTTGTCAAACACATTCTGAAAAGGAATATTAGAATGTAATGTTTCTTTTATTTCCAGCACTTTAAACACCATAATTTCCATTGCCTCCAACAAATGTGTAAGTGACAGCAATTAGGGAGCATCTCGATAAAGGATGGATGAGACTTGCAGTCTAACCTTACCTCCTCACTACAGTCAACTCCAGGGAGCAGCATCGCCCTGCATGAAATAGAATCAATACTCACAGTGAAATGCATACTCTTCAGTGTATAGATAGTGTGGTAAGCTTAATGTACTGGCTTGTCTCAAAAAGACCTTATCATACAATTTTTGCCAGAATGGTGGTAATGTATGATTAAGTAAAACTATTGAATGTAAGAGTTGGACTACAGATGCTCTATGTTGGATAGTGTTGTTCCTTGCCCTTTCTGCAGGCTCACCCTCAAACTTTATTTATTCCTCTTCCCTTTTTTCTGACCTCGTATTTGTTGGCTTTAGGACTGTGGGCACTTTACCACTGCTAACCAGTGCTAAAGTGCATATGCTCTGTACTGAAAACATGGCAACATTGGCTTATCCACAATTGTGTATTTAATTTACTAAGAAGATGGTAGTAAAGTGCACTATATGTGACTACGGCCTGTAAATGAAATGCTACAAGTGGGTCTGCATCACTGCTTGTGTCATCCACTTCAGTAGCCCTTTAAACATGGCTCAGGCCTGCTATTGCAGAGCCTATGTGTGCAGTCTAAACTGCCATTTTGACCTGGCAAGTTAACCTACAAGCCTGGCCCAAACCTTCCCTTTCATTACATATACGTCAACCCCAAGGTAGGCTCTAGGCAGCCCTATGGGCTGGGTGCAGTGTTTTTAAAAGGTAGGACATGTACATTTGAGTTGCACATGACCTGGGAGTGAAAAACTGCTAAATTTGTTTTTCATTCCTGCTAGGCCTGTCTCATCCATCGGTAAACATTGGGATTTCCTTGAAACATCTTTTAAGTATAATTTCCAAATGGGAAAGGATAGAGATTTGGAGTTTAGTTTTATTGGACCCACAATTTAAAATCACAACAGGATTTTATATTGTTAGTCTGAAAATGCCACTTTCAGAAAGTTAGCATTTTCTTACTTTAACCATTATGTGCCTCTGCCTGTCTCTGTATACACATCTGGGTTGGTTGACATCTGGGCTTTGTGCACTCCCTCTATACAGCCGCACAAAGGGAGCTTGGGTGTTACATGTCCATTCTGATAGCCCTTGATCAGGCTGATGGGCCTTCCTGGCGTAGATTGGGAGGGAGGAGCTGACACTTGCACCTGAATAGGGCTGTGCCTGTCTACACACAAAGAGCTGCATACCCGCCTGTAGTGAGCGTGGCGCCAAGGCAGGAAAGGCAGGGACCTTGTGATCTTCAAAGGCCTCTTTGAAATCTCCCACACTTCAAAAGCACATTTGGCTACAAGTACGGGACCCTTGACAACACCAAATCAAAACTTTGCTAGAACCAAGGACATTCTGCCAGGAAGAAGTGCTGCTGTGCTATAGGAGGGACTGCCACTTTGCTAACTGCATTGAGGTGTAGGCCTGCTGCCTGCTCATTGCTGTGTGACAGGAGGGGTTGCTACTTTGCTACTTGCTTTGTTATGTGTTGCCCTGCTGCTACTGCTTCTTGCCTGGGAGTGACAAGGACTGGACCCACTCTCTACATTCTTGCACCCAGGTTCTCCAAGGACTTGCTGACTTGCCTTCTGTTCTTGAAGTCATGGGAAATCAAAGATTTCCTTCAACCCTGCTCAAGTTGCTGGACCCTTTCAATTGTGAGTCCTCCCTTGCCTGAGGTGCCAACTCAAGTCTTATTGTCTCAGAAGTCGATTTTTGGCAGCTTCTCTTCATCTGCGCTGAAACATCTGGAACTTTGCACCAATGCATCGCCATTTAATGCTAACACATTGACTGCCTGATGACAGCATTTCTACTGCTGACGCCGCTTGATGATGACTGACTGCACGGCTCGACTAAAACAGCGATCCTATCGCCGAAGCCACCCAATGACGACATAGCACCTGCAGTTTAACGGAGCTCGATGACGATGTGGGAACCTCTTTGCATGGCTTGACAGAGAAGCTTGGGGTTCTCAACATCAACACTTGCTCCAGCAAATGTATTTCTTCAATGGGCCCTGCGTAGGTCCTGAAGCCAACCTGCCCTCCAAAGCAGTTGACCTGAACCTTGAATTTACCCCAGTCTAGCACGAGCTCAAGTAACCTGTTAGCGCTATTGACTTCTAAGCACTGTTTTTGGATTCAATCTTTACAAATTCATATCTCAAGGTCTATTTATTGGATTTTTGTTCTTTTGGTCTTGTTTTACTCAGATAAATATTCTCTATTTGTCTAACCTGGTGTGACGTCTTTGTGGCGTTCTCACTGTGTTACTGTTTGAAGGGTTGCACAAATACTTTACACATTGCCTCTTAAGTTAAGCCTGACTGCTCTGTGCCAAGCTACCAGAGGCTGAGCAAGGGTTAATTTAGGTTGTATAGTGGACTTACCCTGACTACGATTGGAGTCCCTACATGAGCATGGTTCAAACTCCTGCCAACTAAAGACCTAATTTCTAACAAAAAGAAAGACAGACTCTTGTGTAGAATGATTTGGAGAGAAATTAAAGAGAAATTCATTTGATGTTCTCTCTGTATCTAGGAAAGTAGCACAGTTGTCTTTTAGGAGTGATAACATTTGGGTTTTTTGACCTACTAGCTGGAAAAGCGATCCGTGTCTTTCTTTCAATAGCAGGAAGATAAGTAATACCGTGAATAACAGAAACAAAATGTTCCTGGCATGCACAAATGTCCGCAATGCAATTGCTAAGGAAGACCTGAGTACAGGATATAAATTTAATTATTCGGAACCCGACTATTCAAATATTTATTTGGTGCCCAGGTGTAGCTGTCAATGTTGCAGTAGGTGCATTGCCATAGATACTCAGGAGTATGGAGTTTTTTGCTACAAAATCAAGGAATTGTGTTCCATTTATCTTTCTTATTTTATGGCCCACCACACCCTTGGTACACCACTGTTGCTAGTCTCCAAAAATACATAACTCCATCCGTAATGATCTAATTCATTCAAGAGTATTTGGAGCTCAAAAGTAGGCATGTCTCCGTAAAATTTGAATCTCACAGTACTTTGACTTTGCCTTGATTATGGGCAGAGCCATCGGAGCTCTGCAAATCTGTGGCCACAGAGTTGTTCACATAGTTATGGATTTGTTACATTTGCTACACCATCCATCAACTGCATCATAATCTGTAGATTTGAACAAAAAAAGTTTTTGTAGCTCAAACAGATCAAAAGTTACTACAAACATGGCTGTATTTGTTCCTGTTCACCAGAAGGCCCTTCGCAAAGGTTGATTGGAGATCTTTCAGTTGATTGTTGCTGCAGTTGGATTTTAAATTGGTATTAATAAGGTGAATTCTTTTCCCAGGCAGTGGTTCCATGTGTAAAAATGACAATATTATGAAGTAACACTTCCATAAAATGTGCCGCCTTACGCTGCATACTTTTTTGTCTCATAATTTAGTCAACCCGGCGGAATAATTTGGTCCACCTCTGTTGCATAAATACAATTGGCCTGATTATATGGTAACATTCCTAATTAAAGGGTATGCAGTCCTTGTGCAGAGTTTCTTTTCAGATGGGCCCTCCTCAACAGCAAGACAGGAGCCCCAGGGACAACTGAGCCTAACTTCCAACTCATACTACTTGCCTGATGGGATGGGGTCATATGTCACCCTTGAATAACCAGCTATTCAATATAAAATAACTATCCAGACAACATTGAGGATTCAGAGCAGCAGACTGCAGACTCCGATTCTATGTTCTATGTTGATTGGCGAAAGAGGGTAGCAAGGCCCATCTCTCCTTACAGCGTCCTCTGGGTAGGGTTCTGAGAACACACAAGCAATGCGACTACAAATAAGCTGTCACTCACCCAGTGATAGAAGCAGTAGGCTAAATGATCCCTTGCCATTTATAGTGGCCCCATCTGTCACTGGTCCAACTTATTTGTCACTCAGTGCAGACAGCAGGACAATCCCTCGCTTGTCACAGACAGCAGAGCTACCCTTCACCTGTTGCAGAAAACCGAGCTGGCCCAATTATTCACAGACAGGGCAGCTGTACCTTGCGCCACAGGTTTAGCCCTGGTCAAGTACACATCAGTAATCCTACAATTGCAGGCACAAGTTTGCCAGTGGGAATGTAAAGTGTTGAAAGCCCAAGTAATTAGTGATTGCTGCACAAAGCAAATACTCCCAGCATCTTACGAAACGCGCCAACGCAGTTCTTACAGAATCCATATCAGTGGCTGAATGCATAGATACCCAAGTTAGACGGTTTGGGACCCAGCTACAACATTGTGCAAATGGATTTGTATTTGTAAATGACAAAGCATATTGGGGCATATTATCAAGGACCGGTGTTAAAATTATCGCAGTTTTATCGGAAGGAAACTGCCGATAAAACGGCGATAATGGGCTTCATAATACGCTCTTGTTAATTCTCAAAGAAGCCTATGATAACATCAGAACATGGGCTTCTAGGGGAATTAACAAGGGTGTATTATCAAGCCCATTACCGTTGTTTTATCGGCAGTTTCGGCGATAATTTTAACACCGGTCCTTGATAATATGCCCCCATTGTCTGTTCTTGTTTTGTGTCGCTCTTTCTTATGGTTGTGTTGTATTGTATCTTATAGTTCTCTCACTGTAATTGACGTTTAATTCAATAATGTGACACTTTGCATGTAACACATTCTTTTTAATTAAGTCATTTTTAAGTGTCATTATAATTGTGATATTTGCGAGTTTTGCGATATGAATTTTAATAAATATATTTTTGGATAAAACGTAATTTCTTCCTTTAAATAATTTTTATGTATTTTGCTGATGTGTCTATCACATGGGCTGTACGTTAAGCCATTTTACTGTGGGTATTCACAAATGGAAAACAAACTTTTCTACTTGTTTTTCTATATAGCGACCAGGGAAATTTCCTTTTTAACTATATGTACATTTAGCCACCGCTGTCTACAAATGAATATCTTTTAAATGCCTTAGGGTAATGCTTATGCCATTCACCCATTTATATAGCTCTCACCTCCCACACTAATGTACCTTTTTATGCAATTTCTTTTCCACTGGTAGGTTTGCAAGTTCTTATCTTATTACTCTTTGTTGTAAAGTGCTCTGTCAATCGTCGGGGCTAGCAGAGCTGTATTACAAACAAAACGAATGAATAAACTTATAGAAAGCAGATCTTCAGACTACTGCACTAAAGTCACACCTAGAAGCAATTCATTCAGCCACGGCCCGTGCAGGTAAGAGCGGTGGGGCCGTGTGAGGGAGGATTTTGACAGAAGAAAACGAGGAAAATGTAATTATTTATTTAATTTTCCCTCGTCGTCTTCTGTCGAAATCCCCCCTCCTCTCAGCCCCACAGCTCTTACCTGCACAGGCCGCTGCTGAATTAATTCCCGGCCCACATGACAGAGCTGCAGCCGCGGCCTGTAGTGGGAGTACCGGCCGGACGGTGATGTGGGGAGGGGCAGGGTGGGGGGTAGTAATGTATGGATTACGGACTTTAAAAGGTAAGTAAACATAAAAATAAATAAATCTAATTTAGTTGCACACACTGCAACACCAAACGCGATGCAGTGTGTGCAACGAAATTCGTTTTATTTATTTTTACGTTTACTTACCTTTTAAAGTCCGTAATCCATACATTACTACCCCCCACCCTGCCCCTCCCACTCCCCACGTCACCGCCCGGCCGGTACTCCCACTACCGGCTTCGGCTGCAGAGCTGACTTTTTGGCAACAACAGTTATACGGTCCAGGCACATTTGTTACTAGGTGGAATTAAAAAGAAATGTCATTGCCATTATAATACGTGGCTTAAATAATACCAGGAGCCTAATCCCACATCAGTCGTTAAGGAAATGGAAAGGTTGTACATCTTCTAGATTTCCTAATAGAGCTTAACAATCTTGATGCTCTTAAGTCCGGCACCAACTCTCATTGGAAGAAGTCCACATTAGTTGAAGTCGATGGTGATCAATATAGTAGGTGGTGATCAATAGAGTAAATGTCTCTTGAATCTCCTGATTGATTGTTGGACACTTTAGAGCCTTTCAGATATGCATTAATTGGTGCCTTGTAAAAACCTGTGGTATGTTGGTTCGTTGTTCCTTGTTTATGTCTAGCGTGTGTTGTCTGTGGGGCCTCTATATGTGACATAGGGAATCGCCTATGTGGTGTTTTGAGATTGGTTATAACTTGGGGCTGAGCTGAGCATCACCCACAGGTCCTTGCAGTGCTGTATGTATTTTATTCAATACAAGGAAAAGGAAGTATCTATCACCACCTATGATTTGGGGCAGGAAAGAAACATAAATATTTTTTATATCTTATTTTCTTTGTATATTATGCTCCTAGTCATGATATAAACATTTTGTGCCCAAAGAAGTACTGGGCTTTTGCCAATACTTAAGTATGAAAAAAACCTAAGGGCCTAATTTATAATAACAATCATGCATCACAGCAAGTTAATTTGCTGCACTGTGTGATAGTGAAGGGGCAGGAATGTGCCGTACTTAATATAATACTGCGCATTCCTGTCTTTTCCCTGCACTAGTGCACAACGTGCCGACTAGCGCCAACGCAGGCACCCTTGCACCATGGTGCAAGGGTGCCTGCTTTGTAAGCAGGATTGTTTTGTACAGGAAGTGACACCTTCCTGCACAAAAGCAATCCTCTGAGGCATTTTCCTCTTTTTATGTATGCTACAGAATGCAGCACACATAGAAAGTGTAGGTGATGAGGTGAAATAAAGATATTTTTCCTCGTTACACCTCACCTGGGAAGTTGTTGCATTCTCACGTCTACCAGTACTGGTAAATCTGGGAATGCACCAAAATCCATGGGTCGATTTGTGGAAACACCCACATTCCACCCACTGAACGCATCCCTGGGGCAGGGTAACTTAACATAGCAATTTGTGCTGTGTTACATTACTCAAGATTTATCAAGCCACGCAAGACCACGCAAGGACACTGCATGGCTTGAGTTGCATCGCTCTTGCACCTTGTTGTGTGGCACAAAGATGACGCAACTCTTTAACAAATATGCCCCTAAATTTGCTATTCTCAAGCCTCAAACTTCTCATCACATGACCCCAGGTTCGCACCTCTCTTACAGTCATATCCCTCATCTAACTGTGGTTGTGCAGTCCACATTGTTTTGCCATCTCTATCACGTCCTCACCTCTAGATTAAGTATGTTCACTACTTTGTACCTCTCCTCAGTAAATGTCTGCTGAAGCTCTCCCCTTTTATCCGGAAAAGTCAGATGAATTCTCACTAAGTCTTAACAGAAGTGCAAGTTAGGCCCCTGCAGTTGTTATATTTAAAGGGGTACTCACTAACCCTGGGTGGAATTTCATTTACTCTGGTGTAATCAGAGTAAATTTTGGTAATTCTGCATTTCTCTTTGATGCAGAATTACCAACTATAACGTGATTATACCTGCTTGTGTAAATAAGAATACTTTAAGGGGAAAAAATCCTAATGCAAGAGCACATGTATGTCACATAGGTGGCTGCTCATGCTTCTGTTTAAGTTCTGTAGCATTTATTGCTATTTTCTTAGTGCAACATGCATCTTCCTCCATTTTGGTTACGAGGGTGGCTTTTACAGTAGGAATTAGCACTAAGGGGCATATTATCAAGGACCGCTGTTAAAATTATTGCCGTTTTATCGGCAGGAAACTGCCGATAAAATGGCGATAATGGGCTTGATAATACGCCCTTGTTAATTCCCATAGAAGTCCATGTTCTGATGTTAACATGGGCTTCTATGAGAATTAACAAGGGTGTATTATCAAGCCCATTATTGCCGTTTTATCGGCAGTTTGCTGCCGATAAAACGGCGATGATTTTAACAGCGGTCCTTGATAATATGCCCCCTGATGCTTTGAATAAATTGGAGAAAATCCTACTGCATGTGCACATTTAGCGAATACAAGCGGCTGCTCATACTCCCTACTCGTGTTTGTTTCATTTAGCACTATTTCATCGAGCAAAATGCATCCTCGTGTCCATTTAGGACGCGAGGATGCATTTTTTTGTGCTGAATGCAGGATTATTCTTCTTGGGTAATTCTGCATAATTTCACGGAATTTTTTAGGTAATTCCATGTGATCACGCTACATGTTAATATGCAAGTTATGTCTACCCTTAGTGCTCATGTCGGAGTGAGTGGTCATGAGTGGTGGAAAGGCACATGGCACAAGAGCTATGTATATGGTGGTATAGCCTGCAACATGAGAGTGAGCGCCTTCTTTCAACTTTCATCATGCTAGATGCCTCAAGCTCCTCTGTAGCACATCTATCAGAAACAGAACAGCACACAAACACTGAGTAAATTACAAATAGGTTGCCTTCCACACCATCAGGCAGGCTGCACAAGATAGGTGCATTTACCAGGCAAAGCTTGATGGCGCCCTTGATTTATTGCCTTCATTGAGAATGTAGAAACACATGCTTGCTCTTTCCTCATCGATTCTCTCTCATTGATTACGCCTCTGCTCTTCTTTTACATTTTCGTTCTTTTTCAGCTACCAGGTCTGACTCTGGGGAGCGCATCTAAAACTACCCCTCTACCGAGAAAGAGAAACAGAAGAATACGGCTGCATATTTTATACGGTAAAATGTTTGTGTGTTTGCATAAAGATGTCACCAACGCTACGTAAATAACCTGGTGTGTGCCTGCATGTGAAGTTGTCGTATGTGATTGTATGGGTAGTATGTGTTTTTGAGTGGTTGCATGTGTGTGGACCATGTGTGTATGGTGTGTATGTGTATGTGTGTGTGTGAGACTGCAAATGGGGGCTGTGGGGGTTGTTTTTTAGTGATGTGTGTGGGGCATGTTAGTGTGTGTGTGTGTGGTTTGTGTGTGGCAGTAGTGTGGGTTTTAGGTATGTTTGTGCATATTAGTTTTTGCAGAAATTGTGTATATCAGCGTATATTGGTCGTTCAGGGCCGGACAAGCCTTTTATTCCACTGGGCATTTCCCTGGCGGGCTGGAGCCAGTGGAGACCGTTTTGAAAGGCAAGGCCTGTTTCTGGTGCTTTTGTCACTTTCCCCAGCATCCGAGGTTAAATGCAGCAGGCAGGGGAAGGCTTCAAAAGGGAGGAAAAAGAGAAGGAGGACAGGGGGAGGTAGAGAGAAAGTGATCATAGAGGGAGACGAGAGAGAGGGGAGAGAGAGAGAGGGACAAGAGAGAGAGGGGAGAGAGAGAGAGGGGAGAGAGAGAGAGAGAGAGAGAGAGAGAGAGCGAGCGAGAGAGAGTGAGTGATCGGAGAGAGAGAAGAGAGAGAGAGAGAAAGTGATCGGAGAGAGAGAGAGAGAGAAAGTGATCGGAGAGGGAGGAGAGAGAGAGACAGAGAGAGACAGAGAGAGAGAGAGATAATCAACCATGGAAAGAGAGAAATTGCGCAAAGAGGTGAAAGTAGCAGGACTGGTGTCAGCATGTTTGCCGCTGCTTTCGGTTCTCCAGTCCATCGCGGATGTCTTCATTTGCATGGAGTTTTATCGTCCGAAATTCAGCCATGTCCTATTATACAGTTAATTGCTGCATAGCTTCATCATGCTCTTTAAATGTGACCTATGTTGTGCAACTCCATCTTCCTCATGGTGCAGAGACTGGTTTATCCTTAGTGACAACGCTGATGACGCCAATATGTCAGGTCGTTGTGCACAGACGACTTGGATCATCATTATAGACAGTGATTACTGCAATAGCAGCCAAGTATGTAAAAGATAATTTGTAGACTGCACGAATCAGCGAAATGTCATTCCAGTACAGCTTGCCAGCAGATGTGTTTGCTGTGTCTTGGGTCACACTTTTTAAAAAACTGCGGGCCTCATTTATGAGGAACTGACGTAGTGCAGCACCTCAAATCATCTTGCTGCGTTGCCCTTAGCCAATGTGAAAGGGCAGGAATGTACTGTATTTATGACATACGGCACAATCCTGTCCTTTCCCACTGTGCTGGTGCACAATTTGCTGCCTTGCGCCAATGTAGGCATCCTTGCACTATGCTGCAAGGGTTCCTCCATTGCAGGCAGGATTGTTTTTGTGCAGGTCCTGCACAAAAACAATGCAGGGAGCCATTTTCCTCTTTGTATGTGTGCTACAGAATGCAGCACTCATGGAAAGAGGAAAAATCAAGAAGAAATACAAATATTTCTTCTTGTTACACCTTTTCAGAGGAGGCATAAGGTATTTATGATGCCCCAGATTTACATGACTAAGTAAATCTGGGGCAGCATCAAAATCCATATGTGCTGTGTGGGAAAACCCACTGCAACGCCCATGGAACTCCTCCTTGACGCAGATGAAGACAAGGCAGTGACTTTGCATTGACTCATGGATATTATTGAAAGGCTTGCACTGTCTGAGATGCTGGAGCCACCAGAACCTTACTTTTTTTGATGCCCCGGCAGTGCAAGCCTCACAATCATATCTATGAGGCAACGCATGGCCACTCTGTGTGGTTTTGCATAGCCTCGTAGATATGGAGTGATAAAAAGCAGCTCAAGTCGCTGCCTTGCCTTACTCTGAGGCATTACATAGGCGTTGCGGTGGGTTTTCCCATGCAACACCCAAGGATTTTGGTGCTGCCACAGATTTGCTTAATCACTTAAACCTGAGGCCTCGCCAATACCTTACGCCTCCCCAGAACAAGCGTAACAAGGAGAAATATTTTTATTTCTCCGTCTTTTTCTTCTTTCCATGTTGGCTGCATTCTGCAGCACACATGGAAAGAAGAACTGCACAAAAACAACCCTGCCTGCAACAGAGGCACTCTTGCACCATGCTGCGAGGGTGCCTACATTGGCACAAGGCAGCAAATTGTGTGCCAGGGAAAGGACAGGAATACGCCAGATTTCATAAATAGAGTGCGTTTCTACCCTTTTACATTGGCATAGGACAACGCAGTAAGAAGATCTGTGTCTCTGCCCTTCGCCAATTCCTCATAAATGAGGCCCTCAGTTTTCAACCTTGGAATAGAAAACGTTTGATGTCAGTGTCCCAAATTTGATGTTCTACACAATATATGTTTTTGGGGAAATTATTATATTATTCTCAGCCTTCCAAAAAAGTTGGAGGACTTCCTGGTTATAAGTGACTTGTGACACTCTAAATCGGGATACAGTTAATATTGAGTACTGCTCCAGAATTTAATATTTAGCCATTGATCTGTTAGCTGGTAAGGTAGCTCACTGTGTTAACGCAAATTTGACAAACCAAAAATATATCTGATTTCAGCCTGTTCATGCTACTGTAGGTGGAACCCTTATACTACATATACATTAACTGGGTAACTTTTGCCAGCAGCAAACAATGAACTACATAAGCAATTTGGTTTCGCCCTCCACTTTCATGCATCAAGAAAATTTGCAAATTATTCAAACTTACAACTTACTATACTGAGCATACAATTCCATCAAATTGAATTATACTCCACCATGTTTAGCATCTCAGTAACTTTAAGACTACCAGTTCGTGCTATATAAAACTTTATAAATAAACAGATGCAGCAATAGTGGCGGCTGCTAGGGAACAGTAGTGGTGGAGCATGGGAGCAAGGGAGAATTGAAAAAAAGATAAGATGACTTAAATGCCGGACGCCACTTCTCCTCCGTCTTCCCTCTGTTCCTGACTCCCTGCAGCACACAGTCACCCAGACTCCCCTAAGCCAATCACGACGCTGCTGTCATCAGCATGACAGCTGCATCGTGAACAGTCTGAGTGGCCTAGTTTGCTGCTCAAACAGTGTCTGGGATCCTGGGACTTTTCCCACCTGTCAAGCACTCTTATGGTGCACCAACCACTCCTCCTCCTTCCGACAGCAGCCAAGCCCCGCCTTAACCTGGCTCTGTACTAAAAATAAAATGATAAAAACATTGTGTTATTATAAAAAAAAAATCTTTCCACTACTCAGAGAGCAGTGGGGAAACACTCCACTGCCTTAGCGGGGGAGCAGCCACTGCACTACAATGCCATACTAGTGTCAGACTGTACACAATCAAGCCCCTCAAATGCTTTCTTGAGGCCTTAATGAGTTAACTTTATGTCAATTCTATTTTTTGTCATTCAGCATGCTTGCTTTGTTCGAAACCTAGTCCAACTCACGCACTCTCGCAAGTTTCACAGCCTTCACTCCCAGAAATTCAGTCCATGTTCTTAGTTTGGACTGTTTGTGATTTTCCCAAAACAGTTTCTCAAAACAGCATGCTTTGCTTATCTCCTGTAGATACAAATAGAATCGTTGAACATCATGAAGGTATAAAATATTGTCAAACATTTGGAAAATGACAATACATAGGTAAAAGCAAAAAAACTATGTGTCACAAAAAGTAAGGAAACAGAAACTGCTTTTGTAATGGCCTAAAGGAGAGTGGCCACCCTACTTGTATCCCCATTGCCTCCTCTCCTCATATACGTCAAGGCCTCCCTAGAGCATTCTCTCTCTCTGTCACTCACCAGTCCTCAGTGTGCCCAGTTCAGCTCCACACACGTACTTATAAAACTACCTGAGAATGTCACATGCACTCACTCTCTTGTGACGTCAGCAATAAACAAAGAAAGTGATTGCCACAAACAGAGATGGAGATGGTGCAAATTTGTCCTTTTTTCTATGCACAGGGTGAAATTTCGGTTTAGCCGGGTGTAATTATTTGAATTTCATCTGATGCTTAGTATGTAACGTTGGCCAAATTAAATCACTACACCACATGGCGTGATTAAGCTGCAAAATGTTAGCTCGGAAGCACGAGAACAATGTGAAAGCCAGTAAAAACAAGCAGCTATTGTTTGAAGCACTTGTGTTTTTTGTGCTTTTTTTTTGCAGAATACGTTTTCATGCCCAGAGTGGAAGCAAGGATAATGCATTTTGTGCTAAGAGAAACCTTTACATTTCACGTAATTTTGCATATTTCCTGAACTTCACATAATTAGGTTGAAAGCAAATTATGTGAATTTTATCATGCCCCTATTTTTCCCATGATTCACATCCACCTACAACAGACGAAAAAAGCCTGAGACCCGCCGGTGAAGTGACGGTACCGCACACACCGTTCTCATTTATCACAGTTTGCCGCAGTGGAAGTGGTTGGGGCCATCTGTGAAAACCGACGGTGACATAGGTGCGGATGTTATTCCAGGAGGCCTGCCTTTTCTGAACTGCCTTTTTTTCCTCCAGTGGAGCAATTCAAATTACGCCCCACATGCAAACTAAAACAGTTTATTTTCATATTCCAGTTTTCTCAGGAATATTTCACCCAACACTAGTCAAAAGGCTGTGTATTAGGAGTGGTAGTCCGAGTGTCGAACCTTAGACTTCCATTTTGATAGGAGTGCATCGTATGCACCAGCCCATGAGTTATCACAACATGTTATTGTACCTACATGGATATTTCACAGTAGGCGTGTCCAGCTTTATGGGTGACAATAGTAAGTAAGAATGCTTAACTAACCATAAGAGATGCCTCATGAAGTTTGTGTCACAGTGACCTGAGGCTTCTGAGAGGAATTCAATCACGTGATCAGGGTGTTGAAGCCAAAATAAAATCAAAAACATTAGCTTAAAGTACTTCAAGACGTGAAAGTCGAGTTTATTAAATACAACTTATACATATATACATTCCATGTACTTATGTATCTTTATATTTATTACTTTACTCCTAATTCATCATCTCCAATGCACTACCCAAAATCTCACCCTATACCTCTCTCAATCTATCCTCTACCTCCACTTTCTAACTCATCCCAAACCTCATTCTACTACTCTCTCCAATACACTACCCTATATCTCACCCAATACCGTCAATCAGTCAGTCAATCAAATCAATGTTTATTTGCATAATTAGTTAAAATCATTACAAAATTCTCCTGATAAAATTACAGTACAAAGTTCGTTAAAAATGCTGAAGTTATTGTCTCTCGGCCTCCATTTTTATTGGAGACAATGTGTATAAAATCCGAGGATTAGACTGTCCCTGTATATCTCACCCAATACCTTTCTCAATATATTATGTAACTCTACTCCCTGACTCATCCCAAACCCCCATTGTGCTACTGTGATCCTCAAAATAACCCTTTCTTGACTCTTCCCTCCTCTACCCCTTCTTGCATCATATCAAACCTATTTTACTATTCTAATGTCCCAAACAAGCCTTTCTAAACCATTCCCTCACATATCCCTCGTAGACTCAGCCAATACCCCATTTTTTGCCCTAACCCACTTTGAGAGTCACTTCCCCTCTCTATCTCTCCTTTACTCAACTCAAACCTCTTCCTACTGGTATGATCTCTAAATAAAAACATTCAAGACACTTCCCTCTTCTATCCCTCCACTATATTTTTCAATCGAACTAACAGACTCACGTGTCCACCGCTCAAATTAATTTCATATTTCCCTCTACTAATTCACCACTAATCCTTTTTAGCGATTCGACGCCTCGTAAGTGGTAGTAAGCTCTATATAAATGCAATTACGATAGTCCGCCATAGTCGAGTCCCTTCCAAACACAGTCTCCACAACGGATGCTTCTCCGTAGCTCTCGCTAGAAGGGAGGGCTCGAAAATCCACTTGCAAAAGACAAGAGGGATGACAGCTGCGTGCTGACGCATATTCTACTTGAGTTAATGCACAATGCGAGGATCATCATGTTTCAATTTATCGGCGTCATACTAATCAAAGATGTTCAAGTGGGTACAGCGTCTTACAGCACAATAGGAGCCGCGAAGAGGCAATGGTAAGACAGGGAGGACCCGCGTCACTCCATGTTCAAGAGTAGCATTATAAGTGAGATTATCTCCCAGAACTGACGTACTAAGGATGGAGGGGGATTACCACTGATTAAAAACATCCTGTAAATCAGCGAATCAGAGATTTTGCCTGCAAAACAACGCAGCTCATTTAATTCACTCTCACATGCTAAAGTGCCTAATGATATTGGATCTTACACACTAAGGGGCATATTATCAAGGACCGGTGTTAAAATTATCGCCGTTTTATCAGCAGAAAACTGGCAATAAAACGGCGATAATGGGCTTGATAATACGCCCTTGTTAATTCCCATAGAAGCTCATGTTCTGATGTTAACATGGGCTTCTATGAGAATTAACAAGGGCATATTATCAAGCCCACTATCGCCGTTTTATTGGCAGTTTCCTGCCGATAAAACGGAGATAATTTTAACACTGGTCCTTGATAATATGCCCCTAAATTGGCATGGTACCAGAATATCGTATTTAAAATAACTTGTAGCAGAATCAACTTGTCCTAAATTATATTTAGAAATTAATTTCCACACTAGTGTTATTTATATAAAATCTACAGCCAATAGGAGGATATTTTTGTGATGACTTTACGAAAAAAAAAATTTGTGTCAGATGATATTTTTGCCAATGATATTCTGACAAACAGCCAACTGGACCCCAACCCCATCCCTGTTTCCAGGCTGGGTTGTAAAATGCCCCTGTTTATCTCATCTTGTTTCATTGGCAACAAGGAGTGAGAATTCTTATGCATCGATATGTCATATGGGTAAATTGATGTTTTTTTTCATATCACGCGCATTCCGGTGTCTGTTTTATTGTCTGGTCACATACAGGTCATTTTTCTTCAGGAGTGTGAAGTAATTTATTTCTGTTGTCTGTGTGAGGTTGTGTTTGTTTTCTTTGGCTTTATATTGGCCATGTTTTTTTTCTTTGTATTTAGAGTCATCCAGCTGTTCAAATGTACATATTCCCATTTGCATATGTAATTTTAGTAGGTGCATGAGAGGATTGAAGTTTCAAACCATGCAAACTGTAAATCCTAAGTGTGAATCATACAGTCCCAGTCAGCCTTGCATCCTTCCAATGTTGATAAAGTTAATATCCTTGAGTGGGGTAAAAAACAAATTTCTATCAATTTCAGTGCAGAAATGCGGATTTGAATGTGTTGTTTTTAATGTCATACAGGTAGATTCATCAACGAAAAATCGGCTCGCAAAGGGCCAGATTCTGCGAATCTGGCCCTTTGCGAGCGCAATTTTTGAATTTGGGATTTATCATCCCAAATGCAAAAATCGGTAATTGCGAAATCGCATATTTGCGAGGAATTGCATTTAAGGAATCTCTATTTGAGATTCCTTAAATGCAATTCATTAACCATTTTTTATTAGCGAATTCGCTATTTCTGGCCGCTATTTACCACGAAGTGTAACTTCGTGGTAAATAGCGAAAACTTAGAAAAATGCACTTTAGTGCATTTTTCTAAATGGTATGTTACACACACACGTGTCCTGTGGACATGTGTGTGCGAAACATCAGGCTACATTTACATTTCAGGGGTGCAACAGGGTGTCCATTGGACACCCCTGCACCCTTGAAATCGCAAAATCAAAATGCGAATCGCTAATAGCGATTCGCACATTGATATGTCTTCCCATTCATTCCTATGGGCCTTTAGCAATTAGCTATTCGCAAATAAGGAAGCTGTAGGAATCGCAATAAATATTGCGATTCCTACATGAATCCCGTTTTGCGAGTCTGTAATAGCGATTCCTTATTAATCGCTATTACAGACTCGCAAAACATGCCGATGATGAATCTACCTGATAGTGATAAGCTGCACCACACTGAAAACCCCCAAAAAACAGTGTACCCCAGAGCCTTATTCTGTACTTCCCACCTGCTCTTCATGGTGTCACGATCACTTTTTTTTAATCTGTTTGCTTACTGAAAAATGCGCTTATCTCATTTCTTTTGTTTGTGTTCAGAAAAATGAGCAAATATAATTGTACTCTAAAAATAAAATGTGCAGGGCCTGCTTCAGGCACTTCGGGGTGATTTTAATCACACATTTCGGCAAACACAGTGGCTGATTGCATAAGGAGCGCTGTGAAGTGGCAATCGCTGCCTCGCTTGTCAACTTGAAAGGCCCGCACTCGGGGCTGCATTCATAGGCAATCACTACAATGGACATATGAATACCAGACAAGGCAGGACCCTGGGCCGGGTATTTTCCATTATGGAACTCGTTCTGTGGTTTAATAGAAATGCTGTATGATTTACGATGAGATGGAAACCAAAATTAACTATGTACAAAAAAAGAAAGCAAACACCATTCGTTTTGTATGCATTTTTATTTGTTTATCAAAAATTAGATGACTGAGCTATTCCTCAGTAGAAATTGCTGCGCTCGCCCCCTTTCGGAAACAAGCTGTAAGTGCGCACAATTTGCACAGTTCATTCGCTCTCTCTTATTTTCCTTCCTCTGTGTCTGGTTTCGTCACACTGCACTTTCTGAGTAAGTTTAGGTCAACACCACCCACAGAAGATGGTTACCATACAGCTGTTTAACATTGTCAATTAAACAGAACACCCATATGCTTTTTTCAATCTACATAACATCCTTTCAGGCGGATTTAACCTAAATAGCAACAGCGGCCAGCACGGACCGGAGGTAAGGGGGCGGGTCAGGCTTGGGAGGGGGATTACGGATCGGAGGTAGAAGGGCCGGGGCGGGAACGGGTCGGACGAGGGTATTAAAAAGTAAAAAATGTAACTTTCCTTCTCGCCACTCCCTCGCCGCGTCTCTCCTTCGTAGACCTACATCACTGGCCTGAACAGGAAGCTCAACCAGGTTCCCAGTCAGCCAATCACAATGCTGCATTAGCAGTGTTGTGATTGGTCTGAGTGGTTTCAACACTCAGAAGCTGACTTGGAGCCTGGGCATGTTCTCCACGCAGGCTGTAATGCGGCCAGCATGGAGGACATGCGAAGTGCGCCAGACTGTTAGGCCGGCTTGGAAGGGCCGGCCAAACTGCCATTGCACACTTAGGAGGGTACTTCCCCTCCTCCCCTGCCCCCTCACGAAAAGCTGCGGAAGTAAAATAAAATAAAATAATAATAACGCAAGTTATTGTGATTTTATTTTCCCTTTATTTCCCTGTGAAAAAGAAGTGAGGCGACGCTCCTCCGCCTTAACAGAGGAGCCGCCACTCCTAAAAATACCTATCAATAGAACTACGGCAATGCATAATAGCCACATAATTGGCAAAGTTGCAATGGCAAGTTGATCAATGGAAACCTGCGCACCATAGCAGAATTACATACATTTTAAAGTTCTTTGACACAGTGGCGCCTGGCATCTACAGAGAGGGGGGAGTGGGCATGCAAGTGTAAAATAATATAAAAAATAAAAATAAAACTAACAGAACTCTGTGACGTCTTTGCTCCGGACTTCATCTTTTGGCGACACAGGATCAGGATGCTGGGACTCCCTTGGCCAATCCTGGCGCTGCTCTTACTAACATGAGAGCAGCACTAAAATTGGCGTGAGTGGCCTCACTCGGCGCTCCAAAGTGCACTGGAGGCTTTGGTTTGTTCTAACCTAGATTTTTTAACACAGCTGGATTAGAGATGTTTAAAGCATGCGTGTGTGCTGGCAGTTGCAAGACCGCCAGCCAAAAAAGACATGTGTACTTTAAACAGTGCAGTACCAGCCCACCCTTCTCCCTGTGATGTCACTTAGCAGCGTTCCCACCCCCGCCTGGTGCTCAGCTCGGGACGGGGAATGAGCAATAAAATGGTAAATAATTACCATTTCCTTTTTTATCTCTGGGGCTTTGGGGAGATTTTTAAGTGGGAAGCTCCTCCGCTCAAATGGAGGACCCGCCCCGGATTTGACACGCACTTAATGCTCTACACCTATCGATAAATGGATCTTGTCAGCCACTATTCCATATCATACATTTCTAAAGGATGCATTGGTCTATGCTAAGTTTATCAACCACTGCCTAATATTGTGACCTGTTAACAATGAGATTTCAAGTCCATAAAGGCGGTTCACAGTCAGAAATTCAGCAGCAGCCGCAAGTAAAAGGCCAGAAAATAATGATTTTCTTCTTCAAATACAAGTTGCAGTTAATGAGAATATTAATGTTTCTTTAAAGTTGTCTCCCCCTACAATAACATGAGCCACCATTGCTTCATCAGAGACAGAAGAAAATAAACAGTACTGTGAAGATGACACACCAATCTGACCTACGAACCCCTTTGTCAAGGGATGTGTGTGAAGAAAAAAAGACCCAATCAGAAGCTGTACTTATGGAGATTTTGCCCTGGGCAACGTCCACTTCTTCAGTTTCAGTATGTTATTCAAAAATGCATATGATTCACAGTTGGTAAGGCTGCTAAAGAAAGAAGTGTACTTGAAGTACCCCAACCAACCAGTCAGATGCCTGAGATTAAAAAAGAGCCCTGGGGGAAAGTAAAACCATTGGTGCATTGCCTAAAGATCAGAGGATGGCCTCCATAGTAGTAATCGGCAAGGAGGGCAAGCCGGAGGAGGCAGTCACATCGTACCGACCGATATCTCTACTAAACGTAGAGGCTAAAATTTTGGTCAAAGTCTTAGCCACACGACTACTCCCTCTGGTCACACAGTTGGTCCACCCGGACCAATCGTGGTTCATGCCCAGACATAACACCTCACTAAATCTACGCTAATTAAATGGAGTGCTTGCTAGACAAAATACTATCAGTGAGGACACAGCCATACTTTCCCAGGATGCCCGCATGGCTTTTGATACCGTAGAAGGGCCATATATGTTTTGCGGTACTTGAGCGCATGGGCTTGGAGACAACGTATCTCGCGTGGGTCAAAGTCCTATATGCGGAGCCTCTCACTCAGGTGGTAATCAATGGACATGTATCAAGAGCATTTACCCTGCGCCGTGGCACGCGGCAGGGCAGCCCACTGTCTCCCCTTATTTTCACCCTGACCCTGGGACCTCTTGCATGCTGGATATGAGGTGACCATTGATACAGGGACTGAAGTGGGCTAATGAGTGGGAGGACAGAATTTCGCTCTAGGCAGATGACATCTTACTATACGTCGCTTCCCCTGCTCCTCCATTAGCAGAATACTCCAGGTACACTATAAATTGGTCGAAATAGGTGATATACTTGCTCCATGGCCCAGAGCAAACCTTACCGGTCAAATGTGAAGCCCTTGTTGTCACTGATGGCTTTCGCTACCTTCGCATTTATGCCACAGCTGACCCATCCCTCTTTTATGGCCACAACTTAATGGGACCCCTGACTCTGCTGCAAAGTGATATCCGTCATTGGCAGACACTGCCTCTTTCATTTCTTGGACGTGCAGCGCTATATAAAATCATGGCCCTACCTTGCCTCCTCTGCCCGCTACAGAACACCACATACACAGTGCCCGAGACGTACTTTAAGGCAATAGAGGGGGAAGTCAGAACCTTACTATGGGCTGTGAACCTTCACACGTTGCAGGGCCCAAATTGGTTCAGGGGTGGTATGACGGGGGAATCGCTCTACCAGATATTCAGAGCTATTACAGAGCGGCACACCTCGTTATCATAAATAAATGGGTATAAGGTGTGCAGCAAGACCCTGGCAGCTGAATGGACAGGTGGCAGATGGGAGTAGGGGGATATAGAGAGGCACTATACACAACACTACGTAAACAACTCACTGGCTCCACTGCCATCACGATCACAGAATGGCACTCCACCACTAGAAAATTAGGTTGGAGAAACAGATTGACACAAATGATGCCCCTGTGGCACGCTGCCCTGCAAGGCAACTTAGGCAAAAGTAGTGGTTTTGACATTTGGGATACCATTGGTATATCGCATGTGAGTGACTTGGTAAAAAGGGGGACGATACTCACATTTACAGATTTGCAAACGGAATATCATTTGTCCATGCGCAAAATGTTCAGACACCTGCAAATTCAACATGCCTTGCAGGAAGCAACTAAAGATATGGAAGGGATCCCAGAATAGGTGCCGCTTGAGGATAGATTGCTTGCTGACACCATGAATGCCAAAGTAATTTCCCTCATGGACAGGAAAATAATGAATAACTTGCCAGACCCACTGGTAAGCTTGTATGCTCGCTGGCAGATAGATCTTAGGGAGCTAGAGGAAGAGGACTGGCGTGAAGCGCTATCCTTCCCGCTGGAGGTGGCCATACCATCGCGATTGCGACTGGTTCAGCTAAAAATCCTGCACCATGCCTACATTACAAGTACTACTCTACTCAAGATGGGTTGAATTAGTGAGGCAGACTGCATATGGAGATGTGGGGAGGCAGGTGAATTTTTCCACACAATCTGGGCCTGCCCAATCATTCAGGGGTTTTGGGTCGCTGTGCAGGAAGTGATTGGGGAGGTATGTGGGATTACCCAGACCCTGTCACCCAAAACTTGTCTGCTCAATATTTGGGATGCTACAGACTTAAGTCGCATGGGTGGTGGTGGGTTACATGATTGCGAAATGCAATATTGCACATAGATGGGGAGTCCCGGAATCGCCAACGATAACGGAATGTTAATTTGATGTTGATTGGTACATGCTGGTGGTGTGAGCAGTATACAAAAACAGAGGATGCCCCAAAAAATCGGATAAAGTATGGGCAAAACGGAACATGTATAGGGGTAACATTTGCACCTCTCTATCAGAAGGAGAAAGCGAGCTAACAGAACTACCGAACAGTACACTTGAGCTGGGTGAGGGCGGGGGGTGAAATTCTTGAGATGTCTAGTGGCAAGGAGTATTGTCTATTGGGATCCGATGATGTTATATATGTTTGGACCAAATCATACTGTGCTATAATGTGCAATAACAATAGTTTTTACAAAAAAGAGCCCTAGGGTCAGTGCCGAAAAATCAAAATATGCACTTATGAGGATGCACTTATAATCTACGAAGTGGCACTCTCTTTCCTCCTGCTTCTACACCACAGACATGCCTCTAACAACAACATTGAAGAGAACCTCAGAAAACTACATTGTAGGGAACTCAATATATGCTAATTTAATAGTCCTTCTGTCCTATCCTTCATCTAAGATGCACCAACAACACTCTCACTATTCCCTCTCCCCCTTCCTTTTCTGCCCACCTTCTTCTTCACTTCTGCTCCCCACTCCATCTCTCCTCTCCCATTTCCTCCCTGGATAGTCATGTTGTGTGTTTCCATCTATATTAGTGAGCTGCACATTAATATGTCCGGAATTAGTACAGGATCTGCAATGATGAACAAAAATTAACATTCCTATATGATCATATAAGAGAGACAAGAATGTTTGAGTGTCTCTAAAATAATAAAGAAACCATTTAACTCCTCGCTCCAATTCCACCTTGAAACAAGCAACATAATGGACGTCAACCTGTGAGTCACGTTAAAAAAATTGCAAATCACAAACAAAAAATGGCCGGAAACCAATTGAAACCTGGATGAGCCTTACGCGATAAAAAACAATGGCTCTGAGACTCATAAGCTATTTTCAAGACCAACCTACCTCCTGAAGGGAATTGCAAAATGCAGTGCAAAATATTTTGTTAATTTAGCTCACTGTCGTAGACTGTGTTATAGGAAATGCTGCTCTGCATGTAGTGTGATGTGAATGAAGCAGACTTGTTTATAGAATCTGTGATTATTTTTAGGTTTAAGCCTACCAGCTGTCTGGTTTGCTAAAGACATCTTGGGGACATTCAGAAAGTTTGCCTGGGAAGGCATTCCACATGTTGCTTACCATTGCCTTTGTTGTTTGTAACTCACATTTTCTGCCTTTTTTATTTGATGGCTTTATTTGTTTTAGGCCAGCTTCGATTTGGCCCTCCTAAGGAGCAAACACTTTATACACTACCTCTGCTTGTATTCTTGCAGTCCTCCTTTCGGGAAACAGGCCTGTAAATCTTGTTCTTATCTTGCCACATTTGCAGTGCATTCAAAGACAGCGGTTGAATGGCAGGCTCTGTGTTTTGAGGGAGATTGGTGTTAACTTTTTTCTGACTTCAAAGTGAGAGGATTTATGTGACAATCTTGCTGAATACTCGGGTAGAATTTTTCTTGTTTCTAGTACACAATATTTAAATGAACAGTCCAAGTTTTTCAGAACATATATCAAAATTAGGAAGGCAAAAATTAGGCACATTTTTGGTTAATTCTGAAGTTTGTTGGAAGCAAATATTTTAATATGATTAACACAAATCAATACACTAAGTGAGGACATTTCCAGACATTATTTTTTGCGTGCTGTATAGTTTTATTAGTAAAACTGTATGTCTGTGCATATGTAATGGTCATTTCAATTGAAAATGTGGTGCCTATAATGGCAGTGTGCTACCACACAATGCATACTCCACTCCATGCCACTCCACTGTCATCTGCACCAGTCCATGCCACTGCACTCTGTGCCACTGCACTCTACTCCACTCTGCACCACTACACTCTACGCCACTGCACTCTACGCCACCTCACTCTATGCCTCACTACTCTAGTCTGCAGCACTCTACTCTATTCCAAAGCACTCTACTCTACTATACTCTGCATCACTGCTCTGTTTTCAACTGCACTGTACACCATTCCAATCTAGGCTGCTCCACTTTGCACAACTACACTCTATGCCACTCCACTCTACGTCACTCTGCAGTACTGCCCACTACACCACTGCCCTCTACTCTGTCCCACTACACTCTATGCCCCTGTACTCTACTCCAATCCATTGTATACCTCTCCAATCTAATGTTTGCCAGTCCACTCTATGCCACTGCATTCTACACCACTTTACTCTATGCCATGAGACTCTATGCCATTCTACTCTGCACCACTCCACTCTACGCATCTTCACTCAACTCTGAAACAATCTACTGTACGCCACCGCACTTTACACCACTCTATTCCACTATGTGCCACTCCACTCTATGCCACTGCACTCAATGCCACTCTACTACAAATCACTGCACTCTACGCCACTGGAAACTATGCCAATGCACTGTACACCAATGCACTCTGCTCTGCACCACTGTTCTCTATGCTACTGCTTTCTGTGCCACTCTGCTCTGTGCAATTGGATTCTACGCCAATGCACTCTATGCCAGTATACTCTACACCACTCTACATCACTGCACTCTACAACATTCTACTCTGCAACACAGCACTCTATGCCACTGAACTCTCCACCACTCTACTCTGCACTACTGCACTCTATGCCAATGAACTCAATGCCACTCTACTCTGTGTCACTGCACTCTATGCCACTGCACTCTGTACACTTCTACGCCACAACACTCTGTGCCACTCTACTCTACACCACTTTACTCTGCACCATTCCACTCACAGTACTATGTGAAACAGCATCTATGATGCTGCATTGTATGCTGCTGAATTATATGGCACTGCACTCTATGCCACTATACTCTGCCACATTGTACACCAATGCACTCTACGCAAGTCCACTCTACTTTACTCTATGCCACTGTATCCCACTGTACGACACTACACTCTACTCTTCTGTGCACCACTCTACTCTATGCTACTGCGCTCTACTGTACACTGTACCACTCTATTTTACATTACTGCACTCTACTCTACACCACTGCACTCTGCTCTACTCAGTGCCACTGTACTCTACACCACTGCAATCTTCAACATTGCACACTACACCACTCCAGTTTAGCCCACTCCACTGCACTCTTCCCCACTGCCATCCACTCCACTCTACACCCCTGCACTCCAAACCAATCTACTGTACGCCACTCTAATCTAATCTGCACCACTACACTATATGCCACTGCAGTCTACACCACTTTACACTATGCTATTACACTCCACCCCATTCTACTCTATGCCAGGACACTCTACCCTGCACCACAACTTTCTACATCACTTCACTCTACTCTGAAACGATTTGCTCTATGCCCCTGCACTCTATGCCACTCTATTTCACTCTGCACCACTCCACTCAATGCCATTCTACTCTAATCCACTGCACTCTATGCCATTGCATTCTACTCTGCATCACTGTACTCTATGCCACTGCTTTTATGCCACTCCATACTATGCGACTGCACTTTACACCAATGCAGCCTATGGCAGTGCACTCTACACCACTGTGCTCTAAAACATTCTACTCTGCTACACAGTACTATCTGCCACTGAACTCTCTGCCTCTCCACTCTGCACTACTGAATTCTATGCCAATGCACTCTACGCCACTCTGCTCTGTATCACTGCACTCTATGTCACTGCTCTCTGCAGCACTCACTGTACACCACTCTATGCCACTGCTCTCAGTGGGCCCGATTCACAGAACTAACTTAAGACAAAATCCTAAACTTACTACTTTTGGTATTCACAGAAGACATTTAGTAGTAGTAAAGTTAGGATTTTGTCTTAAGTCTGTCTTAAGTCTGTCCTACTACTTTTGGTATTCACAAAAGGCATTTAGAAGTAGTAAAGTTAGGATTTTGTCTTACGTTTGACTTAAGACAGACTTAAGACAGTCTTAACCACTTCGGCGCTGATGACGAGCTGAGCTCGTCATGAGTTGCGCCGCTCGCACGCTGATGACGAGCTGAGCTCGTCATGTAACGCGCGTTTTAAAAAAACGCCGCGTACAGCGGGAAAAGCCGCCGCGTGCATGCGGTTAAGACAAACTTAAGACAAACTTAGGACAGACTTAAGACAGACTTAAGACAAAATCCTAACTTTACTACTACTAAATGCCTTCTGTGAATACCAAAAGTAGTACGTTTAGGATTTTGTCTTAAGTTAGTTCTGTATATCGGGCCCTATGCCACTCTACACTACGCCACTCTACTCTGCACCACTGTACTCTATGCCACAGAACTCTATGCCACTACCCTCCATGCCACTCTACTTTGCATCACTCCACTCTGACTCTACTATACCCCACTACAATGTATTGTATGCCACTGAATTCTATGATGCTACACTTTAACCCACTGCACTCTGCAACACTCTACACCAATGCACTCCACACCAGTCCACTCTTCTCTACTCTACTCCATGCCTCTCTGTGCCACTGCACTATATGCCACTGTACTCTACTCTGCACCACTCCATTCTGCACCACTGCACTCTTCACCACTGCATCTACCATGCAACAGTTTAGTCAATGCCACTGAATCCTATGATGCTGCATTGTACAATACTGAATTCTAAGCCTCTGCACTTTACGCCACGGCACTCTACACCAATATACTCTCCAACACTCTACGCATTGCACTCTACTCTACACCACTCCACTGTACGCCATTCTATGCAACTCTACTCCATGCCACTCCAGTCTATGCCACTCCACTCCATGACACTCTACTCCTCTGTTTGCCGTTCCATTCTCCTACACTCCATCAGCCGCGGCACGTGGATGGAGCTCCGGTAGGGCAGAAAGGCGGGGCGGGGAGCGGCAGGGTGGGGGGTGTTAAAAAACGGAATATGGATAATTG
This sequence comes from Lissotriton helveticus, assembly GCF_964261635.1. NCBI lineage: Eukaryota > Metazoa > Chordata > Amphibia > Caudata > Salamandridae > Lissotriton > Lissotriton helveticus. The sequence continues at coordinate 1,768,351,937 of NC_136059.1, read as the reverse complement.
GAGGTAAGTAAACAATTTAATAAATAAAACAAATTTTGTAGCACGCGCTGCATCGCATTTTCGCATTTTGCGATGCAGCGCGCGCTACGAAATTCATTTTATTTATTAAAATGTTTACTTACCTTCAATTATCCATATTCCGGTTTTTAGCGCCCCCGCCCCGCCTTTCTGCCCTACCGGAGCTCCCTCCAAGGCCGCGGCTGCATTCCATGCCACTCTCCTCTACTCCACTAACTTTTAGCCCTGCTGAATTGCAGCAACGCTGGTGAACAAAATGGCTGAAACCCATTGACAATGTCAATAGATCTTGCATAGGAGAGTCCTATTAGCATTGCCAATAGTTGTTTATTTGTGTACTGTAAAAGAGATAACTGTGCCTCTAGTCTGACAATGAGTGAGCATGTGCAAAAGGGTACAACACAATCCCTCTTCCTAGACTAACACTGGCATACAGCGTTTTCACTCACATCATCAGCACATTTCAGTTGTAGAGCACCTTATCCATCTCTCAATGCACTATTTTATTTTTTCAAACACTTTAGGCTTTTACTTGTTTGGAGTTGGTTGTATTGGCAATTGTACTGCCTGTTCTGTGAATATAAATAGACGACCGATATTTGTTCTTTGGGGCTGCTTTGTAAACTTTTCTTTTAGGTTCATAACTAACAAATCGAACCCCTTTTGAGTGGTCTTCTACATATTTGAAAATTTTGAAAATGAATATGGGAGTATTTTGCAATTAATACATGTAAATCTCACTAATTATGAGCAATAGGAACATGGTGCTTTTGGGGTTGCAGTCATGTTATATTTAAACTAAGTAGACAACTTACTTGAAAACAATGATTTTCAAGTGAATCGTTAAGGACTGGTGGCAGAGTCCATAATAACCTGAAACGAGGTGGTCATTCTGTGGACATGGCTTTACTCAAGAGCTGCCGACTTTGGACCTGGCAAGCAGGTTCGGGTCTTGGCGTCGGCTCAACATACTATGATTCTGGGCAAATCACTGAACCTCCCGTGCCTTAAAAAAAAAAATGTGACCTAGTGAAGTGAGTAACCGCTGCTCATGTAAATCGTCCCAATACCTTCCGGTAGAGTTGGCGCTATAAAAAAATATGTTAAAAAAAAACACTTCACCGAGCGGTGCTGCGTAATGTGGCCTTCTCGGCTAATCTAAACGTCCTTGTAAGTGCCATCGGCCCCACACCGTGTTTAAGGATCTATCTGGGCATTTCATATTGTTGTCATAAACTTTTGGCTCCTACATCTGCTAGAGCCATGAAAATGTGTCATCTTGCAATAACAACACGAGTATTCCGCGCGCAAGGCCGGGGCTTACATGAAACGGATATGGCTATATGGCTGATTTGAAGAAAAGCCGCCTGAGCGCGTGGCGGGTTTTAGGTTTACTTTTAGCACGCTCGTGAAGTTCACATGCCTCGTAGCTTTTCCATACTTCAGAAATGAACTGTTCCTAACAACTGCTGACTTGGAAACACTAATCTCACCCTGTGACTACAAAATTAGCTCATGGAAATTACATTTCTATTTGAATCCCCTGGGGTTTTGAGAAGTGTCTGCGCCGAGGCTGCGGTACAGCACAGCAACCCCTCTTATTCCTAGACCTAGACACATCCAACCCCCCCCCCCCTTCGTTATATGCTAAAATAAGCTGCAGGTTTAGTGTGGACATGGCCCTGGTGTCAAATAGCTTCCATTAAGATAAGACCAGGGACAAAACGTTGAGCGCTGTGAATTCCTACTACATTTTCTAGTGGATTTTTTTTTACAGTTTTATATAGCGCTAACTCTTCTCGAAGGTATTGGAGCGCTTTACATGAGCATCAGTTACATTCATTTTTTTAAGGTATGTCTTTGTCAATTGATATTTTATTTTGTTTATTTTACATATATATGTCATGTGAAAAAATAAATTGTCCATCATATAAAAATATAAAAATAAAGGTGTGACCCAGGAGACTAGGCACTGAAGGCCTAATGCTTAAAGGCACTCATTTTCAGGCAGCAGTGCACATGGGATTAGGGTAAATGCAGTCACTCACTACACAAGAGAACCAATGCCTTAAGGGGGCTGGCCTAGTGCCCTTTGCTGTATGCTGTAGTGGCCTACAGCAAAATGGAAAGCACAGTTGAGCAGACCAATGGATAAAGATGTGTTTATTTGTATTATGAGCTTTTAGGAAAACATGAGGCTGATAAGATAACTGAAGGTGTCTTTAGCCAAACCTTAGAAAGCTTTGGCAAACTGTCCCCATATGTTTGCCACAACAAGTGGCAGAAGTGTGGCTCACTGGTTAGAGTGGCAGACTCTGAAGCAGAGATCAGGCCCCAGACCAGGGTTCAAGTTCTGACGCGGCAGGGTCTTGGGCTCAATGTCCGCGGACTCAATAATTCTCGCCTCAGCGCCTACTCTAATCATGGGTCCCACGCTGCAACTCTGGGCAATAGCTTGCTTAATCTCCACAACGGCCCCTACAACACTGGGATGCCTGGCTTCACCTTGGGGGTGCCCAGGAGAGGCATCTCACAGGGAGAGCCATGAAGGGTTCCACAGCGTTATACAGCGCCGGGACGCCCCGTTGGGGCAGCTGTGCGCTTTACAAAATACACTACATTTACATTTACAAGAAAGGCCCCAGGGTGGTCTGAGACCCTGTAAAGAATTTACTGATGACAGATTTGAGCTACTGTAATTGTTACAGCTGTAGAGTATCAGCAGTGGTGTAGCTAGATGTACTGCCACCTGGGGTGGCCCCTAAGTTTTCCACCTGGGTAAGAGTGCGGGTGGGGAGCAGGAGAGTGGCAGCCGACGGACGACTTGTTCTGGGGAGGAGGGGCTGCAGCCAACAGATGACTTGTTCCAGAGGGCGGCGACCGACAGATAACTTATTCTCTGGGGCCGGAGGATACTGGTAGTCGACATACGCTACTCCCGCCACCCCCAAAAGCAGTGCCACCCAGGGCAGACCACCCCCTTTTACCCCACTGGCTACACCACTGAGTATTGGACATAACATTTAAGAACTCAGTTGAATAAAACCATGTCCTCTAAAACTCTCAAGAGAAATGAGGAAAGAACAAGCACCACAGGTCTGATTCTGAGGCAAGTAGAGCAATATCTTAGCAGGAGATATGTTCATGCCTAATTCTGAGTTTACTCAGTGCAGTCCCAGTGTTTCTGTGTACAGATTCTTTCAGTTAAATGCAGCAGAAATCTGTGCAAGGAAAGGGGACGGTAATCATAAATAAGCATGCCAGAAAATGCCTAGTGATTCCGGGTCCCACATATTGTATCCCATTCCAGTGGTCTAAGCCTGGAATTGCATGATTAGTGATGTTACAAAAGTGCCACAGACCCTAATGAAAGGAAAGAGAGGGGTGAAGATGTGGTCCGTCAGCTAGACTGCCGACTTTGGTGCTGGAAACCAAGGTACGAGCCTCGGGATTGGGTTCACAACCTGTTATTCTGGGAGATTCACTTAATCTCCCTGTGCGTGAATGTGTCCTTGTGTAACGTAACCGGTGCTCATATAAAGCGCACCAATACTTCGGGTCGAGTTCGAGCTATATAAATCTGCATGAAGAAAATAAAGAAAGAAACTGGGTCCTCATCTCCTGTTATGATAGTAAAACCAGCAGCAACCAAAGTGCAGTGGGCCCTTCAACTCCAAAGGCCCGGACGCTACTGCAACTACTGCAATATGGTGGCAGGAATATTGTCCAGAAAAAATACTCCCAGCTCCAGTAGTGCTAAATCCACCACACTTGGAATCGGCGTCCTAGTCTGCAGTGAGAGCCGGAAATGGAGGTAACTCCTGAACACATTGGTGATGCTTTTTATCGGATGTGATATAAATTAATCATCACATCCAGGGCGAGACTGGACGTAGCAAGCACTGGGCATTTCCACGGTGGGCTGGAGGGGGCCAGATTTGTGCCCATGGGTCCGGTTTTGCAGCAGTGCTGCAATATCAGCCTCCTGTAACAAAAGTGAGAGCGTTGCTTCTTGCTAGCAACCCTCCTCCGCCCTGCTCTCCCAGGGCCAGTCGAACAGCAATCGATCAGGGTTGGCTGCTGTTCCCAGTCCAGCGCTGATCACACCCAGGCGTGGCCCACTCATAACCGGGCCCTTAGAAATGACAATTTCTGTCACAATCTCTTGAATGCGGCCAAACATGACAACTGCTGACGTCCGATGAGAATTACATCAGGAGTAGTACATTGGAGGAAAAGAAAGGCATCCTTAGCAGCAGGTGCTCACAACTCTAAGATCTGTGTAGGCAAAATCTAGGCTTACCCAGCTCCTGCTGCGGCAAATTACAACCCCAGGAACATTTAGTGCATCCCGGCCTGACTTGTCACTGTGGTGTCAGGGGATTATAGGATTAAGAGATTTGCAAGACAGGCTTCTTTCATGTGCATAATTGAACGGGGAGCAGGAGGCGTGGAGAGAGAAACTGGAGAAAGCATAATTCTTCGACGAAGAGTTTACCCTGTTTATGCTAAGAAGGATCTGGTGCGCACAAATGTGTAGACATAGTCGCTGTTTTCTTATAAAAAAAAAGAAAAAAGGGCGCCACGGCTAAAAAAAAAACAGGGACCCTAAATCCTGAAATATGAGACGTAATGTCTAGGCCTCGCCTTTAAGTGGAATTACCATAAATCTAATCAGCGTTTGTTTGATTAACCGCGTGAGGATTTGTGTAATTATGTGAACAAGACATTATGCTGGCCCGTGGAGTATTACTCTAATGCTGGTTATCGAGACTAATTTCATCGATTTTTTGATATAACTTCATTAAATTAGAATATGTTTTTTTTATATGGCTACATAATCCTATACGAATGTAGGTCCTCGGTTGAAACGTATTAAAGAAAAGGGCCTGTAAATACATGCTTTAAGCTACTTTTCATACATTTTTGTAAGAGATCTTTTCTCTAAGCGTGGTACATATTACCTAATTGCACGGTGCGTGCAGAAACCGCAGAAGAAAAAAAACGTAGTGGATAAAACATAGTTTACAAATATGTGAAAAGCTTTGGTGTATTCAAAGGTGGCATGGACAGAAAATGTGAATATGGAAACGACTTCAGCGGCAACGAAAGTAAAAGAAAAATAAATGAATACATTAAAAGAAAGGCTAAAAGAGGAGTTCATACAGTAGAGGAGGAGGTATGTAAGAGAAAGGACACATTGAGAAGGAGGTAATAAGTACAGCAGGAAGCAAAAAACTTAACATGCGATTTCCAAGAAAAATTCACTTTTTTGCATTTTTCTAGGTGCCATGTGGCGTACATGCATTCCCCTAGGATATGTATGTGCGCCACATGTGCACACATGCATATTTCAAGGGTGCAACAGGGTGTCCATTTGGCACCCTTGAAATTGCATGCGCAATTTGCGAGTACCTATTGGGTACATGCAATTCCCATTGATTTCTATGGGCCTCTAGGCCCATAGGAGTGAATGGTAAGCCATTCCTTATTTGCGACTCGCAATTTGCGAGTCACAAATAAGGAATGTGTGGGAATCGCAAATATTATTGTGAAACCTACATACATTGCATTTTGCGATTTCATAATAGCGAATTGATAAAATTCGCTATTATGGAATCACACAATCCAATATTGAAATATCTGGCCCTATCTACTTGGTGTGCGAGAAAACACTGGGACCTCAAAATATCTAGCAACACCAGGTTAATGCTTCCATCACCATAGAAGACATATTTTGGTGGTAATAGCAGACAGACAGGTATCTGACTCTTGGGTGAATTAGGATCAGAGGCACAAAGGGCATACACAAGGGGTTGTATGTGTAAATGTGAATTACTCTTGCAGCAATCCTGGCTTACTCCTAAATTTCAGGAGTGCCTTAAGAGTAAATCAAATGCAAAAAAACAGATGATGGATGGAATGCAGAACAAATCAAACATTCACCCCATTCACAGATCTGTGTTAAATCAATCGTTATTTTGCACACCATGCCATTCCAGATAAACCCAGCCATATGCAAATCAATCGTGACCCTGTTCAGCCCAAACTGCCAGGCCAGGTCCTCCCTGGACCAGAAAAAAACATCATGGATCAGGTTTGAGGGTATCACCCCGCATCAGCCAGGCGAGCTTGAAACTGGTGGCGTAGCGAGCATGAATCACAGCACAATATTCATGAATTAAGCCCTAAATGTCTTTTTAAGCTTATGGATACTGATAGCCTACACACTAGCCAGGTGCTGGACATCTTCAGACAAGTCAAGTTTAGAGTGATCCATCAATATTTCATGAAACACTTCTGTAGCCACCAAGACCAAGGGGTTGTGTGATGTGCCTGTGCTGAACAGTACACACCATGGAGGCTATTGGGATAAATCAAAAATGGCACAGAGATAATCTGCTGCCCAGACAGAGTCTCTATTCACCTGTCCTGCACTCGCAGATCGATCTTAGGTGGGCCGCATCTGGTCCCAGTTGATGGGGGAAGAAATATTTTCATGGCGATCTATGTCAATGCCTTAGGACTCTTTGGGCTAGTTGCAAATTTCCAGTCAGACAACATGAGTAGTAGCAGGGCAGATTAGTAGAACTCCAGAGGGACATTAATCGTAATTCTTGTTTGAGGGAAGCAGATCTCATTTATCTCCATGTTCAGGAAGGTTTGTAACAAGGGTCCACGCAGAATAGATCAAGGTCAATCTTTCTTTTGCTGGGCTGGGGCTCCAGTTTATATATTCAGTCCTTGGCAATTGGACGACACCCCATTGCCGACCATTTAAAACAACGCAATGAGATCGCAGCTAAAGCCACCTTCCTGGCAGTGTCACTAAGTAAGCTCTCCAAAAACCTATCAGGTCCAACACTGGCACCTCTCCTGGAAGTCATGAGAGCTAAAATTGGCCCCACTCTTTCTTACGGCATTGAGATACTCAGGGGAAAACTGAACACTGCCTTAAATCGGCACACAACTAGAATTTATAAAAGAGTTCTCCGTCTGCCAAAGACTGCATCCCCAGCGCAGATCAGACTGGAGATGGGGCTTTTGAACTATGAGGCTTTAAACGTGGGCACTTACCTAAAGCTTTGCCATAAACTAAGACAGGCGGACCCATGTACACTAGAAGCCTTAGTCTGGCTAGAAATCACTCAGATCAACCCATGTGGAACGTATGGTCGCCTCCTTAAGGACGCCATTGATCAAATGTCAGTGAGTGATCTTTGGGTCCTGAACCCGAGTCAGTCAGCTTTTAAAATTGCTATTAGAAAATGTGTCAGAATGAGATCACTAAATATGGACAAAGCATTTTTTGCAAAACGTAGCCACTCCTGGGCACTTATAAACTCATACAGACGGCTAGCCCCCGCAACGTATTTGTCGTGTACATACTCTCTGTAACTTAAACGTAGTCTTGTAGCTATCAGAATGGGTGACTGGCGTTTCTTGCAAGACCAGCCCTCCTGGCAACGTACGGTGGAAGATACAACCTGCAGAGGTTGTGGCAAAACGGGGGAAACTTTGCTGCATGTGGTATGCCTCTGCCCTTTTTACAATTCTCAACGTAGGTGCAAACTAAAAGCTGAATGGAACAGGTTGGGTGCCCGGACCTGTAGGCAAGCCATCATTATGGCCTTGAACCCAGAAAACACAGTTTTAAATATAGGGCTAGCCATTTTTATACAGCAAGCATACCGTAATTTTAACCAATTGAGTCCACACTGAGTCTTGCCGAGCTCTTTTTAACTACTAATATACCATACAATACCTATTAACTTCTAAGGAAGTAAAAATGAAACGATCATAAAATGTATTGTAAGAGTATTGGTCTGTTTTTATACATAAGATACTACTGGTTGTGTTCAGCTTATAATGTTATTTAATAAGAAGGATCAAGCTGTGGGTAATTTCCACTTTTTATACGACCGTCAAATAATTAACCGCGTCTTTTTACTCTTTTTCAATACTTGTATTATAATGTGAATTTTGTATTCTTCTTTTAAAGATATCCGTGTTATATCTAAATAAAGACATTTTGATTGATTGATTGAAGTGCATTGCAAAGGTTCAAAGATCCAACAAGTCAGGCAAGCGTCATAGAGGAAGCAGGGGCTGCTCTAGGCTCATGGGGGCCCTGGTTGGGGAGCCTAGGTAGAGGGCCTTCAGAGGAAAGCAGGCGAGGAGGCCAGTGAAGAGGGGGGGGGGGTCAGGGTGTTCGGAAGTGGAACAGAGCCGGAGGCTGCCAAATCCCTGCCAGGGGCCGCCACGCAAATATGTATCCACCCTCAGAGGATTATTATATTAAGGATATATATTAGCGTGGCGGCCCCTGGGGTTTGGCGGCCCTGTGCAGGTGCACAGCTTGCACATGCCTAAGGCCGCCCCTGGAGGAAGTTGGTTAGAGCAGACCTTCCTTGCTTCAAGAATGCATTGTGAGGGCTGATGTCTACTTAACGCCATGTAGGCACATTTTACAGGGGTCATTGTATTCCCTTTAGATTCTCAGTCGTGCATTCTTCTTTAACACAATAATACATTCTCATTAGTGTAATCTTAGTAAAAGGTACAATCCAGGTAATGCTTGTGAACATTTACAATCATTCGAAAAAATATTGAAGGGAAATATGTTCCCTCCTTTCTAGCCTATGCATTTTGTAGAAGATCTGGTAGCACTGACACCTTGAAGAGAAGTTCTTTAATCTTTAGAAGAGAATTTCTTTATTCTTCAGCAAAGGCTCTTTTGTTGCAGCTTTCTTTTCCCAGACGAAGAAGGATTAGCTAAGCAATGCAGTTAAGGTAACATGAAATATTCATTTCTAGCTCACCTCAATTCCTCCTAGATGGTTCTGCTTCCTCTCTCCAAGGACCATCTGTACCTCACAGCAAACGGTGGGGAATCCACAGGGGCAGAGAGCTTTTACAGACAGAAACCTGACTCCCTTTAGACATCCGGGTCCTAGGGACTGACACAGCCAGCCTTGGTGACAAGCACTGGAAATAAAGTTTCAACACAAAGCAGAAGTTGTCTCTCTAATAGGTTGGAAGTCCACATGGTAAGCGTGGAAACACTGTGATCCATATGAGGTGAGTTACTTCCTAATTCAACCATGCATGGGGTGGGGGCCACATCTGGTTCGGTTTCTCTCAGTCATGAGAGGGGGTAGAAGTGAGTGTCTGTAGTTTATCAGTCCCTCTCACATGCCCCTATCTTTCTTCCATGGAGACCATATTTTTGTCCATTTCTTGTTACAACCCCTACTTTCGTATATCACCTTTTCTGCTGGTTGGCACCAGTCTAGGTCGGACTCCCATTCTGCCAGTGATGGCGGGAGAGGCCCCCCCATCGTCGCGCTATATTGCGTTTTGGCACCCCAGCAGCAAGGGCCAGCCAGGGTTTAGTATGTCTGGGACAGTCTCCCTCTCCCTTGATCATCAGTGGGAGCCACCTGGCGTCCATGGGCACCCTCCCAATACTCTCAACATCACTGTTGTCACCCCTTGCCAAAATGAACTGATGACTGGGTATTCCCATAAAACATGGAAGAAGGATCCGCTCTGCTGACAGACTCTTGCGCATTGCGGTGACTATGTTTTGCCCAATTTATGTAGCAGTGTGCGGGGGTAATAGGAGTGTTGCAAGTCCCCGAGTTGTAACAGCCTGAATCTCGCCCTGACTGCTATTTCTCTAGGGCTCTGCAGCGCCTCCACCCAATCCTCATCGTCAATATTGCCCAAGTTGTCTCCTAAAAAGGGGTAATGGGTTTGGTGTATTGTTCATTATTTTCTTGTATACCATGGACCTTCTTTTGTTGAGAATGGGGTCTACTAGTAATCTGTCTGCCAGGGGGGAATGGTCTGGGAGGGTCATTCCCATGGCCTTTTCAATCTTGAGCATTGTGTTATCTGTACTATGAAGTAGCAGCTGGCAGAATGAGGTTGGCACAAGCATACATGTAGTGTGACCAAAGACCAGACAGATATGAGACTGCCTTTTTTTAATGCACTGCAACTTATGTGAGACAGAATTAATTCCATATTTAAAACTGCCTGCTATTAGGGTCTCTTTGGGAGTCCCCTTGGGGTTACAGGCCCCTAAACCTGACTACCTCATCCCCTCAAGAAACGAGTGGAAATCCAGGAACAAGGAAAAAATGAGAGGGACAGCTATCAGATTCAGCTAGTAACTTACACCGTGAGAATACAGCACTTTATTGGCCACTGTGAGTATAATCAAAAAATTCAAATATTTATATGAAGTTATACGAGGTATGCACATGGACATCCCATACCTTTGCTGCCTCAAACTATGAAACTCTGTGCTGATCTAAGAAGGCATAGCTAACAGAATAAGATGTATAAGACATGTTCACGTTACAAAGAACTATATCAGAGTAGGTAACTATCGCACATATTTATTCCTTTAAGAAAAGACCTCAAACTAAAGCTCTTGAATACAGAACATTGAACACTGCTGCTGTATATGTCAGGGTACTAAATAGTGCCTGCAAATAGAAAGTTTGAGCATTTTCACTATATTTCTGTTCGTTTCTTTGTTACTTTTATTTTGCCTCTGCTATAGAGTAGAAGAAAGGAAACTATTATATTATTTATTATTATTGTAATTTTTAAAAACAATCATTAAAATAGTACTAATTATTGTTATTATTTTTTGCTGCACTCTATATTTACCAGATCAGCGTTTCCTATTCTTTGCTAAATTCCTTAATATTGCTACAGCTTACTTGAAGCAATTGAAAAACGGAACGTGCTGTACAAAAGCTGCCAGACTCCATTGAAATCCTGATTTCTTTTTGCACTTTGAATTTTCTACTCCCTGTAATGCTGTAATTTAAAGATTTATACCTGTGCTGAAGGAGAGCATGCCAATCACAACAGGCTGCTGTCTCAGCCGACTTGTAGGAGCATTTAAAGATGAAGGGCCTGGGTAGCAAAGATCTCGCTGTGACTGACTCTTGTATTTCTCCTGAAGTCTAAGAATTATCCAGGAATAAGTCAGGTACTCAGGTAAGTCAGGTGTACAAAAATGGCAAATCACGCTTCCCCCTGCACCAGTCTTTGTGAGTGGGGCTGGAAGTGTGTGAAAGAAAGTACATCCATGTGGTCTTGGGCAAAGTATGAACATGTGGTGCTATATAGTTCATCATCCACAAATGAAGAATATCATTTATTATCACATATGCATTTACAACGCTTGCCTGTACAATGCATGAAATACAACGCGTTGACCTTTACAACACATTGTGTTACTCTGCGGGTCTACGATGCGTTTTTCTTCGTATCTATCTATCTATCTATCTATCTATCTATCTATCTATCTATCTATCTATCTATCTATCTATCTATCTATCTATCTATCTATCTATCTATCTATCTATCTATCTGTCTGTCTGTCTGTCTGTCTGTCTGTCTGTCTGTCTGTCTGTCTGTCTGTCTGTCTGTCTGTCTGTCTGTCTGTCTATCTATCTATCTATCTATCTATCTATCTATCTATCTATCTATCTATCTATCTATCTATCTATCTATCTATCTATCTATCTATCTATCTATCTATCTATCTATCTATTTGTTTTTTCCCAATCCACTACCCTGTAAAGTCCTGTACTACCCTGTACCATAGCCCATCCTTCAACCCTCAAACCCCAAATACCCCTTTACTACCCCGTACTCTTACCCATCCCTGACCCTTAAACATCCTCTATTAACCTTTAATACTCGTACACTTACCCTTCTAGAAAACCTAAAACCTTTTACTATCCCATACCATTACCATTCCTAGTACCCCAAAAACCCTTTACTATCATAATATTGTTGCCCATCCTGACCCCTAAAATACCATCACTACTCTTGACCCTTACCCATCCCTGAACACTAAACACGCCTTATTATCCCTTATTACCCCTGACTCTTACCCACCCCTAAACACTAAAAACACTTACAACTCTGTACCCCTTAAACCCCGTACTTCTCATTCAGTCCTTTAAATGCACATTACCCCTCCCATGCTCATGACGAGCTGAGCTCGTCATGAGCCACGGTTCTCGTGTGCTCATGACGAGCTCAGCTCGTCATGACCGTTAGAACGCTCAGGTGCGGGGATAAGTCCCCTCCTGTGCTGGGCATTCTAACGAACGGGTGACGAGAAACGTGACTCATGACGAGCTGAGCTCGTCATGAGCACCGGGGCACAAAGAATAGTGCTGTGAATAGGTGTGTCCTACTCTTGAAGTACTTCTGGCTTACTTATGAATCCCTGGGATAAACCAGGAGCTCGCTGGACTTACTCGTAGTATGTCAGAAGTACTGCAAACACAAATCACTGCAAACTCTTAGTGAAGTAGCCCCTCTCTAATTAGACATTACAAAGCTGCCATAAAATATTTTACATACAAAATATGTCAAAACAGAACATAAACATGCATAGTATTGCACCGAATCAGACGGTAGAGCAGTTTTAATAATAATTTGCTGCATTTAATACTGCATTTTTTGAAATTATATGTACTGCAAATCAGAGCTCTTATTACTGCCCAATTTAATGGTACTTAATTTAATAACCCTAGGAGGATAAAAGACTGAGATGGAATTGCTGGGATTCAATCAAAGACATGGTTCATTAAATGTAATGCTTGTGTGCCCACTTCCTCTAAGCTCTTGAGATGTTCCGGAGTACCAGACCTAGCTATGAGGAATTCCACCTTTCTGCTGTGTTTCAGCTACTTTTTTGGTTTGGGCTTGACAGTGCAAATATCTCTTGAACTATTGTTACTAATTCTTTAAAATAAACATAGAGTGGGACTTTGACTTCACACAGAGGGCTGTTGCTGGCTCACCTCATGCCATTCATGGGCGCTGAAAGTAGGGGAGCGGGGTGCTGCGGCACCCCCCAAATAACCATGCTGATGGTTAGAAGTAGAATGAACAATGAAGCTACCTTTAGATATTGTTTTCATCTTGTTACATTTGCAGTGCATTCATAGACAGAGGTCCAATCTCAGGCCATGCCTTAAGACAAAATGCTGCTTATTCTTTTAACTTGGAGAATGGTGTTTATTTGTCCTTCTTTGACTGAAACCTGAGCCGATTTACTCAAGTGAATTATGTGACAGTCTTGCTGGCATATAGAAACAGTGAAAAGAAAGGCTGTATGATGTCTACTTTCTAACACACAACAACAACTAAATTCGTGTAAGGGAACTGTACACATTTTGCAAAATTCACTAAAAATTAGAAAAGCACTAATGAAGCACATTTTTTGTATTTCTGAAGGGTGATGGAAGCACAAAATATAATACAATCTAATAAAATCAAGACATTTTACTTGGTGATGCATAAATAATCAATATTTCCTAAAACCCCACACATTATCGAACGTTTGCCCTCTATATATTTCTCTCATTAAAATTGCATGTTGTGAAAATCTAGTCACCATTTCAATGGAAAATGTGCTGTGCTGTAAATGACATTACACTACCACACCATGCTTAATTAATATTTGTGTGACAGTGTGCTCCGTAATGAACCATTGGCTACATACCATTCCGTTGCAACTGTCCTGGTGAATGGGCATGGTTTAGGTGCTACACCTACTCTTTGCATGACTCTGGTTTTTTCAAAATCCCTATGTCTTCAGTGATGTAACATTAATGGCAGCACCCTCTGAAAATTGTTCAGCACCATCACTGGCATTAGTTGTTTAGAGTATCATACTTCCTTCTAAGAAGAGCTTCCATTGGAATGCATGAGGGGCTATTTTACATCTGAAATGTCCTCTCCAACATCCCACAGGTTGCCAAGTTCTATTCTTTGTCTCCCATAGGTAAAGCAAACATTTGTTTTTATTTTTCCCACTGTTATTAATACAAATAGAGCTGGCTTTAATACGCTAACCAGCATTTGCGCGTGCAATACAGGCAAACTCCAGCTGTGAATGCCTGTGTTTATATGTGCAATCTTATTAAAGGCAGACCCATTGGCTTTGTCAATGTTTGTTTATCTGGTTGCCTGATTTTAGACCTTTGCGGTGACTGTTGTCTACCGATTAGGCCCAGCCAAAAGATCACTGTAAAAGATGATATGCTTCTTAGAACTGCATTAAATTCTGACAGCCATGCTGCAGAAAATGCTCTTTGGTACAGTAAAACTTGCATGACTAGTCATGTGCAACATTTGAACAGTAAATGCAATGAAAACCACATTTTCTATGTGCACAAAATGTAGCCTGAAGTGCACACTGGTGGAAACAGATTCCACCATCACTTAAACATTTAGCCATTTTGGGGATTTGAAATATCGTACGACTGATCCTGCCACCATGCTGTTTGAAGCATAGACACAGCTGGCTGGGAGAGGCCAACAGAGAGAAAACCTGGCCTAAAAAACCAAAGGGCTGTGGGACTGAACAGAGCCTGAGGTCAGAGGAAACGATGTTCAAAGACAGAGAATAAAAGGATATAAGTTTAGAAGAACACATCCCGAAGCATCTTGAACTCAACTGAGGTTTCAGTTCACTCTTCTAATGTCAATGGCCATTCATGTCAAGTCAGCCGCAATTTGAGCAGAGTCCATTGAACACGCATTGAACTTGGGCCGCAAGAGGCATCTGCACTTGGTCAGAGATTTCCACACAGCATTGCCTTAATCTTCAGATCTTCAGGCCACAAGCCAACACCTTCAACCTTGCTGTGAATAAATGGCTTCCGTTTTTTTATCTCCATTGACAATCAGGGGTATATTTGTGATAAAAATCACGAAATGCAGTGCTGAATGTACTGTATTTTACGGCACAATCCTGTATTTTCCCTGCGCTGCTGCACAATGTGCTGCCTTGCGCCAATGCAGGCACCCTTGCATCATGGCACAAGGGTACCTGCATCATAATTGTGCAGGAAGAGATACCTTCCTGCAAAAAAAAACAATCCCCTGCTGCATTTTCCTCTTTCTATGTGTGCTGCAGAATAATTGAACATTACTGGTAGACCTGGGAATACATCAAAATGATAGCATTGTGATGCATTCCCAAGTCTAACAGTAATGTTAAATCTGGGAATCAGTCAAAATCTACTGGTGAATGTGTGAGAACACTCATGCTCCACCCATGGAACAATCCCCTGGGACAAAGTAACGCAACACAGAGATTTGTGCTGCGTTGATTTACACTAGATTTATCAAGCCACTCAGATCCACGCAAAGTAGCATTGGTTATCTTGATAAATCAAATGTAAGAGTTTCTCCACTCTTGCACCCCTTTGTAACCCCCCACCGCCCATATACCTTACTTCATCTGGGGAAAATCTTGTTTCTTGCTGATTTTCAAAGTGGAAGCACAGCTGTTTCCTGCAAAAACCAAACACACAACAGATGACTAGTTTGGAAGACACCTAATACACAACGAAAACGTTCTGTCAAGGATAGTGTTTTTCTTATAATACAACAACAATCTGGTATTGTGCAAAAAGGACTGATTTGTAATCCTGATAGGTGTTCAAAGAACACCAACAAGTATTGTACAATCAGCAAGTGCTTTCAGTCACACAATCTTAACATAAATCGACTCAATTAGGGTCAAACTCTTCATGGAGATTGCTTCAAAATGTATTCTCATAATTTGCATTTCTATTCAATTCACAATATTGATGGGTGTAATGTGTACAGGTAGCACATTCGATTTTTGTTCCCAAATATTCATGACTTTTGAAAGACCTAACCTTGAATCTTCAGGACTTTTGAAAGTATTAATCTCGAGTCTTCAGGACTTTTGAAAGAATAAATCTTGAATTAAAGAGTATTGAAACTACATATGCCACAATGCCTCATACTTTGCATATGGGAAAAGTAGTATAAATTATTAATGGTACACAGACTTCCCTAACTGTGCACAAGCCCTTGTGGTGAAACACGTTGGTGGTAGTGGTGAATAAAACCCTTGGAATCAGTAATACTGGAGTGTGGCATCATTTGTTCTAGTAATATGTTATTGGGGCTGGATTCCGCCCGCTAAAAGATGTTTGCACCGGATGATTGAGCGCTCTGTCTTCAGGAATTGAATGAGATATATATGTATATATATATATATATATATATATATATATATATATATATATATATATATATATATATATATTTGTAAAATAGATCAACACAGAACATGAGCCGAATGGAAAGGTCATGCTGTGCACTGACACCTTTTAGAATGCCCTTAAAAACGTCATAGTTTGGTGTGTTATGTCATGTAATGTTATTTACATGGTTTTGTTATATTGTTATGATATGTTTTACTTTGGACTTGTAATGCTTCCAGTGGTACCCATCAAAAACAGAATCAGAAGAGAAGAGGGAGAAAAATAGTTACTTCAATGTGTAAACGTTGGTTTGCTGTAGGTTTTAATGCACAGTGAATGTGGGCCTGTAGAAGGCACATTACCATCATGAGTTATAGGGTGTGCCCAAAGAGGGTATTTACCTCTGTGCTCTGGCTCCGCCATGGAGAGAAGTTCACTAAAGTGGGAGCTAGAAACAGGCTGTGTCTGATAACGTCTCAACCACCTCCGATCAGCTTTACCGGTGCTCGCATTGAAGATCTCGTAGATGCTGAAAATACTCTTGGCAGGACAAGTGACTGTCTTGGTCAAAAAGATAATTCTGGGTCTTCAACATGCTGCTTGCCCTTATTCCGTCCTTCTTTGGGTCCCTGAAAGTCTCAGAGTGGTCTCAGGAAGTACACATGTCCATTGACGATACATACTACTAAGCTGAATTTTTCACCTTACTTTAACATGGTACATAAACAAAACCAGTTAAAACAGGGTCAGTTATTATTTGAGGTGCAAACAGAGTTTTACTTGGTGGTACTACAGAGTTCTGTGGAACAATTCAAAATATTAAATGGCTGGAATCACTTTCCAACAGGGGCACTGGTGGCATAATCAGTAACACAATCCAAGATGGACTCTGAAGAGCTAACAATAGATTGCTGAAGGATAAGAAAAGTCAATGGTGTTGCAGCATGAGAGGAAGTGAACAGACATAATGCTTCCTATGACCTCCTCTGCCATTGGTGCATCGTCATCTGACAATGAACCAATGTCTCACGTAGACCATGTCCAGAGACCGGACAGGGTTAGGAAATGTTTTCATTGTTCTTGTACATTTTCTGCAGAGCTGCCACATTTCAGTAGCAGAAAATAGGTCACGGAGGCCCTCTTGTATATTCAGATCAAAATTTATGGAGACTGTGAGGAAAGATTTGTGTAGGTTGAGTTTTTAGAGACCTTTTACATGATGGGATAATGATGAAGCCTAGAGCTCGTATTCACTGCACTTGAGAAATGTAGACTTTTCAGAGACTTTTGAGTGTGTGAAATGATTTATACAGCTGTGCTTGAATCGGGAGAGATTGATAGCCATTTTTTTTGCATATTGTATCCCTCATTGTTCTTAAACTGCTATTTTATACGGGTATAGGCCAAGGCCCATGCAGATGTTAAACAGTGTTTACACAAGCATATGATTTCCTTTAAAAAATCCTACTTTGTGGATTTTCAGGCTCCAATGAAGAAGAGGACATATTTCATGTTGATGGGTAGAGGGGTGACCAGGCACCTCTCTTAAAAAGAAAATGCCTACAGCTCACAGTGGAATGTAAGCTATGATCAGTGGTATACTAAAACTCATATTCCTTGTCTGCCATATTTCTAATATTAATGCCCAGCTAAATCATTTTGTGGTGCCCAGTGCGGGACTAGAAGGCCACAGCCATGCAGAATTTAAAGGATATCTACATACAATAAATGAACATACATTGGCCCCAGTTGGAAACCATTTACACATTGAAGGGTTATTTTGAAAATATAATATGAATATAATTCTTTTAGCCCTTACAGACCTAATGCTTTTGTAAATGCTTGTTGACTTTTCTCATCCTCTTTATTTGACTTCAGTTCTTCTGTGAGCACTCCCAAGGGAATAACACTGGTGAAATGTGTCGTGTCTTCCCCTCCCGGGTACTTGTATATTGCTATGCCACACATGGAGCTTAATATTACAAGTCTTCAGTGCATAATTTGAGAGGGTGGTTTCCGGTGCTCAGCACCGGCACTTAATCATCAACACCGGCACGTGAGCACTAGTTAAAAACACATTAATTTTTGGTAGGCACGGGTAGATTAAATGATTCGCCAAGAATCACAGGATATTTTTTGTTTATGCAATTTATATAGCGCACAAATACCCTAGGGTGTCTCGGCGCTGTGAAATGATGGAAGCGCAGTTAAGATGAGTGACTAATGGTTAAAGAGCCAGGTTTTTACTAGCTTTCTAAAAGTCAGGAGGGTAGGACTGGTTTTAATGTGAAGGGGGAGGGTATTCCATAGTTTAGCTGTAGCAACTGTGAATCGTCTATCTCCTCATGGTGTCTTCTTTGTGCGAGGAATGGTAAGAAGGTGATCTGAAGAGGAACACAAGGGTTTGTTGGGGGTGCATGTGCAGAGTACTTTTTTTAGGAACTCAGGTCCAGAGTTGTTAATCGCTTTGTATGCGATGCAAAGTGCTTTGAATTTGGTTCAGCTTCTGATCGGAAGCCAATGAAGTTGAAGTATGACTGGAGAGATCGATTTAAACTTGGGAGTGCCGGACAGAACTCTGGCAGCTGAATTCTGAACTAGTTGCAATTTGTTCAGGACTTTCTCCTGGGCATTTAGGAGGAGTCTGTTACAATAGTCAACCTACGACATAACCAGTGAGCACATAAGGGTTTTGCCGGCACTGAAGGGTGGAATGGTAGGAGTTACATTATCATTTTAAGGATGTAGAAGGATGAGGAGACGACCGAATTCGCGTGATGGATGAACGAGAGCTTGTCATCGAATATGACACCTAGGTTCCTGACCTTTGTAACAGGTCCTGGAGGGGATCCTAGATCGGTTGGCCACCATGTGGGGGACCAACTAGGGGATAGGCTGCCAAAAATCATTACATCTGTTTTTTCGGAATTCAACTTTAGGCAGTTGATTGCCATCCAGGAGCTGATGGCAAGCATTCCCTCCTGGAAACTGGCAGCAACTTCCACTTGTGTACTGCCAGCACCAGTTGGGTGTCGTCGGCGTACGAGGTTAGTCTCATCCCGTGTGCTTTGATTACCCTGGTCAAGTCAGATACATAGATGTTAAATAAGGTCGGACTTAGGGAGTATCCTTGGGGCACAACACAGGGAAGGGTAAATACAGGTAAGTAGAAGTCACCAAGTTTAACTGACTGGGAACTGTTGGAGAGAAATGAGGTTAAAGGGGCTGTCGCCTCATGCTGATTGCCGATGGAGGAGACATGGTCGATCATGATGGAGTGATCGATCGTGTCAAAGGCTGCGGACAGATCCAGTAGGATCAGGACTGCTGCGCCGCCTTGGTCTAGGATAATCCTAATTTCGTCAGATGCCTTATTGAGGGCCGTCTCCGTCCTTTGTCCCTCCCTAAACCTAATTTGGGTAGCTGTGCACTTAACAAATTCCTATTTATTATTATTATTATTATCCAAAAGATTTTTGCGGTCAAGGAATTGAGATTATTGAATGTTCATAATTTTTTCGAAAATGTTTGATGGAAAAGGGAGGCATGCAATGGGTCTGTAATTTTTAGATTCTGAGGGAGCTTTTTTCCAAACTGAAGGGTAGGAGCCTGTATGGAACATTGAGTTGCATATAATGGTAAGGATAGGGTCTATGGAATCCGGGATGAGTTTTAGAATGGAAGGGGGGCAAGGGTCAAGGGGGATCCTGATTTAATAGAAGAGATAAGATCTATTATCTGCTCTGGTGGAACCTGACTGAATTCTGCGAGCTTCGTGGCCGGGAATTTGTTGAAAATGTTGTAACTGGAATGGCCGTAATTGACCTGGATTGAGAAGTTTGAGTAAATTTGATTGACTTTATCTTCAAAGAAGTTAGCAAGGCAATTATAGAGGACTTGAGAAGCATCTACGGTTGAGCTCGTCGGTAGACAGGATAGTTTGGTTTCCACCTGGAATTACTGTTTGGTGGAGTTTTGGGCCGACTCTATTTGAGTAAGGTAATATTTGCCTTACTCTGCGATGATGAGATATTTATATTTGATCATCGCGTCCTTATATGATGCTTTGTCATTGTTATTGTAGTGTTTACGCCAACGTCTTTCTATGTTTCTACAACGTTGCTTCTCGAGTCTGTGCGCCTCTGAGAACCAAGAGGCGGAGGGAGCACTTTGGTTAGTGGAAACATTCTTAGGTGGTACTACGAGGCTGAAGGCATTGTGTAGCCAGTGTAAGTAATTATCTACAGTCTTACTCAAACCAGTCTCATCTCTGAGGTACTGACAAATGATGAGCCACATGCCTGAAATGTGAAGAGTCTCGCATAATGGACTTTCCAGGATGGTGAGCAGTGACTGTGTGTCCTTTACTAGTCACAACTTTGAAAATTTCAACATCTAAGGGAGCATCAGATTTGTGTTTTCTCTGTTGTCGCACCAATACACGATCATCTTTTGTGAAATTAATGTTTTTGGCACATCAATGTTTGTCAGCATATACTTTTTCTTATGGCATAAGTCTGTTTGATGAAGTTCACTATCTGTTGTAGATCTGCTGTTGGTTTATTGTGATAACTTGGTCATCATAGCTTTCCCGAACATCAGGGTGGCAAGACTTACACCTGTTGTTGAATGAGGAGTCGACCAGTAATCCCAACCATTTGTTTGTGGCCAAAGAGGTGAGCTTTTCTGATTCATTTCATTGAGATGATTAAGAAAGTCTCTGAATTCTCAACTGTTGAATGGTGGGCTATTGTCAGACCTTAGAATTGAAGGAACACCCTGTGTTGCAAAAGGCCTTCTCACCTCTCGGTGACTCTTTCTTGAGTGGTCGATGAGAGATCTTCTACCAATGGAAAATGGGAGTATTCACTGATAACCACCGTCATGTGATACCTATTGTCAAGGGGACCAAAGAAGTCACAGCGATTCTCTCCCATAAATGTTTTGGCAACTCAGACATATTCAAGGCATGTTTACTGGTTTTGTGAGATAGGCAATTGAACAAATGATAGGCCTTCAACTATTTTCAACTTTCTCGTCAAGATAAGGAAACCAACCTCGATCTCCAAGAGCTTGTTTAGTGGCTACAAATTCACAATTACCTTCATGGCCCACTTCAATTACTTGTCGCAGACTCTCCGGTATGACAATTCTTGAACCTCATAAGACAATACCTTTTTGAGTAACCGACAGTTTATCTTTCACATTTTTTAACTTTTGATATTCGTCGTCACGTGTGAGAGGTCAAGTGTGCTGTTTACAGGATTAATGTGGAATAATGTCTTTTAGCATCAACATGTAACTATCTTTCATCGTTGCAACAATGACCTGCTCTAATGAAAGAGCGGCAGGTGTATTGGACCTTTTAATGAAGTTAATGTAAGCTTCAGTCACTTTGGAAGTGATACCTGGGCACTGTACAGGCATGCGTGAAATGTAGTCAGCTGGGTTTTGATCTTTCCCTGGTTGGTGCACGATAGTGTAGTCATATTCTTGTAATCGCAAACCCAACGTTCAATTATAGGAGGCATCTTGCTTTTGGGTTGCCAAATATGGTAAGCAATGCTTAATGATAGGTTACAAGAGTGAAATGTTTTCCATATAGAACTGCATAGAAATGTTCACAAGCCCACACCACTGCTAACGTTTCTTTCTCCGGTTGCGAATAGGTACTTTTAGTTTGTGACAAATGTCTGCTTGCAAATGGCAAACTGTCCACTGTGTTAGGCAAGGATCACAACGAACCCGACCGGCCTTGCATCAACATCAACCTCGGTATGGAGCTTTGGATCAAAGTTGGCCATTTCAATTCGATTCTCAGTTCCATGCTTGATTTTCTTTAAACTTTGTTCACATTCATGTGACTAGTAAATTTGAGAATTTCTTTTTGTTAAGTCTCTTAAGGGGGGACTTGTGTGGAAAATCACATATGTATCTCGAACAGTAACTGGCAATGCAAGGGATGAACATAACATGGCAACATCTTGTGGGAGATTGGTGGCTGACAAACCTTATACTTTAGCTGGATCTGGCATCATCCCCCCACCAGAAAAGAATTTGAATTTTGTTTTGTGGAACTCACATTTCTCAGCATTTAAAGTTAAACCTGCATCTGCAAGTCACTGACACGCTTATGTAATAGCTTTATCATGTTCCCTTTGTGTAGCTCCAAAAACTAATATGTCATCACTGTAATTGAAGACATTCATGACAGGTTGTATGATAAGTAAAATAACATCTTGAAAAAGTTTGGCACCTGATGACACACCGAAACGTAAGCAGTTATTTCAGAACAAATCAATATGGGTAGAAAATGTATTAATGTGCCTGCATTTTTCTTCGAGTTCCAATTGATGATAACCTTTGTTCAGATGAAGGCGAGAGAAGACCATGGCCAAATAGCTGTGTGGTCATGTTAGGAATGTGCGGACCGAGATGTTGTTCTCTTTCACTTGCCTTTTTGGCAAGATGCTTATCAACATAGATGCATACAGCTCCTTCACTGTCCTTTTTGGCACTACCACTATGGGCGAAATGTACGGAGTAGATCGGTCAATGATATCATGCTTTAGTAATGTCTCAAAATCTTTCTCACCAGCTTCTTCGTGATGAATTGCAATTTGTCTACATCTTCTAGCAACAGGACAAACATCCTCATTGATTTGCAGTTGCACTTTCATGTTTTTAAATTTTCCCAATCCATTAAATGATGACGGGACCTGACTTACTATTTTGTGATGAGGATTCATGTTGTAGATCACTGATATCAGTCCCATATCAGCAGCAGTATTGAAATTGAGGTAATAGACACTTGACGCAGTACCTTGAAGTACATGAATGGTTGCTTGTACTTTTGTCCTTTTGTGTTTCATGGTTGCTAAGAATAAGCCTTGACTCTTTAATGGCGTAGATGCAGCCGATGCATACACTTTAGTGTTTGATGGTGAGAGACAGAGCAATGGAGACAGTTCATTGTAGTTCTCCTCAGGCATGATATTTATTGATGCACCACTCTCAATAATAAAAGGTATGGAGCAACTTTTTACTTTTAGTGTAATTTTCGGACTATGTTTGAATGACTTTTGTGAATTTACTCGTCAAATTTTCTTTGACCCGTATTCTTCTCTGCATGTTGCCAGTCTGACATGTGCTCTTTTTTCTGAGGTAAACATCGACATCACAAATCCGTCTTCCTCACTGTTGCTTGACAAAGAAACTGAAGAACGCTTGGACGGTGATTTAGACAACAGCGACTTTGTTTAGCGTTGATTTGTCTCAGCGGCTGTATCCGCATGGCCTTCTGGTCATGCGTAGAATGCCACTTCTGGAACGTTCGGGTTTCCATTTTGTTTTCTTATCGTGATGCCCTTAGCCTTTCCTTCGCCTTGCGAAATGTTACAAAAGGGTTATCCATCCCACAGCCTTTGCATACTTGTACAATGCCGGGAAATTTACTTTCATGTGGAAATGAAAATCTACATCTAAAGCACAGTTTCTTTTATCTTTAGAGACATCACTTTGTGTCCTTCAGCTTTGTGTTTCTGCTTACTTTTCATGTTCATGACTGACCCATTCTTGGCACCTCCACGTCAGCAGCTTATAGATCAGCATGTTACTCATCTCTGGCAGCCATGAGAGCTTGTTCCAGACTCAGGGGTTCTCTCAGGATGTCATCATCATACATACATCCGTCTATAACTCGGAGACATAGCGCTTATTCATCATTGAATTCATTGAACTTACAGTTTGATGAGCATATCAAGTCTCTCAACAAAATCTTAGATTGTTTCACCAGCTTTCTGTTGTTCCTGACTGAAAATATATTTTTCGTAATCGACATACGGCATTGGATTGATCTTGAGATTTAATGTGTCTTTGATTTGACTGTATGTGACTTTTAGTTCACGGTAATTTCTTGCTTACCTCTTTTACTCCTTCAGCGGTAATATTCTTGACAATATTTTTCATCAATGACATCATCAAACGTTTCTGTCCAGGCAGTCCATCTATCACCAATATTCTGCTTTTAGCAGTTTCGAATGAAGGTGTTGGTTTCAGGAAGGCGGCGGCTGTGTAACAAGTAATGGAATTTACTGATGTTAAAAGTCTTTGCTACTCACTTGGACTTGCACCTTTCAGCTTTTTAACTCTTGAAGGACTTTCAAGTTGTGCAGAATGACCCTGGCACCTTCGGTGGTGTCCGCATCAGAGAGTCAAAGCTCTGTATTCTACAACCCCTGGTATTCTACTTGGGTTACGGTGCCTACAGCAATGGTATGCTGACTCTCATTACTCAGCTTCTGAGTAAATACCACAATAATTTCTCAACCTGATTTTCACTGCCTTTAGCACTTTTCTTTATTTCACTGGTAGTGCTTTCTCGCCCTTATCCGTTGTTGCTTCCAGCGCTTCATCGAACCTGGTTGTTTCCGCCTTTAGCATTATCGGTCCATGCGATTTATAGCTCAGTATTCCGCAGTGGTGCAGGACCTCTTTCACGGTCTTAGTAGCAGATTTCTGCCAAATAATGAGTAAACTTCTCAGTGATCCTTTTGTTATCATCAAATGCATCACAGTGGCTGGAGTGGCGCTTTGACTCCACATAGACCAAATGTTGATCTTCACTTGCACTGAGGCACATGCGCCACGCACAAGCAGTTTGCTGAACCACAGCAAACTCTATAGGAAAGCACTGTCAATATTCGAGTTATGTATCCTGTATCTTGTCACCAGTTGTAGCGTCCTTCCCAACCCGGAAACTTGAAAATGACTACGCCACACACAAAGCTTAGTATTACACGTCTTTATTCCTCAGCGTGTAACTGGAAACTCAACGTTCTAAACATGAACTCTATTCCCCACACCACATCATAGTTCTACGGCGTCCATCAGGAACCAAAAGGGTCGTACCAATGCTAACTCACAAGACACTACAAAACTGTGCATCTAAAGTGCTCTTAATGCTTTGTTTTGGTAGTTACCACCTTCCCCAGGGGAGCAATTGTCATCTACATCTGTCAGTAAAGGGTGCTGTGAGGAAAGGCATGCTTTTTTCATCTGTGGCATTTTAAGATCCAGAACCACTCCATCTTGCTGCACCAGCTTGAACTACGCAGGGTCTAATACAGTACGCATCCTGCTGACTGACTACACTCTGGCTAACTCCTTTTAAGGAGGTGATGGTTAATGCAGCTTCTAAACCAAGACTGGCGACCCCAACAAGTAATTTCCCCATATAAAACAGCAGATCTCAAACAGGGTGCAGGATCACAGGTACCAGCTGTGCTCACAGCTGCTCTCCTATCCTGGATTAGATTGGCATACCTCTGCTTCTCGAAGATTTAGTACGGTCCACGTTGCTCCTTGTACAACATTTGGAGAATTTTTCTAATATTCCTTTGTCTGGTCATTGTTTCAGGGTGCTTGTCATTATTTCCACTCTCAAACCTCTATAGATTTGAGTGTCATCCATTGAAGTGTTTCTGACAGAGAGTAACCTCCTACACCCATAATAGACTAGTCATTATTAAGGGGTTTGCTGCAGAGTTGGACCGCTCAATCTATGGCTGGAAGGCCTTTTTTAAAAGGGACCCTGGCTAGGCGGCAGTCACAGACATAAAATTATTGAAAATGACAGGGAACAACAACGCTCTACAACATGGCCAATGACAATTAAGCGGAACCGTTTGGCCATAAGCCCGAGGATGGTGAACTATAAGGCCTCAGGCATAGGGTGGTAGAGTATTCCCAGGGTGATGTGAATATTAGCAATTCTTTTTGTTCCATAAACGAACTTTTCCTCCTTAGATGCTCAGAGTTGATCTGATATTGAATTATGTGAGCTTGTAAAATCAGCACAATCTTGTACCACCAGATATGGACCTAGCTTGCAAATCTTTGGCGTACAGTTTCTGTAAGGGTTAATCTTTCTGATTACCTGCATCACAACACCTCGAGGAGAATCATACATCAGTGGTTGACTGTGTATCACCTGAATGTCGTCAACATACTGTGACTCAAAATCAAGTGACATGTAGCTCTAGTTATTGACATGCCTGGGTGAAATTTTCACAACTGGGTAATCTCGTGCTCTTTTTAAATTTCATGTTACGTGAAATGTGTGACTTTTTTGCCATTCCAGGTGATGAACAATATAGCAAGATCTTTGCCTGCAAGAGACAGATTTGATGAGCAAATGTGTCTCTTAAAGACATTTTCGCCTAGGGTGAGATATTTTCTGCTCGAACCAATCACTTCCTGATATGTTGCTTTTCTTATATGTGCACAGTGTACACTCTTCAAGAAAAGTGGCTGTAGATACTGGCAAAATGTTCTTTTGCACGACATGAATAATTTTGAGAAAATCACATATATTTTGCAAAATTTTACATTTCGCCCACCCTAGTTATTGACAAATGAAGTGCATATTCTTCATTTATTCATGGTTGGCCAGTAACAGTAAGAGACCGTAGACACTCTAAACAGTTAAGAGTCCAACATATGCATCATGCACTTGACCATCTTTGATGTGTTTGGCATGGCTAGGAATTCACCCCATGGGCAGATTTTCAGAAAGATGCATCCTTGATCTCTTGTGCCAGGCAAGGCCCACAATTTGGATAAATTACAAGAACACTGCTGCTGGAATAAATCTGTGCATATTCTAAATTGGTAATTAGTTTTTACGTTCAAAGATGACAGCAAAAATGATACTGGTGTCATGTAAAAAACAACGTTGCATAAATAAACTCCTCATCATTTGCATTTCAGTCTCAAATAATCTAAAATGCAGTGAACCTTTCAACTCTACATTTCTAAAAGTATTGAATATGCGAGTGAGGAGCTTGCATTTGTGTCCTCTGTGGTCCATGCTGCGTAATAGTACCTTGAACATTCTGCAACTTTGGATCATCGGATCGTAACTTTTTGTGATGCTCCAGTGGCGCGAACCTTGAAATCATATCTACAAGGTCACGCAAAGCCACTTTGCTTGGCTTGAATGACCTCATAGATATGGAACAAGTCAAGGCAGCACAAATCTTTATGTTGGCTTACTCTACGCTCAGGAAGTGTTCCATGAGCATTAGGGTGGGTGTTCCCACACAACAGCCAAGGGTTTAGATGCTTCTGCAGATTTCCAAGTGAACCCGGGAAAGCACCAAACATCACTCCTCCAAAGATGAGGTGTAATGAGGAGAAATAACTTTATTTCTCATCATTCATCCCTCTTTCCATGTGTGCTGCATTCTGCAGAAAGAGGAAAATGCCTCTTTAGGATTGTTTTGTGTAGTAAGGTGCCCCTCCCTGCACAAAAATAATCCAGTCAACAGCACAAACACACTTGCACCTTGCTGCAACGTTGCCTGCATTGGTGACAGGCTGCTAAAAGAGCACCAGTGCTGGGGGAAAAGACAGGAATGCACTGTATTAGATAAATACGGTGGATTGCAGCCTTTTCACTTTGATGTAGGCAGCGTATTTATTTGAAAAGTTTTGTAAAGTACGAACATGACCCTTACGGCTATCAGGGAGCTGTACAAAGTAGCGAAAGCAAAAATTAAACAAAAAAATGAAACAAATGCTGTCATTAAATAATCACACAATGAAACAAAAGGGGGAACAGTCAAGGTCAAGAGGCAGGAGAGGCCGCACGACCAGAGGGACCAGTACAGTTTCAGAAGGATCATAGAACGAGAAAACAAGTGAACAGAAAGCATAACATTCAAACAAAATGGTATAAAAGAAGTATCAAATCCAGATAGAGAGGAGTCTAGGGAAGGTAAGCCAGGTTAATGCTGTTGATGTGCACTCAAGATTAGCCATTTGACCTGTTTCTTGAAAGATGCAGTGGATGGGTTTGATATGATCTCTGAGGAAGAGCATTGCAAATTCTTGGAGCAAGACCCCGTGAAAGCACAATTGTAAGTTATTTTCTTTTTGAATTTGGGAGGTTTCAAAAGTAGGGTGGTCGAGCTTCTTAAGTTCTGACTCGAACCAGTCAGTTCAAGCTTTTTAGCCAAGTAAACCGGGGTGTTTTAGTGGATAACTTTATGCGTCAAGCAAGCTATCTTGAAACGTATTCTAACTGCTATGGACAGCCCAATTTAGTTGAATTAGGTCTGGCGTGATGTGGTCATGTTTTATGGAGCCTGTGATGAGCCTGGCTGATGCGTTAAGAGTGGCTCTGAGTGGAGCCAAACTATCTTTAGGAAGCCCAGCAAGGGTAACCAAACCATATTCCAGTCGAGAGATAACCAGGGATTGTACTGCAGGCCGGATGGCCTTGGTTTGAAGGAAAGGCTTAATTTTCTTAAGGGCGTTGAGCTTAAGATTGGCTCCCCTATTAGTTGCACTGATGTGTGCTTGCATATTTACGTATTTGTCCAAGGTAATACCTAACTATTTAGCAAAGTCTACAACATGAGTGGTGCGGTTAAGAGTAGTGAGTTGTTTAAGCCAGTCCAGGGTTGGTGCAGAGTGGTTGCAGGGGCAATCAGAAGGAATTCTGTTTTGAGAGTATTTAACAGGAGATGCTTCTGGGCTACCCGTTGTTGAGTTTGTAAGAGTGAATCATTTAAGGTTTTAACGTCCTCTGGAGAGGAGATCTTCAAGTACAGTTGCGTGTCATATTTTGTTGTGCGTAACAAGGTGACTTGCTGCAATGTCCTCAGTCAAAAACCCATTAATGAGGCCCTTGGTGCTCAAGGACAAACAAGGTTTGTTTAAATCAGTGTATTCCTAGGGTATTTATCAAGTAAAGTTGACCACCCACTGATTATGGCACACAGCAAGTAATTGTGCCTTATTTTTACTGCTGAGACGGCTAACTTCACACTTCCCATGGATAACAGGAACTGGAATTCACCCTTCTCAGTGCCCTGAACATTTTTTTGTTTGTTTGTTTTTGTTCACTACATTCCTTATTATCTTCCATTCTTTTCCTCTCAATCTAAGGCGCTCTGAGGTGGCCTCCAAGTGGCCCCTGTTGTCTAATAAATGAACAGTGCATTATTAAATAAATGCATACATTTCAGAAATGAAATCAGTCTTATTCCTGTTTCTAAGTCAATAATTGTTGTGTGACCCTGGCTGTGTACTTCACTTTTTATGGCTTCAGTGTGGCTTTATCCTCAGGAGAGTGATGGGTTGGTGGTTGACTGTGGAGTGTGATTAGCGATTATTTATTCTTCACATGGTGAACCGAGCAAATGTTCGACCACTACTTTGTTATATGGGCCCACTGTGAAATAACACCCAGGCTCCTTTGGTTATTATTTGTGAGAGAAGACCAAACATTTTCTTATCTAGGGCTTGTTATACTGAGATTCAGTGTGCAAATAAGGGGTAGCAAATTGTCCACTGCCATTTTGTGACTGGTCTCTTATTTTGTCATGCACCTTGGTGATATTAGTCTCATTGCAAAATCTCCAGTTGCAGGGGTCGTGGCATGACATGCCTAATGAATAATAATTAGGAAGGTCTCTATCTGTCGCCCCCTGAGATTGACTATGATGGCGTGGATGCAACAGCAGACCGCCATACATGTTTTTGCATTGAAAAATGTGAGTTTTTTCTTTTAAGTAGCATGTGTTAGTTAAAGGAACCAACTCGGCCTTTAAAAAAAATATTTTTAATTTGAGAATGCATACGGGGGTGTAGGAAGTGGTCCAGTGTACCACTGTCTCCTTCCCTTGAGTTCTTCCAAAACAATTCACAAAGCAGTACATGTCCAAAGGAGACACCTTCCTCTTTACAAATCATTACTTCCTCCTTTGGGGTGTCATTAACTTATCCATGCTGTACAACCACAACTGCAGTGTGGACAAACAATTGGTACAAACTATTGAGATTAGGAGGCAATGCTGGGTAGTGCCGGATAAAGCCTGTGGAGGATCCCAGATCCCCAGGCAATCAAGATTTCGGGGCCCACTTGCAAATTATCTCCTAATATGTTTATAATTTTACCAACCAACAATTTTAATGAACAATTACATTACAGGTACGCAGTTTGCACCGGATTATTTTACAAACTGACAGCTGCCAGAAGATGCCAAACTGTTATGTGAATGTGATGCCTTCGGTTTATGCACTTTAAGTTGTTAATGTATACATTAAATTAATACAGTATTTTCTCTAAATAGCCTTTAATGTAAAAGTTTTGTTTCTTTGAGTGGATTCATTTTTTTCTATCTTTTGGAAACAATATTTTAGAAATCCTGATTGTAATTTTCTTTCAAGATCAAATCAATATTATTTTGATCCCTTGTCGCGGGGCCCCTAAAAGGAGTAAGGCCCGTAGGCGATGCCTACTTTGCCTATTTGGTAATCAGGAACCTTTACACCCCCTTTCTAGTAGCTATTCGGAATGGATTGCAAAACCCATTTTTAAAGCCCATTCTGTGATTCAGAAAGTCATTTCCAGCTCATAAAAAAGATTTGCACATAATACTTTTGCATTCACAAGCTGTGTTTATAGTACATTGAGCGCTAAATGCTACGTACAATTAAGGCATTCAAGTAAGATAATAAGATCATTATAAGGCATTTTTAAGAATGCTTGGTGGCTGCTATGACTCAAAAGTGTATGCGGTGCTACTGATTATGGTAAGTTATAGTTAGTCAAGTCAGGTTAGGTTGGACTAGATGGGCCTGGTTTCTTCTCCCTTTGCCTTCCAGTGATAAATGATTTCGAAAAGCTGATTTTCGAAGTAGACAAGTGTTAAAACTCTAAAGCTAATGACAAGGACACCGGTGGAAGTAAGACTTGTTTATTAACCATCCACTCTCCTCACTGGAGAGTGCACCAACATTCTATTGCAAGCTTCAGGGCAGGGGATACCAACTGGGGAACAGGGGAGGGGTGGACGGGAGGTACCATATGGGGATTGAAGTTACAACACATCTCCCTTCCATAGGGGTGACAATAACAAAAGATATGGACCCACGGGAGTGGGTAGAAGTCGCGTTATCTAACCTTAAGATTATTAAGCTGAACACAGAACATTATACATGCACCTTTACAATTTTGTCAAAGCTCCACCATTGACCATTTTCCAGTTGAACCACGTTCTTGAGCACTTTTGCAATTTTGCAGGGAGTGTAGTATTCGCTTTGGGTGGCACCCACTTTATTGTTCCTCCTGGCTTGTACCTTGTCACCTACCACCCACTGGAAATCCTTCACCCCATGTTTTGTGTCATACCATCGCTTGTAATAGTCTTGATGAAGTTGGATCTTTTCTGCAGTTGCCTCCTGATCCACATTTCTGGTCTCACCACCGCTCAACCAACTGGGGTTCAATTTGGTGCTGGGCTCCCTACCACGCAATGCTACGAAGGGTGAAATGCCTGTAACCTTATTAGGGGAGGTGTGGAATGCCCATAGACACATCCTAAGGGAACCCTCTATGTCATGTCCATTAGTGGCAGCCAACTGGATATGTTCTTTTATGATTCTGTTCACCCGCTCGACTAAACCATTGGCTTTTTGGCAATACAAGGCTGTGGTTTCATGTTTAATGTCCAACCTCTTTAGGAATGCCCGCATTTCTTCTGAGATAAACTGCACCCCATTATCTGTCACCAAGGTTGCAGGAATGCCTTTTTCCACGAACACTCCACTCAAGAAGTCAATTACCACCTTGGTGGTGACACTGTGCACGAACTTTTGCTTGATCCAATGGGTTTTGTAATCAATTAAGACCAGCATGAACCTCTTCCTTTCGCCTAATTCCTGCATAGGTCCAATGATGTCCATGGCCAGCTTGCTCCATGGTTTGGTTGGCACCTGTACTGGAGATAATGGTGCCTTCTGCACCACTTTGGATTTGTCACTTTTGGCACACGCTCCGCAATCCTTTAAGGCCTGTTCAGTCATTGCGTCCATCCTTGGGAACCAGAAACTGGATCTGACTCTGGCTTTAGTAAGGCTACGCCCCAGATGGCCTTCATGTGCTAAATCCACAACCTTCTTCCTGAGGCCCTTGGGTGGAATTACCCTGTGACTGTGATAGATTCTGCCTTTTATGAAGCTCAATTCGTTCCTCACTTCCCAATATTCTTCTATGCCAGCTTCAAGTTCATTCTTCTTGTTCGGCCATCCTTTTTCCATATATATTTTTTAGGGAGCTTAACTCCCTGTCTCCTTTCATCTCTTCCTCCCATTCCTTTTCCGTGATTGCAGGCATCTCCGTCATTTGTATAGGACTGTCCAAGGCTTCTTCTGTTACCCCCGCTTCTGGTAACGGGGACCTTGACAGAAAATCCGCAATAGTATTCTCCTTGCCCGGTACATACTCCACATTGAAGTTGTAATGTTCCAGACCCAGGATCCATCTGCTAATGCGAGGTGTACAATTTTCTAACCCTTTCACAGAGATCATGAAAGTGAGGGGTTTATGATCGGTCCTAATGGTGAACCTTAAGCCCCACAAGAAAAACTTGAAGTGCCTAACGGCCCAGAAGTAGGCCAAGGCCTCCCTTTCAATCACGGAATAGTTCCGTTCTGGGTTTGTAAGGCTCCGGGATGCAAATGCAATAATCTTCTCCTCTTTTCCATCTTTCTGTATCAAGGTCGCGCCCATGCCCTTGTTGGAAGCATCTGTAGCCAGGATAGTTTTTTTTGATGCATCAAAAGTACCTAATGCCGGGGCTGTTGTTAATTCCTCCTTTAATGATTCCACCACTGCATCATGTTCCTTGTTCCATAAGAAATCTTTGTCCTTCTTCATAAGCTCTCTCATGGGTTCACACTTGGCTGCGAAATTGTCGATGTACTTGGACATATACTCTAAAAGCCCCAGGAAGGACTTTAGTTCTTCTTTGTTTTTGGGACTGGGTGCTTCTTTTACTGCTTGGATTAAGCTGCTCTTAGGTCTGAACCCGTCCTCTGTTATCTTGTGGCCTAGGTACTCTACTTCCTTCACTTTTATTTTGCATTTTTCTTTCCTCACACTCAGACCATCCGCCATGAGTCTGCTGAAAACTTGTCTTATGATCCCATCATGTTCTTCCTCTGTCTGTCCATAGACAAGTATGTCATCCCGGAAGCACGTGGTACGTTCGACTCCCTCCAAGATCTTTTGCATAGCTTTCTGGAATATGGCAGCTGCCGACGCCAGCTCAAAAGGCATCAGTTTAAACATGTATGCTCCGAATGGGGTGATGAACGCCGTGAGGGGTCTCGACTCTGGATGGAGTTCAATTTGGTGATACGCCATGGACAGGTCTATCACACTGAAATATTTGGCTGGACCCATGGTGCTCAGCATTTCGTTTATTATGGGCAAGAGATGTCTTTCCACCCATATATTGTCGTTTAGACTGCGCAAGTCCACACAAAGACGGATTCCTTCCCCACTGGCCTTGGCCGCAATGACAATCGGAGACAACCATTCTGAGCAGTTTATTGGTTGGATAATGTCAAATTCACATAACTTGTGCAATTCCTCTTCTAGGGGTATTTTTAATTTGTGTGGCACTGGGCGTAGTTTTTGTACAACTGGTCTAGCGTTATGCTTCAACTTGATTCTGTGTTGGAACTTGTGTAGACAGCCTAGTTCCTCTTTAAATAGCTGTCCATACTCATCACAAATGTTATCGCCTCTCAGGGACCTGTCAGTGAGCAATACTTGTTCGGCGCTATCGGGGTCTAGGATGATACCCAGCTCTTTTTGGTGAACCCATCCCAGTAAATTTGATCCTGATTCCACTACATACACCGTACCATACGTTTCCCTATCCTTAAAACGTAGCTGCACATTCTTCATGCCTACCAAGGGTATTTTCCCTTTGTTATATCCTGTGGGAGAGATGTCTGGCATTTCCAATTGATTAACATTGCAATTTTCCATAGTTACATAATCATCCTTGTTAACCGCATGCGTGCGGGCGGAATTCCGCCCGTACGCTGAGATTTTCAAAACCGCATGTTACGTGACGAGCTGGGCTCGTCATGAGCGTGCGAGGAGGCTACCTCATGACGAGCCCAGCTCGTCATCAGCGTCGAAGGGGTTAAGTAAGGTGTATGGAGAGCATGAGTCTGCGTACATTTCAACACATTGGTCATCGAAGAAGACATCACATTTGGGGTAAATAGAATTAACCGTACTATCTATGTCTTTTACTTGCAAGATTATCTTCCCAACCCTTTGCTCAATACACTTTACTTCCCTGGCTGTACTCTTCTCCATATTCCTTCCCTCATTTCTCGTGTGTAGTTCACCATCTCTACATACTCTCGCGAAATGCCCTTTCCTATTACATTTCTTGCACGTGACAAACCTTGAAGGGCACTGGAAAAAAATAGCGAAATGGTTATTGCTGCCACACCTGTAGCATTTGGGACCCTTCTCCTTAGACTCCCCTCTTACACTGTAATTTTCTTTAGACCTCACCTTACACACTTCATTACTGTCCTCCTCATCTTTTACAGAAGCAACTTCCTCTCCATTAGGTTTCGTTTCCCTAATGCACCTTCCTGTATGTTCTACTGACTTGGCTATTTTGATAGCTTCTCTTAACCCAGGGTTCTTTGCTAGTAACTTCTCCTGAATACGTGGGTTATTGGTGCACCTCACAAGTTGGTCCCTTATGAGAGAATCTGTTAAACTACCAAATTCACATAGCTGTGTTAATTCCCACAATGCAGCAATAAAAATTTTGCACGGACTCTTGTTTTCCTTGACATCTTTTAAAAAACTTATGGCGTTCTAACACCACATTTATCCTGTCCCCAAAATGTTTCTCTAACCTTCCCATGGTTTGTTCATACACATCAACGTCAGTTTCATCCTCTCCCTCCTGTTCTAGCATAGGTAGAGACTCATAAACCTTGCGCCCTTGTCTACCCAAATTGTGTAACAATATGTGTTTCTTCCTTTCTGTCTTGTACTTTTCACCCCAACCGCTATTAAGTAGGACTCAAATAATTTCACCCACTCCTTCCAGCTGATTTCAGGTTTCCCAATCTCGTTCAAGAAGGGTGGGGGTTGACTCATGCTTGCTGCTGCCATGGCTACCCTCCAATTTACCTGGAGAAAAGACAATGGGAACCTAGTACACCTCACTTCCCACTTGGATTAGGTCAAACAAAAGCAAACACCCGGAAAATACTTGCCCACCACAGTTTCACATTGAAATCAGGTTACATTTGCTATAACAGTCACAGTTCCAGTTGTTGTGAAGGACACAGAGAGTTCCTGTTCCACTGAGCAGTTGTAAGATTTCACTCACCGCAGCACTCTGAGGGTTTGTACCTCATGAAAACTACTGTTCAGCTTATCTGAGGTGAGGGAATACTGATGCAAAATCTCCCTCAAAGCTGCCTCAAAGACGGCTGTCCCAATGAATAAATATACCATCAGGGGTTAA
Organism: Lissotriton helveticus; assembly: GCF_964261635.1. Lineage (NCBI taxonomy): Eukaryota > Metazoa > Chordata > Amphibia > Caudata > Salamandridae > Lissotriton > Lissotriton helveticus. The sequence continues at coordinate 1,768,316,473 of NC_136059.1, read as the reverse complement.
ATTTATTTTTCCAAAACACCCGGCCCTTAGCTGCTGGTGCGCCGGGAGCTACGTAGGATTCCGGCTTAGTCAGGTGACACTCGATGTCCTGACAGGAAACACCTCCGTCCGTCCCAAACTGCAGGCAACCTTAGAACCTCAGCAAAGCAGCCTCTTCCACACCACTCTTGCAGCCTGATCGCACTTCCCCAAACCTGCACAGCTCCTCGGAAAAAGAATACGGCCGTTGAACTTCTCCGCGCTGACTTGAACTGGGGCTGCGATGCGCTGCTAGTACAAGCTTTCTCCTCAGACGATCGCCTCTCCTGACGCAGACGCACGGAGCCACAGGGAATGTCTTATCAAAGCTCCACACCCTAGCGTGCCCGGACTCCGTTGGCACCGCTGGACACCAGACGCTTCCCCAGCTCCCTGGCAGGGTTACCACACAGATTAAAGGTGCGTTTTACTTGATCCGCTTGATGTTTCTTGTCCATTCACTGCACTAACATAACGTATAGCGGTAGACTCCTTTCCCTCGAAGTAGCACAGCAAGCCACGTTACAAACATCCAAACCACAGTCCTGCACACTATTTAAACTAGGTCCGCGGGTAAAACGTACATGTTTAATTTCCGTTGAAGTCTCGCAGGATGCCACAGGGTAGGAATTGAACTCTCACTCCGGACTTCTTATCATGCAGAAAAACATCCGATCCTCTGCTTACCAACAATGTGGTCCTAAACAGTGGACATCGATTAGACAGCAGGAAATTCGGTGGCTGTGCTGAGTCGTAAAGATCTTCTTTTCTTCTTTTCCTTTCCCACGCAAGCTTCTTTCTTCTCTTGTGAGAGTGTATTGTATTGTATTGTAGGGGGAACTTGTAAAGCGCGCTGACACCGTGGGTTTCCTGGCGCTGGCAGACTACTGAAGGACTAGGAGGGTTTAACCAGATTGGGGGAAGAGCCAAGTTTTTAAGGATTTACGGAAAAGGGTGAGGGAGTTGGAAGTTTTGAGAGAGAGGGGGAAGGAATTCCAAAGTTTGGGGGCCAGAAATGCAAATCTCCGGCCTCCGGATCTGCAGAGTTTGACAGGGGGAAAAGTAAGAGGTGCAGATGAGAGGATCTCAGGTTTCGTGAGGGACTGTAGGTCTTGAGGAGGGATTTCAGAAAGGCGGGACAGGGACCAGATAGAGATTTAAAGATGAGGCAGCCGATCTTGAAGGCTGCCCTCGAGATGACGGGGAGCCAGTGCAGTTTTAGAAGAAGGGGTTTGGCGGATTGCCATTTCGGAATCCCAAAGGCCAATCTCGCCGCTTGATTTTGAACGAATTGTAGTCTGGAAAGAGATGTTTTGGGCAGACCATGATAGATAGCATTCGAAAAATCTAAGCGGGAGAGGACAAGGGCCATGATTACTTGCAGGAGAGCTTCAGGGGTGAGGAGATAGGCCACCTTCCTGATCCTGCGCAGCTGGAACATGCAGGAGGAGACAACTGTCCCCACCTGGGGCCCGAGGGAGAGACCGGAGTCGATAGTGACCCCTAGGCTTTTTACCGAGGCCGCAGGGGTGGGGGGGAGGCCGAGTTCTGCCGGCCAAAAATGCGGACCCCAGTGGGTAGAGCTCTTACCGGGGAGAAGAAGCTCCGTCTTTCCGGGATTCAGTTTGAGCTGGTTTTGGCACATCCACGATAGGATGTGGGACATAACTGCCTGAAAGTTGGGAATAGCAGAGGGGGAGTCAAGAGGAAAGATGAGTTGCAGGTCGTCCGCGTAGTTGAAGACGGTGACGTCCCACTGCCTCAAGGAAAAGAGAAGGGGGCGAAGATAGAGATTGAAAAGAAGGGGGGATAGAGAGGAGCCCTGAGGGACCCCGCAGGGTAAGTGCTCCCAAGGAGCTCTAAAAGTGCCCAGGCTGAGGGTCTGAGACCTCCCGGTCAGGAAGGATTTGACCCATGCCAGCGCCAGGCCCTGGATGCCAGCTTGCTCGACACGGTGGAGAAGGATGTTGTGGTCCACCGTGTCGAAAGCAGCTGACAGATCTAATAAAACCAAGGCCTGGGGGTACCCTTGTCAACACCGTCTCTCAGGGCATCCAGCACGGCCAAGATGACAGTCTCCGTAGAGTGGCCGGGTCTGAAGCCGGCCTGATTAGTCTCAAGAAAGTTGGAGCTCTCGATGAACTGTGAGAGACAGGTGGTGACATGGGCTTCCAAGATTTTGGAGAAGAAAGGCAAGAGGGAGATGGGACGGTAATTCGCCGGGGCGGCGGGATCAGCCCCAGGCTTCTTCAATAGAGGCACCAGCACGGCCTCCTTGAAGGAGCGGGGTACCGTACCGGACGACAGAGAAGAATTCAGCAGGGGAAGGATGCTGAATTACCACAGTTATCCAAGTAACAGATGGAGCGATCAAACTGCTGTGTGGAGAGAGCAGTCAAAGGGGAAATGGTTAACTACTGCCCCCTGCGCAGTTCTGTCGCCAGTGTTAAAACTCTAAAGCTAATGACAAGGACACCAGTGGAACTAAGACTTGTTTATTAACCATCCACTCTCCTCACTGGAGAGTGCACCAACATTCTATTGCAAGCTTCAGGGCCGGGGATACCAACTGGGGAACCGGGGAGGGGTGGACGGGAGGTACCATATGGGGATTGAAGTTACAACAACAAGTAAGCCTGATGGAAAGTTGTTAGTGATGAGACCACAAGACATGTCAATATCGTTGCTGGAGCTCAGTGGTCATTTTCAAAATGGTAGCCTGATGGAAGACGCTTCTGAACATCTTCTTGTACTGGGCTTGGATATGAAAGGTTCGCTTGAAGGGAAGGTGTGTTGATGGAGTTGCTGAAGGGGAGGAATGAGAGTGAAGGAGTGAGAGAGAGGGCAGAGAGTTTTATTATTTAGCAGAGTATTCAGGGATAGCCCGCACTCTTTGAAAATCCTTAGAGCGCTGCAAACACAGGACGCACCAGTGTTACAAAGCATTTTATTTAATATAATTTATTTATTTTGATGACCAGTGGCAGGTGCATTTTATAAACAAAATCATTATCTTGCAAGATAATGCATATTATAAAAGTCATAACATAAAGATGAATGCTGTGTTTGAAGAATGGTGAGGGAGTCTCCATATAAAACACTTTCATGCTTGTGTCTTATATAAACACGCAGAGATTAAAAGGTTTGTTTTCCACATAGTTAAGGATTCACCACACATGCCAAATAATCCTAAATTGTGGATTTTAACCAAAATATGTATATCTTGCTCAAGCTGATCAAATAATACATAACAAAGATTGACACGCAATGGGCCTGCAGCACAGGGTATCTGTCACCGTTTAGTGGCTGATTGCTGTAGTCAGGTGTAAAGACTGTACTAAAGAGGTGAAACATTTGCTTTTGATCACACAGTATTAATGTATGTTAAAATGACAAATTAATGAGAATCAGGTGCATCACTTTATGCAATTTTTGTTGCATAATTGAATCAAACATGAGACATATTGTGGTTCTCCATTGCTGCAAACTTCCAGCATCTTTCGTTATAAGCAAACAATAAACAACATTTTAAATGTGCAGAACGCTACAAAAGAAGTATTCTCAATTTTATAAACACTCACAGATCCTGAATCTATGAGTTAATCTCCAGAACCTTTGCATATGATTTGTGATAATCTTAGGGGCAGCCGTGGCCCATGCAGGTAAGAGCATCGGGTGTTGGGTCCGAGTGGGGGGGAATTTCGAGAGACGACCACTAGGGAAAATTAAATAAATAATGAATTTTCCCTCATGGTCATCTCTCGAAATCCCCCCTACTCGGCCTCACCACTCTTACATGCACAGGCCGCAGCTGCTTAGAGGTTATTTTCAGAGTAAAATCAACCTAATTTATGAGACCTTTCAACTTCCCCACTGGATCAAATACCACTTTGTAAATTCTGACTCCCACCACTATGGAATACTTGATTAATCTGCTGACGGCAGATCTCCATACCTCCTTGTAACAAGATGGCCCCACACGTCATCAAACTCTTTTGGAACATTGCAGGAATCCTACCTCATGAATAGATCACAGGCTGTCTGTATGCAGCCATATCAATTGCGATTGAAGGCAATGCCCCATTGTGTTCTCCAGGCTCAGCATTGAACCTGACACTTTTTTTTATCTCTATGTGCAACCTTTAGCTTGCCTGAATCGATACATTAGTTTGAATTTTGTATGTTATGCTGAGAATACCCAATTCTTGATTTCCTTGGATTATTAGCAGAATTCTTCAGTCGTGGCTTTTAAGGAGTGCATGCTGACTGTGATCTACTGTATAAATGAAGGTTCCTTGAAAACGTAAATCATATAAAACAGAAATTCTTGTGAGCTCAGGAAGAAATTCTCCTAGATCCCTTACTTCCAGCTTTTGTTTACAAGAACCGGAAATCTCCTTCTATTCCCACTGTGTGTAGTCTGGCGATGGGTGTTTGGTGGGAGACGGTGTCGAAAGCAGTGGAGAGGTCGAGAAATATGAGGGCAGTCTGTCCTTCATCAAGGTTTGTGCACATTTTGTCTGTGGCTGCAATGAGGGCTGTTTAGGTACTGTGGTTGTTTTGGAACCCTAATTGCGAATCATCCAAGAGATTGCGGCATTCTAGGTGGTCAAAGAGTTGTTTGTTGATTGTCTTCTTGATGACTTTGGCTGGGAAGGAGAGCATCAAGATGGGTCGGCAGTTGCTCAGTACTTCCAGGTCGGTTGAGGATTTTTTTGAGGAGGGTGGGAACTTCTGGGTGTTTCCAGCTATCTGGGAAGGTGGCTATCTTGAAGGAGGTGTTGATGATGGAAGTGAATGCAGTACTGATCGTGGCTCTTCCCAGGTTCTAGATATGGAGGGGAGAGGTGGGGGGGTCTGTAGGAGCCCTTGGGTGGCCTGTATTCATTATCGCCGCAGTGTGCTTGATGGATAGAGGGTTACATGCTGTCTGTTGATGAGGTTAGCCGGCTGGGAAGGTCGATGATGGTTTGCTGGGGTTTGAAGTTGCTGGAGATCTTCGTGATTTTTTTTGTTGAAGAAGTCAGGGTGGTTGTTGCAGAATTATGGTGCAAAGGTGATGGTTTGAGTTCCGGCTATTGGGTCGGTGAAATCCTTGATGATACTGAAAGGTTCCTTGTAGTTGTACGAGATAGATTCGATTCAGAGGGTCAGAACATTTTTCTTGATCTCTTTTATTTGATAGTGATAGTGTCTAAGTGCGGCCTTGTTGGTGTTTCTTGCTGTGGTTCCTTGTGTGGTCCTCCACCTCCTTTCAATTTGTTTGCAAACTCTCTTGGATTCTGCAAGGGTCAGTGTTGTAGCAGCTAGCTTGTTAGTTGGATCTTTTGGGTTTGGTGTTTTTCAGGAGCTTCAAGGTAAGAGTGCAGGTGGTGATCCAGTTTTTGAAGTTCTTTTTGTTGTAGATGAGGTCATTGATTGGTGGAGTTTGGGTAGTTTAGTTGGAGGACATTCAGCTTTTCTGTTACACTGATTTCTTCCAGCAGTTGCTTGGGGTCTTGTTCGATTCCATATGGGTGGTTGGTGGCCTTGTTTTGTGGAAGTAGACAATGGAGTGCTCCGTCTATGTGAGTGGATGGTGTGGCTGACTTTAACCTTGTTGCTGGTGGGGAAGATGGGTGTGTCTGGCAATTTGAGTAGGGCCTTGTACGAGCTGGGTGAAACTGAGGTTCTGTAGACTTTCGAGCAAGTCTGTGGAGTTGGAGTCCGTAGGGTTGTCATGACGAAAGTTGAAATCGCGTGAGGGTATGAAGTCATTGGGGTCCATTGCAAGGGGAATGGTGAGGTCAGTGAGGAGGTTGCGAAAGTGGGTGTGAGGTCCTGGAGGCCAGTGGGTGGGGTCCCTTTGATAGTGGTTTTACTGTCCGTCTGAAGCTTCAAGTGCATGTGTTCCATAAAAGTGTCTTCTAGGTCAGTGTAAAAGTTACACTTGATGGTGTCTCTGTGAATGATGGCGAGTCCTCCTCCTGGTTTATGGAGTCGGTCCTGGTGCAGAATTTTGCATCCAATAGGGATGGCTGAGGTAATGTCCTACACCGATGGGTGGTTGAGCCAGGCTTGGGTGAGGAAGACGAGGTCTGGTACATTGGTGTTGATGATATCTCAAATCTCAGTGGAGTGCTTGTCGAGTGAGTGTGTATTGAGGAGCATGCGTGCAAGTGAGTGATCTTGCATGGGGTGGATGTATGGTGCTGTGTGAGTCTTGAGTTCTGACTTGATGAAGAGTGCAGTGTGTGTGGGGGAAGTGGGAGCGAGTGTGTGGAAGCAGGTGAACTGGCAATGCGAGCAAGCAAAGAGGCCCACCGTGGTGAGGCTCTGCAGAAGTGTTTATGGTGGCATCCATGGTTGAGCAGGTGGAATTTGCCTGCAGTGTAGCTGCGGAGGCATTTAGACCAGTATTCCTGGTACTAGGAATGGTCCAGAGGAGCAAAAGGTTCAGAAAGGGGCAGTTAAACAGAGACGGGCAGATAGAACAAACATCATAAACAAGAGAGAGGAGTTGGCCTAACGGCTAGGGCGTATGACCTCGAATCTGGGGAACTCGGTTCGAGTCTCGGCAATGACGCTGAACATCCTGTGATTCTGGGCAAATAACTTAATCTCCCCGTGCCTAACAAAAATATATGTGTCCTCATGTAATGCAACTGGTGCTATGTTAAGCACTTTGCTACCCGATTCGCGTCAAGTTCGCGCTATATAAAACTGTAAAAAAATTAATTAAATAAAAAAGAAGAGTAGTAACGGAGTTGGGGCAGAATGAGCAGCTATTAATGAAAAGGGCAGGAGATAGACACCAACATCATTCAGAAAGGCAAGGCGAGGTCAAGGGCTCATTGAAGCAGAAGAGAGAAGCTGGGCACCTCCTCCAGGCAAATGGTCTTCATTAGCACAAGAACAGGTTGAAACCTCTTAATCGGATAAAACGACAACTGGCAAAATAAGCAGTAAAGTCAAAATGCTTAGTGAAAATAAACGTCAAAATATTGCATCCATTTGTAGAATTATCTTTATGCACAACATGTTCACATACAGCTGACTAATTGTAACAATAAAAGTCTCAGGGCAGATCTGAAGACCTCTGTTCCTCATTCAGATGCAGGAGGCCACTGCACCTTCACATGGAGCACCTACACGACTTTGAACTGTGTATATGCCAACAAAATATGATATTTTTCATACTTTCTTGCCATGAGTCATTTCTGTCTGACGTTGTTGCACTGGTATGGTTCCCTTGACTTAATAAAATGTTCTCTGAGTCCGAGGGAAACTTCAGATAGTAAGACAGTGACGAAAATTGTAACAATTTATCTTCAAATCACATTTTCGTTCTGTAAATATCACTTTGGTCCTCTGATGTTGCTCTGCCTGATATGGTTGCCTCTTGTTGATTTGTAGCATGTGTTTACCTTACCAAGAGTCAAGTAGTTTATGTTTGTGCTCAGTATTGCCATGTAATTTGATTTAGTGTTTGCATCTGTACCTTATCTTCCTCATATGTAACCCTTACCTCAAGGTCATAAGTGGCTTCACAGTGTCAGCTTAAGAGTCAAAGGTTCTGATCGCTGAACCATCACAATTTAAAGCTGTTTTGGGAAGATTTTGGGGCATATTATCAAGGGGGTTTATCTCCGCTTTTTTGGCTTTAAAAGCCAAGAAAGCGGAGATAAAATTATCTCCCTATTACCAAGCTGTCGCTAACACCAGTTAGTGACAGCTAATAGGAGATAGCGACCATCTTGGGCCCCGCTTTGCATGTCAGTGATATTTATCACTAATGACATGCAAAGTGGGCGTGCCAAGATGTTAGCGACTGGAAACAGTCGCTAACATTGCTATCTCCTATTACCAACTTTTGGAGATATTCGCGCTAAGCGCGAATATCTCCAAAAGCTAACACCTGCCCTGAGCAGTTCTTCACCATGTTATCCAATGGGAGGTGGATAACATGGCTAAGAGCATTTGCTCGATAATGCATGAATATCGCTGACTTTTCAGCGATATTCATGCATTGCGGCCGTTTTTTATCGCATTTGCGATAAACCTTGCTAATAGCAAGGTTTATCTGCGATAAAATCGCCGAAGTGCAGCGATAATTTTTGTCTCTAAACAAGTTAGAGACAAAAATTATCGCTAGTTGTTGGTAATATGCCCCTTTGTTGCTTAAACCCCCGACGAATGCTAATGGCAGTGCTAAATTTGAGGAAGTGCAGCATAACGCAGGTACTTTGAAGGAAGTCGCCGGCACGAGAGTGAAAGCATTGGAAATTGGTTGATTGGGGCAGGAAATGGACAGACATACCCCAGCATTAGCATGTGTGCCTGACACAGGATATCCTGTCTGACACAGGATATCCGGACTGATAAGGCATGCTATTTGACATCTGTGAGAATTTTGGAACTGATGGCTGGAAGTAACATCAGAAGCAGGACTGTAAGGCAGGACCCAGCAGCCTCTCTGGCGCAGGGGAGACCCCAAACCCTTCCGGGGTGTTCGTTCCCAGTACTTTAGGCGGCCGCCATCCAACCAAAGGGCAATGAATATGTGTGCGGTATGGGAGACTCAATGGCCCACCAGCACATTCTGCAGGGAGAAACCATCATTTAGCTTTACGCCACTGATCTCAGGAAGACTCCAGCAAAAGGGGTTCAGGGTCACAGTGCAATACTTATCAGCAAACACTGGGACATTATCCTTTATCAAATGGTTTGGAGGTAGATTGAACCCCTGTAGAAGTTAAAGGGGCCTGGTGATGTTGCTGTGTTCACTTTGATATCACTGGGAAAACCTTGAAACCTCTGATGTCAGCAGGAAGGATACATACAATTACTGCTGGCTCAGTTTAATGCTGCTGCCTAAAACTCTTCATTATGTTAAAATGGCGATCTCTGTCCTTCTCTCCTGTAAAGGCGGAGCTGGAAAGCTCTAATTGCTACATGTACAAAGGCAATTGTTTACGATTACCAAATAGCTCATATTTGTGGTTCACTATTTGGTAATCGCAAACAAAATTTTACAAATGTCTCCTAAACACGCTCCTTCCAGATACCAAATCGCAATTCCAATTAGCAATTCAGTAATTGGTTACCAAGGGCCATATGTATCAAGCAAATTCGCACTCGCAATTTCGGCGTTTGCGAATGCGAATTTGCTAAATGGTATGTATTACGGAAAATCTGGTGCAAGACAAGGAATCGCAAAATTTGTGATTCCTTATTTTGCAATTGCATTTAAGGAATCGCACATTTTGCGATTCCTTAAATGCAATGTATTAGGCTAAAAAAAATGCAAATTGTCCTTAAGGAATCGCAAATTACCACCAACTTCAAGTTGGTGGTAAGTTGCGAATTCCTTGAAAAATGCACATTTCTGCATTTTTCAAAGTGCCATGTGACGCACATGCATGCCCTTAGGGCACAAAAAGCCTTTGAACAAGTGGCCCTAAATGTACAGGTTGGTTTCCTGTTTTTGTTCGACGTGGCGGCTTGTTAGGGGGAAGAGATGTCAATAGTCCTGGGAGCATTTTTCGAGTGTTTATGATTGTCAGAACTTGCTTTGAAGGTTATGAGATAAGAAAAATATCAATAGACTCTATTCTAATTTTAATATGTTTTGTAGCAGGGAAGAAGGAAAGCAATCATAGCGTTCCACATTATTGTTCATAGCTCTCTGCTCCCTTGATGGTGCTAATTTGCACTCAGACTTACTTTAGGAGCATATTACCATTGTAGGGGTGTCCATACTTGCACCATTTCTTTGGCAACGGTTAGTGTTGTTTTACAGTACTGAAAATCAATGGCTATATTTCATCTACACTGACAGAGAAAAAAACATTGATTGGAGCGGCCATAAAAAGCTCTGGCCATTACTAGCAGCGGAACAATAAAAGCACAGCTCTTTTGATACCTTAGTGCTGGGATACAATTTCATGAAGCAGGTGAGTATATTGATGTATTTTGAGAGCCTCATGAGTGTTACAGTAGTTAGAGCGTATTACAAGAAAAGGCAGGATATAGGTGCATTATGAGAGCTATGTCTCAGAACTTGTATTATGCTGGATGACATTGCTGGAAAGAGGTGAGCTGAATGTTCTGTCTGTGAGTCAGCAGTAATATAGATGTGCATGAAAAGCCAGGAAAGACTTGAGCTAAAGGAGATTTTTAGATTTCAGTATTGAGGCTACATGTATTTGCTATGCATGTGAGGATTTGATTTTTTTAAACTATATTTGTATCAAGTGTTTTTCAGTACCATGCATAGCAGTACCTTGTCGTATTGATACTGAACACAAAATTGTCAGTTTCCCATATATCAGTATTTCTGTTAAGCAAATAGCACATCTGTAACATCCACACCTCACAAAATATGTTCCTTTTTAAGTCGTCTACTTGACAGCAGATGCGCTGAGATGTATTGTTCACTTGCGGGGGCGAAGAGCGCACCCATTGCTTATCCTTGGTTCACTTTATTGTCACACTCATTTGCTTGCTTCTTGTTCATTAGCTTGTGTGTGCTTTCCTTCCTCTTCCTGTGTTTGTCCCTCTGTGGAGCATGGACGCATTGCTTGTGTCTTTCCACTGCTCGCCTTTCAAGTAATTTTTTTCTCTGTGTGTAATAAATTCACAAGACGGGGTTTGTGTTTTCCCACTGTATTGTTCATGTACTTCTCTACTTCACTCTTCCGCTCTCTGTGTTCCTCTTGATAATGCGGGATTTCTGGTCTATAGTTATATATCCAGATCCCAAATCCTGTCGAATGAATCGTTGTTACCTGTCATTGAGTAAAAGGCAATCCACTACTAGATTAATCCATTAAGAACTTAAACCACTCTAAAGAACCACTTACCATGAAAAGTTTAAAAAGTTTATTGTAAAGCCAAAAACAGCTGGAGATACATAATTCTCAGCATAAGATTCAAAAGATACACAGGTACTAACAGAAACAAATATTCTCTAAATGCTCTTAATCTTCCAAAGAATACTACTAAAGCCAATTCAAAAGTTAGCAGAGTTGCAAGAATAGCTATGATCTGCAATTTGAGAGTCATTTACAGAAAGGAAAAGTTCAGATTAGTCTGTCCCTACACTAAACTAAGTGACATCCCTACTTAACAAGATCTTTACCTAAAAAGGTGTCAGCCGTGGTGACTTCCAAAGAAGATCACGCACTTCTCTTAGTCTTCTGGTGAATAGCTCTCTTGTGGTCAGTCTATCTGCCTACCCATCCGCTTTCTTAGGCTTCTCAGACCATCTGCCCTGTCTCCTCCCCGGGTCGCTGTCCCTAATACAAAATCACATTTCCAATAGGAATGCCCCTGGGGACGCCCCTCACGTGGTATCGGTTCTGGCGGCAAATTCCATGCTGGTACTCCTCTGGACCCTCGTTAAAGTTGACCTTGCTTCCAAGGCTTCTTCTTCTGCAAGACGGTACCCCCTGAAATTCCTGAAGACTCCTACAGGCCTGTGCCAGGCGTCTCTGAACAAAGCCCATTCATTACCAACTGATTAGGGCTCCTCGCACCTGCAAATGGACAGTTCTACCGTGGGCCTCAAATTCCGGCCTTTACCCTATCATGGTCGTAAAACATATAACGAGCTCTGCGCTCTGTGCATCCTGACCTTTCTTTAACGAGCACATTGCAGATCAAACGAAATGACTTTATCTGTTCAGGCCTTCTTGATTTACATGAAGCGGGTCTCTGCACTCTGAAAACATTTAATTTCTTTGTTTAAACAATATTCTGACTAACACACGTTACTATAATGCAACACATCTATATAAAACATATATTTCAATTCTATGATTAATATTACTTTGGAAAACAATGTTAACCACGTCTCATGTCAGTGTAGCAGCACTTTTACATTTACTGTGAATTGCCATGTGGCCTACACATTCTTAATGGTTTGCAGAGTTTCGTTTCTTATACACACAGTCACCTAACATGAGAAACGTGAGGTTTCACATCATCCTAACATCTCTACATTAGTTTTCACACTAATATCGGTATCTCTATGCTAGTTAAACTCACTTATATATTTTCACTCTATGAATATAACACTCTTGTGCAATTTATATTTAGACTAATACTACGTGCTTGTAAATAAGGTGCACTTATACATTTTTCATTAAATTGTGCTCTCTCAGTCCCCCCTTTGATGACTTTCAGGAGTCATCACCATCAGAACACCATCCCAAGATATAAATCTCTTCAAACTGAAGTTGTTGCAATACCCCCTCGTTTCATCGTCTCTAAAGCTATCAGACTCCTGTACTGGGTGTCTTGCATCGCAGTCAGTCTTCTCTCTTGTTCTCTCATAGATCTCTGCAACCTGTTTGCTCTATACCATTTGTACAATCGCACCAATCCCCACAAAGTAATTACACAAATCACTATTATGATGATAGGTTTCAGTATGTACCAAACGATACCCTTTCCTAGGTTGGCAAACCAACCTCCAACCTTACCCATTCCTTGACCTACTTTCTCCCACACATTTATCTTAGTCAAATCTTCTATCTCATGGTGAATTTCAGTGATGTTCCGTATGTACTTTTCTAGAGGTTTTGAATTGTCTGGAATGTAAGTGCAACATTCCTGGACCTTCAAAGCCTTACAGACTCCGCCCTCTTTGGCTAACAGAACGTCTAGAGCAAGTCTGTTCTGAAGAACCATTGCCCTTATCGATTGCATCTCTCCCTCCACCAGCATTAAGGATCTAGCAGTGCTGGCAGACAACCTATCTACAACTGTAGCCAATCTTCTAATTTTGATGTCATTCAGTATCAATCCCAAAAGAGGGAATGCAGCACCGAATACATCTCCAACTACCTCCTCAGCGCCTAGATCTCTTCTCCCTCTAGTTTGTGTTCCTCTCTTTGTAGTTTCTAAATCCTCAGCATGGTATATTTTGGGGAAGACAATTGCTAAATAGCATGATCCGTACCAATCATCTGGTAGCTTCACATAAGCATTTCTTCCGCATACAAAATATACATTTGGGATTACCTGCATCTCCTTCAAGAAGTTCTTGGAGTAGTACTCCAATTGGAAAGCATGTTCACAACTGACTTCTCCCACAAACATATTCTCATAATATGTGTGACTCCTGTGAATACACAGTTTCCCCTTTTTCTCTTTGTCTAAAGCTATTGGACCACTGCTACCCTTTCTTTGGTGTTCCCTTTCTTCTTTGGTCCAATCTGTTTTCCATTGTCCTGAAGCCTTTAGGATCTTTTGTCTTCTGTATCGATCATCCACCTGTCCTATAAACTTTTTCTCAATTTCTGACACTTTACAAGTCAAATTATTTCTTCGAGCATGTGAAGTATCTAACGTTCTCCATGGAAGGAAAAATTTCTGTAACCTGTCTTCACTCTTGTAATAATCCCACTTGTTGAGATGTTTATAGTTTGGAACCTCTGGCAATATTGAGTCGAAGTTCGAGAAGTAATACTCAAACCCCTCACGTTCATAAAATATACTCAACAACAAACTACATGATATTCCATATGTCAAAGGAAGATGATGGTATCTGATACCCTCATCCACAGAGGCTGGTAATTGCATACAGACGTAGCAATTCTTCGCCTCCATGACATCAATGTACTCATAAAGCAACTTGGCATAAGCATTTGATCTGAAATTCCCCTGAGATTCGTCGACATGTAATCTCTTAATCTCAACATCTAACAAAGCTTTCTCTTTCTCAGTGTTTTTCCCTTTCACACCAGCAACAGTAGTAGGCCTTTGTGTCGATGCTCTTTTCGCTTCTAGTCCTGCCTTTGCTTCGTTTTCATGTCCCACTACATATGATATAGTAACTACTAAAACTATAAGGAAAATCACTACCACTAAAAGTGTGCCTACTATGCATTTTGCTCTGCGGTTCGGGTTGCCAGCCTCCATGATCTCAAAACAGTGTAGCTCTTGTTCTCGTTCACAACCAAAGTCTCTTACTGGACTCCAATGTCTCTTTTCTTGAACAAAGTCTTTAGTCTCTCTCCATTGCACAATGTCTCTCTTCTTTGCACAATGTCTCTCCTCTTTGAACAAAGTCTCTCTTTGAACCACACCTGGAAGTTGACAATTCACTCCGCAAGAACAGTCTTTGAGTTCTGTAGCAACAGACAACCCTAGCCCTGCTCCATCCACTAAAATGGAAACCCCTAGTTTCTTTCTTCTTTCACTTGGCGCTAGGTTATCTTCCAATCTGTATTTACAAAGTTCTTTACAAAGTCTTTAGTAATCCGGAACTATGCGTGTTCCAAGAAGTTCCACCACTCGCTCGAACATTTCCATACGAAGAAGGATTCCCTCGAGTATTGGATACCTTGAACAGCAAACTGGAAATTCAACAGTCTCTAGGATTAATTTTCTTATTCCGCTCAGAAAAGGAGGGTAGACGATGTTAAGTGTCAGCAGTTTTTCTACCTCCGCTCCTGGTAGCAAGAACCTTATTTCCACAGTGATGATCGGGTCAGTTCTGGTCAGGGTCACCTCCCTCACCCTCCCAGTTCTGCGTCCCTCGGACATCTGCAGTGAGGTAGGTCCACTCAGGAGTAGAGTATCTTCTGCAAGGCACTCGCACCCTCCTTGATCTCCTCAGACCTTCCTGTTCCTGCTCTTGTGCACCTTCGTCCTGATCTGAGTCTTCGGATATAGGAGCAAGAATTCTTTCTGAAGTCAGCTTTAAGTTCGCCCTTTGTTTTCTTTCGGGCCAACTAACTTCTCCACGTCTTGTTCTCCTACTTCTTGTCCTCACACTCTGTTCTTGATCACTCAGGTACTGGTCTGTGTCTGTGTCGTTATCACAGCAGCTTTCTCCTTCTGTGGCAACTTCTGTCTCACTGCCGTCCTGCCTTTCTTCTTCTTCTAGATCTGTTGCACTCCCAACTTCTTCAGACACCCCCACAGCTTGACTGATCCCCTCTTGTGATTCTTTTTCCACAACTGGATTTTCATCTGGGAGAGGAGCTGTTTCTTCAAGAGGTGCTGGAACTTTTTGGGTATGGGATGCGTGGATCCAGTTAGGCAGTCCTTCGCATTTAACAGCAGTGGTCGTGTTTAGGATCACCTGGTAGGGTCCTTTCCAGCGCACGTCTAAGCAATTCTTCCGGACGTGCTTCTTCACCAGTACCCAGTCCCCTGGGCACAGGTCGTGGCATAGATTTCTGGAAGTTGGAACCTCAGCCGCCTGCACCTGAAGGGACACAGAATGAATGGCGTCAGACAACCCTTTGCAATAGTCCAGAATCAGGTCATCTGTAATAGTCAACAGTGCCGCAGTTGGGACAGAAGGAAGTCGCATTGCCCTCCCCATCAGAATCTCATGTGGAGAGAGACCTGTCCTCCTGTCGGGTGTGCTACGCATGCTCATTAGGACTAAAGGAAGAGCATCAGGCCAACTCAAGGATGTTGATGAACAGACTTTGGCTAGTCGGCTTTTCAGAGTCCCATTTATCTGCTCCACGATACCTGAGGCCTCTGGTCGATAACTACAATGCAGTTTCTGGTCAATGTTCAATGCAGAACATAACATCTTCACAATTTCGCTGTTAAAATGTGTTCCTCTGTCCGATTCCAGAGAGGCAGGCACCCCGAAGCGCGGTATCAACTCTCTAAGCAGCAACTTTGCTACTGTGAGGGTGTTGCACCTGCGTGTAGGGTGTGCTTCAACCCATCTGGAAAATATGCATACAACCACTAGAACGTACCTAAGGTGATTGACTTTCGGCATCTCAATGAAATCTAATTGCATTCTGTTGAAAGGCCCCCCAGACCTCCCAATGTGACTCAGTGTAACTGGTGTTCTTTTCCCTATGTTCAATTGCTGGCAGGAAACACATCTCTTGCACACTGCTTCTGCTGCTATCCTGAACTTTGGGCAGTACCAAGTTTGCCTGAACACCCTCAACATGGCATTTCTTCCTAGGTGTACTGGACCATGTATCTGTCGTGCCATTGAACTCGCTAACTCCACAGGTAGCACTGCTCTTCCATCTGCTGAAACCCAAAAATCCATCTCACTTCTTACACAACCTGCTGTTTCCCATGCCCGTCTCTCTGCTTCAGGTGCATTCTCTTGCATTACTCTTAAATCCTCCCAAGTGTCTACGGTTTCTAACATCATACTCAATTCTGTCTTCTCTTGAGCCCCATCTATTTCCACCTTCGTGAAAGAATATCCATGCTCCGCACAATAGTGGGCAACTTCATCTGCATATCTGTTTCCTAGTGACACAAAATCTTTATTTCTGGTGTGGGTTATACATTTTACTATGGCAATGGCGGCTGGACCTTGCAGTGCTTCCAACAACAGCCGCACAAATTCTCCATTTCGAATTGGCGAACCAGAGGAGGTCATGTAACCTCTCTGAGACCACAATTGCCCGAAATCATGAACCACACCGAAACCATATTGGCTGTCAGTATATATGGTGACTCTATTTTTATTACCTGCTATACAGGCACGGGTTAATGCAATGATTTCTGCTACCTGTGCGGAGTGTACTCCTTCCAGGCAAGCGGCTTCCACAACTCCAGTAATGGTGCAAACAGCATAAGCTGCTCTCAACCGACCAGTATCGTCTCTTAAACATGAGCCATCAACAAAGTAAATTTCATCGGGGTCAATTAATGGCTCATCCACAATATCTGGTCTGGGTTTCGTGCACAGTTCAGTCACATCAAGGCAATCGTGATCTTCACATTCTTCGCCTTCTACATCATTAGGAAGTGGCATCAATGTAGCAGGATTCAAGACAGAGCACCTCCAAAGGGTCACGTTCTCCGCAGCAAGAATGACTTGCTCGTAGCGCGTGAGCCTACTGTTAGTCAAGTGCTGGGTCTTGGTCCTGGTCATTAACAATTCTACAGAATGAGGTACATACACCACTAACTGGTGTCCCATGACAATGCTTTCACAACGCTCAATGCTGACACCTGTTGCAGCAATGGATTTGAGACATCCGGGCAACGCTGCGGCTACCGGATCTAATGTAGCCGAAAAATATGCAACTGGTCTACGGCCGTTTCCATGTACTTGAGCAAGAACTGACAAAGCACATCCCTCTCTCTCGCAGCAGTAAAGTGAAAAGGGCTTCTCATAGTCAGGCATTCCCAGAGCCGGAGCACGACACAAGTCATCTCTCAGCTGTAGAAACGCCATCAAGCACTCATTGTCCCATGGTACCGGATCACTCACCTCCTTGTGCGTCAGTTTCTGTAAAGGTTTTGCTTTCAGTGAAAAGTTAGCTATCCACTGTCGGCAATAACCAACAATTCCTAAAACATCCTGACTTCTCTCTGTGTCGTAGGCGCACTAATTTTCATGATCGCCTCTATTCTGTCTGGTGACTCCTTGCGCTTTCCTTTTTCCAACCTGTGACCCAAGTACTGTACTTCTGTCAGACAGTACTGCAATTTGCTCGGGGATACCTTATGCCCATTTTCAGCTAAATGATTCAGTAGGGCGATGGAATCTGTCTTACACGCTTCCTCTGTTTCTGACGCAACAAGTAGGTCGTCTATGTACTGGACCAGAACCGAATTCTGTGGCAGTACTAGACTTTCAAGATTCTTCTTCAACAGCTGGTTGAAGATTGAAGGACTATCTGTGAACCCTTGTGGGATCCTACACCATGTTAAGACGCGATCTTCCATTTTAAAAGCAAAAAGGTACTGGCTCCCTTCATCTAATGGAATTGAAAAGAAAGCCTGACAAAGGTCTATCACTGTGAACCACTCAGCTTGGAATGGTATCTGAAACAATATCACTGGTGGATTCGGTACCACTGGACAACTTGAAATGACAATGTTGTTAATCTTTCGAAGATCCTGAACTATTCTAAATTTCCCACTAGGTTTCTGCAAACCCATAATCGGGGAGTTACATGGACTACCCACGATTTCCTTCAGTATTCCCTGTTGAATCATAGAATCAATCACAGGTTTTATTCCTGCAATCGTCTCCTGGGACAGTTTGTATTGCGGCGTTCTAGGATAATCGACATTTTGTTTCACCATGATCTTCACTGGTTCTACCCCTTTAATCAATCCTATTTCTTCACCTGTAAAGTCCCATACCTCGGATGACACTGCCTCGCGTAAGTCCCAAGGAAGGTCCTCTACAGTCAGAGTAGGGTACAGTTCTATGCATGTTCTCGAATTAACAACTTTAAAAGTCGCATCATCGTCTGTAGTCTGTACCTCCACTCCCTGAGGTGTGCAGTATATGGTGCAGTTTAATTTGCACAACAAGTCCCTTCCTAACAGACACACAGGACTAGAATCACATACTACAAACTGATGTTCATTCATGTAATTTCCAATCTTCACTGACACTGGTTCTGTCAGAGGGCTAGTCATTCTTTTGTTTGCGACTCCAACCACCTGGATTGTTTCCCCCGACATTGGTAGATCTGGAACCACTGCAGATCTCAGAGTTGATCGAGTAGCTCCAGTATCCACCAAGAATGTTGTGGGACACCCTGCTACTTCTGCCTCAACAAATGGTCCTCTCTGATCCACTTCTAGAACTACCCCAAGGGTACAGTCCTCTTCTTTGCTTACACGTTGTCCCGTCAGAGGGTCAATGTAGTAACATTTTTCTTCATCAATGAAAAGAGGCATTTGTCTAAAGACCTTTCCCCCTGTCGCAATCTTTGGTGGCTGCGGAATCTGAGCTCGTGGAGCCGAAGTCCCCCCTTTGGCCACTTTGTTCCTTGGCACTGTCGCCCCTTGAACTGGAACCTCTTGGACTTCCTCCTCTACCTCTAGCTCTCCGTTTTCAGGGTTATAGGGACACTCGCGTCTCCAATGTCCCACCTGGTGACACCGGTGGCACTTTGTCGATTTCTTTAAAGTAGCAAAGTCTATTCTAGGTCTTGAGCTCTCTTCGTTGTCCTTATTCTGACCATTTGGTTTCCTTCCCATCGTCCCCATTCCCTGTTTCTGCGGTCCGCCCTTACCCGCTGACTGCATCTGCACCACCATCAGCTTCTCCTTCAATTTCTTTGTCTTAGAATCTATCTCATCGCTACAGTATCTTGCATACCTTAAAATTTCATCTAGTGGTTTGTTTTGCCAACAAATTAAATGTTGCTGAATCATCAAACAAATATCAGGTCTCAGCCCTAAAACGAACTTTGACACAAACTGTCCTATATCCTTGGGATCCATCACATCAAGTCCACTGTATTGTTTGAATATTTTCAGCAATCTCTCATAAAATTCATGAACGGTTTCCTTGGGTTCCTGCCTTGTGCGGTCTATTTTTACCCAATCTATATCTTGTGGTGGCACTTTATCTTTTAACCAAGTTATTACCCTTTCATACTTTTCCATGACTCTTTCTGACGGTCCATTAGTTCTAGCATTCCTTTCAGGTTCTTCATTTGGCCACTGGACACTAATCTTGCAGGTTACCCACAAATCCCCTGGAACCACAATGTCAAACAAGGTGTTCAAATAAATCCACAATACTTTGGAGATCTTCACAAACCTTTCTACCTGCTTATACCACTCAACTGGATTCTCCCTTAACTTCGGAAATGAGTTGGTAAATGCAGCTAAATCTCCTCTACTCCAGGGCACATGTACATAATTCCCATTCGATATCTCTCTGAAAGGGAATGCCTCCATCTGCATTACCCTCCCCTCCGGGGACATCACATTCATGCTTCGTCTGACAGTGCCCCTTTTTGCCCACCTCTCTTCCCATTTGTCCAGATCCCTCCACACTCTTATTCCTGCAATCAGCTCTCTTATATGTGTTTTCAATCCAGTTGTCCTCTTTTCATCTAAGTCCTGATCTGTATATTGCAACCTATGGTTACTCTGTAGGGTCTTTGTTCTGGACAAATCTACCGTATACCTGTCTGCCAGTTCAGACAGTTTCTCATGAATTGCCCTTGCCTTTCGTGTAATGTCCTTTGCTATAAACAGCAATTCATCTTGTTCGTACAATTCAATCCTTTCT
Organism: Lissotriton helveticus; assembly: GCF_964261635.1. Lineage (NCBI taxonomy): Eukaryota > Metazoa > Chordata > Amphibia > Caudata > Salamandridae > Lissotriton > Lissotriton helveticus. The sequence continues at coordinate 1,768,296,474 of NC_136059.1, read as the reverse complement.
AGAGGCAGCGTACCATCTATGATCTCATCCAAATCAGATTTTAAGCTAGTGACATTGAGTCTTTTGGCCTTTACTGCAGCTTTCAATATGCTAGTTCTAGGGGGTCCATCCACATCCCTCCCATCCCAGCTCTGAGTCCTCCGTCTGGGCTCAGGCGAGTTATGTGGGGTCCTCCCATGCTCCCACCTCTCCAGGTCCCATGCTGTTCCATCCTCTCTGGGTGGATGATGAAACACTCCATTGCGTCTCATAGCCCCACCTTCCCCATCCTGCCTGGTTTCTCTGGGTGCACGGTAAGACATTCCATTACTCCCCCTTTCCTCACTATTCTTCTGTGATTCCTGATTACTCGATGCATGGCGAGACCTATCACTGTCCTCCTTTCTCCAGTGCTGTACATCCTCTCCAGGTGCATGATGAATGCACCTAAACCTATTCTGGTATGCTTGTACCATTTGGTCTCCACCTTTTTCCCAGAGACGAGACATCTCCTCACATTCGATATTTCTATCATTCCGCTCTTGCTGTTCCCTACCATCCATAAGACATATAACTCCTCTGTCCTCCTGACTTTGACCCTCTCGCCCCTGACTGCTCTCGCTAGCCCTGCAGTGAGATACTGTCCCATTGCCTCGGCTTCCCCATTCAGCTTCCGCTCTTGATCTATTGCTCTGTGTTTCTGCAGACCCATCCCATTCTCTCAAATCAGCTCTTAACTCTTTAAAGGATTTCGGCCGTGGTCCCCTTAGGTCCATCGGTCCTCTTTGACCCTCCCGTCCTGTTGTGGGACCCACTGCTGAATCGAATGGGACGTTCCACGTTACTGGTCCTGGCAATTGCTTCCAGGCATTTGTCATGTTGTTCCTCCTTTCCATCTCAACCCTTTCTCTGTCTAACCGTATCTGCTCTTCCTCTCTGTCTCTCTCGGGGTTATAAATCGATACTATAGGTCCTATGGTAACGGGTACTTGGAGAGTATCTGGTAATCCATAAGACTCAACCTTCTCTGTGGTTGGCGTCTTCTGTACCACAAACCTTCCAACTGCACTCTGTACTGTACTAGGTTGATGTGTCTCCTCACCTTTGGTAGGTGTCCAATCCGATATAGGGAGTGGTCTATACCCCTCTATGACAGGCCCACCCTCCCTTGGAAGTTCCTTACTTTCTGTCTCCCCAACACTCGGAGGTGGTCTATCTATCAGCAATCTATTTATCAAATTGTCCTCCGACTCACTCTCCTCATCCTCTTCCATGAATCTTTTTTCTCCTGCAACCTCTCTCATTGGGTACAACTTATCCACTTCTATTGCCTGTACCCTCCATCTCTTTGCGTCCTCATCCCATTGAGCATCTCGCACTGCTCTTACCGAGCGTTTCAGCCTTTCTTGGCGCCTGTTCATATTCCTGTCATACGCCGCCCTAATCCATGCGTTAAGGGCTTCAAACTGTGTTGGTCTAGGCGAAGGGCTCAATGAGGACATGATTGCTTTCAGCCGATGTAATGCTTCTAGCCTAAATGTTCCATACTTTGGAAACGTCAGTTCCTCATTCCCTTCTGTAATCTTGCTCCAATCACTAATCCACAGAATCGTATGCAACCCAACATTCGTTGCCATATAATAAGCTGGTGTACCCTCTGGCGGTGCCTCTTCTCCGTAATAAGATTCTCTCCTCTTTCTTTTAAAAAGCCCTTTCAAACATTTAAAGCACTTCATGTTTAAATCTACAATATTTCTATTTTCTCCGCGTTTATTTACTTCCTGATGACACTCCACCAATCTCAGCGCTGTTCTCGCTAACTGGCCTATCCGAGCGCGGCTTCTCGCCGACGTCACACTCGCCGCCCAACCAGAGTGCGGCTCTTGCCGACGGCACACCAACCGCCCAATCACAGCGCGGCTCTTGCTGATGTCTCTCGTCCCCCTTTGCAGCAGTTCCCCTCCTTTCTTAGCTCGTCTCCTCGGTCATGCATGCGTCCCGTTCATACTTTGAAAAATGATTCAAACAATCATTTTCTTGACTGTACGTCCACAGTCTAACTGTAGTTGTCACCTTAACTGACGAAATGTCTTTCCGTTTACGTCCAGACAGTCGCCTTCTCTGATAGGTTACTTGCACACAGTAACTTTCGACCAGCGTCCGTTACTCACACACTCACTCTTACACTCCCCCTATCTCGGTTCTGCGGAAATCAATGGTACCTCATGACTTCCTTACTCTGGTCGACAACTACTCTGGATGTTCGATACACCCAAAACCACTTAAGCTCTACTCTGAACTTAAGATTTTCCACCAGTTCACCCGTTTACCAGGTAACTAGTTCACCAGGTTGCGCGCGCTCACAACCTTCTCTCAATCACACTACAGGCATTCAACTCCGCAAGACATTACAATACAAATACAACACAAAACACCGCAATCTGTTCACGCATGACCCCTATTATACTCACTCTCCTCCGACACTGCTGCTTCTCTCGCACCGTCAGCACCTTCTTCGGCACGCGAGTCTTCCGCTGCTCATCTCTCGATGTCTAGGGGCCTTGGGATAAACTAACCTAGCCTAGATTACCTTCCTCAAGAAGATAACCATCCTACTTGCTACCAACTGATAACGCGGGATTTCTGGTCTATAGTTATATATCCAGATCCCAAATCCTGTCGAATGAATCGTTGTTACCTGTCATTGAGTAAAAGGCAATCCACTACTAGATTAATCCATTAAGAACTTAAACCACTCTAAAGAACCACTTACCATGAAAAGTTTAAAAAGTTTATTGTAAAGCCAAAAACAGCTGGAGATACATAATTCTCAGCATAAGATTCAAAAGATACACAGGTACTAACAGAAACAAATATTCTCTAAATGCTCTTAATCTTCCAAAGAATACTACTAAAGCCAATTCAAAAGTTAGCAGAGTTGCAAGAATAGCTATGATCTGCAATTTGAGAGTCATTTACAGAAAGGAAAAGTTCAGATTAGTCTGTCCCTACACTAAACTAAGTGACACCCCTACTTAACAAGATCTTTACCTAAAAAGGTGTCAGCCGTGGTGACTTCCAAAGAAGATCACGCACTTCTCTTAGTCTTCTGGTGAATAGCTCTCTTGTGGTCAGTCTATCTGCCTACCCATCCGCTTTCTTAGGCTTCTCAGACCATCTGCCCTGTCTCCTCCCCGGGTCGCTGTCCCTAATACAAAATCACATTTCCAATAGGAACGCCCCTGGGGACGCCCCTTACGTGGTATCGGTTCTGGCGGCAAATTCCATGCTGGTACTCCTCTGGACCCTCGTTAAAGTTGACCTTGCTTCCCAGGCTTCTTCTTCTGCAAGACGGTACCCCCTGAAATTCCTGAAGACTCCTACAGGCCTGTGCTAGGCGTCTCTGAACAAAGCCCATTCATTACCAACTGATTAGGGCTCCTCGCACCTGCAAATGGACAGTTCTACCGTGGGCCTCAAATTCCGGCCTTTACCCTATCTTGGTCGTAAAACATATAACGGGCTCTGCGCTCTGTGCATCCTGACCTTTCTTTAACGAGCACATTGCAGATCAAACGAAATGACTTTATCTGTTCAGGCCTTCTTGATTTACATGAAGCGGGTCTCTGCACTCTGAAAACATTTAATTTCTTTGTTTAAACAATATTCTGACTAACACACGTTACTATAATGCAACACATCTATATAAAACATATATTTCAATTCTATGATTAATATTACTTTGGAAAAACAATGTTAACCACGTCTCATGTCAGTGTAGCAGCACTTTTACATTTACTGTGAATTGCCATGTGGCCTACACATTCTTAATGGTTTGCAGAGTTTCGTTTCTTATACACACAGTCACCTAACATGAGAAACGTGAGGTTTCACATCATCCTAACATCTCTACATTAGTTTTCACACTAATATCGGTATCTCTATGCTAGTTAAACTCACTTATATATTTTCACTCTATGAATATAACACTCTTGTGCAATTTATATTTAGACTAATACTACGTGCTTGTAAATATGGTGCACTTATACATTTTTCATTAAATTGCGCTCTCTCACTCTCTTTTGCCTGTGTGCTTCTACCACACTCTGTCTGCTTTTCTTTCTCACCCTTGTGCTTCTCCCCACTGGCTTCATGTTGCTCTCTTGTGCTCGTTTGCCCCCCTCAGCTCTCTTCTTGGCTCTTTCTCTGTCTGTATCTTACCCCACTCGCGCCCTCTGTGCTGATTCCCCCATCTATGACCCTTTGATGGTTCCATCCCACACCCATGGCCTTTGTGATGCTACTGTACAACCTTGTCTCCTGTGTTGCTTTCACTTCTCCGTTCAATCAGCCCCCTAATTTTGCTTGCCCCCACACACTTTATAAATATCCTTTTACAAGTTTTTATTCTTTTGTGTTACCGATCCAACTTGGATCAGTAACTAAAAAAACTAAAAAAAAGCAGACACGTAATTTTGAGGAGCACACATGCGTAGTGCTCGCTCCTAAAAAATAACATGACCGGCCAAGTCAAAGGCTTATTAAAAATTCTTTAGCCATGGCTAAAAAACATTGCTAAATCCAATAAGTCCCTAAGGCAAGACCCTTTGGCTTTAACCGCATGCGTGCGGTTGGAATTCTGCTGCTGCGCTGACTTTTTCAAAAGCGCACTTTACATGACGAGCTGGGCTCGTCATGAGCGTGCGAGGAGGCTACCTCATGACGAGCCCAGCTCGTCATGAGCGTCGAAGGGGTTAATGGCTGACATATAGTTCAAGGAAATTCCCTTTTTTACTACCCCTGTGCATGAATGGAGTTTTCCCTTGCAACTTGTAGTTGGAGTTGGTAACAAATAAGAATTTTGTAAACAAGTGCTTTTTCTCACTAGTACTACCAAACCATGTCAGGTCTGTAGCTCACAAATATTTTGTATGCGAGCGCAAGTCTTGCTTAGTTGTTCCTAGTTAGCAATACAGCACAAGCTACTCTTACATACAAAAATACTTTAAAAAGTCCCCAATTTTCAAGTAAAAGCCAAAGTCACGTGGAATTTTGCAACCTTTACAAATGTTTCTTAGTTTTAACGAGAAATACATGAAGTTTGTATTTTGTGAGAAAATAGAAAACTTTGCAATCCCATAGTGCATTCTTCATTTTAGGAGAGTGTGTTAACCCTGGTAATTGTGCCCATAATGGGTGGGGAGGGGCAGCACATACCACAGACCAGCTTGTTGGTGTGTAAAAGGCCGCATTATTGGAAACAGGTGCACCTTACAAATACATACCCTTGGCCTGTGCCGAACAAAACTAGACCTCCTAAATATATACTTCCTAATATACCCCGCTCCCCCACCCCTAAAATTGGATCCCCTTTGCAACAATATAACCACAAACTTGCAATTCGCAAACTCTTACCTACCTAACTATATAACTTCTTATATCTACCCCACTGTAAACTCCAACCTCTTAACTCCCCCTTGCATTTCTAGGGAAAAAATGCCAACCCAAAGGCCTCCGTATACACCCAGCACCTGCTCCAGTGACAAAGTCCCTGAACATCATATACCCCCGATGCACCTGCTCCCAACAAGACCACCTCGCAAAAGAAAGCCCATACTGCCAAACCTGCTAAACAACCGTCAATCTACCCCCCCAAAACATTTTTAAAGGGCTGGAGGGTGGGAAACAGCTAGCATCCAGAGGACACCACCCACCGGACGCTGTGTCACTGCCACCAAAATGATGGACAGTCTCACAAAATGCCCAGCCCAAGGAAGCCCAACACCAGCCCAAGGGGAGTCCAATGAACCAGCCCAAGCAGCCCAACAGGAAAGCAAGAAGTCCAAAACCAGCCCACTGTGGTGCTGGCTGCCCTCCCCCCTGGGCCAAAATCCCCCGGGAGTGCCAGGCCTCCCGCTGGTCGGCCGCCCCTCCCAAGGCCCTATTCCACCAGGTTCCTATATTTAAAGTTTAGCTACCTCCCGTGTATTTTACATGCACGCCTGGTCATTCCATCTAAGAGACAGTGGCAGCAGCTTTCGGGAAGCAGTGGTGGGGCAGGGAGAGGGGAAGGGGGAGTTAAAAAAAATCACTTACCTGCTGTCCACCCACTGCTTCTGCTCCGTCGTCTCAGTCCTCTCCTTGGTTTCTCTGCGACTGCAAGCAGGGAGCGCCCAGGCTCCCCTAAGCCAACCACAGTGCAGCGTTGTAATTTATTCTTTATTTTTTTATTTTTTATTTTAAAGGTTTTATATAGCGCTGGCTAGACCCGGAGGTATCAGAGCGCTTTACATGAGCATCAGATCAGTTTTGGTCAGAGCGCCGTAGTTCGGTGCTCAGACAGGGAATGGGAGCCTGGGTATGTGCTCCACCCAAGCTGTAATGCAGTCTGGGAGGAGAACGTGCAAACTGAGCATGACTGTTTGGCTGGCCCAGGACCGCCAGCAAAACAGTCATGGGCACATAGAGAATGCCACCACTCCCCCCCTTGTGCTGCCCAGCCTAGCCCCACCCCACAAAACTGCCTCAGCACAAAAAATAAAATAACTACCTTGTGTTATTATCATTTTATTTTTCCTTTTTTTTGCCCTGCTGAAAGTCAGTGGGGCCATGCTCCTCCACCTTAGCGGAGATGCCGCCTCTGCTGAGAGATTCCACTGACATTGATTAAATACCAGCAATGCATTTTCCTGCTATTTTATTTTGTCCCCCTACTGACATTAGCTGCATCCAGCCTGGCTTTGCTTCAAGGGACAAGCCTCCTCCATCATTTATTTTGTCTGTAAAAAGAAGCAAGGCATTCGACAATTGTCCTTTCTTATTCTTTTGATGAAATATGGTCTATTAATATAGACTTTTTTGGTTGGGGCATTTATTGAGAAAAATCATCAGCACGGCTGCTGTTCAATTTTCAGGATAGTACCAGCAATCAATTGTCACCACCACTAATCACGTTTTGTCATGATTTTTGCAAAATGACTCTTTTTTTTGAGGGGCGGGGGCTGAGCAGCCTAATACCACTTGTCCCCACAATTGTGACACTAAAAAATATTTATTTTTTGTGTTAGAGAGGAAGGAATTGGTCAGTGCAGCAAGTTTCCTTCACTGAACAACAATAGTGTATTCAATTTTTGGGGACTGGAGGAAATTAAATGAGTAGGTGCCGAGCAACTCTGCTAGAACTAAAACAGAAGTAAGCCCATACCGGTCCCCAGCGGCACCTCCTGAGTAGGTATGTTTTTTAATAGCACCCAGGTGGCCTAAAGCTTTGAATTGGATGGCTTTGATTGTTTCTAACTTCAAGCTCCTCAGACAACAAAAGGAGCTTATTGATTGAGGGACCAGAAATAAGGAGTAAGATGGGACCAGTTCAAGGCCAGTGGAAGTAAACCCAGCAAATTATTTTTGAACCCATTTGCGACTTCATGGGTAAACCTGAAGTTGTTTCCAACATACAACATGCCTTGAACCGAAGCAACTCCTGTTGAAGGTACCGGATCACAATAGATGTCAATGTCTAATATATTTATTTTAAAATTGAGCCATCTGTTTAATGCATATTGTATGATGTCTGAAATATGTTGGAACTTTTACTGGATATAACAAATTCTGCCACTCTTCAAACTCTATTGTGAGGTCATTTGGTAGTCAGCAGGTATTGGGCAGTGTCCGTAGTGGGTGCTGTGACTTACTACTGGTGTACGGGGCTGCAGCTAATATGCGGTCCAAGGTAAAGTAATAGCAGCCAAGTGAAGAAGACACGACTTTCATTCAATAGGCGGTGGAAGGTCAGTAAACCTCAGAGTTAATTCGGAGCTATGTCTTTTGAAGAGCAATAGGTCTTTATTTACCTATGCAAAAACAACAGGTGATGGACAGAATGCAGAACAATGTCATACATTCACCCCAGTACAGAGATCTGGGCCTAAATCCATAGTTTGTTTGCTCATCATGCCTTTCCTGTTTGAACCCAGCCATATGCAAATCAGTCTTGACCCTGTGCCCCATGGGAACAGTCCGGCCCGAACTGCCAAGCCAGGTCCTCCCTGGACTGGACACAAGCATCCAAGGACCGGTTTCGGGCTTTCAGCCTTCATCAGCTTGGATAGCTTGATTCCAGTGGCATGGAGAGTATGGGACTCACGTCTGAGCATACCCTTCCCACTCGGGGTGACAAATGCAAAAACAACAGGTGATGGACAGAATGCAGAACAATGTCATACATTCACCCCAGTACAGAGATCTGGGCCTAATTCCTTCGTTTTTTTGCTCACCATGCCTTTCCAGTTTGAACCCAGCCATATGCAAATCAGTCTTGACCCTGTGCCCCATGGGAACCGTCCAGCCCGAACTGCCAAGCCAGGTCCTTCCTGGCAAATAAAAGCAGCTAAAATGATGATGATACAAACATCCAGAATGGTGTAAATTTCTGAGACCCAGATACAAACCTAAAACTAACCCTGGGCGAAGCACTACTCTACGCTCGCGTAGTTCGTGAAGTTTGCTCAACTTCGCACTATGCGAGCTGCACGTAGCACAGTGCGAACATGCGTAGCGCAGCGTAGCGTAGTGCAGCGGTCATTTTTTGCTTGTTCGCGGTCCTCAAAACCATGTTCGCGTCCGCGAGCAAGCAAAATGACATCCTCGCGAGACTCTCAATGCGGGGAGGTCAGGTTTCTCATTGCGAGTGGTCGTGCATGCTCGCGACCGCTCGTGATGAGGAACTACCAGTTCGCGTTGAGAAAGCTGCAGCTCGAGTAAAAATCTACTCGAGCAGCAGAAAACTACAGCTCGCACTGTGCAAGATGCCATTTTCATTGATTGCACAGTGCCGGATGCTTGTTCGCACTGTGCAATCATTGAAAATGCATCTTGCACAGTGCAAACATGCTACTACGCAATTTCACGTAGTGCTACGTGAAGTTCGCGTAGTGCGAAGTGCACTTCGCGTAGCTTCGCATAGCGCTACTACGCGAACTACACCCAGGGTTACCTAAAACCCAAAATTGTTATATACAATTCTTGGGTCTCCCAATGAGACACCCATCCCCTCTAAAATTGTTAATGATTTTGTGAGCTGACTAATACCAAACACTTGAAAAATTAAGTCATGACATAAGTCCTAAAAGCACTTTGCTGGTTCCTTCAGGCCCATGTATAAAAAATATTGCTTCGGTCTCAAGGGTGTAAAACATAACACCCCATGATACCTTTAAAGTAAACTAACAAGTTCAGGAGGCAAAATAAATCGCAGATCCAGATCTCTGAGTTGTAAAGCACCATTTAAAAAAAGCTAAAGTATATCCTACTAATTTCTCTGGAAATGCCGTCAAGATTTGGAAGGAGATCCCCACTGGAAACTGAGAGGACAAAATCAATTCGATTTTCACATGCAATTGAAAAGAAGACCTTCTCATCGAGCACATGGAAAAGTCAGTCCCTTCAGTCTGTTGTGCTCCTCCCGTGCCATCACTCTCTTGATCCTTCCTTTGGTTAATAATCTCTCTTGCCTATTTGTGGCTCTGTGGTTGCTAAAATGCAACCCAATCCGCAAACCATTGCTTCCTCTCTGCATTATCTGCTTCAATTTACAATTTACAATGTTATCAATTGTCTCCATCCTTTACGCATATAATAATAAATATCCCTGCCTCACTATACTATATGACGGCAAGCATATATACTGCTACTACCCAACTAAGCAATGGTTTGATATGCCAGCCTACATAATCTGCTCTCACTAGATTCCTGTGCATGGGAGATATATCTGTTAGAGCCTCTCTATATCTACATATGCTTGAGCATTGACCTTTACCTTTTTGCGGTCTGTATCTGTAAGTCAAAATGAAAGAAATTATATAAATAATGAAATATCTGTGGACATTATTATCCTACCTAGGCAGCTTTGTGTGTTCAATATCTGTGGACATTTTTATCCTACCTGGGCACGTTTGTGTGTTCTAAACCTTCAAGTCTTACTCCTGTCACAACGACTTTACAGGCAAACTGAAGTGGAAGTAGTCTTTGTAGACAGCATCCTAAGAAGTTGTGAAGATGATGGAGTAATGTGAAAAGGAAAGAATGAAATAAGGAACATGAAGGGTGAGTGTGCAGGTTACAGGACTACTACACATGTGCCACCAAACCACAAAATGGAAATGAGGAGTAAATGGACGTGGAGAGGAGAACAAAGTAACATGAAGGATGATTATCGGGATGATAGACTCAAAAGGGATAAACAAGATGGAATGGGCTGGAGCCAGGTGTTGAAAATCAGCTGGAGGGAGAAAGGAAAGAGGGAAATTAAATACAGGAGTAACGATAGATATAAGAAGGAATGAGGATAAGGGAGGGAGTCTAGCAATAAGGGAACAGAACTAGGATCAGGAATGTAGAACTAGGGTACAAACTTAAATCAAGAAGCGAGGTAATATAAGATACAAGGGATAAGAGGAGATAAATATGTCATGGGCAGAGTAAATACTGTTGTGGGTATTGACTCAGGTGGTAGAAGAGACGTGGCTAAACCTAGGTTATTAAATCACAAAACACAGTAAAGAAAAGAAAGACAGGAACGTTGTACCGACTTGCATTGTAAAACTTGCTTCGTAAAGGCATGCGTTGTAATAGCATGCGTTGTAACATCATACATCCGGGTTCATGGGTGAAAAAAGTGGGGGTCGTGCTTTGTGTGTCCTAAATGGAATTGATCAGGTCTTAAGCAGGACTTAAGGGCACCTGCAAGAAGGTATGACTCTTAGGACATTAGTCAGATGTTGTTTGTAAGAAAATAAGGTGACGTTGCAACAACTACTGTCCTTGGTTGAGCAGTTAATTATACTGGTCCACGAGTCACGTTTACCATAATACCAGTCAGCACATCTTTGGGGATGAATCATAATGTCCATTTTGCAAGACTTGGCAATAATTTAAAAAAAAGACATAAATGTCAGCGGGTATTCTTACTTGATTGAAATGTGGTTTCACTATGCATGAGAAGCAGTTGCCTAGCGAAATGTTGGAATTGCATAGGTATACAGCTAAGAGCCTTGGATTCGGAGCAAAAATTAGGAGATAATGATGTGACGTGATGTGTCTGGATTGATGGAGGAAGGGTGAGTTGGGTGTGTAAACAGATTCAGGGGAATGCACCCTATATTGGTTGAAGTGCAAGACCTTTGTTTTTCGATTGACACTTGCCATAACTGTAAGTTGTCAATAAGCAGGCTGCTAAATTTCCCCACATGTTTAGACTTCTTTCTATGTTGTGTCAAAATGTTAAACATGTCCTATTTGTTTTCTGATGCACTTATGATGAAACTATGACGTTTTTACATGTTATTTAGTAAACTGGTCTTGCAGCAGTACGTTAACTGTTGTTGCTTGCACCTGCAATGATCTGAACGTCATAGGTTTGAATCCCAACAAGGTAGACTCAGAATCCATTCACTTAAGTCAGTAAATAAGGTACTGTTAAACAGAATAACAGAGACATCTGTATTTTACATTACTTGGCAGAAGTACGGTATGAATTGCCATGTAAGAGACAAATTGTTCTTTTTCTGATAATAATGATAATAATAATAATAATAATAATAATCATCATCATCATCAGCATCATCATCATAATAATCATCATCATCATAATCATAATAATATTAAGAAGAAGAAGAAGAAGAAGATGAAGAAGAAGAATAAACTAGTCCCTGTATTATTCTCTTTTCTTTTTCTTCTTCATGATAATAATATTATTAATATTGATAATAACAATAATAGTGATAATAATAATAATAATAATATTAATAATAATAAGAAGAAGAAGAATGAGAAGAAGAAGAAGAAGAAGAAGACGGTGTTAAGAAGAAGAAGGAAAAGAAACAGAAGAGGTATATGGCTAATGATTTATAATAATAATCATATTATTAATAATAATAATATGAGTAATAATTCTCTGGTACTGATAACTTATAGTGGAATGCTGCTACTGGTACCAGAGTAAAAGAGAGAAAACCTCAGGCCATTAGAGCAGCATTGGCCTACAATCAAGTCAAGGTAAGAATATTGGTAGTATTTCGTTTGTAGCAGTAAAATCCTAGTTCCAGCCTACAGAATGGGGATGGGCAGGTACCTGATGTTGGCAAAAAGGCTGATATTGCTGTACAGGCATTAAAAGACAAGATACACTTGCTCCTCCTGTAGTTTTCATGTGAGGTTTTGCTGGCTTCTTGTGGCCCATTAATGTGAGTTGAGTGATGGCGTCCAAGATGATCCATGACACAAGAAAGGCACCATAAGGAAAATGATAGCACATTAATGATGACAGAATGGGCTATAAAGCAGACAGGTGGTGAGATAGGTGGGGAGGGGGTCTGTCTAGCGTAAGAAATAGAATCCATCTCCATTTTATTTTACAGTCTACCTAATCTGTGAAATGTTTCTGGAACTATGTTCACTCATTATGGAAACTACCACAGGTTTCTCCTTCATTCATGATTATTTCAGGCAGTGTGGCATGTGGCAGATGTGATTGATATTAGGAAGCTGCATTGGAACTTACTTCCTTCCCATTCCCTTCCCCTGATTTTGTAGATTGGGGAGTTTTGCCTTTTGCATAATTGCATGGGTTTAAGGACCATCTGATGTACATGTGAGATGATTAGTGGACCAACATGGCATTTAAAGTTTTGAATATAGCTCTTAGTTTTCTCACACCGTGTGTTTTTGATCAAAGAAGCCAATTGTAAGGAAATGGCAAGTTTTTCTTTCTAATTTGGGGATGTTCACATGAACTGCTTACCAGGCAGAAGGGCTAAGCAAGCTCCTTGTAGTAGGGTGTGATGTGAATGTGTGGTATCGAGTTTTGCAGTGTCAATCTAAGGTCCAGATTTACTAATGCTTTGCAATGGGTTTGCAGTACTTTTGTACTGTACACCCAGAGCAAAGTGCTATGCTGGTATTTACTATCCAATGCGTTGGATAGTTTCTTAAAGTAATGGAACATTGCCCTATGCTCTGCTTTACATTACTTTGCATCAAGGGGGTGTTCCATGGTGCTACATGGGGATTACAAACATTTGTAGTCACGGATTTTTGCAAAAAAACATATGCCTCCTCAAGGCAGGCTTAACAAAGAGAAATATTTTAGTTTCTCCTCGTTTTTCCTATTTTGCATTTGTGCTACATTGTGCAACACACATACAAAAGAGAAAAGGGTCCCCTTCCACTAAAAAACATATTGCTTACAGAAAGCACACAGCCTTGCACAGAGTGTGTGCGCTTGCCCATGGCAGCCTAAAGTGCACCACTACAGGGAGTGAGATATGGCACTGTTCTGCTCACTCACTCACGCAGCATAGCAACTTTAGTTGTTGTTGGAAGGATCCTTGCTTTCAGGGAAACCATTCTGCCCAGCTCTCACAGCATCAGTTGCATCAACTGCAACCACCACCATTACTTTGAAGAACTGTAATCTTCATTCTCAGGGAATACTTACTAATAAAAAAGAACTTGGCACAGAAGCTGAAAATATGAAAAGACATCTTTATTAAATTTAATAAGTGAGGCCACGTCACACAGAAGCCGTAGCAACTGAATGAGGCAGTCTAAAGAGTACAGAGAACAGTGGTCTTGAATATGCTTCAGGGTTACAAAACTCAGCATACAAGTAAGGGGCAGTCCTAGCTTTTGCAAGCATGCAAAATTCCTAACATTCCTTCTTACACAAGCCGGACAAACCCATAATAAAAGTACCACAACCCATATCATAAGCAGACCATAAAAGAAGGAACAGAAACAGATAGAAGTAGGATAAGGCATGTTTGTGTGCAGTAAAACTTTATGATGTCCTGTGCTCTGATCCTCAATCTTGAACAGCTAAAGGGCAGGAACTGGTTTAATAAGGTCAGCTTCAGGCAACAGGGTCAGTTCGCTCAGGTCAAACAGGAGTCAGCATGAACTCGAGTTAAGGTGTACATGTCCTTAAAAGACTAATTCACCACAATCATTGGCCTATGTGAGGGCAACCACAAAATGGCTGCCATACACAAAATGGAACCCACGGGTTCAGAATTCACAGAACCTCAACTTGGCTTCTGATGTGGAAGGGGAAGGATTATTTTTTGCGGGAAATCTTTTTATTGCTATTAGAAACCCACAGCAGGGGTATTCAGCACATTGGACAACACAGCTCAGAATATATGGCATTACAAATGTCAGGACATTTATTTTGCATTGTAATTCAACTTCTTTCTCTCCTTATACTGAGGGCTCTGTGACATAACTATCTCACTTTCACCCTTCCTCCTTCTCCATCTAGGGAATCCTAATAACAGACAAACAGAGCATTCTCCTACTCTTCTTCCAGCCCCCCAAATATTCATCCATTTATGCAGGCAACCTCTACCCTCATACAACACCCTCTCCACCTGCATGCACCAATCCATATCGGTTTTCCAATCACTCAGTGCGGGTCCCGAGGCCGCCCTCCATCTTCTTGCAATGTTACGCTTAGCCACCATGAGGCCTAGTGTGACCCACAACTGCTCCCCTGCCATTAAGTAAGTTGTTTCCTAAATAATCAGTAGACGCCATTGAGGTGATCCTTCTACATTTTTCCCACATAGAGTAATCATACAGGAAATGACCGCACTCTAGTAGTTTGGAATCACCGGGCAACCCCGCCATATCTGTAAAAACTTGCCCATGGCCGCAACCCCTGGCACATTGCGTTAAGTCCAGTGTGCCCATCTTCACCAATGTTACGTTTGTATAGCATGTCCTGTGGATTATTTCCAGTTGGACTAACCTGAAGCAGGACCTTATAGCCACTTCCCTGGGAGGCACCAGCTCCTCTAGCCACTCATTGCCACCCAATTGCCCCAGGTATTCCATTAATTTCTCATGTAGTTTTTCCAAAATGTCAGAGGAGTTGTGTAGTATCTTGCGATACTTCAGGGATATGGCCTTCCTCTGTAGGTAGTCGTCTAACAAGCTATCTTCCAGCGAGGAGGAGTCTGGAAAATCTGTCCCCTTCAGAATGGCTTTCTGTAATGCATGTCGTGTCTGGAGATATTGGAAGTTTTCCGTTAAGCCAGCTCGTGGTCTCTCTGAAGTCAACAAAGGGCCTTACTTCCCTATCAGCCCATAGGTTTCCCATCTTTGAAATACCAATAACGTCCCATTTGTCAAAACCAGGTTGGTTTGCTAGTAGCCCCAACTGTTTTGAGTCCCACAGCGGAGTGGCTCGGGTAATCTTATCCCACCACCCCAGTGCTACCATTGCTATTTTCCAAGGTCAGGGTGACTTTTGGTGTTTCTTGTTTCCCCCATAAATGCCTCTGAGGTGGCCCTCAGTTCGCATATTATGCCTAACCATCCTATAGGCTGGTCTGTCCTGTGCTAGTTGTACCAAATGGTTAACCACTATGAGGTGCGCCGCCCAATAATAATACTGAAGTGCCGGAAAAGTACCAGCTTCTTAACAATTTTTGTAAAGCTATCCATGGCGTCCCTCCATCCCAAAGGAGCGTTCGCACTACTGCTTCTACCACTGGAAAGTATGTAGTTGGATCTAGATATGGCCTGTTTTGTAAAACATACAAAAAGCGTGTTAACGCCATTCTTTTATATAGGGAAGCCTTTCCCAACAGAGACAAGGGCAGCATCCTCCAATGCTGCACATCTTTCCAAAGTCGTCGAAGGGAGAGCTCTAAATTACGTTCTTGAAACACCACAGGATTTCTGGTAACGTATATACTCAAGTATTGAATCCCTCTGTCACTACCCTTGCTGTACATGACCAGGGGAGCAGTGGGCTCAGGCAACGAAGGATGTATATCAGTGATGCATCCCAATTTATGGTATACCCAAATAGTTTTGATACAGGGCGAACATATGGAGTATAATGTGCAGTATAGAATAACGGTTTGCCACGTAAAGAAGGATCTGCGTAGAGGGAGACCCTATCTTTCCAGTTGTCAGACCATCTCAGCCCCCTAATCAATGGGTCTCCCCATATCCACAACACCAACGGCTCTAATACTAAGGCGAAAATCAGTGAGGAGAAGGGGCAACCTTGTCTCGTGCCCCTTGGCAATTTGAAAACCACAGATTGTCTCCTATTCACCCTTACCTATGCTAATGGGTCTGTATATAACAGTCGTATCCAAGCTAAGAATTTGGGTCCAAACCCCAGTCTCTCAGGGACAGCAAACAGAAAGAGCCATTCTATCATGTCAAAAGCGATTCTAGCATCCAATGGCACCACAACCACCACCTAATGAATGTACTCCGCCCTCCCCCAACACATAGCGCCATGAAACCGCTGGGTAAAAGTGCGCTGAACAAATATTTTTAAATTCAAATTCAAATTCTGTGAAGGTGTCTCAAGTTAAGCGCAGGGTTCCTACCTGACATGAATCCCAATTGATCTGGATGAATCAACTTATGCAACACAGGAGCTAATCGGGTTGCCAATAATGTTGCTATTATCTTGACCTCAGCATTCAGCTGGGAGATCGGTCTGTACAAAGCTCAACTCCCTGGCGGTTTACCAGTTTTATGTATTACCACAATGTTAGCGAGTCTCTGATTTTCTGGTTGTTTACCAATCCTGAGACTCTCCTGATACATCTTCGCTAAATTAGGGTGGTCTTGGAAGCTGTTAACTTATATAATTCAATTGGAAGGCCGGTCCGACCCATAGCTTTTCCCGCCTTCAGCGACCTAATGGCTTGGATCACTTCACTATCCACAAGGTATCCATATTTATTGGCCACCCTTAACATGTCCTCTTTGGAGACAGCTGACAGAGACAGTCTGGAGACGGTCTCTGTCAGCTGTCTCCAAAGAGGAAATGTTAAGGGTGGCCAATAAATCTTGTGCTTCATCTACAGTGGCTCGTGACGAAGGTGTATATAGCAGTTTATAGTATGGAGCGAAGGCATCCACCACACCTTCTCTGTCTCTCACTGGTGTTCCATCCTCTGTGGTGATCTCAAATACCTATCTAGAAGCAACTTCCCTTTTATCTAACCATGCCTGGAGTTTACCTGTGTCTTTGCTACCTCCTCCACAATATCCCTGTATTCTTTCTGTTTGACCTGCAATCTGTACTGTGCATCTTCGTTTTCTGGCAACAGCAGCTCAGACTTCAATGTCTAGACCTCTTCTTCTAACACAGCCAATTGCTTTGTTTTTTTCTTTTTTGTGGCCCGCAATAAGTGAAACCTCCTAGCCCCTTATCACTACCTTAAAGGCCTCCCAAAGAACTAGGGCCGACTCCTCCGAACCATAATTTTCTTCAAAATATTGGGCAGTGGCCGCTTACATGCCTGCTCGGATCAGCAGCACCTTTAGATACAATAGGTTACGTGGCAAGGACAAGGATAATTGAGTGGGGAAGGAAGAGCTCATTGTTGTAATCCATGGAAGGGATTGGCTGGACCAGTTCAACAATGCCGGTGGCTTAAAACTTGCAATCTGCAGGAGTAAGGGTCGAGGAGTTAAACCATCTGGACAGTTGTCTCCTCGCCCATAATCAGCCAGATGTCCCTGTCACATTACTTGTAACTATGACTATGTGTATTCAGTGCATGCTGCTTTTCCTTATAAATTGGCTTTCTGTATTAGTTAGGAACAAACAATGTCAATTGTTGCCTACTTTGTATTCAGCATAATGTCGTGCACCATTACTGACTCTTCTGTATGTTATTTCATGTTCCAAATGTGTGGGTGCCTGTGTGGTGTGTGTGTACGTGCACATGTTCCACAGTTCCCATGCCTGGCCATTTTTGTTCTGAAATGGACTTGCCATTGTCAAACATTACCTCTATAGTGATATATTATTGTTGCCAAATGAAATAATTCCATAAGCATATTTTCTCAATATTAAACTCCATGGCAGGAAACCAATTAGACAGATGCTAGAACAAGGAATGCTGTTCTTTAGATTAGTTGTTGATGGGGAAGATTTATTCTAAGACATCTAAACATTGTGACTGTAAAATGTGTTTCTGCTATTTCTGCAACAGATTTAATTTAAAACTGAATTCATGGACACATGTTCGAAAACTGGCATAATGTTCAGGCTTACTCAAATAATTACTAATATGTTGCACGTGAGTCAGAATAATAATTGTTAGTTTTGCTTGCAATAGTCAAAAATATATTTCAAAGTGACACATCTTTTGAATTTGCCAAGACTCACTTCCATAACAAAATGATATGCTTTCTCTTCATTCAAAACCCTTGTCTGCTCCTTTTAATTACATTATTATTTATACACCAAGTGTGCGAGCAAGTTTCAAAATACATTAAGGGCAGATCAAGTAGGAAGGGTGAAGTTCTGTGTTCTTTCCATATGTTCTGCAGAGCTTGTCGCCTTGTACAAATGAGAGGCCACATACAGCTCCATGGTCCATAAACCAGAGTTTTTGTATTTATCATTCATTCATTCATTCTTGATTCAGAGTTGCCCACAATGGCTATATTCCCCCATATTGCTTTTTTTACCTCGTTTGTTTGTTTGCATTTAGTAAGCTCACAGTATACAATGCTTCAGTATCCAATAACCTTGTACATATCAATCTTGATAATGAGGAGGAAATGTCCTTGCTTACGAACTAACAACAACCATACCTTTATGCAAGCACATTAAGCCACAAAAAAATGTCAAATACATGTTCATCAAAATCCTGTCCCTCAAAGATGATTGAGGTTTTCCATAGATCATCCTTCGTCCCAATGAACTGGGGAGATACCCCACATTAACACTGCTTGTAAATCCTTTGTGATCTGTATCCAATGGTGGGCATGAGGGGGGTGGCATGCCATGGGGGTAGGGTAGTGACGACATATATGTTTTCAACCTTATAAGAACCAATCGGGGAGATTGCAAAGATTCCAAATTAAGACCTACCTTGTGAAAAGAAGCATCCCGTACCCCTTGAAACTGGATAAGCATGTCATTGAGTTTATGGACCACCTTTTCTAAGGCGGCCACTTCATACATGTCTTTGAACCAAGTCTGTAATGTTGGTACCTTGCCAGTCTTCCAGAGGTGCAGGAGAGCTATCTTACTCATGCCCATAGCAGTTGAGAACCATCTGCTTTCCAGCTGTGCGAGACCTGGTAAGGACAGGGTATCATGTAAGAGTGCCATCCTGGCACTCTCACATGATATCGTGTATTGTGATGTCTTGTGTCATGTGATTCGAGATTTGGCACCAGGAAGGGACACACCCACAAAATGTGTACTACGTTGCTGTCCTGTTTACCCCACTAGCAACACTTGTACTCAGCCCATTGTTTATCTAGAACAGCTTTGATGGTGACATATTTCAGGGATTGTAACCTTTTGAAAAAGATGTATTTCATGCGTGATTCCATAAGTCCTTTGTTATAGGCCTTTAATACACCCTCCAGTATATCCTGATCGACTTCCGTTTTCATGGTGACAATCTTGAGGAATCTGCCGAGCCTCAACTTCTTATGGACATGGAGATGATAGAGCTCAAACAAATTGTAACAGGACCCACACACAAACCAGGTCGCGCCTTGGACCTAATCTTCACAAATTCTACAGAAGTAAGAAGCGACCCCCAACTTTCCATCACGTGGTCAGACCTTTATATGTTTAAGTTTCTAATTTCTTGCAATAAAGTTCCAATTAAGCCAAATTCAGGGGCGGTTATAGTTCGACGTCTATGGGAGTTGGTCTCACCTAACTCCGACCTCATCTGAGATCTTTATGCCTAATACAACCACTTTGCAAATTGACGTAAATGCGGCATTAGCAGTATACCACGATGCCCTCTCGCTGGCCTTCGATCAGGTTGCACCTTTTAAAAAGATGCCATCCTCCTCCACCAGAGGCCAAGCACCCTGGTACTTTGATGACTTACACCTAGAAATATCCAACTGTAAAAGTCTAGAATGTAGATGGCATGCAACCAAATCTCCTCTGGACAAAGAAGCTTACAGGACGATGCTTGGCAGCTATCACAAAAAGATCAAAGTAGCACATAATCTATATTTAACACAACCAAGCAGGAAACTCCACAAAAGAACTCTTCACACCCCTGAATAATTTAGTAAAGCCTCGAGCTTGCAATCGTACTGTATCAGACTCTCAAACATTATGTAACTCTTTGGCTCACTTTTTTAAAGAAAAGATAGACACCATCTATTGCAACTTTTCAGACAATCAAGATCAGCAGATGGACGTTGTCCATTATAGCCAACCTCCCACGAATGTCGCTAATGTCCCGAAAAAATGTAAGCCATGCTCTCCGGAGAAGGTTCAGGAGAGGCTTGTTTGTGCGAAAACTAACTCACCGTGGACCTATGTCCCCACAGGTTAATGCCCTGCATCGCCCAATCCATCGTGCCGTCAGTAAGGGCACTCCATAACCTATCCCTAGCCACCACCAAACTCCCAGAAAAAAGGAAGTCAGCCCGAGTCTCTTCTATTTTAAAGAAACCTTCCGCCAACCCAGAAAGTCTTGTTAACTACCGTCCAATTTCCTTGCTTTCTCTATGAGGAAAATCACTTGAAAGCTAAATAAACAAACAGCTAGCTGCTTTCTTGGATGAACATAAGATCCAGGACCCCTCAAAATCGGGTTTCAGAGTGATGCACAACACGGAGACCACACGAGTGGCAGTCACCGACACCATTGGACTGCCACTAGATGCAGGTACACTAGCCATGTTGGTATTACTAGATCTATCTGTGGCCTTCAATACGATGTCTCACCTGATCTTATGGTGCAGGAATATATGGAACGGCACTACACTGTCTCAGGAACTCCCTTAATAACCAAACCATCTTCCTAGACGTCTTTAAATCATGCACTATGCCAGTCAATTAAGGAATTCCACAAGGTTCCTCCCTGAGCCTGACATTATTTAATGTCTACATAGCCCCTCTGGTGCAAATCATAAGATCATGTGTTTTTTGAAACTGTATCATACGCTGATGACACCAGGCTTCTCATCTCCTGAGGGCAAGATATGGAAATGGTAAAATCTCGGTTTGCTAGCTGTAAGAGAGAAGTCGCTGACTGGGTGACCAAAAACTGCCTAAGGATCCACATGTTTGCATTTGCCAAATCAGGGGTTGTTCTTTTACTTATCTTGCTCCACTCCACTGGAAAAAACTCCCTCTGCATAGCCGATCCTACCCCAACCTCCCCAAGTTAAAAAAAACTCTAACAACGTTGCTGTTTTAATTCCACCGTGCCGCTAAGTAGTAGAAAGCAACAAGATACTCATTCAGGAGTTAGTCGCTGCACTATACAAGAGCCAAAATACAAATACTGATAAGCTAACTTTTTTATTGTGTTGCCCGACTCTCCAAACCCAGTCTTGAAGGGACTTGGAAACTTGTTGACGAGCTTCAAAGTTTTGTTGTGAGCCATCTCTGACTTCTGTATCCTCCAATATAGCAGCACCAAGTCTGTTTCTCACATTTGGAGACACCTTGGATGTATCACCAAAGTGACCGTGTGGGCCACTGCAAAACTGTCAATGAGTCGAAGCCTGGTTACTGGTTAAACAATTATGGGTAGATGAATCATGGTCAAGGCATGCTGAGAACTGGATCAGGATACCAAAGGAAAGGAGTAAACAGATTGTCACTGGTCACTGGTAACTGGTCAGCTGTTGCTTTGGACTTGCTTTGGAGTGGCATTGGTGCTTCCTGGACTTCAGTTTGATGATGATGCTTGACTAAAGTCCAATTTTAAGATGCTCCTCAGGTAGTAGCGATGATAAGCTTTTACAGGAACTAGCTAAAATGTACTGCCATTCGGCTCACCCTCTAACAACAGGCATATATTTATTGGGCTAATACAATGTCACCTGGATCATTTTGCTGTGGGGCTTCTAAAATGGTGATGTTGTGGTTGAAAGGTAACTACAGAGGCTTGCTCATAAGTTCTCAAAGATTCTTCTGGAGTGTGCCAAAGGATGAGAATGGTGATCAAGAAGACGTTGTATCCTTATGCACCTGTAAGTTGCTTCCACATGCTTTTCCATGTGTGGGACCTTTTGGTGCTTCACATCTGTGAGCGGAGGTGTGCAGGAGTATGGGGCTGCCTTACGGAGTACAAAGCATAATGCGGTAGCATGTTGGTACCAGTAGCGTGTAATATATTACTTGTCTGCTGTGTGGTGTGAGGCAGGTGCTGCTCTGTCTTTCTGATGCACAAAAGTGGATATAAGGCCTTCCTCTCTCTAGCCCCACCCAAAGATCTGATCACATAGTTGATGGTTCAGACTGGAGGCAGACAGCCCTTGGGATGCAGACTATTTTTTTAGTTGAGGGGCGTGGTGTATTTAGGTGGTAGATAACCTTAATATGCTGAGTTTCGGTTGTCAGCTATTTGGCCTGTCAGAGTTAGTGCACACTATCGTCATGCAAGTATGCCAAGGCCAGGCCTGTCATTTTAAGCACAGCCAGAGCCCATCTCTTTTGAGAGGGACTTACAGCACTCTCTCTCTCTGTTGTGCCAGGGCCTAGGTGATTGAGAATTTGCTGTTTCATTTTACCATTGTCCTTCATGAGGGGTTACTTCGAATTTCTCTTGCAAGAAGAGGTGAAGGCAGGGGCCTGAGGATTAAAGCAGTCAGTAAGGCGCAGCCTTGTAGAGCGATGTGCATAGTGATGCAGTGTCTTGGAGTTTGCCTTTGGGTGCTGGAAGCTTTCTGCAAAGGAAAAGGGCTTTGACTCAAAGACACCATCCTTTCAAAATGAATGCATGTCTTTGTGTGATAAAACAATAATGTGTGTAGCTGCTGCCAGAGCCTTCCGGAGCATGGGCTAGTCTCCTGGCTCTTGAGCAACTCAAGGTGCAGCAATGTGTCAAATCAAATGGCGTTTTACTCCTCATGGGGCTTTCTTTTCACTTCTTGGGAAGCCTATCCAGTGTCTGTAAGTAGGGGTTAATGTAGTTCTCCTGCACTGATGGAGAAGATGCTGATAGACCTCACTCAGCAGGCAGATTGACTGGGGCACACCTGATATGTAGGAATGAGAATGCAAGTGGTGTTGGGCTTGGAGCAGGTTCAAGTATCTGATGCATGACCTCGTTTGCAGTTCAGCGTGTGTATAGATTTACTCATCAATTTCATTTGGTCATGTCCCATTGAACTTTCAGTGGCTGTATTGGTTTCTTTAGCACTGCTTCTGCTGTCTTCTTCTCTCTAGCTTGTCTGTACACCTTAGGCAGGGAAGGAGTTGGTGGTTGGGTGGTAATGTGTTGACAAGCGTTGGAGTGCCATGCACCTCAGGGCCATGGTTTTATCAATCTATGTGCTAGTGAGGCAAGTGTGCAGCTCCTCATTATTATTCTTGGAACCCAATGATGAGCGGCACCCATTACTGGCAGCTCTAGAAGGCTGGGAAATGCCGTTGGTAACTGCCCTTCTCCTCTCAGTCTCGTTGATGGTCCAGAGGGATGGGCTGGCAGCGGTAGAATTTGGGTGCAGCATATCCCCTTTTCTCCATTGTACTTCGACTCGTGATGAACAGAGCAGTTGTTACAGTATGACACCCACCAGAGGGGGGCAGTAACACAATCAGCCATGGCAGAAAGGGCTGCAAGTCAATGCTCATCTGTGCCCAAGACAGTCAAGGTAGAGGCAAGCTGAGTGCTTTCTGGGGTGAAGGAGCGGGACAACGCATAGAACACATTTGGGGTCTGACAACCCAACCCACCTGCAACTGATGAGTGCCTTTAGTGTTGGTGAGTGGAGGGTTCCGTTAGAGGCAGTTTTCAGAATGTCATTGTCTTCTATTTTTATCGGGATGATAAGATTTCTTTGTGCAAAGAGACAGGCTGAAGTCTCAACATAGAGGCGTAATATGTGGTCAGGATGGGGGACGGATGCCATGAGCAGCATACTGTCCTCATGTCCCGTTGTTGTGTGGCTGTGTTTTTTCAGTGGCAATGGGATGGTTCTGGCAGTCGGTTCCTCCCTTGCTGGAGTGAAGCGGCATACCCTTTTTGGTCTGGGGAGTGTAGAGACCATGGACAATCTCTGCAACAGGCAGTCACCTCCAGTAAAGTCAGAACTGCACCTCTGAAGTATGAGAGGTGGTCAGAATCAGCGCCACTCTCCCTGTCAGTGTGGAACCCACTCTTACAGGAAGGGTGAGCCCTGTGCAAGACTGGTGAGTGCTCTTCTCACTTAATTTTACCCTCAGTCTTCGGTTCGCTTACCCCATTGACATCTGATTTAGGATTTGGGCAGCCGGAAACGGGGATAGTTCTTCTCTACCTCTAGGTAGTGTGAAGGGAGGCCTTATTGATGGTGACAAAAAGCTAGTGACAGTAAGTAAATCACTTCAGCTGGTGGCAGATCCCTTCTGCAGTGGTGTGTGCTTCCCGCTGCCAGCAGGGAAGTGGGTAGTGGCCGGGCCATTCATGAGGCCTCGTTGAACCAGGGATAATCTGTGGAAGGGATATGATGAAGATGCTTGGACATAAGAACAATTTTCCACCAAAGTATGGGAGCCAGCAAACGATAAAGAAGGGTGCCAGATCAGTGCTGGGCATTCTCTTTTTGGTTTTTGCATCAACGTCCAAAGTCTGCGTCATGGTTGCTGGTGAGCAGGATATCCGAAAAAGTCAAATTGTCTGTGTCTGGCCTCCACATGATGTGTTCCGTCTACACTCAAGCCCTTAATGAGATCACATTTTCATTCTAGCAATAATTGATGATAGGTTCTTTTTTGGCTTCCCCAAGTCATCACTGCCTTCAACCACCTCAGACTGCAGACCACTGGGATTCAACCTGAGTGCTCACTTTGTAATTGGAAGTAAAATGCCTAGTGCTTGATTTTTTTTTTTTTAAGTAAATCTGACCCAGAAAAGTGAAGATACAAGCCTAGATTGGCAGAGTGAAGAGTGAACAAATGTGTGACATTCTGGACATCCTCATCTAGTGCCTCTCTCCTCACCCCTCTATTCTGTTTTGAGGGCCATTCCTCCCTGAGTGCGGATATATTTCCTGCTTTCCAGGAGCCTCAGTTCATCTTGTCTGTGTGTCCTCTATGCATTTTTCATTTACTCTGGCACCCTGGCAAGTCTATGGTTCATCTATGTAGTAGAAGCTCTCATCATCTCCCTGCCAACAATAACTAAAACACGTATTATTTTTGTGTGACTGAAGCTTGCACTGCTGCTTTATTCCCTGCTCTACAGTACCATTTCAGATTGTGCATGTGAGGTTTGCACTACTTCTGTCTATGTGGTGTCTGGACAGTCCATTGCATTGAATCTTGAGAAAACTTTTAACTATAACAATATGAAATGACTTGAACATTGCTACTTGCGTCCACTATAAGGAAAATAAGACTATCTTCGATGGAGGGTATTAAAAAACATTGTTGGCAAAGCCAATCGATTTGACTTTGGCATGGACAAAAGCAAAAAAAAAATGCTTCCTACTGTGCCAACTAAACAAATAGGCTTACTTGCTTTGTATGTACAATGCATGGATGGATTAAGGATTAAATGTATGATAACAGAATGTGCTATGTCCTCCATGCATTTCACTGGAGGTGGAAGGATACATCGTAACAGGCAATAGAAAGGACTAAAATACCACTGTTGATTGATCCAAGATATCATTTAAAATGTCTGAAGCCACTAGCTGAAGCTTCCTGAGCCAAAGAAGTAAATGGCAGAAGGTTTATGAGCCAAGGAAACCAATGGCGGATGGGGCCTGAGCCTCAACCCTTGAGAGTCTATATAGGCAGCACTGTTCAACGTGAACAACACATGCACCATTACTCGTTAAACAAAAGACCGCATGAGCACCAAACGCTTGCCAGTATAGTGTAAGGCATGTGGTTGTCAGAGGGGTATACGGTAAGTAGCTAGAGGGTGATCCAGCGGCCTATAGAAAATATATCATAAACAACGCTACCCAACTTCATAACCTATAAACAAAATTCTACACTAACTTATGGACCCATTTATAAACATGACATATTTGGGCCTACTGAATCAGGTGGTCTGATTAAATCTATATACACATTATTTACAAACTATATACAGTTTTATACATTTGCGGAAAGAATGTTGTCATTATAACAAATCCTAACTATTTAAACGACCACCATTGGCGATGGGATCTAGCTAATAGTAACCTGCACTTCTGAATAACCAAGACCAGCTTGTTTGTCAAAAGTAAGATTTTATTTACTAAATTATGATATTTCAAAATGCAATTTTATAAAAGTAATTTTATTAGCATTAAAGTAAGCAATAATTGAAAAGCTTTATGAGAAAAATACAGTTTAAGCAAGAAATTCAAAGTTTAAGTAAGTATTTAAAGTTTAGCATTTCTAAAGCCTAAGTTCCTAGATAAGCTAGATAAATGTAAAATAAAGTAAAGTTCTTTGAGGATTCTTACGTGCTCCACGCAAAGTCCAGCAGCACTTCACCCTCATCGGAAAGTTAGAAAGCAGCAGCCAGCCCATCCCTAAGGGCATGACTTTTTATACCTTTCTATGCTAGCTAATCTAAGCGAAGGAAAGTTTTCATAAATCCACGATGTCCCATTGGTTGAGAGTGACAAGTGACATGTCACCCACATTTCAAAACTTCCATTAGGTCACATTTCTTAAAGACCATTGTCTTTTCCAAACGTGACTTGGAGCTTCCTTGGATTGCAACAATTGTAAATTAATGTTCTCGCAGCGTTCATTTCATTTCCACGTGTGCCAAGTTAGAGCATACAAAATTGTCCTTTATCACTGGTTTCCGACCTTGGCCACGTCCGACAGAATGATGACAGCATGTCAGATTTGCTTAGTGAATGCAGCTTTGACGAACACTTTTTCAGAATGGGCATCTCGTGACTTTTGCAGAAGTAAAATTCAGCTTTAGCAAACTCGAGCAAACTAGGCCCAAAAGCAGGCAACTTATGCTTTCTAGTAATAAACAAACACAAGAAAAGTATTAATGTAAGAAATAATGTTGATTCTGTATCCACCCTAGGTTTACTAATTAGCTAACCCTCCCGATTAGTCTATTGTTACCTAGCAAATGCAAACAAATAAAGCAGCGTTTATATCTACCAGTCTTCATGAATCCATGAAACTTATGTGCACCTAGAATAGTAGAAATGACACCACATAGACAAGGAAAAGCAAAATAAGCACATGCTTCTTTTAGGTTTGCTGCAGTTAGTAATGACAAAAACGAAAACAACAAATTATTTTATTATTTTGCACGAACAAAAAGATGCAACACTTATGCACGTTTTTGAGCACACATGTTAGTCCCCCCATGTGTAAAGTTTAATCTAGGTTGTATTAGTACGACACATTACAAATCATTAATTTTATTATTCATGTTATGGGAAATGTGACTTTGCGAGTTTAAACAAAATTCTGTTTTCTATCTCGCTCCATCAACACCCTCATCTGGTGATTAACAAATCACCACACTACCACCCAAAATTTTATAATTTAAACTTCCGAGAAAATGATTCAAATTCATTTGTGTCAGTAATCCTATAAACCTGTATCTGCATAATCCTCGGAATTTGCATAACGTTCTCTGTGTAACTCCTGTAACTCAATCTCCCTTTCTTCTTCTTTTCTAAGTTTATAGATTATTTTCTTTTCTTTCAACTGCTTCTTTCTTTTATGCAACAAACAACCTATTTTTGTCAAAATAAAAATGAATACTATTATAATCAAAGGTGCCAAGATCTTGCCAAGAATTGAACTACCAATGTTATGAAACCAATTTTTAATTGCTTGGAATCTTTTTGAAAGTTTCCCTGTAAAATCATCTTCTTCTAAAGGAATTATCTCTGAATGCATTTGAGTAATATTCTTAATGTACATTTCAATGTTCTTACTTTCATCAGGTATATATGTGCAACAATGTTGTACATGTAAAATGCCACAAACTCCTCCCTCTTTTGCTAGGAGTATATCTAAAGCAAGGCGATCTTGAATCACCATTGATCTGATTGCAATTACTTCAACATTCACTAATTGGAATCCATCAGCTGTGTCTGTTGACAATCTGTCAACAATTGTGGACAATTTTCTGATTCTCCCTGCATTTAGGGTTATACCAACAAAAGGTATCACTGCTTGAAAAATATCTCCCAGAACTTCTGTAAAAGTTTCTCTTTTGACTCTATTTACATAATTATGAATTTTGAACAATCCTTCTGAATCTCTGTCAACATGAAACACTTTAGGAAAAACAATTCCCACATAACAAGTTCCATACCAATGGTCTGGAAGGTTGTAGTAGGCTTTGTCACCACAAACAAAATAAATCCCAGGGAAGATTGGATCTTTTCCACCTTTGAATCCCCAACCTCCCAAAATCTGATAAGTATCTTCACAGTTACTTGCACCTACAAAATAATTATCAAAAAGTGTATTATCTCTTCTAATGCAAAGCTTTCCACTAACTGGTTTGTCTATGTGAATTGCAACATTTTCAAGCATTTTGCCATTTAACTTCTCATCCTCTTTCTGCCAAAATTTTGACTTAGTCTGCTTGACTAGTTCATTTCTTTTGTAAATTGCTCTTCTCTCCTCAACCATATTCAAAAATTTCTTTCCTTCAGCACTTAATTTGCAAGTTAGATTATTTTTGTAAGCATACTCATAAGTGAGTTCATTAGTAACAAGGAAAAATTCTCTCATTTGTTTGGCTTTCTTATGCTTATTTAAAGCACCCTCAATCTTTATATTCGCAAAAATCTCGTCAAAATCTGAATAGTAATATTCTAAACGTCCAGTCTGATAAAATAAGCTAGTTAACACACTACATGTTACACCATATGTAAGAGGAAGCATATTGTATGTCACTCCCTCAGAAACAGAAGCAGGTAACTTGACGCAGACATAGCAGTCTTTTGCATCCATTACCTTGACATATTCACTCAAAAGCTTTGTGAATGTATTACTTGAAAAATCACTAATAGATTTATCTTGATGAATGTTAGGTTGATGATCAATAACTTTTGCAGATGCACTATGTTTAGTTTGACTAACTAAAGCTTTGCTTGTCATGTTAACTTTGTGTAATTCTCTATTCATCTCTAATGGGATAATCACAGCTAAAACTAACCAGAGCAGAATTAAAATGAGCAGACACACCAGAGTCATCTTACAGCATCTCTTAAAAACAGAACACTTTGAAGTGCTCTCCTTAACATAAGGCATTTTTGGTTTGTTTTTGCCTCAAATTTAAAAACAAAATTTATTTTAAAATTCTTAAGAAACAAACTCTAATTTATTTATACCCCCCTTTTAAAATAATTTTATTTTTAAAACCCTAAACAAGATTTCTTCGACCTTATGTCATACATAAGATTTCTTCAACTAAACAGTTTTTCTTCGACCTTATGTCAACTAACAAAATTTTCTTCAGCCTTTTGCCAAATTAAATTTTCTGTACTTCAATCATTGTCACTAATTTCCTCTATTTCGTTTTCTTCTTCACTACTACCATAGATGTCAATAACAGGTGGAATTACTAAATAAGTCCACTCAGGAGATTTGTATTTCTGGTTTGGTCTTATTATTCTTTTTCCTTTTCTCGACACCACTTCAATTTTCCTTCCAACTTTCACTTCCTTTCCAGGACTCTTTTGACTACTGATTTCTTCAACTTGCTCTTTAGGTTTCTTGAGAAACCTGACTCTCAATCTTCCACCAGGCCAGTAGTCTGCTTTTCTCACATATTTCTTCTTTGGTTCAGAAGCATTTGATTCTGATTTCCAAGCCCTTTTCTTTCTGTTTTCACTTTCACCATCCACGTCACTTTCTTCAGTTTCGTAGTCTGAAATTTCAATCGACTCAGGAACTTCTCTATTCGGCAGTTTCACTCTTTCAGGAACACTCTTCTGATTTCCAATACTGGTACTTGGTAATTCGTCTTCTTCCTCTTCTTCAATTACCTCCAATTTCCCAGATTTTGGATTTCTGTTCCTTACTCCAGAGCTTGTTTTCTGCTTTTCGATACTCTCCTGGTCTGAAACTTCTTTTTGTTCTGCTTCTCTTTCTTCAACAGAAACAACTGAATCCTCAGTTATCTTTCCTTTTAACAGATTCTCTTCACCTTCAGAATCTATTTCAATAATTTCCAAGTCTTTTCTTGTCAAGTTTCCATTCACAGGCACAGGTTCCAGATGTCGACTTCCCTGTCGATCTTCAGAATCTGGATTTATTTCACCTTCTACTTCAGAATCAGAATCATCTGTAGTATCGCTTTCAACATCAGAACTCTCAGGAGTTGGTACTGGAATAGTATGACTAGGATGAATCCAACGTTTCAATCCTTTACATTTTACAGCATTAGTAGTGATCAAAATTATTTGCCTAGGTTTCTGCCATCTAGGAGCCAGACAATTTCTTCTCCGATGTACTTTTGTTCTGACCCAATCACCAGGCCTCAGGTCATGTGTCAAAACTTTTTCATTTGATTGTGCTTCAGTTCCCACCTGATTAGACACAGAAGTCACTATATCAGATAACCTTTTACAGTAATCCAAAATAGCACTGTCATTTATGCTCAACAGTTTACCTACAGGTACAAAAGCTTGTCTCATAACTCTTCCCATTAAAATTTCATGAGGACTCAAACCTGTCTTTTTATCTGGTGTACTTCTTAATGACATCAAAACAAGTGGAAGAGCATCTGTCCACTTTACACCTGTTTCAAGACACATTTTTCCAATTCTGTTTTTAATTGTTCCATTAATCTGTTCAACTACTCCAGATGCCTCTGGTCTGTATGCACAGTGTATCTTCTGCTCAATGCTCAAAGCTTCACAAATTAACTTCATCAGTTTGTTATCAAAATGGCTTCCTCCATCACTCTCAATAGTGACTGGAAAACCGTACCTTGGGATAATTTCTCTGAGCAATAGTTTTGCTACTGTAATTGAATCACAATGTCTTGTAGGAAATGCTTCTACCCATCTTGAAAATAAACAAACAATCACAAGAACATATTTTAAGCAATTGTGTAAGGGCATTTCAATGAAGTCCATCTGTAACCTGGTAAAGGGACCACCCTCTCGACCAATTATTCCTGTCCCCACCACTGATTTTCTGTTTGGATTCATTTGTTGGCATGATAAACACCTTTGACAACAAGATTCTGCAATTGTTCTGAATTTAGTATTGAACCAAGTTTCTCGGAAAAGTCTAATCATAGAATCTCTTCCAAGATGTGCTGGACCATGATATAATCTGGCCATATCAGCAATCAAGCAATTTGGTGAGACCACTCTGCCATCTTTGTAAACCCACACTCCATCTTCGTCACGTGGTCTACAATCTGATCTTAACCACAGATCTTTTTCCTCATCATCTGCTTCATTTTGTAAGTCTCTAATCTCATGCCATGTTTCTACTACCGTTGTTAGCATTAATGAATTTGAATCAGTTTCTTTACTTCTTTCCCGATTGTATGCATAACCTTTTCTTGCACAAAATTTTGCCGTTTCATCAGCAAAGGCATTGCCTTTTGAGATATAATCGATTCCTTTAGTGTGCGCTGCACATTTGACAATTGCGATTTCTTTCGGCAATTGTATTGCTTCAATTAATCTTCTAATGAAAACTGCATTTTTAATTGGTGACCCTGCTGATGTCATATAGCCTCTCTGAGACCAGAGTTGTCCATAATCATGCACAACTCCATACCCATACTGACTATCAGTAATGATGGTAACTCTTATATCCTTAGATATTTCACATGCACGAATTAAAGCAATCAATTCAGCCACTTGTGCTGAACGAACTCCTTCAAGACATGATGCTTCTTCAACATCTGCAACTGTACAGACTGAATATGAGGCTTTCAAGACACCTCCTTCTGATCTCAAACATGAGCCATCTACAAAGTAGACAAAATCTGATTCTGATAAAGGTCTATCTTTGATGTCTTGTCTTGGTTTAGTGCAAAATTCCATAACATCTAAACATTCATGTTCTATTTCAATGTCATCAATGATCTCAGAATCAGGCAGTAATGTAGAAGGATTCAAATTCAAACATCTTGAAATCGAAACATTATCTGCTCCTAGTATGATTTTCTCATACTTTGTTAATCTGCTGCTTGTCAAATGTTGAGTTTTACCTCTTGTCAGCAATATTTCAACTGAATGAGGCACAAAAACTTTTACAGGAAATCCCATAATGATTCCTTCACTCTGCTCAAGACTAACACTTGTAGCTGCAACTGCTTTCAAGCAACCTGGTAATGCTTTTGCAATGGGATCAAGAACTGCAGAGAAGTATGCAATAGGTTTCTTTAGATTTCCATGTCTCTGAAACAACACAGACAATGCACATCCTTCTCTCTCACTACAATACAGTTCAAAATCTTTCTCATAATTTGGCATACCTAAAGCAGGAGCTTGGCATAAGCTCTTTTTCAAGTTCTCAAAAGATTCCATCTCAACTTCATTGAGAATAATTGGATCTTTTACATCAGACTTTGTCAGTCTCTGTAGTGGTTTTGCGATTACTGAAAATCCACTTATCCATTGTCGACAGTAACCAACCATTCCTAAGAACATTCTGACCTGTCTCTGTGTCCTTGGAGGTTGCATTGCTTGAATCATTTTAATTCTCTCAATTGTCACTTGCCTTTTTCCCTTTGCAATTCTGTGACCAAGGTATTTTACTTCTTGTTTGCAAAATTGTAATTTTGCTGGGGACACTTTATGTCCCTCTTCTGCAAGGCGATTTAACAGTATTATTGTGTCTGTCACACAATTTTCTCTTGTCTTTGCAGCTATCAACAAGTCGTCAATATACTGCACCAATGTAGACCTACCAGGTAAGTCCAGGTTTTCTAAAGATCTTTTTAACAACTCATTAAAGATTGAAGGACTCTCTGTATAGCCCTGAGGGATTCTACACCATCCGAGGGTCCTACCTTGGAATCTGAAAGCGAAGATTTCATAACTGTCTGGATGTAAAGGAACAGTAAAGAATGCATTGCAAAGATCAATGACAGTGTACCATTCAGCATCATGTGGAATCTGGTACAGAATTACTGCTGGATTTGGAACCACAGGACAACATGGAACAATGATTTGATTAACCTTTCTCAAATCCTGTACGATCCTAAATGCTCCATTTGACTTTTTGACTCCCATAATTGGTGATTTACAAGGACTACTCTCCATTTCTTTTAATACACCTTGTTTGATTAATTTTTCAATTATGGGCATAATACCTTCGATTGTTTCTGCTTTCATTTTATACTGTGGAATATTAGGAAATTCTATTCCTTGTTTCAATGTCATTTTTACTGGATCTACGTTTTTCATCAGACCCATCTCATTTCCAGTAAAATCCCATATATCAGATTTCACTGTTTCCTTGAGCTCTTCAGGCAAATCTTTCTTTTCAAATGCAGGAAACAATTTTGTTTCTTCTGCTTCCATCATCATCATTGTCATTCTGTATAAACCATCTTCCTCCATTGTTTGTAATTCAACTCCATCAGGAGAACAATATATTCTGCAATTCATTTTACACAGAATATCTCTGCCTAATAAATTTACTGGACTACTATTACAAACCACAAATCTGTGTTTGTCTCTATAATTTCCAATTTCAACTGGAACTGGATCAGTTAAATCAGTTTTAATTTGTTGATTGCTTACTCCAACAACTTGGATGGTATCCCCAGAGAGAGGTAGGTTTTCAATTTCCACTGATCTAACAGTAGAACGGGTAGCACCAGTGTCCACTAGAAAAGTGATGTCTACATCATTAACTTTCCCGTTTACAAATGGACCGGACTGGTCAAACCTCAAGAGTGGCTCCAACAACACACTCTTCCTCCTCTCTCGGGCACCGTCAGCAATAATCATCAGAATCACTGTCTTGGCTTTCTGTTAACAAAAATTGTTGTGAAGCATTTTGCATTTGCACTCTTTGTTGCTTTTGCTGTTTTTGCGGTTTTGTTACCTGTTCATTTCCCTGAAATCCCACACTTGAATTATATTTTTGAACTCCCCCACAATTCGGAAATGGTGGTTGTGGCAATTGATCCTGACGGTTATTCACCTGTTGCTGTTGCTGTCGCTGAATGTTTAACTCGTTTAACCCCTGTTGCATCTGTAGCTGTTGCTGCAGGTCAACACCATTCTGCATCTGTGGATTTAATAAGGGATTCTTTAAGTTTTTAGGAGGTTTAGGACACTCGTCTCTCCAATGTCCAAATTCGCCACAATTAAAACAAGGTAATCTTTGTTTCAACTCCTCAATTTTTGGACTAAATTTTCTCGGAAAAATATTACGTTTAAGCTTTCCTTGTATTTGGTTCGTGTTTCCAGTTTGAACAAAATTTGTGTTCTTATTACCCATGCTGGCAATTTGTTGCTCAGCCACTTTTACCTGAGCCCACATGGCTTTCTCTTTGAGCTTCTTTTGTCTCACCTCCAACTCATCACTGCAATACTTAGCTTTTCTCAGAATATCATCCACAGAAAGTGATTGCCATCCTACAATGCTATTCCTGATCATGTCTGCAATTTCAGGTTTTAGTCCATAAACGAATCTATAGACAAAATGACTCATATCCTTTTCATCTAATTTTTCATAGCCACTGTATTGTTTAAAAATTAACAGTAACCTCTCATAAAAAGAATGAACTGATTCTTTTGTTTCCTGATTTGTCCTTTCTATTTTAACCCAATCAACTTCTTTGGGTGGAATTTTGTTTTTCATCCAAACAATCACTTTTTCGTAAAAATCCATTACAAGAGGATTTGGAGCACCTGTTTCTTTGATTCGCTCAGGTTCTGTTTTTGGCCAACTTATTGATATTTTACATTCTGTCCAAAGATCTGATGGAACGACAATGTCGAAAAATCCATCTAAATCAATCCACAGAACTTTTGAGACTTTGATAAACCTATCCACTTGTCTATACCACTCTACTGGTTTCTCCCTCAATTTCGGAAAGTCATTTGTAAATAACAGTATGTCCTGTCTCGACCAAGGGACATGAACATATCCTCCACCTGCAATCTCTCTCATTGGAAATTGTTTTGATAATTTTTCCAATCTTTCATCTTCCTTCTTTTTCGTCCATTTCACTCTCCACTTATTGAGTTCTCCCAGCTTTTTGATGTAAACAATCAAATCTTTTATATGTAATATTCTTCCCATTGAGTTCAAACTCTCAATATCGCTTTCTGAAAAGTCTAGTCTGTAATGCTTTGCAAAATTCTTTTGTTTACTCACATCAATTTCAAGTTCCGCTGCTAGTTCCTCTAACTGATCATATTTATTTTTAGTTTTCCACTGAATACTTTTACAAATGAACAGTAGTTCATCATCTCGATAATAATTCAAACTATCTGGACCAATTGTTCCAATTATTAATTCTTCAATATTTGCTTTTAATTTAGCCACATCAAGTTTCGGAGTGGTCACCCTGGCTTCAGGACTCCCTACATCTGAAATAGCACCCATTGGTGTTTTTGGAGATAAATCCTCATTAAAGGTTAAATCTGGCATTCTCGATTTCGAAGAGTTTATTTCAGATATATCTGAGTAAAATTTTTCAGCAACCCTTTGAATTTCTGCATTTAAAGGAATAGTTAACCCTGTCTTGTTTGGTTCTCTTTGGTCAAATATAGGCTGAACAGGACCAATTGTTACTGGAACTGTCACAGCTTCCATGCTTTTTGTCATTCGTCTAATTAATTCTTCCTTAGATTTTAAGTATTCAGCAGAATCAGCTGTCTCAATATTTCTTGTTTCCCTTGCATAGTCTTTTGGAGCTTCCCTTGCTCTTGGAGTCATTGTAAAATGTCTACCTTCATTTCGAGCATTATCAAATTCTGGCCTTCTAGGAGTTTCAATAATTTCACAATTATTTGGATAAAGTTTAGGAGTTTCATTAATTGGAGGTGCACTCGGTGAAGTTTCAGTAGAAACCACCGGAGTAGACCATGACCTAGGAGGTCTCAAAGGCTGATTCTTTCTAGCTGTAGTGTATATTTCTTCCATAACTGCATCTTCGGATTCACTTTCTATAGATTTCCCAGCAGGAGTACCCATAACCATTTCCTGTATTAAATACAATCCTTCACTCATGTTTCCCTGCCTCCACATTCTCAACCTGTCTTCATGAGTATCTCTTCTCCAAGCTGGAGGTTTAGAAGGTTTTTTAATTCCACTAGCTTCTCTTTGTAACTGATACATCTCATCTTCCCACTCAACTAAAGCTTCAAATTGAGTTGGTCTCGGTTTTGGAATGAGAGCATTCATTTTCTCTCGTAAATTTCTCAAGACTTTTACATTAAATGAACCATCATCAGGCCAAGTTAAAACACCGTCGTTCTTTGTATAGCGTTTCCAGCTATCAAACCATAAAACAGTATGATATCCATATTCACCTTCCATGTACGCTGCAGGTGTTTTATACTTATGAAGTAATTTACCACCTCGCGTTTCGATTTTCTTGTCAGGTGAAAATAAATTTTTACATTTCTGAAATAATGTTGGCTTTTTCTCAACATGTTTAAAATGATAACTCATTTTTAAGAGTTAAATTTAATTCGCAAAATCGTTCGTAAAATATTTCCGGGATGTTCCGCAAAGCAACCAATCCGTGCGCGAAACACACTAACAAACCAATGACAGTTGAGCTACGTCACTTTTCTGCTCAACTAATAAAAATTGAGTTTTTCTGAAGGACCAATCAGCTTACAGGTCGTCAGAAACTCAAGAACCAATCAGAGTACAGTCTGTGACGTAGGTTATCCAATCCCAGCGCGGCTCTGTGACGTACACAGCAGCTGCGGTTTCTCGCTTCTCACTCCTAGCGCTTACCCCTCCTTCACAAAATCTTTTCACAGCGCCATTTTAAGAACACTTTTCAGTGTAAATTAATTCTTAAACAATGACAATAAGGACTCATCTGTTTGTTTCACTATTTAGGATAGTTTACATACATTCAAGTATCCACACTTCGGAATAGTCGGCGCTATTCACACTAAGGATAATTCTCAATTGTCAGTAGAGTAACTCTTACCCCACCCTTCTAACACGTAAAATTATGAACTCGTTTTCCTCTGAACGCACCGCGAAGTGACAGTTCTAAGAGTTCCACTTGAACATAAATTACAAATCAAACTCGCACTTTCACACGGAAAAATCCCTAAATTCGAACACACATGAAATCCGTACAGGACTCTCACCTGTTTATAGAAATCATGCACCGTTAGCAAAATAACGACGTTATCCGTACAGGACTCTCACCTGTTTATAGATATAAAACATGTATCCCTACAGGACTCTAACCTGTTTATAGATAATCATGCACCGACGCTACTCTGCCCTTCACTCAAGCTCGGATATAACTAATACTCTTATCACAGTGAGTTTTATGGAAGGCGCTTTGTCCCTATTCTCATGCTGCTCTAATTTCTTAGAAAACCCTCACTATACAAGATTCACACCTAGCCCTAACACTGTGCTGCACGGCGACAACACTATGGTACACGGCGATACCAATCGTGATACTCGGCGATATCACTGCAAACAGAACAGATGACTTGCGTGACTAATTTCTCGCCACACAATCTATACCGGTATAGCTTACAGATAGCACGAAAAACAAACTCAACATGTGTTAAAACATCGATCCTATTTCCATACCATAACACTTTAGTAACCCTTAGCAACCAACATATTACCTTGGTTACCCTTAGCAACCATCAATTTCTGCTACCAGAGAATTGATCCAGCGGCCTATAGAAAATATATCATAAACAACGCTACCCAACTTCATAACCTATAAACAAAATTCTACACTAACTTATGGACCCATTTATAAACATGACATATTT
Organism: Lissotriton helveticus; assembly: GCF_964261635.1. Lineage (NCBI taxonomy): Eukaryota > Metazoa > Chordata > Amphibia > Caudata > Salamandridae > Lissotriton > Lissotriton helveticus. Next base: position 1,768,258,614 of record NC_136059.1, on the reverse strand, counting down.
GGGCCTACTGAATCAGGTGGTCTGATTAAATCTATATACACATTATTTACAAACTATATACAGTTTTATACATTTGCGGAAAGAATGTTGTCATTATAACAAATCCTAACTATTTAAACGACCACCATTGGCGATGGGATCTAGCTAATAGTAACCTGCACTTCTGAATAACCAAGACCAGCTTGTTTGTCAAAAGTAAGATTTTATTTACTAAATTATGATATTTCAAAATGCAATTTTATAAAAGTAATTTTATTAGCATTAAAGTAAGCAATAATTGAAAAGCTTTATGAGAAAAATACAGTTTAAGCAAGAAATTCAAAGTTTAAGTAAGTATTTAAAGTTTAGCATTTCTAAAGCCTAAGTTCCTAGATAAGCTAGATAAATGTAAAATAAAGTAAAGTTCTTTGAGGATTCTTACGTGCTCCACGCAAAGTCCAGCAGCACTTCACCCTCATCGGAAAGTTAGAAAGCAGCAGCCAGCCCATCCCTAAGGGCATGACTTTTTATACCTTTCTATGCTAGCTAATCTAAGCGAAGGAAAGTTTTCATAAATCCACGATGTCCCATTGGTTGAGAGTGACAAGTGACATGTCACCCACATTTCAAAACTTCCATTAGGTCACATTTCTTAAAGACCATTGTCTTTTCCAAACGTGACTTGGAGCTTCCTTGGATTGCAACAATTGTAAATTAATGTTCTCGCAGCGTTCATTTCATTTCCACGTGTGCCAAGTTAGAGCATACAAAATTGTCCTTTATCACCGGTTTCCGACCTTGGCCACGTCCGACAGAATGATGACAGCATGTCAGATTTGCTTAGTGAATGCAGCTTTGACGAACACTTTTTCAGAATGGGCATCTCGTGACTTTTGCAGAAGTAAAATTCAGCTTTAGCAAACTCGAGCAAACTAGGCCCAAAAGCAGGCAACTTATGCTTTCTAGTAATAAACAAACACAAGAAAAGTATTAATGTAAGAAATAATGTTGATTCTGTATCCACCCTAGGTTTACTAATTAGCTAACCCTCCCGATTAGTCTATTGTTACCTAGCAAATGCAAACAAATAAAGCAGCGTTTATATCTACCAGTCTTCATGAATCCATGAAACTTATGTGCACCTAGAATAGTAGAAATGACACCACATAGACAAGGAAAAGCAAAATAAGCACATGCCTCTTTTAGGTTTGCTGCAGTTAGTAATGACAAAAACGAAAACAACAAATTATTTTATTATTTTGCACGAACAAAAAGATGCAACACTTATGCACGTTTTTGAGCACACATGTTAGTCCCCCCATGTGTAAAGTTTAATCTAGGTTGTATTAGTACGACACATTACAAATCATTAATTTTATTATTCATGTTATGGGAAATGTGACTTTGCGAGTTTAAACAAAATTCTGTTTTCTATCTCGCTCCATCAACGGCACCAGTGATCATGGTCCATCACAGAAGTGACCTTGGTGTGTCTGAGTTTGATGAAGGACCAGTACCACCTGCGGGAGATACATTAGATGCACCTGAGCGGGCAGTACACTCAAGTACCAAATCCCTATGTTGGTAGCCTTCTTTCAAAGATCTCATCAAGTTGAGCATGCCCACTAAAATAAATAATTTTGTTTGATAAAAAAAAGGGCAGTGAAAATAATTGCATGCAGTATTAAGAGAATTTGGCAATCTGATCTGTGAGTTGTTTTCCTAGTAACACAGGCTTTGTAACCCTTTGAGGGCTCAATTACACCAGTGCTTCAGCATGAAACGAAGGGGATGACAGATATCACTCAATATCTTGTGCATTGTCATCAGCCGTAGGTTTTAAGTTTTCCTTTACAGCGTTAGCACAAGCTTTTCTTTTATGTCATCAAGGGCTTTATGTGTGCCTGTGGTTTCCAGTGCTAACTAAGGACCAGCACTTATTTCTCAGGGCCGGGTCAACACGCGATATTGGCTGTTCACCAAGTTCACATGGGTCTCCCTGGTGTAGAGCTGATATCACATGTTACTGTGTGCGTACAATATTTCAAATTGAAAGCTGCGGTTGCCCACCTTATGAGGTACACACACACCGCCAGAAACTGCCTGGATCCCTGCCTCATCATAAGTTATAGGCAGTGCTTTAAATGGGAAAAAAATAGTGCAGGTACTCCTTTAAATGTGGCGAGTGGGCGGGGCTAGGGGCAGGGCTAAAGGCAAGATATGCAAAGTTTATTGGCTTATATACTAGTTGCAGCACACACGCGAAATGTCTTTCTATAAACAAATCAGGTTAATTCGTTCTACAAAATGAAAGTCAAACAGTTATTTTAACCTTTCCTTATTTTGTAGTATTTCTCTCACAAAAACACACACACTCAAGCAAGCAAACAGACACACATAAGCAGACACTCACACAAAAGAATCAGGTGGGATTACAGCCCTTTTAACCTCCCATGGCTTTTCTAATTGTGCTGTCACTAGGCTGCCTCGATTCCTTGCAACACAGCATGACGGCGAACACTGGGATATCATGCAAATGAACCCACGCTAACTAGTTCAGTGGGGGCTCAGGGCTATAAAAGTGATTTGGCTGAACAAAGAGACAGGCTACTACCACTAGAGGTCAATCCGCCTACCATAAGTACCGGTAGTCTCCACGGCCGTAAAGAAGTGCCGGTACTCAGGGAGATACAAATAAGAAGTGCCGATACTCAGTACCGGTGAGTACCGGCCCATTTAAAGCACTGGTTATAGGTCACTCCACTCAATCAAGCGCTACCAATGATGCCCGCTTGACAAAATATATTATTAGCCGAGCCCTGTCAATCCTTCGCCGCATCATCAAGTGTGTGTCCCGAGTCCGTGTCCAGACCAATGATCAGTGTTTTCACCCACGGCCACTGCAGCATACCGCACAGCTGCAGCACTAATAATCAGCCGATGACAGAAGAAGCAAGAAGTGTGTCACGCACAAGGCCTCATAATAAATAATTAGTGATTTGTAACAAGATGTTAGTAGTAGTATGTGAATTGTGAAGTAAGTATGGAACGTCAAATCTATGCTACGTTGTATTTTGCATCATTGAGCAGTAGGTGGGGACTCACCATATATTTGCTTGGAATTTCCCAGAGTAGAGAGCCCCAAGTTCTTTTGCACATTGTGTGTATTATTTATTTAGCCCTCCCCCCGTTTTAAGTCACTCTTCGCACACCACCTCTGCCCTGGAAGGATGGCAGGACATGTTCCTCTTGCAGGCGCCAGACATCGGGCACTGCCTGCTCGCCCCCCTCTCTTGAGCTTGATTCGAAGAGACTTGCGCTCAATTTGTCTCAAATGTACTCAGCGCTCCCTCCTTTCTATCTGCTTTCCCCTCTGTCATTCGGAAGCAGTTACCCCTAGGGGAAATATGACAGCTTCCCAACAGGCCTCTGAAAGGCTAAAAGAGCTGGGAAAGAGTCAGTCGGGTATTACATCTCTCATCACACAACTTAATACTGATTGTATGGGCCTTGGAAAAATCAGGGGTTGATCAGGGGTTGACCTGTCAGTGACAGGGCTACAAGAAGTCAGCTCATGTTACATAGGATTGGCAGATCCCTACTGCAATTTCATTAACCTCAAATATTAGCTAGAAAGCCCTACGGTTACTGCCTGGCCCAAAATGTTATTTCTGGAATCGAACAGTTCCCCCCCTACAAGGGCCTTGTGTCGCTTCACTTGAAAGCCTCATTATGTAGAAAGCAAAGGGCAATTTTCACTGCCTCAGTCCCAGATGAGGGCATGGGAGGAGAACAGTCGAGCTCGGCCAGGGAGCCATGACTCTTCCTTTGGCTGAATAAAGCCACATCATCCGGCCTGACTCAGGGGCTGCGCGTATAGGTAGAAAGCAGCAACAACATATCTGTCTATAAAGTCATGGCTGATATAAATTAAGCACATCTTGTTTGCAAATAAGGTGAAAGAAGTGCAGAGTTTCTGGACCTGAGGCTGTCAAACGTGTTTGAGGAATACTGTCTGCTGAGAATATTGTGCCCAGAGCTTGGCCATTAAGACAAGTAGATCATTTAAGGCCTCAGGTAAGAGTCTATCAAATTTATTGCACTTGAAAGTGTTATTTTCTTGAATTCGCTGTCCTTGAGGTGGACTGGCCTGCATGGAAATTGAAAGACTTCATGATGGATCAAAATGGAACAAGATGGAAAAATTGTGACAAAGGGATGAGAAGGAACGTGCAAGAGTAAGATAAAGTGGCCGGTATAGTTTCGGAGGTGGATTAAAAAGGCATGAGGTGGAATCATGAGTATGCAGCCTTCAACTCTTCCTTTGAACTCATAAAGAAAGCTACATAAGCACTTTTCAAGGTATGTACATTGGTATGGATTTGAGCTTGCTGCAGATAATATGTGTTTCAATACCAGGGGAAGCAACAGGAAATATCCAGCCCAGTAGCCCATAAAACGGATGTATGATGGTACAACGCGGTATAAAACACCGCAGACCATCACAACGCAGGTTTTACAATAAAAGTCGTTACAACGACTTGCGTTGGAGGGCGCTGGATTTAGGAGTAGTGTAATTTACTATTCCAACTCCAGTCTACATACAGTAGGGAAGGTGTTGGATAGTAAATTACACTATTCCTTGTCCTTGAGCGCCCTCCAGCGCAAATCGTGGTAACGACTTGCGTTGTGAAACCCGCGTTGTAATGGCACTGCGGTGTCATTACTGCGTCGTAAAGGATGTTTCCCGAATAAAACACTCCCACAAACAGCCCAAAAAACGGCCCACACATTGACCTGTCAGCCCAGCCCATCTTTCACTACCTATTTACCCTATAGGCCAGTCCGACCCTGGTAGCATTGGCGTTCTGCATACTGACATTCAGTAGCACAGCAGGTAAAACTTTGAGACCCAGCACTTAGGGGCAGATTTACAAGCCCCTTGCGACACTTTTGTGCAGCCGTTGCACCACTTTTGTGACACAGCGGCGGTGCAAACAATGTGGCCAATTTACAACGTGACGCATCTAGGGAGATGTGTCACGTTGTAAAGCCCTGCGTCACATTATACCTGTGTCAGGTATAATGTATGCAGGGTGGCCGGTCCCACGCAGGAGAGCCTCGTAAAAGTGACAAGATTTCACTGCACCACTTCATGCACGCCACTTTGTCAAAACCTTACGCCTGGTTGAAGCAGGCGTAGGGAGCGAAGCAGTACAATAAGTATAGGTCTCAACATGTATTGCTGGAGTTGCGTCGTGCGCGTGACACAACTCCAGCAATGGATGACTTTTGGGACAACAGGTGCTCCAGAATTTGTGACCCATCTGTCAATCCTTGCGCCATGGTGTGCCGTATTTTAAATACGGTGCATCCATGGTGGCAAGCGCAAGGGTATTGTAGGCTGGCGCAGGGAAACTGAAGTATCTCTACAGATGTGTCAGTTGCTTGCAAATCTGCCCCTTATTGTTTTACAAATTAAGCACTGAGCTAAACCATGTCTTGAGGACTCAGAAAAACCGATCTCTCTTTCTCTCTCTCTGTCTCTCTTTCTCTCTCTCTCTTTCCCTCGCTCTCTCTTTCTATCTCTTTCTATTTCTCTCTCCCGCCATAACACTATTTTCCTCTCACTTGCTTTCCATCTGTATTTGTCTTTCACTCTCACTTGCTCTCTCTCTCTCTCTCCTCCTCTACTTCTTTCTTCTTTTCTTTCTCGCTGTGTACTTTCTGTGATAAACAAATGCCGTTTTATGTTTGACCCGTATCACATCATCCTACTGGCCATATAAGCACACTACTTCTGAGTCCCTAACGTTTGCCTTGAAGTGAGGGATCCATCTCTTCACTCTGCAGGTGACAGGCGTGCCTTTTTGCATGAAACGTTGAGTACCACTTGTTTCCCCATATTGAATATTAATATTTCATGATGCACTTTAAAGCAAGTCGTATTGATTAAACTTAAACTGGTTCAGCAGCGGCCTGGTTTTGAAATACCAACCGCATGCCATTTCCATTCCAGTAAATTCCGTCGCCATATTTAAGGCACCCTGCGCAATCATCCGTGCTTTAAACCCTATAGAATGAACAGCACAGCGACTGTTTATTTTTCGCCCTCTATAACAGGAAAAAATTAGAGGCAGGAGCAGTTGTCCTTCCGCATTCACTCTTCCGCGGGAAAGCGTAAGCTGCCGTCCACGCAGTTAGCAAAATGGAGGCGTCGCTTGTCAAGGGCCGCGCGCACAGCCTGATAACCCGTTTTAGTGCTGCGTGAATACACATTGTGCATCGTGTGCATTGTTCAGGTTACTGGAAACATGTCTTCATAAAAGATGCCACGCGAAGGTGGCTGAAGAACTCTCACCCTCTTTTTTTTATTTTTATCTCTGTGCTCTTTTATTTTCTGTGTACAGGGCGGCATTGAACTGTTCGTAATCTTCTTGCAAGCAGGATGGCCCTTCATTCACCTGAATTTAACCCTCATAAGTCTACATATGTCAGTTCAATATGGTAGTTCCCAAACTTCACAGGTGACTGATTTGCCTCTACAAGGATAACCATGTGTTATTGATTAATTGCTGAAGCGTCAACATGTCAATAACTTTCCAAGGAAGTGACATGCAGACCATTGGAGTGTACGTAATTTAAGCCACTACACTCCATGTGTGTTTAACCAATCACAGGGTAGGTGACACTATCATTCTACATATCTTAGGTTTTCTTAAAGCCCCACGCCATTGGAAGCTTCTTCACTGCTCACTCCAAACTTTGAATGTTGTCAAATGCTCCACTCGTGGTTCTCTGCACATTAACACAATCGTCTGAGCTACATTGAGAACGCGTCTATGTTCACACTTAAAAGTCAATTCTTTTGACTATATCTGATGACTAGTCTATCTGATGTCCTTCATACCGTTTGATGATTTTCACTACAATGTGATATGAATATGTATTGTTTGTTGCTTTGCAATGTGTGGACAATTCAAAAACATGAGAAAATAATGTAACTTTATGAAGAAAAAAAAACCTGACCTTCTTTAAAAGGCCACACAGATTCGAAACAAGGCATATGATAATCAGGAGTAAAATGCTGGCATATTGTAGTCATATAGGGTCATATTTATCCTTGAGTTTTGGCACCCTTATGCCACTCAAGGGGACACAAAGGTGACGCACTTCTATGTCAGATTTATAAAGCCACACAAAGCCACAATGCGTGGCCCAGACTGGCTTGATATATCTAGAGTATCATAGAGCAAATGGCTATGTTGCGTCTGCCCTAGGGAGGTGTTCCATGGCTGGAGTGTGGTTGTTTTCACACATCTACCCTTGGATTTTGGCACATTCCCAGATTTACTAAGAATTGTAAGCCTGGAAATGAGTGAAAATGCCAGGTGAGGTGTATTGAGGAGAAATATCTTAATTCCTCCTTGATTTTTCCTCTTGCAATATGTGCTGCCTTCTTCAGCACACATAGAAAGAGGGAAATGCCTCTCATGATTGCTTTTGTGCGGGAGGGTGTCTAAAGCAATCCTGCTTACAACGCAGGTTCCCTTCGTGCATTGGCGCTAAATAGCGCATTTTGCACCAGCGCAAGGAAAGGACAGGAATGCACTGTATATTGTTAACCCCTCCCATGCTCATGACGAGCTCAGTTCGTCATGACCGTTGCGCCGCACCCACGCGGGGATAATTCCCCTGCTGTGCTGGGCATTCCATTGGAACGGGCGTGGTCGTAACGAGCTCAGCTCGTCATGAGCACACGGCCACCGTGGCTCGTGACGAGCTCAGCTCGTCACGAGCACCGGGGCGCTGCTCGTACCCCCCTCCCCCCAGCACAGCAGGGGAATTAGCCCTTCAGGCAAGAGGTTAAATATGGTGCATTTCTGTCCTTTCACATTCATGCAGAGCAGAAAAGTGTCTTGCTGCATTGCGTTAAATTCTAGATAAATCTTCATAATGTGTGGTAGGCATGCGGTGTGCCAACAGAATTGCATTTGTTTGGAGTGGTGCTTAGGAGGTGTGAAATATTTCTCGATATTTCGAACTTAAACCCTGTTTAAAGTGTAGGCACGAGTTTAGTATTTAATGCTTTCCAAAATAGATCATTCTCTATATTACTTATTCAGGCCTTCTGCCGCCTACCTGGCTGTCAACAACAGCAAGGCCCTGGGGAATTTGTTTTCTAGAGAAGCTGCTATGATCGCTAAATAATAGACACAGACAGAAATGGGGAAAAGACTGAGGCATATTGGAGTACGAGGCAGTACTATGTCAGACTGTAATTCACTGCAGGTCATGGTGGGGAGTAAACAATGGGGGCCAGTAATCTCAGCCATGGGCGGCTCCTCCACTACCACAGAGGAGGATCGTCCCAGTGCCTTTCAGCATGGCAAAAAGGGAAAATAAAATGATAGTAACACAAGGTTATTATGATTTTATTATTTGTGCTGAGGCATTTATGCAGGGTTAGGCACAGGGGGGAGGAGTTGTGCCACCCTCTAAGTGCCCATGACTGTTTGTCCGACCTTCTTGAGCGGCCAAACAGTCATGCGCACTTAGCACATGCCCATGCACCCATTCCCTGTCTGAGCGCCAAATTGCAGTGCTCAAACCAATCACAACTCTGAATTGCAGTGTTTTAATTGGCTTAGGGAGCATGGGTGCTCCCTGCTTCCTGTTCACAGAGAAGCCAGGAAGAGTACAAAGAGGACAGAGGAGGCTGGGCAGCTGGCCTGCCATCAGGTAAGTGAACTTTTAATTCAGACCCCCCTCCACTTCTTCCCCATTCCTGCACCACTACCGCTTCCCAGGAGCAGCCACCCCTGCTATCAGCATAAGGACATATGAAGGAGTGAAATGTGGGAGGGCCAAGATGGGAAGCACGGGGCACGAGCGTCGCTTTAGCATGCAATCACAAATCATGAAGAAATTTGTTACTGTTCTTATATGTTTGTGTATTTATTTTCACATTGAAGTGGCAAATCTTCCATAACATACACACAGGCAAATTCGTAAATATAATCACCTATCAAAGCACTTTGAATCTTGGCGAGCAGGGGCATGACATGCTTCAGACAGTAAATATGTATAATGTAAATTGAGAATAACAATTGTGCAGTGTGCTGGAGTGTGACAAGCACCATATGATGTTCACCTTATGCTATAGACACTCCTGCATGTAGGCATGCTTGTATTACTTGGGTAGCGTGAGCCAGTTAAATAGGTAGCAAGTGCAGTACAGGATCAAAGGCAAAGATACAATCAATGAGTGATGGAAGGTGAAGCGGAGCTCTGAGAGCTGAGGTAGAGGGTTACTTAATACGATGTAGTTTTCTTCAAAGATGTGTCTTCATCTCTTTTCTAAAGGTGAACAGGGTATAGGAGGTCCTGATGGATACTTGGATATTGTTCTGCATATTCAGTGCTTAGATAGAGGACTGCTGCTTTGCTTTTTTGTTTTTTGCCATGCTTCATATAGAGTCAGATGGTGTCCTGGCGCCAGAAAGCTACCCCGGATGGCAAGCTTCTGAGCCACATGGACTGGGATCTAAATAATACAGCTGGTTTTGAACATGGTCAGCGACTAGCTGCCGCCTCCCCCCCCAATCCGGCACCCAACACCCAGGAACGTGGACACGAGACATGTTTTACTTTTTGGAAGGCGGGCGCTAGTCGCCCGGCCGTATTTATTAAAGTATGAAATTAAAAGGTTTTAATTGCATAATCAACAATGAATACAAAAATCAGCATGACATTTAGTTATACAATTCTTAGCAACAAGTTTGAGAGCCTGACCTTAACAAAACTCTAATACATGTTGTTACCTAGCTTAAACTAAACATCCTAAACTTGATTTTTGTACATTTCTGGCCATATGGCAGGGTCACTACCGGTGTCAGGTCCTACAAGCTGCGCCTCCCCCCTAGAAGTGCGCATGCGCAGTGTTACCCCGGGAGTTGCCCGGTCTACGCCCTAAACTCCATTTACCCACTAAAGGAGGGCCCTTACTCTGCGCCGGTGGCGTCATGAGTCCACGCGCGCGGGGTGGCTACCAGCCTAAGGAAAGCGTGAACTACTCCTACCCGTGCTCCTTTGCCTATTACCTTGCCCCTGGAGTTCTGGGAGTGGCCCGCAGGCCCCTCCCCCCGGGCGGGAACCTCCATAGGATGATGCCCGCCCCCTCAGACCTCAAATATGTGCTCACCGATAATGACCTTACCGCATGCCCCATACCTAATAAATACGACGACCTATGGGAAAAATTCTAAAGGACAGCTACACTGGCTAATAAATAACAGTATCAACGTATAGCTAAAAAGGGAAAAAAGGCCTAACGACACATTGTATTAAAATACAATTCGCTTCACACATGTTTCGCCAAATAACAATATCAACGTATAGCTACAAAGGGAAAAAAGGCCTAAAGACACATAGCTTCAAATACAATTCACTTCACACATATTTTGCTAAAAAAGGGGAAAAATTCCTAAACAAACGCATCACAACATACACCAACAGACCATTCTCTCCTGTGGTCCGTACCTTTGAAACTTACCATTAAACCAGACATAACACTGCTCCAAACTTTGTTACAAGGGATGGTGGGTGGGAAAACAAAGAAGCCCCGAACGCGGGGCACAACGTTCAGCGAGGGAGCGTCCAGGGACAAGGGGGTCTCCTGGGCGCTCCCTACCTCTTATTCCCGAGGGGCCGGTCGGCCCCTCCTATCGCCCGCCCCCCCTGACCCGGAACCACTAAATTGAATCCGGGTCAGGAGGTCCGCCGGCCAATCGGCGGTGGGCCGCACCCCCCAGGGCACGCCCCCACCGCCGAATGACCACAAGGAAAAAGGGGGGGGCGACGGTCGCCGCGCCGCCATGCGTGCGGGGGGGCCGAGGGCCCCCCCTTTTCAGATAGTGTTGGCTGGGGCGGGAGTTCTAACACAGTAGGAGTGATGTGGTTGTATTGCTTAAATTATTACATTGTTCAAAAGAACCATGCTGCATTATATAGAATGCCTGGGTGGATTTCATGGAGTTCTGCTATGCTGAACTCTGCAAAGTGACCCAAAAACTCAGCTACGCTATGTGGAGTTCTACAAGCGGCAGTGTGCATTTAGTTTTGCCGTTCACGTTGATTTTCAACTTGATGTCGGTGAGCAAGAGCGAGGAAAAAACTCTGCTCTGCTACATGGAGCACAGTTTTTCAGAAGTCTGCGTGCTCCGTGAAGTGCGGAAAACTCCAGAGATGTTCCGAACGTAGCGGAGTTCAACACCCAGACTTACTCAAACGGAGCCTCATGGAGTCTGGGAAGCCTCTCAGACTCCACATTCACGCTCTGCAAGTGTCACAGGCTCCAGCAGCAAAACAAATGTTCTTTATAATGTGTTTAGCTGTTCCTTAACGACTTAACCGCGGCAGTTTTTCCTCTGCAGTGCGGGCGTTCTAAAGGGTGGGCGGGGCGACGGGAGCACGCAAGGGGTTAAAGATGGTTTGGCAGGATATCAAATTTAAAAAATAAACAACAATTTTAAATAGGTACTCCTTTAAATCCTTTTAAAGTAGGCTGAGAGTTGGACAAGAAAAAAGGTGTACATCACAAACTGGCCCCTTCTTTGTGAATGGCAGGTTAGTCAAATTTGATGTCTCCAGTGAGGTAATTCCTCTTCCTACATATAAGTACAAGTAAGGAAATACATTTTATACTATTTATCTTTCAAAACATCATCTTTTAGGATGAAAACGTGCCATTTGCTAGGTTTAAGAAAACATTGGTTTCTTGAGACCCACCAGAGAGATATAAAAGAAGAACTCAGCGTACCCATTAAATATTTAAGAGTAAGAAAGTGAAAACAGAATAGTTAACAGGCTGGAAGGCTTACAATATCATCACTGTCGTCCAGGCAAGAAAACCAGAGGAGTCGTCGACAAATATCAAAGCACTCTGCACGTCACTGACAGGAGTTTCTGTTGAAATGGCTTCCAAGAAGTGAAATAGAAACAGAGTCCTAGGCTCTGGTCTTTGTCAGAAATCTTTTCAAGTAGCCCTTTGAGATGGTAGGCGATGCACTGTACCCCTCCAAGGATACTTCAGGTTATGCACCTGTGGCTTTCTTCTGGTGTTTAGGGGGTTTCTCGCGAGCTCTTCAGGCGGAGCCACATCTGTGAGAATTAGAAAGACATTCTCCTGGAGTGTCTTTGCACTGCTGTCTTCCACGAAGAGACAACCGAGGTGCTTTCCAGGCGAGTGGATATGCAGTTATGAAAGACACTGAAACCACAGAACATGTCAAGCGCTCTAGGGGCCTCATTTATGAGGTTGTGCGTCACTTTTACGCTGTTGGGGCGTCACTTTTTGTGACGCACCAGTGGCGTATAAAAAGCGCCTTTTGCGCCATATTTACAAAGTGACGCATCTAGGTAGATGCCTCACTTTGTAAACCCCTGCCTCACATTATACCTGCACCAGGTATAATGTATGCAAGGGGGGCGTTTTGACGCAAGAAAGGGTCATGGAAATGACGCAGTGAAATTTATAAGATTTCACTGCGCCATTTCTTGGCCGCTAATGCGTCAAAATCTTACGCCTGCTTCATGGCGGGCGTAAGACTGACGCAGGCACTAATAACATGGGACTTGCCCATGTGAAAGTACGCATTGCTGGAGTTGTGTCACTTTTGTGACACACTCCAGCAATGAGTCACTTTTGCGCCTACAGATACGTCAGAAATACTGATGTTTCTTAAACTCCTTGCGATATGATGCGTCATATTATAAATATGACGCATCAATCATGTCACAAGGAGTGCGCACTGAGAAGTGACGCATCGCTGCTTTCACGCAGCGATGCGTCATTTCTCATAAATGAGGCCCTAGGTTTTCGCATTAATATTGCCCTTCCCATGATTCCACTGGCTAGGGACATCTGTAAGCCATGTTTACAGTTCTCCAGAGGTTTTAGCTTTTTCTCATTTCATCACATAAGACCGCCTTCTTCCTACTAGACTATGGCAACAACCAGTGCGTTAGGCTGCCTATCATGGACGTTGATTCATCAAAATGGCATTTGTAATGTAAGTGACACCCCATACCCTTTCTCCCCTGATGACAATGAAGGGTTGTTAACTTGTCCTAACTTTGGTCCCTCAACAAACTATTATTCGCTGCTGAGTGACAAGGGCAAGGTGTGCAACTTAAATAAAGTAAATACTGAGCTTTCGTCCATATTTACTTCAGTTCCAATGATACTCAGCGGGACAAGGGACAGCAATTGCAGGCTAATGGTAGCAAAGGTCAGGCTGACGTAGCTGCTGCTGGGCCTTGCTTTCCTTAACTCGTGTTCCTTTCTGCCTGACTACGTCACTCGTTGACTGTTGGATGTCATGTGCTAAATGACGGGAGCAGAGGTGTAGTGTGGGTAGCCAGCACCAGGGGCTATGCAAATATTGCGCCTCATAACCCATCGACCGTTAGCACTTCGTGGGGCAAAATTGTAAAAGAAAAAAAAATAGTAGTACAAATTATTTTCTTTTAAAATGTTGCGTTCCCTCAGAATTTAGCGCCTAGGGCAACCACCCCTGTACCTCCCCACACTACGCCACTGGTTGGGAGTATTGTAAAGAGCCTAAAAACACAGACAAAACAATGTGTGGCTTAAAAACGCAGGCGGAACCACGTACATCTAAGCCACGCGTATGCCTTTACCATGCATATGCGTGGCTTAGACGTATGTGGTAGTTATCCCCAGCCACGGCCCGTGGAGGGAGTTGCGGTGAGGCAGAGAGGCGGGGCGGGAGAGGGGCAGGGTGAGGGTGCTAAAAACCGGAATATGGATAATTGGAGGTAAGTAAACAATTTAATAAATAAAATAAATTTCGTAGTGCGCCCTGCATCGCAAAATGTGATGCAGCCCGCGCTACGAAATTTGTTTCATTAGTTAAATTGTTTACTTACCCCCAATTATCCATTTTCTGGTTTTTAGCACCCCCCACCCCGCCTCTCTACCCCACCGCAACTCCCACCACGGGCCGCGGCTGGTTATCCCGCTAGACTCAGGCGCAGGGTCGGAGGTGGCTTCCTACCAGGACAAGGAATGGACGGGTTGAGTGGCATGGTAAGTACGATTTCTTAAATTATAATATTTAAATGGTTGGTAGGCCAGTTTTAGGGCTCGAGGGAGGTGGGGTCGAATTCAGGGGTGAAGGTTTTAGGGCTCTGGGCAGGGGGGGGTTCAAGGTTAAGTTCTCGGTGAAGGATTTAGGGCTTAGGGTAGGTGAGCAGTTTTAGGGCTCATGGTGGGGGGAGTTGGGTTTGAGTTCTGGGATCAAGATTTTAGGGCTCAAGGCAGGGGGGTCGGGTCCAGTTCAGAGGTGAAGTATTTAGGGCTTAGGACGGGGGGGTCAGGGTCAATTTCAAGTCTGGCTGCCGGTTTTAGGGCTCAGGGCGCTGGGGTCTGTGGTGTTTTAAAGGCTGGGGTGGGCTTAGTATTTAGGTCTGGGGTCCGCTTTTAAGATTCAGGGCAGGGGGCTAGGGCAGAACCTTAACCACTTATATGCCTTTACCAAATATATAATTACAACTAAATTAGTTGTAAAGGCATGCGTGGTAAAGGCATGTGTGATTATGATGCGGTCATTGTTAACACCGCATTGTTCAGCCATGCATGGTTGGGGATTGCTTGGTTGCAACATACAACCCCGAAGTATATCTCACCTATCCTGACGGCATTTCATTTACTTTAACTCCTCACCTCCAATAACTTCAACAAAGGCAATTCATGGGCAACCCGGCATTCCATTGAACCTGAGTATTTACATAGTATAGCAGACACTCACAATTACTAACAGTCATCACTTATGGGTGGTAAAAATGCCCACCCTGACTCCAATAAATAGTAAAAGTAAAAAAACAAATTCATTTAAAAAAACAAGCAACTCATATATAGCCAACAGTAAAGTGAATGTATTGAGCGCTAATACGCCTTGCATTTTGCACCCTGACTAAACTATTTTGAAAACGTCTGTTACAGTGAGAAGTAAAATAAAGAAAACGAATGCTTTCTACATGAAATGAACCTATGAGACAAAGAATATAATGTGTGTTAGTTTGGCGTACTTTTTTAATGTAAATTCATCCCTCAGGCATTGTAGTGCAAGCACTCCCCTCAAGGCTAAATGAGGCACCTTTCAGCCAATAGTGTGAAGCGAAAGAAAAGTGCTCCTCTGGGCGAAGCTAAAGCCCTCTATATGAATATTTCAATGAATTGGTAACAATAGGTCATGAAGTCATCTGCACTGCAAAACCAGACATACATTTAACTACTAACACCTCAGCCTGCTTAAATGATTAAGCAGGACAGGGACACAGAGACATGAGGTCTCATGCAACCACAGCAAGACTCCTGCATTTGCAGAACAACCTTAACTCTTTGGTGGCTGAATGCACAAGTTCATAGTCAACACAATAGACATCAGTTCACAAACATGCCAGGGGTAAGATAAGTGACATTATGTGCAGTTTGATTTTAGGATGACTTCCCAGGGACGACTCCAAGTTTTAGAGCATCTCTATTTGTTGCTGAGGAGCTAGAGCAAGTGACAGGAGCTGAAACTACCAATGGTAAACTGTACCAAGGAGCTCCAATAGAATGCTGCCATATTGGGTTCCAGACAATCTGCAGCCAGGTTCAGCACACTTAGCCCACCCCAGGAGGCACCATAACTTCAGTCACTAGGTAGTGTGAATTGAATGCCATCTATCTCAGAGGCACTGCCAGGGGTACAAACGGGCAAGCTAGGGCTAAGAGCCACTGCCTCTGGTGACCCCCATAGTCAACAAGAGCCTCCTTGCCACGTAGGTTACGGTTACATATGAATCTCATTAGCTGGCATAGCAGAAGAGAAAGATGGTTTGAATGCCAGATACTGGACACCCTCAAATCAATCACAGCAGTGGTTAATTTGTAAAAAAATTAAAGTGCTGGGGCTCTTGTCAGGAGGCAGCTTGCACCAGCCCACTTCCTCTGTTAGTGCTGCCTAAAACAGAACCAACTATTAACCATGAAAGGGGGAGAGGATGTGGTGCAATGGCCAGAGCTTCCGACTTAGGAACTGGGGAATTTGAGTCTCGGCCCAACATCCATTGATTCTGGGAAAATCACTTAGGGGCATATTATCAAGGGGTTTTATCTCCGCTTTTTTGGCTTTAAAAGCCAAGAAAGCAGAGATAAAATGATCTCCCTATTACCAAGATGTCGCTAACACCAGTTAGCGACAGCTAATAGGAGATAGCGACCATCATGGGCCCCACTTTGCATGTCAGTGATATTTATCACTAATGACATGCAAAGTGGGCGTGCCAAGATGTTAGCGACTGGAAACAGTCGCTAACATCGCTATCTCCTATTACCAACTTTTGGAGATATTCGCGCTAAGCGCGAATATCTCCAAAAGCTAACACCTGCCCTGAGCAGTTCTTAGCCATGTTATCCAATGGGAGGTGGATAACATGGCTAAGAGCATTTGCTCGATAATGCATGAATATCGCTGACTTTTCAGCGATATTCATGCATTGCGGCCGTTTTTTATCGCATTTGCGATAAACCTTGCTAATAGCAAGGTTTATCTGCGATAAAAATCGCCGATTTGTGGCGATAATTTTTGTCTCTAAACAAGTTAGAGACAAAAATTATCGCTAGTTGTTGGTAATATGCCCCTTAATCTCCCTGTAAGTGAATGTGTCCTTAACTGGTGTTCATGAAAAGCACTGGTGTTGATGATTAAGTGCTGGTGCTGAGCACCGGAAAGCACTGGCTCAAATTAAGCACTACACCAAAGCAGAAGAAAGAATGGTTGAAGAGTGAAGGTGGCACCAGAAACAGGACTTCCTGTACTTTTGTGAAATGAATACAATGTTGCACAATCATTACACAAATTAAGGGAGGACTCTGTAAAACAGGCAGGAGTTTCTGGACCCTGTAGATGGGCAAAGATGGGCATAGATTAGATCAGAAATGGAATGCAAGGCACCCATCAACTGGTAAGACCAATTAATATTACAGGAAATGCATGGAAATCCAAACTGAGCCCAGGAAATTCTAGATGTACCGAGTCAAACTAATAAAAGTAAAGAAATGGAAGCAAAGCTAACTAAAATAGAAACGCGCACACTAAATCTTAATAATTCACTAAGATAAAACTATAGATTTCAGAAGGTTTGGGGCTGGGAAAGGGAAACAAGAGCATGCCAAACAACAGGTGAAACTAAAGAAAGAGAAACAACAGTGATTGCCGCGGGGAGGTTCTCACAAGGCCCTAAGGTAACAAAATGATTGAAATAAAATACGAGAAAAGAGAGACACATATGGTGCCAAAAGTTTAAAGGAAAGGAAGATGCTTTAAAAGTAGAACGTAAACTTGGCTAGATAGTGCGAGGTTCAGCAGCTTCAATTTGCCTTCCTAATTTGAAGCAAAGGTGTTGACACCCTGTGTTAAACCCAAATTACATCCTCTTTTTTTTAAAATTGTAATCTGACTGCAAGGCTTGGAAGAAAAGCTCTCTGCGTGAATGTTAGACCTGTGCCAACTGTGTCGGAGACCCTTTTTTCAGACCAATACGGGAAAAACCGAGCAGTCTTTGGAATTTATAGATATATGAATACTTAATATTGCCAAGTATTAGAACATTACGAAAAGTTCAGTGGGATAAAATATTCACTCAAAATAATTGTTATTAAAATATAAAGACATACATATAAGCAAGGCCAGCACTTCCTAATGGCGCATTAGTATGCCACCAGACTGTGATGACAAAACACACTAGAGAAGGGCTCTTTTTAAATGAAAGCGAGTGCTCCAAAGACAAAATTGTACATTGTCTGGACTACCGAAAATCCTTCCACTATTCCTATGCAGAAGCTACTTGGGCCTGAAAACTGTTTATGTAATACATACAGAATGATGGACAACAGACAGTAACAGATGTATGAAATGGGTTGCACAGAGCCAACTGATGACTGTTGGATGAATGTATGACGGTAATCTGCATGCGTTTATCATGCATGCCTTGGGAACACGTCATTAGAACAAACGCATCTATAGCATGCATTCATTCTGCACGCAAGTCATTATAACGACTTGAGTTAGACGGGTGCTGGATTTTAGAATAGTTTAATTTACTATTGCATCAACCTCTGAAGTCCTCATCCTCCTCCCCGATCTCCAGTACACCCCTGACAGTACCCTGCGCCTACTTACAAGTGCCCAGACTTCGAGATTTTACAGATGCGCGCTTCAGTCAAGCTATACTCCAGAACATGACACCTCGCAGGGCCACACACCTCTGGCAAGAAATTGACCACCAGAACCCGAAGTACAAGTCTCATCCCTTACCTACTTCGATCTTTTGATAATTTCAGATTGATCACTCCGTGTCCTGAAGAAGATCTTAACTAACAAAAAGATCGAAATGCTGTCGACCCTTATAACTGAGACTCCATCCATTGTATACATTTAATTGGAGTTCCTTCATGTTGTCAATGTGATGTTATGGTTTTTATTTCACTTTTTACTTAGTCACAATACGCACTTACCCACTTACGTGAGCACCTGAACGTAATTTTGAGCTTCAATGTGTTTAAATGAAAATAAACCCTAAATGTTTTCCTGCAACCCTGCTCCCTCTTTGATCAAGTGTCAAACCTAAATTGAACGTATCCCTCCCCACAAGGGCAAATATATAGACACACAGTCTCTCTCTCTGGACCTAGTAAGGCCAACCCTGAACTATTGTACTTCCTCAACAAACGTTTGATGAGTGCTGTCCTTAGCATAGCAACTTAGATTTAATGTCAGACAAAGCATCTTAGCAATTACATTTCATGGTATAACGTTTTGTGCCAGTTGCATTCCAGGAGGATATTTGATCTCTCATCTGGCCATAGGCATTGAACAGGGTGCAGAATCCTCCTTCTTACTACATAATGCAACTTCTTTCTGTAACAGCCTCTGAGTGGATAGCGATGCTTTAGATACATATAGTAACATACGTGCCTCTGCTTACCATCCTCTCCTGTGTGTAAGCAGGCACAAATGTTGTGCAAATTTTCTGTATTTTAGGAAAACCGCATTTTGCCAGGTGTAGTGCTTCACGTGTCCTTACAAATGACTCTATAGTAATTTGGTGGCACCACTTGATGGCACCTTGAGTTGCTTTTCCTCACATTATTTAATTACCAGCACAGTGACCGCAGAACTGGCCTGTTTCAGGAATCTCTTGGACAGATTTCTATCAAAGCATGTTGGAGTTTGCATAGGTTTTCAGAATACTGTGAATAAAAGACAGTGATCTCAGTGAAAGAAGTGGCAGTGAAAGAAACTATCAATCTTTGTGATTATTTTAATGTGAAGCAGCACACCTAAAATATCCGTTTCAGACCAGATCAAGCGAAAAATCACAAATAACGTATAATCAACGTGATGAGGCTGATGTTGTAGATTTATTATAAGAACTACCTTTCACCAAATGCATTTTAATGTATACCGTACAATCTCTGTGAACGAAATTTCTACTGTCTGATTACTGTAAGACTGAAATCTTTCAATAAAAAGAATTAATTAAAATAAAAATGAATGTATAATTAATGAAAAGCCAATAGAAAGACTAAGGGCCATATTCTCAATGAAGTGGTGGAGAGAGGCGTTAGCCTTCTTGGCTTAACGCCTCTCTCCGCCACTTCAGGAACGCGAGGCTGAACCCTATTCTCAAGGATAGGGTGCAGCCTTGCGTTTCCCCCTGCGATGGCGCTAAGTGTCACAACTTAGCGCCAGCGCAGGCACCCTTGCACCAGAGTGCAAGGGTCCCTGCAAGCAGGGTGGTTTGTTTATGTACAAGAAGATGTCCCTTTCTGCACATAAACAAACCTAAAATACCAGTGTGTACCTTACATGTGTGCTGCTTCATGCAGCACACATGTAAGTTACAAAACGGCTTTTTTTAAAAGGTTTGTTTATGTACAGGAAGGGACACCTTCCTGTACATAAACAAACCATGGCATTTTGCTTTTTCCATGGGTGCTGCACAAGGCAGCACACATGGAAAAAACAAAAACGAGGAGAAATAAAGCATTTCTCCTCGTTTTGCCGCCTTATTGTCAGATTTTTAGTGGTCTTAGTTTTCTATTTATGCTGCCCTTGAGAATAGGAGGTAGCGTCAAACTCAATGGATGTTACGGTGGAATATCCACCGCAACACCCACTGCACACCCCTTTCACGCTAAAAACAGCGTGAAGGGGGCCCTATTCACAAGGTAGCGTTAAGCCACTTAACGTGGCTTAACGCTGCCTTGTGAACAGGGTTAAGTCCCTATTGCCACACCAACTTCACTGAAAGTGACATTGCGGTGGCGATGGGGGCTTGAGAATATGCCCCTAAGTCTTTCACACTCCAGTTGGTACCTGAAGCTTTAGGAGTCCACCTTCGGCAATAACAAAGTGTACTGTGAACATGGGGTGCCATATCAGGTATGGATTCTAATGGGGATTTACCCAGTGAGATACAGTTCCTAATTTGAATTTTAAGAATAAAAGCTTGACACCCTTCTGATAAATATTTGCAACCTGAAATGGGGTAGGTCCCTGACTCTAGTGAAGGCTCTACTAAAATTAGTATTAATAGTAGTATTAGTAACACCTTTCACAGTAATATTATTCTTTGGATGTGCTTACCCTATGCCCTTTACAATGTATTCAGTAGTGGTTAACAGTGCATTGACTTTTGGACATACACTATTGGCATTGTGACAATCCCCATTCAACAGGTAATAGGAGTCACCAACCAATTCAGAACTCTGCAGATCAGTCTCAAAGGCAGGTACAGTCTCTACCTGAAATATCATGAGACTATTATGATTTATTGTGCATATCTGGACTGGGATTACAAATACCCCGCTAATTCCTCATTTTATAGGGCATCCAAATGGCCTTGCTTGTAATCCCCAGTAAAGCTGTCCCCTGGGCTTACCTATGGCCCCGGTATTGGTTACTTCGTTGCCAAGGGTAACCAGAGGAGATAACAATGGCTTCAAAATGAAGCACTGTGTGATCTACAACAATTAACTTAGCTTTTGTGCGTGTTTACAGTATATAGAGCAACACTAAGGGTGTTTTAGGTCCAGCATTTTGTATACAATTGAATTTAATTTAGGGTAGTTCTTGTTATTGTTCACCACTTCTTGTGCATATATAATTGTAAAATGCAATTAGCAATAAAACTTCTTCAAATCTTCAGTAGTGAAACATTAGCTACTTTGTTTTTGCCACAAGAAATTGTATGAACGACAAGACTTCGCTTACAAAATAAAATGGTAAAAGTATCACATTTTCAAATCTATACAATCTGATAATTTCCCTCATACAGTATATACCATGGAATACCCCACTCAAAAGGTTTAGTGGGTGTCCTTTTACCTACCAACATGCACAAGCTTTGCAGCAAATATTTTATCAGGTAGAGCGTAGAGGTGGATCCAGGTTTTGACTTCTTTGCCGGACATGTAAGCAAACTGTATAACCCTCTGTGTCAGATTTTAGCACTTCAACAGCATAACACCACCCTTGATGTCATTTTGATGTTCACACTTTGATCCGGCTTCTTTGGTTAGGTGACCCTAGGGTTGGACTCTTGATGTAGCAGAAGAAGGTTCATTTAGGGAGAGCTTCCCACTCGCTTTTGTCGGATCACACTCTCAGAAGGCAGCGTTCTGCCAGGGCTCTTACAATGGTGCAAATATGTGTATTGAGCAGTATGAGCAGAACAATTTTCATGGCCACCCCTCTCTCTTCAGCCATGAACTGACCAAAATGAGACTCAGTGAACACATATAATGTGGTGACACTAAATTATTTATGCTTCAGGACCCTGTGCAGGACCAGTGCTTATGATTCCAGTAGATAACACAACAATATTTCAATATTCCCATGCCCATCTCTCTCAGATCAAGACATTGATGAATGTGATTTACTCAAAACAATTATGCAATGGAGTACTTTCCACACCTATTCTTCTGGAGTTGCCTTGGCTTCCATTACCTTCCAGAGTTGAGATCCATCCTTTGACCTATGGTTTCTATTTTAAAGTTAAAATACAGAACACTTTGAATAATCTGATGTTTGTGCTATTATGCTCTCGTTTCTAGTTGAGCAGCACACAATGTATGGTGTACAACCAGAATATCAAGGTAGTAGTAACATCCTGAAAAGACAGCGACAGCAGGATATCAAATACTGCTATATCATCCCAGTAAATACACTTATTTAAGCATAGATTTCCTATACTTAACCCCACATTTACTTACTTTGACAATAAACCTGTCTTCAAAGAGAGTAAATGTGGAGTTAACACAGTAACTCTATAAGTACCTATATATATTTACCTTGACGATATAGTGGAACTCAATATTCTGTTGCCGATATTCCTGTAAGACAATATTGTGATAGTCATCATTCTGACATACAGCACATGAAACAGGATCCATTTTCTTCAACTCTGCTGACCTATGTTGTTTTACTTTTGCAAGACAGTCCTCTCACTCTAACCCTTTAAAGCCAGACACCTGCCAGCTTCAGGATCATAATTACTCTGGTTAGATACAAATACTACGATAATTCCATACATAAATTGTTAACACCTACCTGGTTTTCTGCGCGAGTAACTGCTATTTCTATGATAAGGTTCTGACCATCCATGATCTTCTACTGGTAGCTTTTTGTTCAGATAACTCAATTTTCTTTGCCATTTTGTAGTATCTACAAAACCAAAATCCTCCACCCTATGCCAAGGAAAATCCTACAACAAAATAAAGGCATACTGGCATGCAGAAGACACTCATAGCAGACAGGGAGTCGAAGGAAAGTGGAATATTGCGCTGTAACATTGCTTGCCAGCAGGCGCCACCTTGAGTGGTGTCACCTACTGTTCCGAGCAAAGAGCAACGCTAGTGATTGGATACAAATAGCAGGTTTTAGAGAAAGGTTAGGACAGCTTAAACAGAAGTGAAAAGTCAAAGTAGAACACCTCCCCGTTGTGAGGATTTGCAACGACATATGTATTTCCAGGCTTCGCGGCTTAGGGATGGATTAGTAAATTGGATAGGGCTATAAACCAAATGGAAGGCATTTGAGCCCATTGATGCATGATTGATGCTAATTCCAGCGAATCGAAGGGTTAGCTCAGTTCAAGGCTTTGCTTCATTACAATACATGGGATGTGAGGGGCATAATTAAAAGGACCCAGTCCTTATTATATGCGGCAGCAGAAATGATAGCAGCGCTTTCCCATGCGGGCTTTTCTTCATTCTGCGTCTTCATTTTCTTTCCGCTTTTCTTGCTAAGGACATAGAGATGTGCTCCAATCTACCCAAAAATGAACATTTGCAATGTGACACGGGTGCTTATGGAGGAGAATAAATCACCAAAAACTATTATCCATTTAAAATGAATTTGCATTTCCATTAAAAATTCAAGGCTGAGAGAGAATTCTCAGTTTTTAAGAAAAGAAGCAAAGGTTCTGTTGGAGATTCATGATTCTGTGGGTGTACAATGTTGTAGAAAATCAGCGTGGGAGTGCACCTGCCTCTATCAAAAGTTTATTTGACTTAACACATTATAACCAGGGCTAAGATAACCAATGTGACAAAATCAATACACAGATAATGATCTATTTTGGCTGCCATTTTAACTGAACTTTGGACAGATCAGGGGTCAAGAGTGAAGATTTCTGCGTGGGTCACCCCACCCTTTCTGAGCAGACTCTCATGCAGCGCTCTGAGGCAAATAAAAGCTAAACGACAGTGTTTTGTAAACTCTTAAATGAATGACTGAATTATATCCCAAAAACATATTTGTATTTATTATGGCCCTTTGGGAACACATGGACTAGTGCTGAATGATCATTTTGGAGATATTTTCATATTCAGTGTTTTGTACTTGTGATTTAGGTGAAACATCACTCACTGACTGATTGTTCAGAGTCCTTAATTTTCTCACGGTCTTTCCAAAAATCAGACAACCAGTTGGTGATTGCTTCCAAGTTACTTAAACAGAGTGGCGGCTGCTCCAATTTTGGGGTGGTGAGGCAATGTGGGGGCATTACGGGAGACATGGGTAAGGCTAAATAATAAAAAAAGCTTAATGGGGTTGGGAGCACACTGCCTCACAGTCCCAGTACAGTTCGCCCCTTTGCCGCCTGGTAAATGCAAGTGACTGTGAGTCAGTGTGCTCCCTAGCCCCATTCTAATAAAAAAAGCATAACTGCTCCTGCGGCTGCCGCCTCAGTGTTCCTCTTCCAATGTTGGTCGTGCTGCACAGGCTCCCAGAGAGCAATACCAGCGCTGCTCTCATGCTAGTAATAGCCAGCATAAGAGCAGTGCTGTGATAGGCCTGAGCGGGCTGACATGATTCTCGCTCAGGCCCAAAGAGCTTGAGGCTTTTCTCTCTGTGTTGTACAGCTAGGTTGGAGAAACATGAGTGCACATGTCTGTTTGACCGGCCTGAGTCGGCCTGAGCTGACCAAACAGACATGCAGACATGCACACTTACAAGTACTCAAACACTCCTCCTGCTGCGTGATGCCCAGGATGGCTCTGCCTCAGTCCAACCTTGGCTGGAATTAATCAAAAATAAGATGATAATAAAGTGGTTTATTATCTTTTTTGTATTTTCCAGTGGGGCGATGCTCCTCCGCCATAAAGGAGGAGCCACCCCTGCTTAAACATGGGTCTTTTTTCAACATCATCTTAGATTTTGGCTGTGTTTTTCCCAAATGCATTTCTGAAGGTCAAATGGTTTTTGCATTCAAAATCCATTAGGGAGCACTTCTGTTACCTAGTAAGTCATTCAACTTCCAAAGTGGTTGCCTAGTACAGGTATCTCTAATGAGTTTGGCCTCTTGTGAGGGTATGCTGAAAAAGGTATGTTCTCACTTCAGTTATCGATGACACCATTCATGAATATAATATCATGTATTGATCTTCTTGAGGATGGAAGGACCGTTTATTCCACCAGGCATTTCCCCGGTTAGCTGGAGCCCTTGAAGGCCACTTTTGAAAGCCCAGGACTGCTCCTGGTGCCTCTGCCGCTTTCCCCTGCTTCACAAGGTTACTTGAAGCCGGCACACAGAGATTTCACGATAGGGAGAAAGGGAGGGCGAGATGGAGAAGATGGATAGAAAGCGAACTGAGAGGGAGCACAGAGAAGAGAGCACGGCGAGTGAGAATGGATGGATGGAAAGATATGAGCTTGAGGAGACAAAGGGAGCAGGGCTGGTTTGAGCATTTTTGCCAAGGCTGCTTTTGGTTCTCTTGTCTGGCCCAGGAACATCCCTAGGGTAAAGGTCACAGTTGTGTTACGAATGTCCTGGGGACCAACCGAGCCCAAATGTCTGCACTTACTCGTTAAATGATAGGCATGTATTTTGACAAGCTGTGTAGATCGTTTCGTTGCCATAAGTACAAGCAAGATGAGCTGAATATGTTTCACGAATTACGTTATAAAAAAACATGCACACCAATGCAGGGTCATCTTAAGGATTTTACGGGCCCCAGACAAGACTTAGTTTGGGGGCCCCTGTAAGCGACACATTTGTATTTTATTACCCATTTCTTGTTAGCTCAATCCCTTACCATGACAAGCAGTACTAAATGACATGTTAAACTTTAAGAGGCTCACACAAAACAATTGAAATATATCTTTACTGGGACCCCCAAATTCCCTAAGATAGCATGGAGTAGAAAGACAAAGTCAGAGGTAGAGGTAAGCAAATAATTAGAGTGGTTTAGATAGAGAACACAATATAAACACATAAATATAAACACCCTGAACCGCCGCTAAACCTTGTGGAGGGAGGCGCTGCCTGCCGGTTCACACACGCCGCCACGAACTTCACCTGGTTGCTGGAGGAGCTGCCCTTGCCCGGTCCCGGATCCACCGCGCTGCTGCTCCTGTGTTCACGACTTGCAGCACCCGCTCCGCGGGTGCCGCTGCGCAGCAGTCGGTGAGGGGCAGGTCTCAGCTGTTTGCAAGTCGGACGCCCAGAGGAGGAAGATCCACTGAGAGCAGTCAGAGGGAGTGCGCCAGCAGGGACTCGTAAGACCGGGAGTCCCTGCTCTGCACAGGTGTGCACGGCCGCGCCCCCTGACAGACACGCCCACCGCCTGGCCATTCTGAAAAGCCATTCAGAAAAGGGGGTGGTGATGAACAGAGTGTCTGAATTAAGCAGACCACTCTTACCCAGTCCAAAGATCAGGGCTTGATCCATCACCGTTATTTATCTCACTGCCCCATCCCAGCTCAGAACCTGGCTATATGCAAATTAGTCTGTCCCTGGCCCAGTGCATCATGGGAACAGGGCAGACCAAACTACCAAGCCAATTCTTCACCAGAAAGGAGACAAGCTACCAGGGACCGGTTTCTGGCATTTCAGCCTCTTCGGCCCGGCTTGCTTGAATCCTGATGGAGCAGTGAGAAAGGGACTCATGTCTGAGTATACCCTGCCACACCTATAGTGGCCAAAAACGATTCAGAAAAGGGGGTGGCGATGAACAGAGTGTCTGAATTAAGCAGACCACTCTTACCCAGTCCAAAGATCAGGGCTTGATCCATCACCGTTATTTATCTCACTGCCCCATCCCAGCTCAGAACCTGGCTATATGCAAATTAGTCTGTCCCTGGCCCAGTGCATCATGGGAACAGGGCAGACCAAACTACCAAGCCAATTCTTCACCAGAAAGGAGACAAGCTACCAGGGACCGGTTTCTGGCATTTCAGCCTCTTCGGCCCGGCTTGCTTGAATCCTGATGGAGCAGTGAGAAAGGGACTCATGTCTGAGTATACCCTGCCACACCTATAGTGGCCAAAAACGATTCAGAAAAGGGGGTGGTGATGAACAGAGTGTCTGAATTAAGCAGACCACTCTTACCCAGTCCAAAGATCAAGGCTTGATCCATCACCGTTATTTATCTCACTGCCCCATCCCAGCTCAGAACCTGGCTATATGCAAATTAGTCTGTCCCTGGCCCAGTGCATCATGGGAACAGGGCAGACCAAACTACCAAGCCAATTCTTCACCAGAAAGGAGACAAGCTACCCGGGACCGGTTTCTGGCATTTCAGCCTCTTCGGCCCGGCTTGCTTGAATCCTGATGGAGCAGTGAGAAAGGGACTCATGTCTGAGTATACCCTGCCACACCTATAGTGGCCAAAAACGATTCAGAAAAGGGGGTGGTGATGAACAGAGTGTCTGAATTAAGCAGACCACTCTTACCCAGTCCAAAGATCAGGGCTTGATCCATCACCGTTATTTATCTCACTGCCCCCATCCCAGCTCAGAACCTGGCTATATGCAAATTAGTCTGTCCCTGGCCCAGTGCATCATGGGAACAGGGCAGACCAAACTACCAAGCCAATTCTTCACCAGAAAGGAGACAAGCTACCAGGGACCGGTTTCTGGCATTTCAGCCTCTTCGGCCCGGCTTGCTTGAATCCTGATGGAGCAGTGAGAAAGGGACTCATGTCTGAGTATACCCTGCCACACCTATAGTGGCCAAAAACGATTCAGAAAAGGGGGTGGTGATGAACAGAGTGTCTGAATTAAGCAGACCACTCTTACCCAGTCCAAAGATCAAGGCTTGATCCATCACCGTTATTTATCTCACTGCCCCATCCCAGCTCAGAACCTGGCTATATGCAAATTAGTCTGTCCCTGGCCCAGTGCATCATGGGAACAGGGCAGACCAAACTACCAAGCCAATTCTTCACCAGAAAGGAGACAAGCTACCAGGGACCGGTTTCTGGCATTTCAGCCTCTTCGGCCCGGCTTGCTTGAATCCTGATGGAGCAGTGAGAAAGGGACTCATGTCTGAGTATACCCTGCCACACCTATAGTGGCCAAAAACGATTCAGAAAAGGGGGTGGTGATGAACAGAGTGTCTGAATTAAGCAGACCACTCTTACCCAGTCCAAAGATCAGGGCTTGATCCATCACCGTTATTTATCTCACTGCCCCATCCCAGCTCAGAACCTGGCTATATGCAAATTAGTCTGTCCCTGGCCCAGTGCATCATGGGAACAGGGCAGACCAAACTACCAAGCTAATTCTTCACCAGAAAGGAGACAAGCTACCAGGGACCGGTTTCTGGCATTTCAGCCTCTTCGGCCCGGCTTGCTTGAATCCTGATGGAGCAGTGAGAAAGGGACTCATGTCTGAGTATACCCTGCCACACCTATAGTGGCCAAAAACGATTCAGAAAAGGGGGTGGTGATGAACAGAGTGTCTGAATTAAGCAGACCACTCTTACCCAGTCCAAAGATCAGGGCTTGATCCATCACCGTTATTTATCTCACTGCCCCATCCCAGCTCAGAACCTGGCTATATGCAAATTAGTCTGTCCCTGGCCCAGTGCATCATGGGAACAGGGCAGACCAAACTACCAAGCCAATTCTTCACCAGAAAGAAGACAAGCTACCAGGGACCGGTTTCTGGCATTTCAGCCTCTTCGGCCCGGCTTGCTTGAATCCTGATGGAGCAGTGAGAAAGGGACTCATGTCTGAGTATACCCTGCCACACCTATAGTGGCCAAAAACGATTCAGAAAAGGGGGTGGTGATGAACAGAGTGTCTGAATTAAGCAGACCACTCTTACCCAGTCCAAAGATCAGGGCTTGATCCATCACCGTTATTTATCTCACTGCCCCATCCCAGCTCAGAACCTGGCTATATGCAAATTAGTCTGTCCCTGGCCCAGTGCATCATGGGAACAGGGCAGACCAAACTACCAAGCCAATTCTTCACCAGAAAGGAGACAAGCTACCAGGGACCGGTTTCTGGCATTTCAGCCTCTTCGGCTCGGCTTGCTTGAATCCTGATGGAGCAGTGAGAAAGGGACTCATGTCTGAGTATACCCTGCCACACCTATAGTGGCCAAAAATGATCCAGAAAAGGGGGTGGTGATGAACAGAGTGTCTGAATTAAGCAGACCACTCTTACCCAGTCCAAAGATCAGGGCTTGATCCATCACCGTTATTTATCTCACTGCCCCATCCCAGCTCAGAACCTGGCTATATGCAAATTAGTCTGTCCCTGGCCCAGTGCATCATGGGAACAGGGCAGACCAAACTACCAAGCCAATTCTTCACCAGAAAGGAGACAAGCTACCAGGGACCGGTTTCTGGCATTTCAGCCTCTTCGGCCCGGCTTGCTTGAATCCTGATGGAGCAGTGAGAAAGGGACTCATGTCTGAGTATACCCTGCCACACCTATAGTGGCCAAAAACGATTCAGAAAAGGGGGTGGTGATGAACAGAGTGTCTGAATTAAGCAGACCACTCTTACCCAGTCCAAAGATCAGGGCTTGATCCATCACCGTTATTTATCTCACTGCCCCATCCCAGCTCAGAACCTGGCTATATGCAAATTAGTCTGTCCCTGGCCCAGTGCATCATGGGAACAGGGCAGACCAAACTACCAAGCCAATTCTTCACCAGAAAGGAGACAAGCTACCAGGGACCGGTTTCTGGCATTTCAGCCTCTTCGGCTCGGCTTGCTTGAATCCTGATGGAGCAGTGAGAAAGGGACTCATGTCTGAGTATACCCTGCCACACCTATAGTGGCCAAAAACGATTCAGAAAAGGGGGTGGTGATGAACAGAGTGTCTGAATTAAGCAGACCACTCTTACCCAGTCCAAAGATCAGGGCTTGATCCATCACCGTTATTTATCTCACTGCCCCATCCCAGCTCAGAACCTGGCTATATGCAAATTAGTCTGTCCCTGGCCCAGTGCATCATGGGAACAGGGCAGACCAAACTACCAAGCCAATTCTTCACCAGAAAGGAGACAAGCTACCAGGGACCGGTTTCTGGCATTTCAGCCTCTTCGGCCCGGCTTGCTTGAATCCTGATGGAGCAGTGAGAAAGGGACTCATGTCTGAGTATACCCTGCCACACCTATAGTGGCCAAAAACGATTCAGAAAAGGGGGTGGTGATGAACAGAGTGTCTGAATTAAGCAGACCACTCTTACCCAGTCCAAAGATCAGGGCTTGATCCATCACCGTTATTTATCTCACTGCCCCATCCCAGCTCAGAACCTGGCTATATGCAAATTAGTCTGTCCCTGGCCCAGTGCATCATGGGAACAGGGCAGACCAAACTACCAAGCCAATTCTTCACCAGAAAGGAGACAAGCTACCAGGGACCGGTTTCTGGCATTTCAGCCTCTTCGGCCCGGCTTGCTTGAATCCTGATGGAGCAGTGAGAAAGGGACTCATGTCTGAGTATACCCTGCCACACCTATAGTGGCCAAAAACGATTCAGAAAAGGGGGTGGTGATGAACAGAGTGTCTGAATTAAGCAGACCACTCTTACCCAGTCCAAAGATCAGGGCTTGATCCATCACCGTTATTTATCTCACTGCCCCATCCCAGCTCAGAACCTGGCTATATGCAAATTAGTCTGTCCCTGGCCCAGTGCATCATGGGAACAGGGCAGACCAAACTACCAAGCCAATTCTTCACCAGAAAGGAGACAAGCTACCAGGGACCGGTTTCTGGCATTTCAGCCTCTTCGGCCCGGCTTGCTTGAATCCTGATGGAGCAGTGAGAAAGGGACTCATGTCTGAGTATACCCTGCCACACCTATAGTGGCCAAAAACGATTCAGAAAAGGGGGTGGTGATGAACAGAGTGTCTGAATTAAGCAGACCACTCTTACCCAGTCCAAAGATCAGGGCTTGATCCATCACCGTTATTTATCTCACTGCCCCATCCCAGCTCAGAACCTGACTATATGCAAATTAGTCTGTCCCTGGCCCAGTGCATCATGGGAACAGGGCAGACCAAACTACCAAGCCAATTCTTCACCAGAAAGGAGACAAGCTACCAGGGACCGGTTTCTGGCATTTCAGCCTCTTCGGCCCGGCTTGCTTGAATCCTGATGGAGCAGTGAGAAAGGGACTCATGTCTGAGTATACCCTGCCACACCTATAGTGGCCAAAAACGATTCAGAAAAGGGGGTGGTGATGAACTTGTTGTAAATAATTTTGTCCACCCTAAGCGTGGAAGGGTATACTCAGATGTGAGTCCCTTGCTCATTGCACCATCAGGATTCAAGCAAGCCGGGCCGAAGACGCCTGAAATGGCAGAAACCGGTCCCCGGAAGCTTGTTTCCTTCCCAGTGTAAGAATTGGCTTTTGTAGTCTGGTCTGCCCTGTTCCCATGATGCACTGGGCCAGGGACAGACTAATTTGCATACAGCCAGGTTCTGAAACTGGGATGGTGCAATGAGCTAAAAAACGGTGTTGGATCTAGCCCTGATCTCTTGACTGGGTGAGAGTACTCTGCTTAATTCAGAGACTCTGTCCATCACCATCCCTTGTTGTAAATAATTTTGTCCACCCTAAGCGTGGAAGGGTATACTCAGATGTGAGTCCCTTGCTCATTGCACCATCAGGATTCAAGCAAGCCGGGCCGAAGACGCCTGAAATGGCAGAAACCGGTCCCCGGAAGCTTGTTTCCTTCCCAGTGTAAGAATTGGCTTTTGTAGTCTGGTCTGCCCTGTTCCCATGATGCACTGGGCCAGGGACAGACTAATTTGCATACAGCCAGGTTCTGAAACTGGGATGGTGCAATGAGCTAAAAAACGGTGTTGGATCTAGCCCTGATCTCTTGACTGGGTGAGAGTACTCTGCTTAATTCAGAGACTCTGTCCATCACCATCCCTTGTTGTAAATCATTCTGAAAAGCCGGCCTCCTGCCTGAGTGTGTGGGACACCCTGAACCGCCGCTAAACCTTGTGGAGGGAGGTGCTGCCTGCCGGTTCACACAAGCCGCCACGAACTTCACCTGGTTGCTGGAGGAGCTGCCCTTGCCCGGTCCTGGATCCACCGCGCTGCTGCTCCTGTGTTCACGACTTGCAGCACCCGCGGGTGCCGCTGCGCAGCAGTCGGTGAGGGGCAGGTCTCAGCTGTTTGTAAGTCGGACGCCCGGAGGAGGAAGATCCACTGAGAGCAGTCAGAGGGAGCGCGCCAGCAGGGACTCGTAAGACCAGGAGTCCCTGCTCTGCACAGGTGTGCACGGCCGCGCCCCCTGACAGACACGCCCACCGCCTGGCCATTCTGAAAAGCCGGCCTCCTGCCTGAGTGTGTGGGACACCCTGAACCGCCCCTAAACCTTGTGGAGGGAGGTGCTGCCTGCCGGTTCACACACGCCGCCACTAACTTCACCTGGTTGCTGGAGGAGCTGCCCTTGCCCGGTCCCGGATCCACCGCGCTGCTGCTCCTGTGTTCACGACTTGCAGCACCCGCTCCGCGGGTGCCGCTGCGCAGCAGTCGGTGAGGGGCAGGTCTCAGCTGTTTGCAAGTCGGACGCCCGGAGGAGGAAGATCCACTGAGAGCAGTCAGAGGGAGCGCGCCAGCAGGGACTCGTAAGACCAGGAGTCCCTGCTCTGCACAGGTGTGCACGGCCGCGCCCCCTGACAGACACGCCCACCCGCCTGCAACGCCCCTTATTACCAACATGCAGGGCGCTAAGCGGGACGCGAGCGGGACGCCGAGCGAAGCCCGAGCAAAGGGCGGGCAGTCTGTGGCAGTCAGGGGCAGACAGAGGCTGGGCTGGGCCACGTTTTTTACATCCAGCCCTGGGCCCTGGTGGGTTGCGTGTCATTCCCTAAAGGCGTACCTCTTACCATGTCAACCCGTTCTGGTAAATTACTTAGGAGTGAGGGCGAAAGGGGAGGTGCTGTTGGGATCCCAGTGATTGGAACCATGGACTGTTTTATAACCAGAGTGGCGGCGGTCATTGATAAGGAGATCGCTATGTCTGAACGCCGTCTCTCTGAGGTCTATCTCCCTTCTAGACGCTCCTCACTGGGGGCTGTAGCCCAGGCCTTGTCACCGGCCTGTGAGCGGGTCCAATCTGTTCCCCCTGATGTCCCGGATGGCTCCGTAGATTCCCCCCAGATGGTAGAAATAGGGAAAAACATAGAAAGGTTGGAACATCTGGTTGCGCTTCTACCTAGTGGCGTTGTGGAAGAGGGTGGCGCAAGTATATCGCATTCACCTGCACCCCCAGACATAGGCACAACTCAAATATTATTGCCAACTCCACCTGTTCCCAAAAAAGTAAACCTAGCCGGGGTGCCATCTGTGTATGACTCGAGTGGGCAGAGTAAAAGGGCCAAAAATAAAAGGGCAGCCAGCTCTAGTAAGGGTAGGCTGGTGAGACAGGCTGCGCTCTACAAGCGACCGAGGAAGCCTCTTGGGCAGGGCGGGAAGGACGTAAAGGGGTCGGTCCCAGAGGGTAAGGCAATGGTGGAGGGGGGCTCTGTGGACACACCCACGGGTAATAATAATTGTTCGTCCCCTAGTAGTAGTGCTGTTAATGTCTCCACATTTATTGACCCCAAGAATGTTGACAGCATTATGGAGAGGGTAAACAGTCTCTTGATGCCCCTGTTGACCCAGGTTAAGGGTTTGGGGGCTAGAATATATAAACTAGAGCAATCTACCCTCGACGGCTTTTTCTCACTTAAATCTACAATTAAACAGCATAAAAGAGTGAGTGAGAACCAGGCCATGGGACTAAAGGGGAGTGTGCCCCCAGTAGCTTCCTTGCCACTACAGGCGGATTCTAATCCTCCAACTAGGGCAAATAAGGTAGATAATAGCAAAGTGCAAGTACCAGTACCTGTAATTCCTCCCCCAACAAAAGTAGGGCCCCAACACAAGGGAATGGAAACTTCTTCTGAGGTTGCCAAAAGTACACCAAAACTAACACCCCAATTGCAGCCCCGATAAGTAGAGGGACGGTAAAGGTTAGCCAAGCCTCTGGTATACAAGACAAAGGCAAGGGAGCAGCGACAGAGATGGTCGCCAAAACTGCCCCTCAACCTGCAGCCCCAGTTGCTACCACAGTGGCCCCCAGCAAATTCCCACGGAGGACCCCCCCCATAAATCTCCCACCAGATTGTCATCCTTTTGTTGCTGTACTAGTAAACGTTCCCCCACTGAAGGAATACCAGTTGGAGAATCACCAGGCTCTCAAGAATAAGTGTATCCACTGGCTAAAGTTAAACAAGCCAATCCCGAGTGGTGTGGATGGGCTAATTCTAAGTGTTCGCAGAGTAGGGTGGGTAGGACAAGGAAAAAAAACACAGGAGGGGGATTGTGTAATAATAAACTTTCAAGATCCCAGAGTGGTGAGCTCCATCTGTGGCCCTATAAAAAATATGGATGTGGTAGGGGTTAAATTAGTGGATCTAACCTTTTTTTACCCCAGGCCAATTGTTATGTCGCCCTGGGCGGGCCCTAGCACATCTGGCTTAGGCCAAAACCGGGACCCATGTTGGGTTGGGGGTCTTGGGTACAACGGGTTGAACCCCCTGTGGGGGCCAGGGAGATGTTGACTGGAGGGGGGTGATACGAGGGAAATTGTAGTTTCTGACATGGTAACTGGCAATAGAACAGGTTTAATGACAGCACCACCACCCTGAATAGTTTCACCTATAAGTACAGGCAACAGTGGGTTGGTAGACCCTCTGCCCATTTCTTTGGACTGTAATTTGCCTGTTCCCCCTGTGAGGCTTGTGGACAGGAGTGTTCTCGAGGTCAGCGACACATCAGCTGTGACGGACCGTGTTTTCAAGGTTTTCAGCTGGAATGTCGCAGGGATCGCGAGAAAGTTGGCCCTCCCAGACTGGAATGCTTTGGTTGATGAGCATGCCATATGCATCTTCCAGGAGACCTGGAGTTTGGAGCCGATACATAGGGTGGGATTCTCCTCCTACTTTGTGCCTGCACTAATCTCGGAATCAGGGAGAGGACGCCCTTTGGGTGGCCTGCTCATATGGGTGGCAGCTTCCCTAGACTGTAGAATAGAGGAGTCTCAGACAGGCTGTCCAGATATTCAAAATATTATTCTAAGAGATTCCAGGGGCCGTACAATATTGAATATTTATAACGTGTACGCCAGAGGGACTAAGGGCGGGAGGAAGTCCACTGTATTATCTCTTCTGGAGAGTCTTCTTAGTACAACTTTACATAAGTTGTGTACCCTGGTCGCGGGAGACATGAATTGTACGTTCGAGCCTTTGGGCTCGGATGTTGCCTTAGACCAGGATGAGGAGGACGCTAAGATAGGGATCCCAGCCCTGGAGATTCCACCCATTAGGAGATGGTCAGAGGTGGCGTTACAGTTAAACACCCTGAGTATCGAATTAAATCTAAGGGCAGTGAATGGGAGGACAAACTCAGATAGGGGGGGGGGCTCACACCTATAATAGACCAGGACACACTTCTAGAATCGACTATATCTTATTAGATATATGTCTGTGGAGCCAGGTGAGGGACATGGTTGTGGTCCCGAGGGTCGAAAGCGATCACAATCCACTTTCCTTGACCATGGTCCAGTGGTGGTGTCTTTCTAAGATGGGTCCCATTAACCCCACATTAGCTCCCCTTGAGGAGTCGGTAGTCTCACTCTGTGGAAGGCGTCTAAAATGGGCTAAATTGGTCCTCTCGGAGGAAAGGGTTGGAGAAATATCAACCCTTTTAGATCACGCACTGTTAAACCTGGGGTCCCTCCCGGAAGGGGTGGGTAGGGCTTGCGGGGTCTTTGTCTCCCTAACAGAGGCTCTGACAAATGTGTTTACCATCCCCTCGAGCAAGGTAGGGAAGAAAGGAGGTGTAAAGCAAGGTAACGGTTGGTACACACAAATATGTAGGGTACACAAATCAAGACTTGTAGAGGCAGTGAAATTCAAATCCCACCCTGATATATTGGAAGCAAGGAAGGCTTATAATAGATCCCTTAAATCTGCTAAGAAGGAGTGGGAAGAGAAATTTTGGGAGGACCTACTTGTTGCCAGCAAAAGTAAAGACTCAAGGGGTTTTTGGAACCTTGTAGGCTCCCGGAACAGGCCCGACGAAGTTATGAGACCCTGTAATATCCCCCCACAAAGCTGGGTAAAACATTTTGGGGCTTTATACCTCCCGGCGGATGGGGCACTAAATGTCAGGGTGCTCCCCCCATGAGTATCTGAACCTCACGGCTACAATCTCTTTTCAGCTCTAGAGATTGAAAAGGTAATTGGGTGGGTAGCCCCCCGGAAGGCAGCAGGCCCAGATGGCTTACCGGGGGATCTCATGCGGGCATATCCAGTGGCCTGGGGAAGGGTTATTGCAGCACTCCTCAATGATATTATGAAGGGGGGTCAGTGCCCGATTCCTGGAAAGGGGCGGTGGTGGTCCCTATTTACAAAAAAGGGTCTAGAGAAATCCCGGGGAACTACCGGCCCATAAGCCTCATTGACTCCACCCAAAAGATAGCAGGTAACGCTATACTTGGTAGGATTCTTCATTGGGTGGAGGAAAATAAAATACTATCAGACTTCCAGGCAGGGATCCGGGTAGGAACAGGGACGATAGAGCAGGTGTTTAGGCTAGCACTCCTTGGCTGGAAGGTGGTGGAGCTAGGCAAGGGCAGTCTATACTTGGCCTTTATAGATCTGAGGACTGCCTTTGACCTAGTTCCTAGGGAGGAGTTATGGAGGGTATTTTATGGGTTGGGATTGCCTCCCTACATCTTGTCCCTCCTTATTAGCCTTCACGCCCATACCTTTGCTCAGGTTCGCTGGGGGAGAAATGGAGAGCTAACTGAGAAAATCCCAGTGTCTAGGGGTGTGAGACACGGATGCGTCCTAGCGCCCACCCTCTTTTCACTATATGTTAATGGGGTGGTGGAATATCTCCAGCAAGAACCAGCCGACGCTCCTTGTCTCGGCGGAATGCGGATTCCAACCCTACTTTTTGCGGACGATACGCTCTTGATTTCTAAGACTCCGCAAGGCCTCCAGAAGTTGCTAACCCGTTTCCAGAATTTTTGCGTTTCAAGGGGCTTGGTAATCAACGTGGATAAAACTAAGTTTTTAATTCTAAACCCTCCAAGGAAACTGGGCCGCCCACCTATTCTCAACTCTGTTCCCTTGGAGAAAGTATCCGAATTTGATTATCTTGGAATACGGATTACGGATAGCATGAACTGGTCACCTCACATTGCCAAGATGGTCTTGAACCACAAGAGAGTAGGAGGTGCCCTTCTGAGGGAATTCCGGGCATCACCGAGGAGGTCGCTTGCCCCAGCAATTGACATTTACAAGGCTAAGGGCGAAACATCAGCCTTGTATGGGGCAGAGCTGTGGGGACATTGCTGCCTGGATTCCCTGGCGACAGCAGAAAGCAAGCTTTTGAAATCTTAAAACCGACACAGGTTGTAAGAATATCAAAGACCAACCCCGGCTTCGTCCAATCCTTCTATGGGCACGTATTTGGAGGGGTGAAGAGCTAAAATCATACGCTGAAGGGTTGGCTGAGATAATGAGCCTGGGCGGTTGGGCGAAGATTAAGTGGTTGAGAGACACCAAAAAGCTTTTGGAGGAACTTGGGCTGGGGGACTGTTGGTCATCAAGAACGGCTCCACCAAAAGATGTTCTGAAAAGATTATACTGGAATTAGGTTGCGGATCAGTTAGTTATAAATTCTAGTCATTGTAAATCTACAGCTGCCTTTCTAACAATAAAAGATGTAGCAGTTTACGAACCTTACCTGGACCTAATTACACTTCCGGCTGATCGAGCACTATACTTCAAATTCAGAGTGGGCTCCCTTCCAGTAGGGGCCCTGGTGTCAAAGTGGAAATCAGGTGCCCACAAGTCCCCCTTTTGTGCCCGTTGTACCACTAGGACAGAGTCTATACCGCATATCCTGTTTGAATGTCCGGACTATGCTAAACCCAGGAGTTTTTGGCTCAAACCCCTTTGTTGCAATATGGGTATGCGTAGTTATCTGGTAGCCCTTCGCATCCTAATGACGGACACTTCCCCTCCCATTGTTTGTGGTATAGCTAAATTTTTAAAGCATTTCTGGTTGATTCGTTGCAAGAGATTGTCAATAGCGGTTTAATTCTTTTTTAACTAACTTATTCTGGCATCACATGTCTTTTTATCTTTTTAGGTCGAGCAGACTACTCTCAATGCGTGAGCATTGAGAGTCTGCTACAGACCTAATGTGGCCCGTATTCAGGAGAGTGGACAGCTACCAGACGCGCGCTTTGACGAGGTCAGATTTCACCTCGGGAGCGAGCGTCTGGTAGCTGCGCATGCGCAAATCAAATCCCTTGCTCACACACACACACAGGCAGCCCCCACCCCTCTGCATGCACGCACACACACACACACAGGCGCGCGCATGCACACGCAGGCATACGACACACATACAGGCACACATACAGGCACACTATCCCCTACCTCGCATTCTCTCTCAATCACACAGTCACGCATGCGCACACACATTCCCACACGCACACACGCGCGCACACACTCCCCCACCCCTCCCAGGCATACACACAGGCACGCACGCACTTCACTTCAGCCCTGGGCCCCACTCACCGACTGCGCTCTTCCGGCGGGCTCCTCTCGCGCTCCGCGCCTCACGGAGCATCTCGTCTCCTCTTCACAATCGGGGCTCCCTCAGGTCCGAGGAGCCCCGCAACAGGCGCAACACTCCTCCTTCTCCCCGGCCCCCTCCTGGGGACCCGGGCTGATTCGGACAGGCAGGGCGCTCCATGCGCCGGCAGCTCGCGGACCTCGGGAGGCGGGACTT
The DNA here is from genome assembly GCF_964261635.1 of Lissotriton helveticus. Taxonomy (NCBI): domain Eukaryota; kingdom Metazoa; phylum Chordata; class Amphibia; order Caudata; family Salamandridae; genus Lissotriton; species Lissotriton helveticus. The sequence goes on along the minus strand of NC_136059.1, from coordinate 1,768,219,938 downwards.
CCGGTCGGCCGCGACCGGATTGGCCGGCCGCGACCGGATTGGCCGGCCGGCCAAGAGCTTCCGGGTCGCCGCGGGACTTGTATTTAATATACAGTCACCCTTCTTCCCTCATTGTCGTCCCCCTCCCCCAGCTGCATGCCTCCAGGACAACATACGCAGTAGATCTTGGATTTTGGCAGCACATTAATCATGTGCATCAGATGATGGCTTAGCGCGATAAGCTGAAAAACAGGTACGTGTGTGCTTGTTGTTATTGCTGTTGGGGGACACGGTAACCCGGGACCGGACCCGACCGCACCGGCCGAGGCTGATCTTTTTTAGTCCTTGTTAATTTGTAGCAGGCTGATGAAGCACATTAGAAGACAAGGCGACTTTCAGTGTCCCGAGGCATTAAACTGGCTATAACAGCTTTGCCGTTCTGCGATTACAACGCCCCTTTAATCAAAACTTCTGACCTGTGCGACTCCCGCCTCTGTAGTAAATATACGATTCTCCAGGAGTTTCCGAAGTCACTGCGAGGGCTTAAGGGAACAGAGAGCATCACCCCCCAGGACACTACCCTTTGATGCACAACGTTCACTAGTCAGGCCTATGGTCCGAGAATGGCTTAACTTATTCATGTCTGTATGTTTTCAGAGCCTCAAAGTGATTCAACTCAGGCACTCAAGCGCTATGTAAAGCCCCGAAACAATAAATTAGCCGTGTTCATCTTTACTGCCTATCCCTCTAGCTGTAGGCCCCACAAAACCAGTACCGCTCTGCTCTGTACACTACGAATGTGAATAAACAAACACATGTCCCTGGAGCGGGCGCCGTGCACAGTGCTATAGTTAATTAGCGAGGCAGGCCACACCTGGGATTTTTCATCAGAATTCTAGAACTTGTAGCATTGGTTTTATGCTGGGTTAAATACGACTCTGAGAACCAGATTGTAAGAAAAACGCCCGGACTGCCCTAAATAGGCTCGCGTGGACCTAGGAAACTTGGCAGCTGACGGGTACCTTCAGTGCAGGTTAATCTGTGGTCTGCAGAACAGTTAATATTGTTATTTCAAAGTTGTACTGTGTAATTCAATACATAAAAATAAATAAATGACCTCGTGCATCGTAAAGCACATTTTTTGTTTCCAGTAGCTGAGATGCCTGTCACACGAGCACTTACTTCTTTGATTTAGGTTTAGGCGAGCTCAGCTGGCGCAACGACTTGGGACTCCCCATGCATGACTCTAGCCTGGTTTTGTATCGTACCACACATCGCGAAACCTTTCACTTTGTGCATTAATCATGTGGCCCACAAAAGCAGCAGCTAACTACATTCTATAGAAAAAAAAAATTGCTTTTCTTACCGCTACTGTACATCGTGAGTACTTTCACCTTGTGCACTAAGCTTGCGACCCACGTTAATTAATTAACAAAGACACATTCCGGCAGTCGCTCCTCCTTAACCCTCGGTAGTGCATATGCTTTTCAAAGTATTGGTGACTGCGCACTCACACATTGCTCACTCACAGTAATGTAGCCCACACATACTGCACCCTCACACACACTGCCCCCTCACACATTGCGCACTCACTACTTTAGGCCACACACACTGCACCCACACACCCCGCACTCTCACACACCTCGCAACCTCACACTCTCTCATTACACTGTGCCCTCACACACTGCCCCCTCACACACTGACCCCTCACACACTGACCCCTCACACACCACGCACTCACACATTGCGCACTCACATTGCTCACTCACACTACTTTAGGGCACACACACACCGCACAATCACACCCCTCACACACGGCCCCCTCACACACTGCCCCCTCACACATTGCTCACTCACACTACTTTAGGGCACACACACTGCACAATCACACCCACACCCTCACACACCTCGCACCCTCACACACTCATTACACTGCCCCCTCTCACACTGCACCCTCACACACTGCACCCTCACACATTAGCCCCCACTCGTCGCCACCACAACATCACTCAGCGCCACCACAGCATCAACAACAACTGGTTCAAATATGTTCTCTCAATGTTTCAAGCTTTATTTCAAATGTCACAATAAAATGTTAATATTTCACTTCTGTTCTTGGATTTTCGGCACAATAAAATACACTGAACATAATCTTCACAACAGTTATTTACAAAAGTTTAAGCTATTGCCATTATAAATTACAATAAGTATTAATTATTAAAAAAAACATTGATATTTGTAATATCAATACATGTAACTCACGTAAATACAACACATTGCATTACAAATGCTATAGGTGTCACATTTGCGAAAGTTATAACTATTGGCATTGTAAATGACAAAGCTATTAATTTCGCTATTTTCAAAACCAACACATAACAATATATAAATGCAATTACAATACAATACAATAAATAAAAAAATTGTAATTTACAATACCAATAGCTCAAACTTTCCTAATGCGAGACCTATTGCATTGTAAATGCTTGTTTAAATGTACATTCAATATTCCTGCTTAAAAAAGTTTTTTCTAGTTTTGTAAATGCTGTATTTTGTGTACGCTTTCAAGATATCTTGCATATCGAATAAAAGCTTCAATCAATCAATCAAACATAGTCAAATAGAGAGGACGTTCACTTTCCCTGGGGGAGCCCTTGTAGAGTGGGGTCCCTAGGCAATTGTCCATCTCGGCACCAATGATGTATTTTCATGCCAATCATACCCAATTTTCGAAATCACTTCTTCAGGCATATCAAATTGTAATTGTGCATGGTGTTTGTGAGACCACATTTTTTGTAGGACATTTTCAGTGCTATATTTTGAATTTTATGGTAGCATTTGCTTTCACTGCACTCCACACTTTGGGTGTTTATTGAGCTTTGTGTTGGATTACTGCCCGGCAGTGGCCTGAACCACTCAAGAAACATAAGTCTCTGCAGTTCCTGTGGTGCTGGAGTGTTTGTTCTCCAGAGCAACCCTGCAACACAAAGCCTTTGTAAACCTACGTGGTATTTTATTGCTCTTTCATCAAATTGTTTTTCAGTGATCTTTAACTACATCGGTGGCCAATGCCAATACCTAACCATGAAAGTGGGGCACTGAAACAACATACCAATATGTTTCCTGGGCTGTGTTATGTTATGTTAAACTAACTTATAGGGGCAGATTTACAAGAAAGTGACTCATCTGTAGAGATGTGTCACTTTCCCTGCGCCACCCTGAGAAACCCTTGCGTTACCATGGATGTGCCCTATTTACAATGCGGCGCACCATGGCGCAAGGATTGACATATGCGTCAGAAATTCTGATGCATCTGTTGTCGCAAAAGTCACACATTGCTGAAGTTGTGTCGCAAGCACGACGCAACTCCATCAATGCATGTTCGAGGCCTATTTTCATTGTGCTGCGTCACTCCTTACGTCTGCTTCAAGCAGGCTTTGACACAGTGGCATCCTAGAAGTGGCGCAGTGAAATCTTGTAGATTTCACGGGGTCACTTTTACGAGGCTTTCCTGCGTGGGAACGTCCACCCTGAATCCATTATACCTGACGCAGGTATAATGTGATGCAGGCCTTTACAACGTGATTCATCTACCTGGATGCGTCATGTTGTAAATGGGCCCCATTTTTATGCAGCCGCTGCGTCACCAAAAGTGACGCAACGGCAGCGCAAAAATTATGCAAGGGGCTTGTAAATCTGCCCCATAATGCGCATGAATCATCCCCAGAGGGGTATTTTAGCACAGCAGAGAACAACAAGCGGGCAGCCATAGTAATAGAAGAGACCAACAGATTGGTTTTGATGCACGTTCTTTGTTTACCTGACTCCTAGATCTTTCTTGTGGTAAACCCTGAGAAATGGTGCAGTCTACAGGGTGATGGCCTAACGCAGACGCGGCCTTCGAATGTTGCCGTGACGCACGCAATCCCAGGCCTACCCGCGCATCTCGTTGAATCCTTAGAAGTTTGTGAACTGGTTCCCTTTCATCCCGAGCCCGGCTCCCGCAGGGGAAGCTCGTGCATCACATTCCCGCCATAAAAAATGCATCTCAGTCATTCCTGACTAAACAAACCTCTTTAGTTTGTGCAGGCCGAATCTCTGGCATATGCCGTCTGATGATACCTTTCCGCTTCTTGAGCAAGCGATGTTTATTTCTCCCCGATCATTTTCAGCTTTTGACAACCCGGAATAATTTCACAGCACGCTGTGCATTAGACAAATATGTTTTCTTTTTTCTCTGCCTCTCTGGCGAACATTTTTCTTTTTATGCTCATTTGACAAATGTTAGCGCTTTAAAAATAATTTCCAGCACATACTCGTTAGTGATTTTCGAAAGGTGCTGGACTACACAGTCTGTTCTCCATGCCAATAAGGTGCTCCAATTGTTACAAAAACAGTTTATTTTTATCATTGGGTGTTTACTATCTCTTTGTAAAAAAATAGTGTAGACTTTGAAAAATGGCATTGTGTGGGTTGAACTAAAACAAAGCACAATGTGCAAAAATATTAAAGAGTAATTTAACTGCTCTTCTGAAACGGAGCATAGTTTTAAAAATGCATCATTTTCAAAAGAACCAAAAGTTATCACATATATACCTGCTGCAATGTAAGGGCTACTCATTGCCACGCTGCTAGCCCGAAGTCTCATTTGTGGCCAATACTGGAATTTTAAAACATTTATTCCAGGAACGCTTAAGTGAGGGGTCAAAGTGTGGCAGAAGAAATGGGGGGGAATTACGAGGGACAGAGTTGTCTGACACTCAATGTATACATTTTCTTAAGTCTGCAACAAAGACATTGGTAACAAGGAGGCTGCATTTTAAAATATCTTATAGGGTTAGAGCATCTGGGCCAGATATGTGCCCAGCAATTTTCAGGGGATAATCAGAACTGCAAGATAACTATAGTTATTTATGCACTTGCTGGAGAGAATTTCGGGGCATATTACCAAGGCAGGCGAAATGAAATTATCGCCGCTTTTGCGGCCGTTTTCGGCCGCAAAGCGGCGATAATTTCATCGCCCTATTAGCAAGCTGTCGCTAACATCAGTTAGCGACAGCTTTTAGGTGATAGCGAGAGGTTTGGGGCCCGCTTTGCATGTCAGCGATATTTTTCGCTAATGACATGCTAAGTGGGCGTACCCAACCTGTTAGCGACTGAAATCAGTCGCTAACATTGCTATCGCCTATTATCAACGCAGGCGTAGCGTCAAAAAAATTCACGCTAAGCGCGAATATCGCTGACAATTAACACCTGCTCAGACCAGTTCTTAGCCTGTTTATTCAATGGGAGGTGGATATTCAGGCTAAGTCCCTATGAGCAATAATGCCTGAATATCGCTGGATTTCCAGCGATATTCACGCATTTCGACGCTATTGCCGGATATTTTATCGCTTTGGAGATAAACGTTGCTAATAGCACGATATCTCTGCAATAAAATCCGGCGATTCGCGGCGATAAATTTTTTCCCGCTAAGCTTATTTAGCGATAAATATTGCTCATTGTTGATAATATGCCCCTTCGTTTTGTCTCTTTTTTACTTATAAAGTAGCACATCGGGTTAATGTACCTGCTACAAAGCACATAGTGTAAAATAAAGATCACATTTTTTTTATGTTGTGGATTAATGCTTTCCTCACAGTGATCCTTTTGTTGCTCACAGTTCATAGGCTGCATTCCTTCTAATATAGTACAGTGAATTATGAACAGGCATCCATAACCTACATGTAAAATGAAATACATGGGTGTTTCATCGATCTACTGTTATTCTAAGTTTGCTAAAATGGGTTCCTTGGCTAATAATAAAGTTGCATTAGTACAGACAACTTCAGCCATGGTGTTATGTTTTAAACACCGACTTTGTGTTTCTTCAAACTGTGTACTCTTAACATATAATTCCTACCATTAAGGACGATATGTGAATCTACACCTTGTAACCCTCACCGTCTTATGCAACATTTCCTGTACATTGATGCACACAGTTGCATGATATATTGTATCTGTATAATGTGTGTGAGAGATGTAAAACTCTCTGATACCCTGTTAGAAATGGGGATCTCTAGTTGGCAGAGGTAGGAACCTTTGTCCAAGTAGGGACCCTTCTTCCTTGTCAGAGTAGTGGAGATACACTTCTAAAATAACCCCTGTTCAGCCCCTTGGTAGCTAGTCACGAGCAGACAAGCTTATGTCAGAGGCAGTGTGTAAAGCATTTGTGCATGCAACAGTAACACAGTAAAACACTACAAATGGACACCACACCAGTTTAGAAAAATAAGTAAAACTTTATCTAAATCATATAAGACCAAAAACTACAAAAATCCAACATAACATACTGTAAAAATAGTTATTGTGCAAAGTAACCTTTAAATTGCAGGAATAATGTGAAATGAATTTAGATAGGAGAAGCACACCTTTTTCACCTTATTTCTTAATTTTTAAATTTTTAGAAAGATTCTTTTGTCTATGCGTGCACCAGTGGTGGCACGTTTGCCCTCACGTGCCCACTTGAACCAACCTATCTCGAGTGAAATTACACCCGACCACTGTGCACTGTTGCAAAACTCTGTTGAGTTTATTTTTCAAAAGATTTTTTAAACCATTTCAAAATCAAATTCTCAATGATGTCAACATGGCTTTTTCAATTCAGTACATTTAGCCTGAACTTACATGTTTTTAAACATTGCAATTCTTTTAGAACTCAAACATAAAACATTGAAGAATACAGCGTATGTAACATAATATGGCATTATACAATGACAATATGCTTATGAGAAGCCCGATGCATTTCGAGCCTTGTAGGGCTCTTCCTCCGGGGCATGAAATCCTTTCCTTGTGCCTCTAAAATAAAAACGACCCACTCGAAGACTCGTGATCGCTACCGGTTCTTAATATTGACGCTGTTCCTCACAAACAACTCTCGTGGCCATTGCCAAGCGTTGGAAATGCATCGGGCTTCTCATAAGCATATTGTCATTGTATAATGCCATATTATGTTACATACGCTGTATTCTTCAATGTTTTATGTTTGAGTTCTAAAAGAATTGCAATGTTTAAAAACATGTAAGTTCAGGCTAAATGTACTGAATTGAAAAAGCCATGTTGACATCATTGAGAATTTGATTTTGAAATGGTTTAAAAAATCTTTTGAAAAATAAACTCAACAGAGTTTTGCAACAGTGCACAGTGGTCGGGTGTAATTTCACTCGAGATAGGTAGGAATAATGTGAAAACATAATTTCTCCCACTCTGTAGCTCAGTTCGGGGCTACCATGATACTGAACATGAAGGACTCTAATAATTCCAGCCACCCACATTGGTGCGGGTTAGCTAAGGCGTCAACAGACTCGGAGACAGTACCTTTCTTGTTGCAGCCAACGCACTGATGCGAGTCGGTCGGGGCAACTGTCACGGTTGTGATGTGGGATGAAAGCGTTGGAGCGTGAGGTGTCCTCACTGCTCGGTGCAGGCAGCCACTCGTTGATGGAGTCGGTGAGACCAAGTCTTGCATTGCAGGGTGAGACGGTGCTCGATGCGGTGCTGGCAGGTCATGGCGCGGCGGCGGAGCCGGATGAAGTTTCAGATGTGCAGCAACAGAGTCAGTGATATCTGTGCAGTGTGTAGCGCAGCGGTAAGGAGTGTGATGCCCACAGATGCAGTGAAGGAGCAGCACATTGGCGGAGTCGGTGAGACCAGGGTTGGGTTGCGAAGCAAGGCAGTGCTCTCTGCGGTGCCTTCAGAGCACGGAATCCTGCAACGGTCTCGATGACACAGTTGGTTGCCCTTTTCTTCTGCGGCGACTGAAACCAGTGGTTCCAGAAACTGTGCCCAGAAGGATCGTGAGGGGGGAGCTCCACCTCAAGTCCTTGCTCATGGCCGGGAGGCGTAGCCGGGAGTCGGGAGTCATCTCGGCTCCCGGTCCACGCGCTTTCTCTGGGCAATTTTCGGCACCCCCCCCCCCCCAGGCAGAATCGTCGGTAAAAGAACCTACCAGCATCGGATGTTGTGAGGCTCCGGTGGAATGTATTTTGCTCTCTTGGGAGCGTCTGCACAGGTCTTTCTCTGTTGCGACTTCTCCGGGAAGAAAATCCAGCGAGGGCTAAGATGGCGGCCGGAGTCCACCTTCGACGAGAGACGGCTCGATCCCTCTGAACAACGTGGCCTCCACAGATGCTGTGAACACACCGGCACCTTGAGGAACGCAGCGGTGAGCCCCGCAAAGCGTGCTCGGGGTTTCTGGAGGCAGTGGAGTCTGCGGTGCTGTACATCCTCAATGCCTGACCTCAACAATGCAGCGAGGGACAAGATGGCGGCCGGAGCCCGCCCGTGATGAGAGACAACCCGACCCTTCTGAGAAACTTCGCGGCTACTGAGACACCGGAACCTTGAGGATCACAGAGGTGAGCCCCGCGAAGCGCGCTTGGGGTTCCTGGAGGCGGTGGAGTCTGCAGCGCTTTACATCCTTAATGCCTGACCTTAACATGGCGGCCGAAATTGCCCTCAAATGCGCCTGGAGCTGAAGCTCCGTGTCGACCCTGCTCTCCAGGCTACAGAAGGGATTTTTGCAGCACCACACACCGAAATAGAGAGCGTGTTCCAGCGCCGGAATTTGGTTGGAGGTGCATGGGCATAATATCAATGCCCTAACTTGTGTAGCTGGCCCCGAAATTGGAGTTTTCGTTTGCAAACACCGGTGAGCAAGATAGCTACTGCCCCCGAACTGTCTGGTTGCGGATCACCCTAAATTTCAATTTGTGACTTTGCCAGCGGCTGGTTGCTGAACCTTTACAAGCACCCTTACAAGCAGGCATCAGGCCGGACAGGGCACTCCTATAAGACTTGGAGAATCATTTGACCAATGTGATCAATTGGAGAATCGTATAACCACAACTACAGCTCCCAGTACGGGAAACTCATGAGGCATTGCAATTGTGGACCACAGTCTCTCATGGACTTCTTTACTTTTCCCTTTGTCCTGCCCGCCCTTTTTGCGGCTGTTCTCGGCAGTTTTTCCCTGGTCCCCGACCTGTCATCTTGTCCATTCCCTCGTCTTTTTACCCTTGTCCCTCTTTTCCCCCTTGATGATCCTCAAATGTTTCTTCCCCTCTCTGTTTTGCCTTTTCTCCATACTCTCGAATCCCTCTCACCCTCCCTTAGTGTTGTGACTACGTCCCCCCTCCGACCCCACTTAATGGAACTCTGCCTGAGGAAATTTACTATGTTTGTATATTTATGTATATAGGGATAACTCTAATCACTAGTATAGGCAGTAGACCTTTGTACCATCTACCATTCCTATGTGACTCTTAGAGTATATCCATTCATATCCCTTCCCTATGTATATAGAGATAACTCTAATCACTAGTATATGCAGGAGACCTTTGTACCCTACTATTCCTATGTGACTCTTAGAGTATATCCAGTCATATCCCTTCCCTATGTATATAGAGATAACTCTAATCACTAGTATATGCAGTAGACCTTTGTACCATCTACCATTCCTATGTGACTCTTAGAGTATATCCAGTCATATCCCTTCCCTATGTATATAGAGATAACTCTAATCACTAGTATATGCAGTAGATCACTGTGCTCTCTACCATTCCTATGTGACCCTTAGAGTATATCCAGTCATATCCCTTCCCTATGTATATAGAGATAACTCTAATCACTAGTTTATGGAGTAGACCATTGTGCTCTCTACCATTCCTATGTGACTCTTAGAGTAAATCCATGTGTATCCCATCCCTATGTATATAGAGATAACTCTAATCACTAGTATATGCGGTTGACCTTTGTACTACCTACCATTCCTATGTGACTCTTAGAGTATTTCCGGTCATATCCCTTCCCTATGTATATAGAGATAACTCTAATCACTAGTATATGCAGTAGACCTTTGTACTATCTACCATTCATATGTGACTCTTAGAGTATATCCATTTGTATCTCCTCCTTGTGTGACTTTACATCTTGTACATTTGCAATTTTTTCTGTTTGTATCCTTTATGTAACACATGTAATCCTAAGTCCTTATGTTTTTCAACTGGTTCTTATGTAAAGCGCTCTGACACCTTCGGGTAAAGTTTGCGCTATATAAAATCGCATAAATAAAATATTAAATACAATTGGAGACACTTTGCAAGCAGGATACACACACACAGTTCCTCTCCTTGGCAGAAACAGCAACTTCAGGCAAACCCCAGACAGCACACAGCAAAGGGGCAGTTCTCCTCCTCCATTTTCTTCCAGCTCTTCTCCTTAGCAGAGGTTCCTCTTCATTTCCAGAAGTAGTCTAAAGTTCTGGGGTCTGGGCCCAATATTTATACAGCCATAACCAGTTCTGCGCTCTCTGGCAGGAGGTGGAGACAGCATTGCCCTTGGCAGACCAGGCCCACTCAGGTGTGAAAGAAATCTCCCCCGCCTACTCTGAATGAATGCAGCCCAGCTCTATTCTTGATCTAATTTTTACTCATATGGGCCATCTCAGTTGTTTCCCCCTATGCCCACTGACTTGGACTGACCACTTTATGGTCATGTTCACTTACCAATCTCCAGCCGTTCGGTCCTTTATTCAGAACAGGGAGCGGAAGCAGAAGGTATTGCGTAGGTCCTCGAACAAACTAACCATGGCATCCTTTAATGAAGCTTTCCATCCTCGCGCACAGGAGGGTGGATTGAACGACGTCCCTGATGTATCAAAAATGCTAGAAGGCTTCAACTTAGATCTAGGGGTCGCCTTCGATCTCACAATCCCCCAAAGCCTACATAGCGCTGACCAGCCACGTCACTCTGTGCCTTGGTTCACACCCGAACTAAAAATTGAGAAATGAAAATGTAAGACCCTGGAGAGACGATGGAGAAGTAGTAAAGACCCATTGGAGCGACAAACCTACAAAAGAGCCCTCGCGGGCTATCATCAGAGTATCAAAGTGGCTAGATGTACCTATATCAAGGGCCAAATTGACCAGTCTAGCAACTCAGTCAAAGCCCTTTTTAACATAGTTAAAGACTTTGTTTCACCTTAAGCCCGCAGGCAAACCCCGGATGAATTGCAAGATCTTTGCGATGCGCTAGCGACCTATTTTCAGGAAAAAAATCATGTCAATCTATGCGAACTTCCCAAATGGCGAATTCCAGAATTTGGCTCCTCCAATTGTACAAGAAGAACCTAAAATCCCATTAATCAACATCCTGGATCAATTCGAACCAACCACCCTGGGTCTCTAACCTACTATCGCTATCAAAATCCAGTTCGCCGGACGATCTATGCCCCCCAAAAACGATGGCCCTTCTATCACCATGCTGCGCCCCAGAAATCCTTAAAATCTTCAACAGCTCGATTCAATCAGGCATTATTCCCTCTGCCTGGAAAGAGGTATATGTTAGGCCGATATTAAGAAATCTACAGCTGACCCCCTGACGCTCAGTAACTATCGACCTATATCTCTTCTACCTCTGTTGGCCAAACAACTAGAAACCATCATAAACAGGCAGTTGAGCGCTTTTCTTGAATTTAACTACATTTTAGATCCTTCTCAGTCGGGATTCCAGCTATGCTTCATCACTGAGACTGCCATTCTTGCAGTAACTGACTCGTTGAGGCAGGTGCTAGATGCTGGGGGATCCTCGGTTCTGATTTTGTTAGATCTCTCCGCAGCATTTGATACCATCTCTCACTCTATGCTTGCGGAGAGACTACACTCTTATGGTATCCGAGGCTTAGCCCTGAAATGGCTCAGAAATTTTCTGTCTGACAGATGGCAAAGGATTATGCTAGGAACATATCTTTCACAGAAGTCTTGCTTGGACAAGGGTGTCCCTCAGGGATCTTGCCTAAGTCCGACATTGTTTACTGTATATATGGCACTCCTTGCAAAAATTATCGAACCGTTTGGATTCGACATAATCTCTTACGCTGATGATACACAGCTGATGTTTCCAATCGGTATCGATCAGGAGGACAAGAAATCTCATTTTGCAGCAGGGATGCTTCCAGTCTCAAACTGGATGACAGAGAACTGCCTTCAACTAAATCCTAGTAAGACCGAAATTATGCTTATGGGCAAAGCGTGTACGATCTGGACACATGAATGGTGGCCAGACCAGCTGGGAACGGCCCCCACCACGACCCAAGCTGTATAAAATCTTGGAATAAAACTGGATCCAACTCTATCTATGAAGGATCATGTGGCAGCTACTACTAGCTCGTGCTACTATAGCTTACGCCTCCTACGTAGGATACTCCCCTATCTGTCGACAGATCACTGGAGAACCTTGGTCCAAGCCATGGTGATGAGTCGCCTAGATTATGGGAACGCACTGCTGGTGAAAGTGGGAGAGTCACTGCTTGCTAAACTGCAGGTAATTCAAAACACCGCAGCTAGGATGATCTTAAATCGTCCTCCAGGCTCACCCTCCACCCCTTTGTTGAAACAGCTACACTGGCTACCTATTAAGAAGCAATCTTTCTTTAAGATCTGCTGCCTTACTTTTAATGCCGTAAATGGCAAAGGCCCTCTTTACCTCCAGAAGAAATGCCTTAAGCAGGATTCAGGTTGCAACCTAAGGTCCAATTCCTTGGCCCTGTTAAAAGTTCCCTGGATACGTTTTAGCCGCACCGGTGGGAGATCTTTTTCGTACCTTTCCCCGTGGTACTGTAATCAGCTCCCCGTCGCCTTGCGAAAATGCTCTTCGTATGCCGCTTTTAGGAAACAATTGAAAACTTTCCTGTTTTAACGTATTTTTATTGTGACCGGTTATTACTCTCACTTTGCCAGGGCAGCGCCAAGATGCCTCCTGGTGAGTCGCGCGCTATAGAAATCCATCTAACATAACATAACATTCTGAGTTCAGGCTATCCAAAATTTATTTTCCTGTCTTGTTCCCAAGGGCAATTATGCTTATAAGAGGTTATAAGCAGACTCCTCATTCTATCCTATGGGGACAGATAGCCTTAAGATAGTGAAAAACAAATTTGGCAGTGTTTCACTATCAGGGTGTGCCACACTCATTAGGGCATGTCCCACCTTTTATATACACTGCAACATGCCCACAGGGGTACCTTGGGCCTAGCTTAGGGGTGACTAACATGTATGAAAAGGGAAGGGAAGGTTAGGGCCTGGCGAGTGAGTGCACTTGCCAAGTCGACATGGCAGTACTGGACTGCACACAGGCTCTGCATTGGCAGGCCTGGGTTACATTCACATGCTGCTTATGTGGGTGACACATTCAGTGCTGAAGGCCCACTAGCAGCATTTTATTTACAGACCCTGGGCAAAGTGTACTGTACTAGGGAATGACTAGTAAATCAAATATGCCAATCATGGAATTACCAATCCATAAAAATAATTTACAAAGGGAGCACTTGCACTTTGGCACTGAACAGCAGTGGCAAAGTGCTCAAAGCATCTAGACCAGCAAAACGAAGTCCAACACACAGCAAAAACACAGGAAGAAAGGGCAAAAATACAGGGGAATCCCACGCCAATGATGCGAGGTCTAACACACCCTATATTGAGATGAATAGCAGTATAAAAAATCAAGTACAGTAAATGAATTAGTAAGTTATGTTCAATTTATCATTTATTAAATTATTCATATAAACAGAGATACATCTGATATTCTTACAGTACATGCACATCTCTTACATACAGAGGTTGAACAAAGACAAAAACATGCCTCCAAATCATAGTTTCTCTTAATTACTTCTGAAGTAAAAACTTCTGTAACCATTGTGTACCTCCATTGCTTTGGCATGCAGGTGTTAGGCTCCAGGTAGCTGCCAGTCTGGATGATTCTTAAACAAAAGAACAGCCGATGTTTCTTTAAACCAGGGGGCATATTTATGTCAAAGTAATGAAGCTCAGTGCAGCAAGTCACCTCACAGCTCTACATTACAGTGAAAGGGCAGGAATTCACTGTACTTATCCTAATACCACGCATTCCTGTCCTTTCCCCAGCGCTGGCACACAATGGGCTGCCTAGTGCCAATGCAGGCACCCTTGTACCATGGTGCTGGGGTGCCTACGTTGCATGCAGGATCATTTTTGTGCACTCCCAGGTATACCTTCAATGGTAAATTTGAGAATGCATCAAAATCCATGAGAGTTGCATGGGAACACCACACCGACGCACCACACATGGAACACCTTCCCAAGTCAGAGTAGCTCAATACATCGATTTGCGCTGAACTGCGTTACTCCAGAGTTATGTTGCGACTCAGGGCCATGCAAGGTGGCCTTGCGTGGCTTCATAAATTGTATCTTGGGCGTGCCCTTGTAAATATGCCCCAGGTCTTTGTTTTGACCCTTTTTCTGGGCTGCAGCACAAACCTTAGAGTTAAAGTGCACATTCAGATCACCAGCACGGCAGTCCTAGCGTAATTGGGCGGTCGGACCACCAACTGGCTGTCGGTCGGTCTCATGACCAAAGCAATATCGGTCGGCAGTCCAACCACCTGATATCCAAATAAGACCCTCTGTATAACAAATGTAACAGAAATTCCTGAAACCACCCAAATTGCACTGGCATAATCAACATTTTCCCCAAGCCTAATGCTGACTTGGCAATAATGTTTTATATTTATGTGACCACCACTGTTTTTTTTGTAAGGGATGAGACATGACTCATGTTGTTCTGTTAGTCAGCAAGCTGACACCACCCTAGTTAAATAGTTCATTATAACAATGTGAAATCAAAAAAACCTCTGTGTAGCACATGACATCAGCTCCTTATAAGAAGCTTATGCTCAACAGACAACATACTTACTACTAAATGCAAACTGCTGGATATTAGCCTTTGGATAAAATAACCCAAAACTCATACATTAGTCACAAAGTAGAAAGAGACAAGCAAGTGTAGACATATGGGAGGCTCAAAGTTGGCACCATATTCAAGATTTAGCTAGTTACATAATAATGTCAATGAAAATGTAGTCCTGTGGTCAAGTCTTGAGGTAACGATTCCCATCGGAAAGTGAGTAATTTTTCAAAGGGGTCCAGAACAAAGGAATATCTAGAACTAAGGACTAAAGTCTAGTACAAGTAGTAATCTGGAACAATGTCTGTTGATTTGCAGGAGACAGTGATCATAAGAGTAATGAAGGGTGTGCATGGGCTTAATGCAGCCCCTTCAGCCAAGGGGCCCCAAACCGCTAGGGGCCTCCCAATCCTTCAATAGGAGCCCCATTCAGTCCAAGACAAATGAATACCCTCAAGATATGGGAGACTTGGGGGGTCCTCATCACATTTTTCAGTGGTGCTCCATCAATATGTATTACACCATTCAAGGTGTGGGCAGCCATTCATTTGAAAAATCTAGGAAATTAGATACAGTAGGGGCCAAAGGTATATTTGGATATGAAGCACAGTTAATTCAAATTGATCCTGTGTTATATGGCGGTTCAGTGCAGATTCACAATGGACCCTATGGCAGCCAAAATGTTGGGAGTAGCCTAGCATAGATAATTGTTCAACATCAACACAAATCCAAAGCCATACAAAAGTAGAACATGTTTATGCTTTCCTACTTTTAATGGGCTTGTTCAACTTCCCCTAACTAAAAGCAAAGGGGCAATCCAAGATAGACCTATGTGTATCAACAGATGCTATTGAAGAGGCCATGGGAGTGGCACAGGAGAATGAGGACATTTTGTCACTCATCAGGAGAGATGTGCGCAGCTGGCCTGGCACAGAATGATCCTTTTCAAGCAGTCAATTGTCACTTGACATTAAATGTAGCCATCAAAGGGACCATTCTGATTTGCTGGAAAGCTTCCAATATTTGACTTTTTTGAATAATCCATAGGAAGAAAAAAAAGAGAGAACAAATTGTTTTGTTTTCTAATTAAAAAGTTATATATAACATAACAGGTGTAATTGTAAAGCGCACGTTCACCACTACGGGTATCTTGGCGCTGAATAAGAGATGTTTGTTGTTACCCAACTCAATGGTACTCATTTTATCAACCGCAGATGGATGAAAGGCTAAGTGGACCCACTGGGATTTGAACCTGTGACCATGAGGTCAAACACAGGCCCCTGCAGTAGACGCTTTAGTCCACTGAGCCACCAGACGCGTCCTGCACTATTTTGGCTCACAGTATGGAAGAATCCTGCATCAAAACCCACCAGGGAGATTATATCAGATTGCTTAAAATGTGATAGGGGCATGAAATTACACTGGCTAGCCGCTGTTCGCAAGAGCCTAACTAGTGTGAATTATGAATATTTCTTTTTAAATCCTCCCGAGTTTGGTATTATAAGTAAGAAAACCCTTCAGAAGGCTTTATATGCATTATACAGAAAAGCTAGATACGACAAAGAAATTCAGAAAAACCACTGTTGCTAGATATATGCATATTGAGAACATTTCCCATGCCCCATCTAGCTATCTTTTAAAACTCATTGGTCGCTAGGAAAGGGCTTTGCTTTTTCGGTTGAGGATTGACAAAATTACATTTTTGCTTTGCTTTTCTGTGGTTACTGCAAAAACAACAATGATGGACAGAATGTGGATCAATGTCACACATTTACCCCAGTCAAAAGATCTGGGCCCAAATCCATCGTTTTTCCACTCCACACCACCCTGGGTTAGACAATGGCGATATGCAAATCAGCGCTGACCCTGTGCCCCATGGGAACAGTCCAGTCCGAACTACAAAAGCCATGTCCTTCCCAGAACGGAAACAAGCATCCGAGGACCGGCCCGGTTTCGAGGTAACACCTCTCATCAGCCCGGCTAGCTTGCTTCCAGTGGTGTGGAGTGCCTGGGACTCACGTCTGAGCATCCCCAGTACACAGAGCGGTTACTGCAAAAACAACAATGATTGCTTTTCTGTGGGGCACAACTGTAAAATTGAATATTTGCCATGTCCCTGTAATAACTAATATAGACAATCTATGCTGCATTTTTTATTCTTCTGTAGTTATTACTTAAAATACACCAAAAGGTTCTTGATACCATACCATACTTTAAGGCTACACCTGCGATTGATTATAAAGCAGCTTATGGGAAGGTTATTGCCTTGGAAGATAAGGAGCTAATCTTTCGGGTCGGATCCTTTTTGAAAGCCGCAGTGCACACTCGTAACTCAATGTGCACTCTTTGAAGGCTGTTACTTTTACTTTTGCTTCTTATTGTAGTTTAACCTTGATAAACAAAATTCTCGATGAATTTTTGTCTTGCATTTGCATTTGCACCTTTTTAATCTGCATTGTATAATTGGAGGACCTGTCTTAAATTGGAAACTTTTCTATTTTTAAAGTTGTTTTTCTATTTATCTGTCTCCCCTCTGTTATTGGATCATTCTTATTGGAATATGATGTGATTTGACTGTGCTTTTATGGATACATTCTTGCATTCGAATAAAGACTTTGAATCTGGATCTGAAAGTTATATATGTATGTGCAGGTCACACATTTTGCAACAAACACATTTTTAATTAAGCATTTCATTAGCAGAACAACCATTAACACAAGCTATTTCCTAGACCTACTACAAAGAGAAATGTCACCTTTCTATAATGTTGCAACAATTCTAAGAACACATACCAAGTGGGTAGACAGCTTTGTAAGACAAGGAGGCATGTGGACAAACATTTCAGAGCTGAGAAAAGTTAATTTAAATCTGTTACAGAATTTAAAAAATAGTTATATATATAAAACTTAATAAAAGAGCTCAGTATCATAAAGATTTGCCAAGACTTTGTTCCAGCGCAAATTCACACAAAGCGACACAAAGCCTTAACAATGCATTTACTTTCAAGCGGAAATGGTTTGCTGTGCTGGAAAGGTGCCCTTTTCTTGGTGTAAATTGCGCTTTGCTCCACTTTGATCAGCAGGGTGTTACATCGATGATACTTTGGCAGATCACTCATACATTTTTATGTAAATCCTGATCTACTGAAATAGTCAAACCAGGCTTTACGTAAAAAAATGATGCCTCCTTGAAGAAAGTGCAATGGTGGTGAATTGCTTTAATTTCTCCAAATATCCACAAATTGCAAATGTTCAGCTCGGTACATTGCATATCCAATGTGTGGCATGTTATAGAAATTGGGTAGGCATAGGATTTTGGCTGGAAAGATATACTGTCAGTACAAAACATATGCTAGACATCATGCACACACCTTTGCATAATGGTGTAAAGATTGAGATTGGCACTACGCAGCCTGATGGTACAGATGGTTGCTGCATTGCACTAAAAATGTAAGTGCATATTTACGAATGGCAGTGTGTTGCGCTTGCATCACGCAACGTGGGGCATGCGCGACACCAGTCCAAAATGCGATTTATCCAGCCATGCAAGGCCACCTTGCGTGGACCTGAGTGGCTTGATAAATATGGAGTAATGCGACACAGCGTGAATCACTGCATTGCGTTACTCTGCGCCCACAAGGCATTCCATGGGTCCCATGCAACATCCATGGGACCCATGGATTTTGACATATTCCCAGATTAAACAAAGGTGGTAGACCTTGGAATTCGCCAAAATGCAACACCTTTTGTGGTGAGGCCTAATGAGAGGAAATATCTTTATTTTTCCTTGTTACTTGCTCTTTGTATGTCTGCTGCATTCTGCAGGAGACAAAGAAAGAGGAAAACACCTCAGGGTGAAGGTGCCCCTTCCTGCACAAAAACAATCCTCCTTACAGCGAAGGCTCCCTTGCATCATGGTGCAAGGGTGCCTGCATTCGTGCTAGGCAGCCAAAACGGCACCAGCGCAGGTACAAAGGCCTGAATGCTCCATGTTCCTTTAAATACAGTGCATTCCTGCCCTTTCCCTGTCACGTTGCGCAGCAAGGGGACTTGCTGTCCTGCACGACTGTGCCATAAATATGTCCCTAAATATCTTCCGGTATAGTTTTCAAAGTGTACCGTATCTGGATAATGCTGACTTTCAGAATTCATCAGTACAGGCATCTCTATCATCTATTTACCTAATGAATGGCTAGGGACAGATTTTCAATACCGAAGTATTGTTTTATTTCCCTTTAACACAGCCCGCAGACGCAGCGTCTCACCGGCTGCAAAAAAAGAGACCCAGGAGGGGTGATCATGAAAAATTTCTAGTCCCTTTGACTTTGAAGCTTTCTACAGAGTAATCAATTTTATTCTTGCAAGTATCCCAGAGCATAAATGTTGTTCTTTAGTGCAGTCCCATAGCATATCGGTCATAGTGGCTGACCTGAAATTACATGAGCAGTATTGCTCATTATCTTGCAGACCACACTATTTTATTAAGGGTGTTCAGTACTTTCTGCAGATCACATTTTTTTGGAATAAGTGTATTTCTAAAACTGTATTTAAACCCCCCTGTCCCACATGCAGCCTGACAAACTGCTATTCATTTCCACACTTTGCTTGTTTAGAGGGTATACATAATCTGGCAGATGCATCAACGTAGCCTTTTGCTATTCCTAAATAGCGATTTTTAAGGAATCGCTATTTAGGAATAGCAAAAGCCTATGCATGTAGGAATCGCTATTAAAATAGCGGTTCCTAAACATTCCTTAATTGCTACCCGCAAATTGCTAGTCACAATTAAGGAATGCTTTACCATTCATTCCTATGGGCCTACAGGCCCATAGGAATGAATTGAAGATTGCATGAGCAATTTGCGAGTACCAGTAGGTACTCGCAAATTGCTCATGCAATTTCAAGGGTGCAAGGGTGTCAAAATGACACCATGTTGCACCCCTGAAATTGATCTCTACACATATGTTGCACACACATGTGTGCGCAACATGAAACTTTGAAAAATGCACAAAAGTGTTTTTTTCAAAGTTTTAGCAAATTACCATGAAGTTCAACTTCATGGTAATTTGCTACTCCTATTAGCGAATTCGCTATTTTTTTGACTTTCATGCATTGCATTTAAGGAATCTCAATTTGGGATTCCTTAAATTCAATCGCAATTTAAGGAATCTCAATTTAGAGATTCCTTAAATTGCGATTTTTGCATTTGGGATGATGCATCCCAAATGCAAAAATACTGGTCGCAAAGTGGCAGATTCTGAGAATCTGCCAATTTGCGACCGGTATTTACTTTGATGCATATGCCTGAAAATCTTCTGATTTTGCATATTCATGAAAAATCATCTGGCATACATTCAAAGCTTATGGTCCTTTTCAAGGAATGAAAAGGGTGCTAAAAGGCAAGCTAGAGACCTAGGTCTCTACGGATCCCACAGCTGAGCTTCTTTTTCAGAGTGTTCGGGTAATTATTACAATGTCCAGGATGGTGCAAACTGAGCAGCATGTGCTCTGTTGACATTGCACAATGAAAGCATAAGTTTGAGTCTGTAGAATTCCTTAGAATCTTCCTTATGTTGCAAGATAGGCAGACTAACTTCCCAGATGTGAGTGAGCGAGGAAGCATATCGGTGGACCTGCTTTATGTATTTGTAAAGTGCATGTTCATCCCTTAGAGCATCTTGGGAATGAATAACAGATGTGTATTGCTACCCAACTCAATGGTGAGTATTTTACCGGCCTTGGAAGGATGAAAGGCTGAGTGGACCCACTGGGACTCGACCCTGAGACCAATGGGCCAAGCACAGATTCCTGGAACAGATGCATTAGTCCACTAAAGTAGTGACTATTAGATGAAAACCTGCTCAAAGGGGAGATAATTGTTTCATACCATAAAAGAGGGCTGTTTGTGTGCATTTTTGTAGGTATGTCACAACGCTGCATGTCCTAAAGAACATCAGGTATGTCTACCAGATGGAGAAAAAGGCAACCTACTGAAATGGTACAAAAAACTTCATTTTACGCCACAAAGCCCACCTAGTGCTTGAACGGGAACACAAGCTAGACATCTGTGATATTATGTGTGTTAATTTTGGTGTCATCATGTGATGCCAAGTGTGAAGCCATTTATGATGTCATGTGTTAGGTCAAGTGTGAGACTATGCGCAATAACTTTGAGGTGTTGAAGAATGGGGTAATGGACAATCACCAAAGCCTGTACTCATCTGCAATGCCTGCGGCGGCCAGCACAGGTAAACATGGTGGAACGGTGGGGCGATGGGGCGGGGACGGGGCGATTTCAATGGTCGACGGACACATTAAATTGATCGATAATACCTATTCCGTCATCTGTCGGCTTCACTCCCTTGACGCGCCCTACTCCGGCCCACTGTCTCACCACGCTTACCTCTGCCGGCCGCCACTGTGCAATGCCTTACTGTCTGTAAACATTGGTAGCGCCCTAATGCTAACAGCTGTGCAGTGCAGCCTGCACACACAGACTGTACGGAAGCGTCAGCTGACTCAGACATTTTATTTAACAGAATGCTGCACATAGAGTGCAAGTGCTATGGATTTGACGCCATATTGCCAATTTATTCAATGCTATTGTTTTCAGACTACGAGGTGCCCCTGCAATTTCCTTAATGGTTCTCAGTGAACTTTACTTTAATATTTCAATAAATGTGCCAAGTTGGTGTACACCATTGAAACACGTGAAACTTAAGAAAAAGCATTAATTTGAAATCCTTTACAAAGCAACTCCGGGGCATAAAAAGTCAATGAAAAAAAAGCAAATGCTGGGTTTCTACAACCAGCTGAGTGTTAATTAACTCCTGAGCACACCACAGCTAGAAGATTTAATTTATCGATGGGTGTGTTTGGTTAAAGGCTACGTAAATAAGCTTTGCAGGTATAATTTACGGAAATGAAATCTTTCCGCCTCCTGTACATTACGGGAATGCACCGCGCCTCCTCTCACGTGCTCATAACATGGCATAAACACGCTATACTTAATGTTAAACTATTGACTGCACTCTGATTGCATGTTTTATTCAGAATCAAAGCACTTATTTTCCTAAAGACACAGACAGCACATGAGCACAGTCTTGCAACTAACTGTATGTCTGGTTTGTCTCTGAATAAAATAGTTCCAGTCGGAAACTATGGAGGCCAGACAATGTGACGGTGAGGAAAGAAAAGGGTAGAGAGGTCGCCATTTTCACCTTCGAGAATCTTTCATTCTTCATGCATTTCTAATTCCAGTCGGCCATTTTTGATTTATAGAACCATGGCTACTTCTCAATCCTTTAATGGCCTGTCGCATTGTAAAAGCAGGTGGCCTGAAGATGTAAATGCAATTTTTAAAACAATAATGTATAAATAGTACCTCGGGCATCCTGTGTTGGCCTGTGGCATGTGTCGCGTGCGGGTTCGGTAGCAGTGGCGGGGGATTTTCACGGCTTAGCAGCGCACTCGGCCCCTTGCATCGACCCTTCTGTTAGGAATGGGGGGAATGTAGTCCCATTGTGACAGGCGACCATGTGCTGTAAGTAGAACATGCTGATCCTATCGATCAAGGTCAAGCAAGAGACCTTGAAATTCTAGAACTCCATCACTGAAGCCTGCCTAAGCATCCGTGTATGATCCCAGCATTGAATTGGATACTTTGTCCCAGATTTACCGAAAATTCTATTCTTACCTATAATTAGGGTTCTCGGTTCTATGGTATTTATTTTTTTAACATTTCTCTCTCTATTATCCATATTTATTTTTGGCCCATTTTATCTGTATTTATCCATATTTTTTTGTGTTTTGTGTATAAATGAAGTTGTAAAACTGAATTTCCATATTTAGTAAACTGACAGGACACGCACTCCTTCTTTGAGGTCTGTCGTGATTTAGGTATTTAAGCTGTGAAATACTACGTACCAATATATCCACTAAATATTAGCATTATACTACAAATGTATATTGACATATGCCATTATTTAAAGAAATGTCATCCTGTTTTTTATGTCAACATCTTTTTTTATTAAGTCTCAGGTTGAGACACACAAAAGAAAAGGGTCACATTGACACAGCGATAAGCCTACAACCCTCATGGGGCCGGCCGCGTAAAAGAACTCAGGGTACAATCGCTGCGTGAATCAATATCTTCAAGCACGTGCGCCGAACTGCACATTAAGATCAAACAAGGTCCCATTAAGTCGCTCCAGAAGGGGGCCCAGAAGCGCCGTCCAGTATACTCCAGTGATACCCCGCCTTGTATATCGTCCCGCAAAGCGGGCAGGTACAAACACATCAAACTGAAACAAATAACCGGCCCAAGGGGCCCAACATTCAACCAGAGGCCTAGTAGAAGGCAGTCAAAAGAGCAGAGCAGAAGTTAGAGGGAACAGAGAGGAAGAGCAAAGGGAGAACAGAGAAAGCTTGGGGGGGGACAGCCCCGGCCACAAGGGCGTTACAGGTTGCGAGGGGTAAAGGGGAGCACCGCATCTTTCACCAATTGCAATGCTCGCAGCGCTGGGGGCATATTCCTAGCATATTCGCTCTTGCAAAGATAAGCCACAATTGGCTGCCAGACCTTTTCAAAGCGGGTCGTGCGGGACTGTAGCCTAGCCGAGAGCAGCTCCATAGTGATGACTTGCCACAGTCTGCCGAACCACACGGCTAGGGGGGGTGCCTCCACCTTCTTCCAATACAGAGCGATAAGCTGTCTGGCGGCACCCAACATTTGCATCGCTACGGTCCAGTCACTGTGGGTGAGGGCCAGCAAGTCAACAGGTTTGAGTCCCAACAGTATTGTGCTAGCAGCATCAGGCAGAGGAAATCCCAGCACCCCTCGTATGTGGCTCAGCACCTCCTTCCAAAAGATAGCGATCACAGGGCAGGTCCACCAAATGTGCATGAAGTCACCAGGCACATGATGGCATCTCCAGCATCCGGGCGGGACAGAGGGGAACATCCTGTGTAGGCGATGGGGCGTATAATACCACTGCGTCAATATTTTATACGCGTTTTCTTGTTGCGGCACACTGCGATACACCCTAGGAACATCCCTCCACAGGCGGGTCCACTGCGCCAGGTCAATATCAGCACCTAGAGTCTCCTGCCAATGTCGCTGATATGTGTGAGCAGGGGGGGCAAGAGGATGTTGCAGAATCTGATAAATTTTTGATATAAGGCCCTTCGTGCCCGTACCAGAGCGGGCCAGCCGCTCGAACGGGGTGAAGGCCCGAGTGGCCCCAGGGTATATCGCGTCAGACAGGGCCCAATGACGCAACTGCAGGAACTGCAATTCAGCCTCTGGGGGAAGACGGAACTCCTCTCGACAGTGGGCAAAGGACTTCATGGAGCTTCCGTCAAAGAGATCCGTAAGGACTTTGCAATCCTCACGTGTCCACCTGCGAAAAGCGGGGGTGTGGTTAGCCGGCGGGAACCATGGATTATCCTCTATGGGGGTGTGCGGCGAGGGGAAAGTCGTCAAGCCTTTCCGCACCGCTATCCTGTCCCACACGTCCAGGACCGTTCTCGTGGGGATCGCCAAGTAAGCACTAGGGGACCGTCCCGCCCTATGGGTCCAAGCGAGGTTCCAGATCGTACGACCTGTGACCGCCCGGTCAAGGTGCAGCCACCCCTTCTCGCTCTCCCTAATACCCCACTCAATTACAAACCGCAAGTGAGCGGCCCAATAATAGTCCACAAGATTCGGGCATCCCAGCCCTCCACGATCCCGCGGGGCCATAAGGAGTGTCTGAGAGAAGCGGGGTCTCTTGCCCCCCCAGATGAATTTAGTACAGTCCCTTTGCAAGGCTCTGATCTTCGGCAGAGGGATGGGCGTAGGAAGGCATTGGAACAGGTAGAGTATTTTAGGCAATATAGACATTTTGACCGCGTTCAACCTGCCCAGCCAAGAGGGGATAAGAGGCTTCCACCGCTGTAGATCAGCGAGAACAGACTTGCGACACTCCGCCCAATTGAGCGCCGACCAGCCCTCCAAAGAGGGAGTCAGGGAGAGGCCGAGGTATCGGATATGTTGGTCCGTCCATCGGTAGGGGCACAGCACTTCCAGGGGAGGGACATCGGCCGGGGGGATCGTGAGGTTAAGCACCCACGACTTATCGTGGTTCATTTTCAAGCCAGAGGCGCTTTCGAAGGAGCAGAGCACCTCATGAAGCGCCGGCAGGGATTGTCGCGGTTCCGTTAGCGTGAGAATGAGGTCGTCCGCATACAACGCCACCTTATGATTTTGCCCTCCCATCTGTACGCCGCAAATGTCCGGGTTGCGCCTGATCAGGTCCGCCAACGGTTCAATCGCCAGGGCGAACAGCAATGGCGACAGAGGGCAGCCCTGCCTTGTCCCTCTGCCAATGGCGAATGGTTCCGTCAGCCTTCCATTCACCCTGACCCTTGCCCTCGGTGTCACGTAAGGCGCCATGATCCTGGCAATCATCCGCGGGCCGAGCCCCATCCGGCAAAGGACCGCTTGGAGAAACCCCCAATCCACGCGATCAAACGCTTTCTCAGCGTCTAGCGACAGGAGGCACGCCGGAATGTGCCAGTGGTGCACTTTCCCTACCAAATGTGCCAGTCTCCGCACATTGTCTGCCCCTTGACGGCCCCGAATGAAGCCCACCTGGTCAGGGTCAACGAGGTCCGGCATGTGGGAATCGAGTCTCTTAGCCAGCATCTTCGTGTAAATTTTGAAATCAGTATTAAGTAGCGCAATCGGGCGGTATGACGAGCAAAGCGCCGGATCCTTCCCAGGTTTAGGGACTAGAGCTATTTCCGCCATACCCATGTCCGGCGAGGGACCCTGACCGCCATCGAAGGAGGCGAAGAGTCTGAGGAGATATGGACCTAGCTGTTCCCCGAAAAGGCGGTAAAAGGAAAGCGGTAAGCCGTCCGGGCCTGGTGTCCTCCCCAAGTTCAGATCTTTAATGGCCTCAGACACCTCGGCAAGCGAAAGTGGCTCTTCTAACCTCTCCGCCGCGTCGGGGTGCAAACGCGTCCCGCCATAGTGCTCCAGAATCTCCTCCGGCAGGGTAGCGCCAGTCGGAGCCGCCGTGTATAAGGAGGCGTAATAGTCACGGAACGCCTTCATTTTAGCCTCCATCGCCGTTGCCCGAGACCCGTCCGGTAGTACAACATTCGCTATGTGGGATCTGGCCGCCTTAACCCTCAGTCGTCTCGCCAAGAGCTTCCCTATCTTGTCCCCGCCATCAAAA
Source organism: Lissotriton helveticus (assembly GCF_964261635.1). NCBI lineage: Eukaryota > Metazoa > Chordata > Amphibia > Caudata > Salamandridae > Lissotriton > Lissotriton helveticus. Next base: position 1,768,193,978 of record NC_136059.1, on the reverse strand, counting down.
TGCATACGCTTTAGCGCCAAAAGGGATTTCTCCGCCCGATTCGCCCGCAGCATGCGCAATTGCCCTCGCAGGTTCGCCAAACGCCTTCGCGTCTTCAGAGTGGAAGCCTCTTGATTCTGTGCCTCCGCCCCCCGCAAGTCCGCCACCAGTCCTTCCTCCACTACTCTCCGTTCACGCGCTCTCGCAATCTCAAGGGAAGTGATGTGACCCCGGATTGTAGCCTTGAAGGCGTCCCACACCACCGGGAACGGCGTTTCCGGTAGGTCATTGAACTCAAAGTAGGAGGTGATGGCCGTGCGGATGTCGTCAACCGACGCTGCATCTCTGAGTAGGTATGGGGGCAAATGCCATTTCCGTTCCCTAGGGGGACCACTCCGCAGATCTCGGAGGAGTAACTCCACATGCGCATGGTCCGAGATGGAGATGTCGGACATTTCCACATCCATCACATCACAAATCAAGTCGTGCGATATGAACAAATGATCGATGCGGGAATAGGAGCGGTGAGCACTAGAGTAAAAAGAGTAATCTCGTTTGTCGGGGGAGAAGTAGCGCCATGCGTCGAAGAGACCTAAGTCGCCTATCTGTCCGCGCAGTGCCGAGGACATCGCCCCTGCCCCATGAAAGGAGCCTGTACTCCGGTCCAAGGTAGGGCACCACACCAGATTAAAGTCACCCCCCAGAATAATCGAGGGCCCACCTCGAAGGACATGGGTGCGCAAAAGATCCCGAAGGAAGCGATCCTGTGCCAGGTTGGGCGCATACACGTTGCACAGCGTAAGACGGCGGGAGCCCACCTCGACCGAGACCTTAAGGAAGCGACCGTCACCACCCCGGTAGAGCTTGTCAGAACCCCGCCTGATGCCAGCTTTGCACAAAACTGCTACCCCAGCTGTTTTCGTATCTGCTGCAGCCCAGAATTGGAGGGGGTATCTAGGGTGCGCCATACGCTTTGTATCTGCCCGGAGAAGGTGGGTCTCCTGTATGAAAATGATGTCCGGGTCATGACGCAGGAAGTAATGCCAGAGCTGTTGGCGCTTGTTAGGTGAATTAAGGCCTTTAACATTGAGTGATAAAATCTTAAGGGGTCTGGCCATGTCACTCGCCATCTTGGGGGTCCCTAAGGTAAGTACGCAAAGCTTCGCACAGCAGAGCACCCATCAGTTCAGAGCCCCACCCAGAGGGCCCGCCCCCGCTCCCCGCAGTATCCCCCGTCCCCAGCCCCCCACAGCAGGCAGAGAAAGGAAGGAAAGACAGAAAGAAGAGGAAAAGGAAGGTCAGAGGAGAAAGCCAAACATTCAGCAGTCTGGAGGACGGACGGCCTAGGCCGGAAAAACAGGGCCAACTGGGCCAAAGTACACTATCTCCAGAGTAGGGCATCCTACACCCACAGGTTCGAATGTCCATCGGGATGTCACTCCCCAGGAGACAGTCTCGGTGGGACATGACCGGCCGGGAACACCAGAAGGCAAGGAGCCCCCACCAACCTAGGCCCAGCACAAGGAGATCAGGAGTCCAAGCACCTTTCCTCCCGCCCCACAACCATCCCCGCCCTCCGGAGGGGTAGAAGAGAACAGTACCTCGAGGCCAGTGACAGCCATGTGCCGTCCATCTCACGATGTGGAGGACCGTCCCGCAGGGGAGCGGGCAGCACGGTCGATCTCAGTCTCTTCCAGCGCTCTTATGTGGGCGATGACCTCCTGCCTGGCTTGGCTCGTCGTTGGCACGTCAACAGGCGTCGCACGTTGTCTCCTCGGCACCGTGGTCCAGTCTGGGGTGAGCGGCGTCCTCTTGCTCGGAGGGTGTCGTGAGGGGCTCCCCGGGGGAGAGCCTGCAATGTTGAGGAGACGCGCCGCCTCATCGTAGGACCGCAAGGATTTACGCTTACCCTCCCATTGAAAGATAAGTGCAAAGGGGTGTCCCCATTGGTACGAAATGTTCAGGGACCGCAATTTCTCCGTCACTGGGCGGAAAGCGCGTCGCCGCTTCAGGGTGTTGGGCGCCAAATCTTGGAAGATCTGGATCTTGTGGCCCTTATATTGCAGGTCCGGTTTGTCCCGGGCACGTTTCCAAATCTCCTCCTTTTCCACAAAGAAATGCACCCGCGTGATAATGTCCGGGAGAAGTCCCGATCTCCCCGCAGGCGCCGCCACCCGATGAGCACGGTCCAGTGTGGGAGGCGATACATCTTCGTCGCCCCGCACCTCGTGGAGGAGTTGCGCCACAAAGTCCATCACGTCCTCCCCTTCTTCTCCGAGCGGCACGCCGCGGATGCGGAGGTTGTTCCGCCTGCCCTGATTCTCCAAGTCCTCCTGTTTGATTTGGAGTTCAATGTTCTGTTGTTCCAGGGCCGCTAAGCGCTGCCATAGATGTTCCTGGTCCTCGGTGCGCGTGTCCGCAGTCCTCTCCAGGCTGTCCACACGGTCCCCCAGTTCCGCGACGTCTTTCCGAAGCTCCGTGACACATGAGTGGACCTCCGACCTCAGGGATCCTATCTCCGTCTTAAGTTCGGTCATGAAGGCGGCCATGAACGCTTGTGTGACCGGGGGGGAATCCGCCATCTCCGCAGGTGGGCCACCACTGGCCGCCGGAGTTCCTCCTTTGCCCCACATGGCTGTTACAGGGTTCCCCTTGGGGGCCGGTGCCGGTTCGGCCTTGCTGTTCCTGTTGGTGCGCGTCATTCTCCGCGCGGACCACAGGGTGTCCCCTAGCCTGCGTCAGGGCCCGTGCCCGGCGTAGGGTGCCCGAGAAAAAGCACAAAGCACCAAGGGGGGCGGTGGGGGGCACTGGCGCAAAGTCACAACGCACCGGAAGGGTCCTGGCCTCGCAAAAGCCCACCCCTCAGCAGCGAGCAGCCAGCACACACCCCACGTAGCAGATCAGGCAGTCTGGGGATCCCTAGGCCTCAGCGCCGCCACTCACCATGCGCTGCCAGTCCGGGAGATAAGCAGGTCCAACGGGGCCACTAGTCCCTCAGGGGTATCAGCATCAGGGAGTGCCCCACACCATCGCTCCAGGCCAGCACTCACCCCCAAGGAAGAGCCGCTACGAAGACTCGCAGCTTCGCCGTTTCTCCGTGGGCTGGCGCCGTCCGCTCTCGAAAGTGCCCCGGGGGCACCGTCCGTCTCAGCCCTCCGCTCTGGCCGCTCTCACCGCTGTTCACCGCGGCTCCGCAGGGCCGGCTTCTCGGAGCAACCCGCTGGTGGAGGGGGGTCAGCAGCGCCTCCGATCCTCGCTGAGGCCAGAGGTCGGGTCCCGCCGCCTCACAGCTCCACACTGCAGCGCGGGAAGCAGGATGCGCGGGATCAAGAAGCTGCACAGGGGCCCCCCACCAGGCACTTCGCCACACCGCTGCCCCAGGTAAGGGCGTCTCAAGGCTGTCTTGCGGGGAGGGCGGGGGTCGATCTGGCCAGCGGCCGCCGGCAGCTCCAGGGTCCGACAGGGTCCGCCGTACACCGTCTCCTCCGCAGCCGCAAGATGGCGGACGGACCGGGCGGCCCCTCACACTGCAAGCCGGCTGTGCGTTCTCGCCGGGGCTCAGACGGGGCACGGAGGTCCCGCACACAAAACACGCTACACAGGTGGGCAGCGGTCACAGGGAGGTGTGCGGCGGGTCCAGACTCCCGAATCACGCACAAATAGCCAATGATGGGCCCAACGGCGGTGGGAGCTCCGCAGCAACGCGTCTGCTCACATCGCTGGTCAAGCCACGCCCCCCGTCATCCTGTTTTTTAATACTCCATGCTGTCAATCTGCTCAGCTGTTAGGCTACACTTCATGAAAGACAGCTCGGAGAGCCACTTAAAAGAAGCACAATTTCCTGTATTTATCGACTTTTAAAAATAAATGCAGTCAGAAATTAATGTATTTTCTGTCTGCATTATTTTTAAAAGTGGATAAATACAACACATTGTTTTCTGTCTGTATTTATCTGTAAAAATCTGTAGAAACGGAAAACATAGTTCCTTACTTATAATTAGGGTTCCTGGTTTTATGGTATTTATTTTTGGACCATTTCCGTCTGTATTTATCCATATTTATTTTTTGGCCAGTTTATCTGTATTTATCCATATTTAATTTATGTTTTGTATATAAATGAAGATGTAAAACTGTAAATTTCCATATCTATTTAACTGATAGACGCACGCTCATACTTTGAAGTCTGAAGTGTTTTAGCTATTTAAGCTGCCAAATATTACTAAAATTACATCCACTGTTAAATTCTAGCATTACCACAAATGTATGTTGACATATAAAGTTATTTAAAGAAATGTCATCCTGTTTTCTAATTTCTCATGCCGTGCATCTGCTCAGCTGCTGGCCTATAATTCATGAAAGACAGCACAGCGAGTCACCTAAAAGAAGCACAATTGTTTGTATTTGTCCACTTTTAAAAATAGATGCAGACAGAAAACACATTGTTTTCTGTCTGTATTTATCTGTAAAAATTAGTAAAAACGGAAAACAGGGAGCCTTACCTATAATATACTTACATTTGCATTCTTTTGGTAGTTGGCATTCAGGTCTCCATATTTTTGTAGCTTGATATTTTTGTGTGTTCAATATTCTGATGCTCAACATATGATACAGTCAATAGTTAAAATGTTAGAAACAGTTTCTAAGACCTTTTCTACCATATGTGAGGAAACACCACGTTGGTAATCCCAAACCTAAGCTTACCAAACCGTGTGGTTCTGGAATTTTAAAATGTGGAACTTATTCAGTGTTACAGTTTAAGAGATTTCCCCTGAGGAATGCAAACTAACATTTGGAATTGGTGCTTGTGCAATGACTGGCACTTTTTCCCTCCATTTTAGGTTTTGTGAACATTTGTACAGGTTCTCCTGATGAAGTGTGCTTTTGGAAAATTCCAAATGTGTGGTCTTCGTGCACAAAGTGCAATTCTGGTTCGAGCAGAGCTCTCATTTTCACCAAATGGAATTCCAAATTTGCTAATATTTATACACAAGTGACTGCATGAATCTTTGGTTAGAGCGGGCAGGGGGTCAAAAGCAATCTGGCCTACGAGTTTATCATTTAGTATAGTCTTACAGGTTACACTCATTCAGCAAAGTTACTTTGGACTTGATCTAACCTTTAGTGGACAGTTTCTGTCCATCAGGAAGGCTGGGTTTATTACGTCTGCCACCTGGATGGACTTCCGTCTTCTAAATTTAGAGACCACAGCTGGCTGAAAGAAACCACTGTCATGGTTGTTCCTGTCAAGGTACAAAAAGTTTGGTGTATGCCATATTCAGTTTTGATGTTCCTCCACCTAACTTTCAGTATTGCTTTTCAAATACAAACTCCCAAAATGTGTTATTAAAAAACAGAAAACGAATGACCCCTTCACCCAATGACCTCTTCTTTGCTGGACTGTTGGAGGAATCTTTCCATTGATTGAGCGAACGGAGGCTCTGTTGACAGAAAACTGGTGGTCCAGCCATCTCTACTTGTGGTGGGTGCCTTTGCGACTCAGTACCCCGTCTTCAAAACTCTAAATGAGCCCCGAAGTCTGCATTATGGAGCTCCAGCTTCACCAGCAGAGAGGGTCATAAGACTCCCTTCAGGCTCAGTATGGGTTACATGAGTTTGTAGACCCAGGCTGGGTTATCTCTGCGAAATTTAAAAAACTAATGTTTAATATAGCAACAACAGATGCTTTGGACAGGTTTTCAGAGTTGATTCGTCCTTAGAACTGATCATTGATCTTTTCTGTCTGTAGCTAGCGTGATCGACAGAGGCATTTTTTTTTTGCAGAGTTTTATATAGCGCGAACTAGACCCGAACCGAATCAGGTATCAGAGCGCTTTACATAGCACCAGTTACGTTACATGAGGACACACTTTCATTTTTAGGCACGGGGAGATTAAGTGATTAGCCCAGAATCACAGGAGGTTTTTAGCGTCGTTACTGAGACTCGAACCCAGATCCCCAAGTCTGAGGACGAGCGCCTTAGCCGTTAGGCCAACCCCTCTCCCTAAAGGCTTCGCAAGTAAGTTTAGTGGAAGAGCTCATGGAAGAGATTTGTGAAAATCCAAAAAGCTCTGTCTGGGTAGTGATAGCTAAAAGTACCTGAGAGGTTATGCCTTCTCCTCATCAAAAGCTCCTGTCATCTGCTAGAGGTTCCAAGATATTTTTTGATATGACTTGCAAAGATTAAGTGTTATTGGAAGATATGCTGGCCTGCATTATTAATGGTTCGACACAGTTGTATATTAGAATATTTTTGTCAGAAACATTGTTTGACATAGATATTGTGTGCTAAATATAGGGTCAAACTGGGAAAGAAAGTAGACCTGTGAGCCAAAATTAAAGTGGACCTCATTAGTGAAAAAGATAGCTAAAAAATATGGCCCATAATTGTAAATCGGAACAGTTTTGAACACGTAAGCACACACTGTATAAGTGTTCTGCAAGGTATGGGAGACTGTACTCATATTTACTTGCTGCAGGTAATGTTTGTTTTTATACCAGGGAAATCAATAGTAAAAAGCATTGGCAAAGCCAATAGGTCTAGCCTATAGGCGAGCTATCAGCAATCAGGTGGAAATGGGTAGGGAGAGGGCCAGGCGGGAGTGTATAACGGGACAGTTAAAAAAAGAGCCAATAAATGGCCTGCGCTAAGTTCTTCATAGCACTTTCTTTCCTTCTGTTGCGATGGGGGTGACAAAACAGGGACTGGAGGGAGGGTGGGAGGCGGAGATAATACAGGGAGGGGAGGGCAGTGAGTGGACAATGCTGTGGGTACACATGTGCAAATGTAGAAAACACATGTAATGCCATTCTGGCCAAGCAAAGGTAGACATGAACAGTGCAGGGCATACATGCAACACCAGGCATGCAATTAAAAACACAGCGCCTTTTTAAACAACCATTCTCTAAGCGCTAAACCGAAACGCACATGCTTATCTAAAAGTACACAGTGCTATATAATCTGATTGCATCAACCTACATATGCACTGCGCATGTGGCACCAGGCAAGCGCAGTTCTCACCGTCAGACTTCCATATTAAGCAGACACATGCACTCAGGACATGCATCGATTTTACAGGAGTAGATGAAGTGTATATGGAGAATCTGGGAATCAGACTCACTCCTACCTGGGAATCACTAGCCTCAGTGTCATACTTCAATAGAGAATTTCAGTGACAAATGCCCCATGCCATGACAGAAAGACAGGGGAAGGGCTGGGTGGATTTAAAACCATGGACGGCCGCTAGAGGGATAGGGACGGGGGCAGCAGCACAGAGAATTGGTGTGTGGGAGGGGAAAGATTGGGGTGACCAGAATTTTAAAGCCAAAAACCGGGACATTTCACAAAAATAGTAGGACTATCATTTTACGTCAAGCGAGTGCACAGAATGACAGCGCTCCTCAGCAGAGAATTACAAAACAGGCAGTAAGAACATACATAAGATGCTATTTTTAAACCCAGTAGCTTGCCTGTGAATTACTTTCTTGGTACAACTGCTAACTATCCCCGCTTTGTAAAACATAAAAAACACCTCCCCCCGTTTTTAGTCGACCCTCTCCAAAAACCAGGACATGAGCTAAATTTCTCAAAATCTGCCCGGACAGCTGGTGAAAAACGGGGACCGTCCTGGCAAATCCGGGACGCCTGGTCACCCTAGGAAAGATGCAAAACAGGTGAAAAAAGTACCTCAATGATGGTGCGAGTAGCGGAGAGACACTAAAAAGAAAACCTCTGTACTTGACCTGCGCACCGGAGAGGAAACAGGAAGTGACGCCTGGGCTGCACTGTCCAATTAGCCAAGAAGAGTGACACTGAAGTCAAACAAATGGTAAGAAATGTGCGGGTTCCAAGCCCTGAATGTAAACAATAGTAGTACATGCTGCTCACACATGCTCCACCCTAAATTCGGCCTTGCAGATCATAAAACAGCCCCACAAACAGCCAGATATCCTGCCCACACACTCACCTGTTAGACCGTACAATCGGTCATTCCCTAATTTACCCTATAGGCCAGTCTGAGTCAGACTCTGACCCTGCTAAATATGATAGATTTCCTATGATTAACGCGAATTTAGAGATATTTTTGTCAGCAATGTTTTGGTCTTGATATTTATTCCAGGCGCTATTTATTCTTCCTTGATATTCTGGCACTGTACCCTCTGCACACGGCATACAACACTTGAAGCGTGACCCATCGACAAATGGGCAGCAAATAGAGTTCTACTTCGTTCAATAATGTTTCGAACACATTTCTACAGTCTGAAACCCATAATATCAAACCATGAAATGCTTTCACGGATAGAAGTATGAAGAAAAAAAATGGTGTCAAGTGAGTGCATCGGATGTGGAATGAAGACGGGGGTGGGGATTGTGTTCAGAATCATAATTACATGTTGTTTTGTGGAGGGGGGGGGGGGAGACACAATAAAGCAGTGAGAGGGAGCTGTCCTGAGAGAGACGCAGGTAAATAAATGCTCACTTCGTGATAGTCCAATTCCCATTCATGAAGTGGGACAGGGCTTCCTTCACAAGAGCATTAAGAGGAATGTAAACACGAGTGGTCGCAGCGAGGCTTATACGTGCTCTAACAATTGCGTGAGGCCCGGATTGTGTGAATAGGAGAAAATCGTTACTTCGATCTCCCGGCTTGGCGCCAGGCCATCCTCACCCACAGCTGCCGCTAATAAGAGAGGCGCGAGCTCCATTTACATGCGATAAAAACTCGTCCTCGAATCAGGAAGTGCAGAGAATTGGATATAAAATTCGTTCCCTGTAGTGGCAGAAAAAAAATACCGGCAAAACCGCACACAAAGGCTCAGGCTAGCTTCCTTTCCAAAATGCCTAGGGCCCCTTTCATCTGCTCAATCTACTGAAGTGAGTAGTCGAATACAAAATGTAGCTAATTCAACTGATGTAGCATTTTTGTGACGTAAAGCCCCAAGACTGCCCTAATCTGGGCATGCTGTCCATAGTGTCTCTGAAGAATCCACTTGGCATGCCAGCACTCTTCAAAATCGTTCAATAAATCTATATATATGCTTACTTTTGTTGCCTTCCCGGTGATGACGAAAAATATAAGTGAAAGAACGGATGTTTAAGTGTTAGTAGTATGAAATAGGAGATTACAAGTGTACACTGGATACCTCTTTTGCAGTTTCAAGGAAATTGACAGTGAGGAATTGAATATCAATCAATCATTCAATCGGGTGTTTGTTAAACTCGACTACTCACCCGTAGGGGTCTCAAGGCACAGGGGGTAGGGGGTCACAGGCTCCAGTCCATCAAGGAGGTGGTCTGCCAAAGAGCCAGGTTTTGAGATTTCTTGCGCAGATAGGGAGCGATGTTGTCTGTCTGAGGTGGAGCGGAAGGTAGTTCCAGGCTCTGGCCGTGCAGAAGGAGAAGGAGAGGCCTCCCGATCTGGTATTTCTGGTGCGGGGGAACACGGCGTAGGAGAGCTGGGTTGATCGTAGGGTCCTTTGGGAATTTGAGTCGGCTGGTCAGGTATGCTGGTCGGTGTCGTGGAGGGCCTAGTGGTCGTGGGTTAGCATCTTGAAGGTAACTCTAGCTTCGATGGGGAGGCAGTGGAGTGTGCACAGGTGCTGGGAGATGTGGCAGTGCCTTGGCAGGTTGAGGACCAGTCTTGAAGCGGCGTTTTGGATGTTCTGTAGCTTGCGGGTGAGGTTTTTGTTTATTCTGGCATAGAGTCCGTTGCTGTAGTCGAGTCTGCTGGTGATCAGGGCGTGACTGATGGGCTTTCTGTGTTTGAGGGGGATCCATTTGAAGGTCTTACATAAGAGGCGGAGGGTGTGGAAGCAGGAAGATGACACAGAGTTGATCTGGTGGTCCATTTTGAGCTCTGAGTCCAGGATGATTCCCAGGTTGCGTGCGTGTTCCGTGGGGGTGGGTAGGCTTGAGAGGGGGGGGCACCAGGTGTCGTTCCAGGTGTTGGGGTTTGGGCCCATGATGAGTACTTCCGTTTTGTTGGTGTGTAGTTGTAGGCAGCTGTTTTTCATCCATTTGGCAACGGCTTCCATGCCTTCTCGAAAGTTGTGTCTGGTGGTGTAGGGTTTGTTGGATAGGGAGAGGAAGATTTGGGTGTTGTCTGCGTGTGACACAATGTTGAGTCCATAGCTTCTGACGATGGGGGCGAGTGGAGCCATGTAGATGTTGGAGAGCGTAGGGCTGAGGGAGGACCCCTGGGGGACTCTGCAGGTGGTAGGTGTAGGGTCCGAGAGGAAAGGGCCCGCTGCGTTCTGCTGGAGAGGAAGGAGAGGATCCAGTCGAGGGCCTTGTCTTGGATCCCTGCATCGTGGAGTCTGCGTATTAGGGTGCGGTGAGAGACTTTGTTTAACGCCGCTGAGAGGTCGAGGAGGATGAAGGCTGCTGCTTCTCCTTTGTCCATTAAGGTACGGATATCGTCTCTTGCTTCGAGGAGGGCGGTTTCTGTACTGTGTGTTTTTCTGAAGCCAAATTGGGAGGAGTCGAGGATGTTGTGCTCTTTGATAAATGTGGTGAGTTAGCTGTTGATGGCTTTCTCGATGACTTTTGCTTGGAACGTGAGAAGGGAGACGGGTCTGTAGTTTTTGAGGTCGATGGGGTCCCCCAAGGGTTTTTTCAGGAGGGGGTTGATCTCAGCGTGTTTCCAGTCATCAGAGAACGAGGCGGTTGCCAGGGAGCGGTTGATGGTGTGTCGCTTATTGAATGTATGTGGGAAAAGGTAAAAAGTAAAGCAAAAAAAAGAAAATGAAAAATAGGGGTGTGCAAAATTTGTGTAATGTGATCACATCACTCCCATCCTGACAGAACTCCATTGCCTTCCCTGGCTAGCCGGTAACCATCTTCAAAACCAGCTGCATCATTTACGAGCCATCATGACCAGTGCTCCCACTTATCCTGCAAATAAGCTCACCATCTCTGGCTGTTCTTGTGACACCTGCAGCCAGGGCAGACTGCAGACTAAGAAGCGTAAAAAATAAAACAAATTAGCAGGCCTTTTGCCATCTATGCACCCATGGTCTGGAGAAACATCCACTTATTCATCAAGACTTCCCCAGCGCTGCTTCAGTTTAGGAAAGAGTTCAAGACTTGTCTCTTCAAATAACACTACCTCACAATTTTTTTTAATTAGAATTTTATATAGCATGTCCCCTGGTCCTTGCATTTTGGAAGGACGTTTGGAAAACATGTATGAGTATATTTTCATGTTCCGCTCCTTTATCTCTACTGCACATTTTTCTGGGTTCTTTATCTGATGATATTGTTATTACATCTTCTTCTGTCAAATTGTTAGACCTGTTGATCTCTATTGCATTCAAAGTCATTTTATCGTGTTGGAAAGATAATTCTAAACTTTCTGTTCATACTAGGGGTGAGCGGATTTTGCGGATCCATGATTCGCGGATTTGCGTATTCACGGATCATGGATCCGCAAAATCCGCGGATTTTGCGGATTTGCGTATCCGCGGATTTGGGGTGGGGCTTCCATGCGAGTGCACATGCCTCTTGTGTGTATAAAAGGTCAGAGACCGATCAGAGCAGCAGATGAAGAGACAGAACCTCCTGGTCACAGGAACAGCACGGGGATTGGGCTCGTGAAAGTCAAGGTTGCAAAGGCCTCTATCCAGCATCACAGCTGATTTTCGACGGTAGATTTGGGAAGAAGGCACATCTGCCCAGCCTTGACAACGCTCACGATTGATTTTGGGCTGACGAATGAGTCACTGCATTTGAGCTTCAACTAGTTCCAGCGACCATGTGTGTGTTACTATGCAATCGCGCCGAAGGGCGCAGGGGTCTCTTGAGTGAGCTGACCATCATAGAAAGAAAGTAATGCAAAACTAGAAATGCCTCAACGAGAATTATTTTTGGTGTGTACAAAAATGTTCCGAATTTAGTATATTTGGCAGGAATATTTACGCTCTTCAGCCTCCTGGAGATTACAAACTGTCTCCCAATCCTGGCCACCACGTGCTATATTCATGTTTGGTGAGATGCTGTAGCAGGTTCCTGATGTAGGCCTACCAGGGAGTGTTTTGTTCTTTCATATTAGGTTCGTTTCACTGTGTTTAGCTGCTCTTCATATCATCTTGAATGCCTCCAGATTCTCACTGAATTTGACACTTTTCATGATTTGCTCCTTCAAGTTTCTAATGAAATGCCCAGGCGCAGTTTTGGCCCTGACCCTTGAAAGAGTGAATTGTAAATTTGCAAGTAGAAGGTGATTCATGAAAAGACCAAGATATAAATAAACCGATAATCAGAACACAGTGGTGTCTATAAATGCACGCCTGGGCAGGAAGTGAACTGATAAATGCTCTCTGTTAAGTTCTCTATCTATATGAGAAATCTTTTTGTTTAAATGTCTTGACGGAACCACTGCAAGTAGCAGTCCAGACAAAAAAAGTGAAAACATTAAAGAAGCCGAAGAAATATTTGACCCCGACTTAACCCAAGCAAGTATGAACAAATTGAACAAGGTCTTCCGCACAAACACTCTTGCCTCAGGGAAACATACAATGTCTATTTGACTTTTAAATGAAACGGGAGAAGCACTGCTGTCGCTCACACATAGGGCTAATCTGATTATAGCTGACTGATGCATTTTACAAAACGGATGGTCTGAGGTCGGAACAAAAGAGCGCTTCATGTTGCAGTGATCCGGAAGGCAACAAGTTGCTGTGGCTTCCTTTTCAGAATGGTGACTAGCTCTGCAGAATGAATGGCTATTACGAACCAGGCACGTGCAGCGCTAGAAGCCAATGGGGAGAAACCAGTAGATTCGCTCAGCATTGGGCTGACGAATGAGTCACTGCATTTGAGCTTCAACTAGTTCCAGCGACCATGTGTGTGTTACTATGCAATCGCGCCGAAGGGTGCAGGGGTCTCTTGAGTGAGCCGTCCATCATAGTGGGTAAATGGCGGGAAGACGGTGCACACCGCGAGTGTGTGGGCAGGGCCAAATGGGCGGGGCTTCCATGGGAGTGCACATGCCTCTTGTGTGTATAAAAGGTATAGACCGTTCAGAGCAGTCAAGGATGCAAAGGCCTCTGTCCAGCATCACAGCTGATTTTCGATGGTAGATTTGGGAAGAAGGCACATCTGCCCAGCCTTGACAACGCTCACGATTGTTTTTGGGCTGATGAATGAGTCACTGAATTTAAGCTTAAACTAGGGCACATGCTTTATTGATATCTGTAAGTGCCTCCGGTTGAGGTTTAATTTTTGTGCCAGGACCATCGTGCCAGAATGAACCCTGCCCTTCATATTTATTCACCTTCCTGGCCTGTTGTAACTATTTTACGATGGCGCCGGCAAGCTGCCAGCGCCATCCTAAAATAGTTACTAAATTAGCTTCAACAGGAAGCTCTAATAGATAAAATAAAGCAGGTACTCGAGCACCTGCTTTATTTTATCTATTAGAGCTTCCTGTTGAAGCTAACTTAGTAACTATTTTAGGATGGCGCTGGCAGCTTGCCGGCGCCATCGTAAAATAGTTACAACAGGCCAGCAAGGCTTGAACTTTTGCCCCCGGAATCCGCCGCTCGCGGATTTGCGAATTCGCGGTAAATTCGCGGGAGTTCGCGGATCGCGGATTTACCGAAAATTCGCAAATCCGCGAGCGTAACGGATTTATCGCTCATGCTTAGTTCATACGTGGTGGAATTTTGTATGCGATGAACATAGGATCTCTATTGCTGCCTCTTCTTCTATTCCCCTAAAAATTAAATCTGATCTTTTATGGCTTCCTTTCACATCTTATCTTTCCTCCAATGCTCCTTTTTGACTGTCTTCGATTTAATCCCACATTCTTTTCCCCGTTTTCTTTTTCTCTTTCTTTTCTTCTCTTTCCTCTCTCCTTCTGGTTCTTGTCTTTTTCTTTACCTAGGTTCTTTCTTTCTCTATCCTCTCTACCTTCCTCCTCATACTGTTTAGTTTCTTATACATATGTTATGTATTTCTTATTTACTTATAGTAGTTTATCTGATGTCTATGACCTCATAATGTATGTAATGTGACTATTTTAAAAATAAATTCAATAAAAATTTCTTAAACTGAAAAAAAAAAAAAGAATTTTATATAGCACATACCAGACCCGAGAAATCAAGTATCAGAGTGCTTTACATGAGCACCAGTTTCAATACCGAAGATTACATTCATTTTTGTTAGGCACGGGAGATTACGTTATTTGCCAAGAATCACAGGATGTTGAGCGTCATTGCCAAGACTCGAACCCAGGTCCTCAGCTTCAATGTCGACCGCTCTTTCCATAAGGATACACCCTCTCCCCAACAACACATCTACAACATAGCTATGTCTCCTATTTTTCATTAATTATGCATGTCTTTCACCATGTACAGCGCTTCGCTGCCTTTTTGCTAGGTTTATGCTTTAATATATCATATATACACATTTATACATACATTATTTGCTTTTGTGTAATTACATGAAATTTCAGGAAATTTTTGCAAAATATGTAAAAGTATACAAAAAACAAATTATTCTTATAGCATAGTATTTTAACATGAGATGCATTCTTGAGTCAACTTTTGAATGCAGGGACACAAATTACACAAAAAATAGTGAGAAGAACACAATTGCTGCCAGCAGTAGCAGCTCATATTCTGGGTGTTCACATTGTTATTGTGCTATAATTGCACGTCATTCATTTCTTTATGATAGGCACCTAGTAAAAAACCCAGACACCTATTCTAAAGAAAATACATAAAAACTCAACATTTGTAAGTTATTGCAGTCAAGTTCTGAGGTCACATTACCTACTGCTAGAGCCAGCAGCCAAGGAGCAGCTGTGAAAATGAAATTTTGCTTTTCTTTCTACTGCTCTATTTTTTTTTAAAACTCTCAGGGACAAGCAGAAAGTAGATATTTATAGCAAAATGTTTCTTTTTTGCACTCCTTGGAAAATGATAGAAAAGTAAAAATCTTTCTGCATTTTCGGCTGCGCCTTTTTTTTCAACTGACTTTTATTTTACTGCTTCTATTATCTTATGTAAACAATTAGCTAACAACTTTTTTTGATGTGTTTCATTTTGCACTTGTGATTTTATTTGTATTACTCATCTTTACAAACATAATCTCTCTTTCCTCTGAAAAAGCTACACACCAAGGGGCAGATTTATGATGACTGGCGCATCCCCAGGGATGCGCCAGTCATCCTGCGCCGCTTCTCCGCCACCCATGGTGCGCCGCATTTACAATGCGGCGCACCATGGGGCAAAAACGGCACAGATGCGTGACGCATCTGTGCCGTAAAGGTGGCGCATTGCTGGAGCTGCGTCGCAAACGCGACCCAGCTCCAGCAAGGCTCGGGGGTGGCCCATCTCCACAATTCTGCGGCAAGACCTACGCCTGCTTCAAGCAGGCGCAGGGTTTTGGCGCAGCATTGTCCTGAAAGTGACTGAGTGAAATCTTATAGATTTCACTCAGCCACTTTTAGGAGGCGTTCCTGCGCAGGAACGCCCCCCCCTGCGCAGGAACGCCTCCTATGGCGCAGGGCTTTACAATGTGACGCATCTCCTAGATGCGTCACGTTGTAAATAGGGCGCATTGTTTGCGCCGCCGGTGCGTCAAATAAAGTGATGCACCGGCGGCGCAAGGCCGTCATAAATCTGCCCCCAAGGATTTAAGGGGATCAATGGAAAGGTGATGGTGTGACCATGTATTTAAAGTGATAAATTACCCCTCCAAACATGATAAGGATATTGCAAGTCACCTGGTGTTCCATAACCTTATAAAGGAACTCAGTCTTCCGCCTCGTTCCTCTATATGGCCATGGAACGCCTCAAGGATTTGCAATATCCTGATAATGTACATCAGGGGGTACCTTATCCCATGTATAGTTTTACCACGAACTGCTGCATAGTTACGCTACGTGGGATAATGGCATAATTTTAGAAATTTCCCATAACAAGCATAACACAACATTTCTGAACTTAATTGAATTAGCCCAGAGTAATTTCAATTTTGCCCAGGCCTAATTTATTGATTATCATTACCACTTGTCTTTTTTAACGACATTGGATAATTTTGGAACATATAAAATATTTCAGACATGTAGGTAGGGATTTATGTGTAATGCATTTCTGTGTGGCCAAGAAAGGGTCCTGTGACAACAGGTCCATGGCTCAAGGTTCTGATGACTGGCAGGCTTTAGTTAAATGTATATTATTGGCCTCTGCAGTCACCCAGCGTAAACTGCAGAAGAAAATATGCAATTGTGCTCTGCAATTTATGACCTGCTTATAAAATTGCAATAACAATCCATTCAAGGATTTCAGAAATCTCCCAGATGGCCGAAATGTTTGAATTTAATGCATTCCTCTGTCCCTTGTATTCCTTGTTAGGGAGACAAAAAGTTCCTTTCTGCATTGTCTATGGAATTGCCAAGATTAGAATTTAGCAGTAGTGTACAAGCCAGAATATCTATACAAAAGGATCCTACCTTATTTCACTCAACCTTATTATATTTTCTTATGGGATTCCTGTCCCTCCTTCCTTGGATCAATGTTCCACAGTCTCTTGATCAATTTCCTCTGTCCTCACACCATTTATCCTTTCACCCTGTGATCAATGGCCCTTCAGGCCTTCATCAATGTTCCTTTCAGTTAGAGTTAGCCTGCCTCATTCCTTATGTCAATCACCATCCATCTCTTTGTCATCATTCCCTGCCCTTATTAATATTTCCCTACGCTACTTCCAGTCTGTTCCCTGCTGCTTCTGCCTATTTTTCTTCTAATTCTTCACTCTTCATTCAGCTTCCTGAATAATGATCACTTCAACCTCCTGTGCTTTCCTTCCATCCTCCTCCTTTACCTTTCATCCTCAGCTGGATGGCTATTGAGTCTGTTCTTAAAGGTGTAATGCTGATTTGTAAAGTAACACCCAAGGACATATTCACAAGGGAATGGTGGAGTGTGGAGTTAAGCAGACATTGCGAATGCTGCGCTGCACTGCGCCATTCTGAAAATGCAGGGATGAACGATATTCACAAGAATGCAGCACACCCCTGTGTTTCTCCTAGTGCTATATCTAGCAGCCTAGTGCCAAATGTAGGAACCCTTGTGTTTGCGTTGGGGGGAATGATTGTTTATGTGCAGGTAGGTGCCCCTTCCTGCACATAAACATTCCAGAATGGTGAATTGTAACTTCTTTGTGTGCTGCATTGCGCAGCACACAGAGAAGTCGCAAATTGTCATTTTTTTAAATGATTGTTTATGTGCATGACGGCAAACCTTCCTGCACATGAACAGTCATTCATAGCAATTTGCTGTTTCTATGTCTGCTGCACAATCCAGTACACATATAAACAGCCTAAATGAGGGCAAATTAGCATTTCTCCTCTTTTCACAATGTTAAGACCAAGTTTTCCCTGGTCTTAATTTTGGAGCTGCCTACTATTTACGCCATCATTGTAAATAGAGGGCAGCGTCAACATCAATGGGTGCTGCTGCGGGGCATCCACTGCAACACCCATTGCATTCTCCTTTCACGCTAAGTGTAGCGTGAAAGGGGGCCTTATTTACAAGGTGGCATTAAGCCACTTAACGTGGCTTAATTCCACCTTGTAAGTATGGGAAATTGTTTATCTCCACTGGGACATCATAAAAAGTGACGTTCCTGTGGCGATAGTGGCTTGTAAATATGCCCCAATGTTCTGTCACCTGCACACCATTCTATTGATTATTTTGTCCCATGGCCTCTTCGGATTTGACTTTCTGTATTGCTTATTAGCTTTACTTTAGTGTAAAATGGAAAGATGAAGAACCACAGCATAGAATTGAGTCATAATATAAAAGCGATACATTGCTTTAACAACAGTCTAATCCACTTCCCAATACTGGGTAGGATCTGCACCAATCGTTCACCTTTTCAGATGTTTCCCCTATTTTATTTCTTTTGACTGCGGGAACCGTGACAGTAATTGTGCAATATGCGTACATCAATTTCTTTTCAAGTCTTAGAATATGTATAACAAGGGAATGAGCAATTAAGCATATAAAAAATAGATGCCTGCTCTCATAGAGCAAGAATTTATATTCTGTCCTCAGTCCAAACCCCTTTTCAGCTTGGATAGCAAGGTCTGTTCTGCAAAGAATGGTGATCCATCTGCCATTAATAAGAAAAGGATAATTTTAAAATAACTAGTGGAGCAGGTTCCACCATGATTGCCCTTCTCTATGAACAGAGTGGACCTGCTGTCCTTCCGACATGCCCTGTGTTGTTCAGAAGGACAGGTAGGTAGTCTAGTGGACTCTGTGAGCCATGTTAGGTGAGGACAAGCATGGTGAATAAATGCATCGGTTGCATACAAGGATCCCTTGTTAGCGTTAGACATATTGCTGTCCTTTCAGATTCCTTCTACTTATGCATGAATGGGAGTTTGTTATCTGCATGAATTTCTTCCAATTAATTATACGACAGCAAAAATATTTGAGAAAGATTGAAAGCAATTAAGGACGCATTTGAAATTAATTGAGTTTCAAATAATTACAATATCTATACAGTTTCTCCAATAAGACCGGGTCTGACTGTAGGAGCGGTGGCTGTTTTAACAATCTTCAGTTAATATAGGCCAGAATTACTTTTCCAAAGGCCAAATGTTGGCAGAATTGTAGATATAATCCAACTGAATCATTGTACATATAACCAACGCTTAGAAAGAAACTTTATAAGAGAATACAGAAAACAATAAAAGAGAAAAGAACATTTTGCAGAGATAAAGGACCAAAGTAGAATAATAGAGCACACAAAGTTTCCGTTTGTTCTTTAGTAATTGTTCTGTAGTGTGTGTGTTTTTAAAAGTAATCATACATGGGCCAGTTGTGAATTTTAAATTTAAAACATAGGCTCATGAAAGGAAAACAGCAATTGAGTGATGCAGTCTCATATTTCTTGGTGAGATGTTTCCTTCTTACTCACCACTCTGTATTGATCCTTCACTGAAGCTAAAGAATACTCCTTTGTGTTACTTCCTAACTGAGATAGTATTGTTGTATTTGTCAGGTTGCCCTATTGTCAGCTTACTTCGAGCTTACAGTGGGATTAAAGGCTGCCCAGTGTTTACCATTGGTTGGCTTTATTGTCACTCTCATTTGCTTATATCTTATTCAATGGTTTGTCCATCTTGTGTTTGCCCCTCCCCTGGAGTATAGCCTCTTTGCTTGTGTCCTTTCACTGCTTATTTTTTGAGAAATACTTTTTTATTTTTCTGAAGCACTCCATTTTATTTCCAAATGTTTCACTTGTGTGGCTCTCTACCCCCATGGTCGGTGTTGATCTCCTGTGTGTGTGCGAGTGTTTCCCCATGGTCTGTGTTGCTCTCTTGTGCTTCTCTACTCCCTGATCTCCATGTTGCTCTCACCTTGTGCTTCTCCCTTGTTCACAGAGTTATTCTTAATCGTACATGTATCTCCCCCCTCCTTTCTTCCTCTCTCCTTTGTGTGCATCTTCTCCGTTCCTCCACCTCACCTGCTGCTCCTCACACTCTCCCCCATGGACCTATTTTTTCAAAATTGTAACTTTTTGTTGAAGGGGTTGACAGTAAATTGCTGCTGGCCTTTCTGCTTTCTAATTAAAATAACTTTGTGCTACTCCATTTTGATAATTTTTTAACTTACTCATTCAACTAGAGTCAGCAAATAAAAAAAATGCATCTCCTTTAGCTACATATGTGATGATGCTTGCACACATTTTTATGTTTCTTTCCTTTTGTTCAAGCAGTAAAGCATCAGCATTTTTACTGATGCTGTAGAGCATGAACAATGTAACATTGACAGAGCCAATACCCCTCAAGGGCCAAACCTAATGCTTGTTTGTAAGGTGAGAATGTTGTTTTTGCTCTGGTCTGTGGCTATTTTGTATGCCTTCTATTCCTCATTTGGGTCTTGTGAGGATTTCACCATTATAATTAGACCTTTCAGTCATGGTGTGGGCTTCTCCCAAACCTTTTTTCCTTCCCCCTCCATTTTTTGCTGATCTCAGTTTTGGCTGGCCTTGGGTCTCTGTGCACTTCACCGCTGTTAACCAGTGCTAAAATGCATGTGCTCACTCCTTAAGACATGGCAACATTGACTCATATCCAATTGGCATATTCCATTTACTTATAAGTCCCTAGTAAAGTGGCACTACCTGTGCCCAGGGCCTGTCAATTAAATGCTACTAGTGGGCCTGCAGCACTGATTGTGCCACCTGGCTTAAATAGCACTTTAAACATGTCTCGGGTCTGCCATTGCAGCCTGTTTGCGCAGTTTTAAACTTCCATATCATCTTGGAAAACTAAACCTTTTGCCAGGGCCATACCTCGCTTTTTTAAAACATATAAGTACCGCATAGTGCATGGCACACATAACCCAGAGGGAAGGGTGCAATTTATTTAGAAAGTGGGACATATACTTTTAAGTTTTCCAAGTCTTGGTAGTGAAAAAATCTTAAATTCAATCTTCACTACTACAAGGCCTACAACTCTCATTGGATAACGTTGGAGTTACTTTATTACATTTAATAAGCTGTAATTACCAAATAGAAGCAGGTAATGAGTTTATCCTTGGTGTCTTTGGAACTGTAATGAAAAATCCTAACTCATCGTGAAGTCAGTTTTTAAATTTCAGATTTGAAAATGCCAATTTTAGAAAATTAGCCTTTTCCTGCTTTAGCCATTTAGTTCATCAAATGCAAAGAGAGGGGCTCCACACACCAATGGGGTAGGGCTCCATGCTAGACTTATCAGTTATAAAAGATTCCCTTTGAAGATCACTTGTCATTCATCTCAGCTTACAAACATCGAATCACCTCACATACATTCCCCCAGCATTGAAAGAGCCAAGAGTTGCCTAAAGATTTTAATAATTATATCTCCAAATTTAATGAAGATTTTTTTTCTCTTTTTCTTACGGTGTGTCAGTTAAAATTTGACATAAATATAGATATAAAAACAGGTACAAAGGCTCACATAAATACAATAATGAAAAAGGAGAGATAACAGATACGACATTCACATTTGTCATAAAATCAAGTTAATTTATAGGAATTATAACACATTGCAGAAAACAGATTCATTTCAAACTGTGATTCTAGGTTCCACAAATGTAATCAACTCTAAGCGTTGACACGTTTTTAGTGGGTTGTGTGGAATAAAACCACTTTCTTCAGGAAAAGAAGAATATTCCACTCCTATAAATTCTATTATATAAAATAACCAGTGAGGAGCACTCGGTTACAGAAAATCGCATCACTTGGACATTTACCAAATATGAAAGGCGAAAATGAAGAACTCTTTTACGTGCAATGACTGTTCTAATTACAATCTGAATGTTTAACTATATCAAAAAGTGTTAAAAAGTGCTATGTATTCTCCAACATCTTTGTTAGAGACCACCATTTAAGGTCTCCACAATTTCATTCCAATCTGAATAAACTCATTCTCACCTCATGGGGCCAGAGATGAATCGAGAAAATAAAATGCTTTCTTGTAATATTTTAAGCAAAATGCTTCAATCAAAATGCTGAACACAGGTGGAGTAAACTTGAAAATAGAGAGTGTGTTTGCCTCTAGGTACTGGGGCAGATAAATAATAATGTTATTTTGTGGCCAGCATAAACATTACAAGAAAATATTATAAGAAAGCTTTTTAGCTTTTGCCCTGCCATACCAGTCCTGGACCCTTGGAGTGGTCCTAAGGTGCTCTGCCAGTCCCTGTGGTTCCAGTGGGACAAACAAGTCTCCTTTTCTACTCTCTGCAGTCCTGAGCAACCAACACATCATCGCTACTACGTGGATCGTTACCGCCGCAAAGACCCGCATCGCATTGTAGCCCATCACATCATTGGTACCTGTTGCTGCCTAGCACATCCTCTCCACAGGCCCTCACATCCCTCTTCAACAGCAGCCTTAACAACGACCACGGACTCCACCCCACAGCCTTGTAGCTCCTCAGAACTGACACATCGCCCTGACTGCGCAACGCACCCTTAACATTTGCATTGCAAGTCCTCATCCACTGGATCCTTGACGATGAGGCAGAACCTAACAATGCACCCTTGTCTCACCTCGGAACCAACGCATTGGTTCAGCTGTGCAACGCATCTTCGATGCAGATCTTTGCATCGTTCCAAAAACTCGGATTTAATGTACTTTTTTCAATTGGCCTAACTGGGTCCTGGTAGCCTGCCTGTGCTCCATAGTGGTCAGCTTGAACTTATGACTTTGTCCCGAACTAACACAACTAGATTTCTATTGTTGGTGCTTTGTGCTTTTTGGTGCTATTTTCACTGATATCTCCGGTTCTATTGATTAGATTTGTTTAAATTTTGGTCTAGTTTTATTTATTCAAAACTGTTCTATTTTTCTAAACTTGTGTGGGAGACTTTTGTGGTGTGTGTTTACTGTTTTTCTCTTTAAAATGTTGCACAAATCCATTACTCTTTGCTTCTCAATGAATTCTGCCTGCTCTGTTCCAAGCTACCCGAAGTTTGAGCACAAGTTAATTTAGGGTTTGCTTGTGACTTCACCCTGAAAAAATATTAGGGTTCCTACTTGAGAAGTGTTTCATCCCTCTTCATCCAGTAACCCAATTTCTTAAACTGGTGTTCAGGGGTGAGGGTTTGGACTTGTGTTTGAGCAATGCCATACAGTAATTCTTGTGTTGCAATATATCCCATACAAATAATCTAAGACCAATTTGAGTTTTTTTTATATTGTCCTTGATTGGCTTCTTTTTTCCAGCTCTACCCTAATTCTTACTAGTGGACTCTCTGAATCCAAATCTTCAATAATGAAGTTTGAGCTGGCAAACTTGAAAAGTTACACTGTGACAGATCCTAAACAGTTCTGTAAGGAAAGGGGACGACAAATGAAAAAGAGCACCAAAAAGTTGGAGCTGCAGAAAGCTATGAGGGACTGTACAGAGGTCCACTAGTATATCTTACAGAATGCGGTAGCCACTCTGTAGTAATAGTAGTAATAGTAAGGATTCCCAGAGATGCTGGTTTATTAAATAGGCATTTATTAGTTAGCACATGGCATCGTTATAAAATTGTGTCCTTACCCGCAGCGGCATATCCGTCGCGGTGCAGCAGTTTAGCTGAGAGGGCGGGGCCGCGTCGGCCAATGGACGTGCGCAGCACTACGTAGGTAGTGCTCGCAATGGCCGTTGGCCGACAATCGCAGGGAAGGGGCTATGGGTCTCTTAAATTTGGCAAATGTCAGTTATTGTGATGTCATAAGGATTAAGGCCATGACATCCCTCGTTGGAAGTATTCGGTATCAAAGATCATATGATGTCACTTCCTGTGATGTAATTGGGACAAATGGAGGTTATGTGATGTCACTTGCACCACACCTGGCATGTTGGATAATTGACTCCCATGCATTAACATATGTATTCCGTATGTATAGAGCATTCTTCATCTTTGGCATCTCCATGGCAAATTAACCGAATGCATTTTGCAGCTGTCTTGAACTTCATGAAGGAACACTTCTGTGTCTTACTATCCAAAACTTGACAGTACAAATGAAAGGGGGTGCTGTAACATAGTGCCTTTCTGTATCTTCTCTACATCATTCAGCTTGGACTCTTCTGGTATGTATGTATTTGAAGTGACTCCATGGTGATAGAACCTGGAGTTATTGTGGCTACTGGTGACTTGAGTCAGTTGCACCTGACCTCCTTGCTGGATGGATGAGACCTTCTACTTGTTGGAATAAACTTCCTCATTTTACCTACAATCTCTGCTTGAGCACCTTTTACTTATATTATTCAAGTACAAATGGTTATTTTGCATATATTGCCTTAGTGCAAAATCCAACAAAAATGGGTTTCAGAGTGCTGTGTAATCAGAGTGGGTGCAATAGGCCTGGAGAGCCAGTGGATGTGTTTTTATCGGTACTCCTTTTCTTCCTTGCACAGACGTGACGTTATACTATTCTTTTCATCTTACCAGTATTTAAAGAATATATAAAAACTCACCCTTTGGCTTTGCGTGTAGCTGAATAGATGACACACAGGAGGTGATCATAACCTATAAGTAGCACATGTGCAAAGTTTTTAAAACTTTGTAAAAAAAAAATAGAAAACAATAAAAATTTCAAGAAGTGGTTCAGCAACCCATGTACACCAGCCCTGGTACTGAACCGCACTCACAGTGCAAGATAGCCGTTGGGCTGACCCATTGCCTCATGGTATATGCTGCAGTGGGCAGAAATTAAATGTAAATGACAGATGAACAGACCAATGAATGAAGGAGGCTAAGTGAGAGCCCATATATGTATGTATTTATATACATTGTGATATTTTGGAAAAACATGAGGTCTTCGAAACATTCAAAGCTGACACTAGCTAGACCTACACATGTTCTTTCTGGTAACCACAAAGTGTTAAATGCCTCCTCAAACCTCCTGAATGAATGACGCATCAGTGCTTTTTTTTCATTACATGGTTGTTGCCCAAGGCTTAGATAGCAAGGTCGATGCTGGATCAATATCCCCTGCATCAGTCGACTCCGGAAAATCAATTCTTCGCTTGAATTCTTTGTCTCGTGAATAGCGTTTACTACTGCGGAGTGCACGATCCGGAATTATGGGTGTGTTAATGAAATGGAAGAAAATATTAATGGCTCTCTTCTGGCCGTTCTGTGCAGAGCCAGAGCTTGGAGCAGCTGCTAGTGGTTGGCAGCGTTTTTACTTTTTTATATAACACAGTTTATATAATCATAAAAAACACTTTCACATCAACATCACAATTTGTACATATCATTTAAAAATTAAAAGTCAAACCGATAGCAATTTAAGGAATATGAGATTTCAAATGTAAAGACTCTCACAATTGGCTACTGAATTAAAGTTGCAGATATTGTTTCAAAGTTCTGAAACAATCTCTATGTATTCCTACTGCTACAGTCCAAATGTCTGCGCATAATTATTTCTATCAAGAAAATAATCTAATCAGATTTTTTAAATTGTCACTAGGGAATACACATTGGGGCACATGCATCAAGGTAAATTGCATTCGCAAACGGTGCGAATCGCAAAATTCGGCCGTTTGCGAATGCAATTTCCTTTTTTGGGATGCATCATGTATTTTTCTATTTTCGCAATTTAAGGAATCGCAATTATGTTGCGATTTCTTAAATTGCGATTGCATTTAAGAAATCGCAATTTGAGATTTCTTAAATGCAATGCATGACAATTTAGAAATTGCGAATTCGCAAATAGGTAGAGGTAAATTACCATGAAGTTCACCTTCATGGTAATTTGCGAAAACTTTGAAAAATGCACAAAAGTGCATTTTTTCAAAGTTTCATTTTACACACACACATGCCTTGGGGCATGTGTGTGTGAAAAATGTTCTTAAAGTTAAATTTCAGGGGTGCAGGGGGGGTCCTTTGGACCCCCCCTGCACCCTTGAAATAGCATTTTCATTTTGCAATTCCTTAATTGCGATTCGCAAAATGAGAATGGCTTCCCATTCATTCCTATGGGCCTCTAGGCCCATAGAAATGAATGGGAAGGGATTCCTTAATTGCGATTCTCAAATTGAGAATCGCAATTAAGGAATTTTAAGAAATCGCAAAATAAATTGCGATTTCTTGATGCATAGCCGTTTGCGATTTCTTAATTGCGATTCCTTAATTTTCGCAGTTTCCTCATATTTGCTGTCAGAAAGCCTTCTCCCTCTATACGCCTTCAACTTTTCATGCAAAATTGACCTTGGTTTACTTCTGATTGAATCCCCTCCTTTCTTTCTTCAGAGAGAATCTCTCCTTATCTGCCAACCCTCTGCATTCCTACAATTTTGGAGTAGAGCCTCCTCTCAGTCTCATGACTGTCTGCCTTAGTCACTCTTATTTAGCGCCGGGACACTCTGCTGAGTAGCTGTGCGCTTTATAAGACCTTTTTACCATAACATAACATTGTAATTCTGCAAATAGTTCTCACCTAATTTTATTGATGATAACCTCTCCTTTTTAAAGCCCTATCCCTACATCCCAACAGTATTGAACTTCTGCCAGGCTACTTAACTAAACAACAATTTGCCTAAAACCACGTAACCCCACTAATGATCACACCTAACTAGTATTATTTTTAATCTACCGCAAAGAAACTAGAGTAAATGCAAGGTTTTGTACCCCTTGAGAGCATATTACTACTCCCAATAACCAACAATACCACTGGGTTAACCACTAACCTTGGGGATCAGAGCAGCCTGCTAGTCACCGTGAAGCAAAGTGCTTCAGCACCTCTGAAAGAGTATGTAAATACAATTACAATAAAGGCCACAGAAATGTTATGTAGGCATGAACTCAAGTGCACTTGGAAAGGGTGAGATAGTTACCGCACAAGTTAAATGCAAATATTACAGAATGGAGTAATTACCATGTGCAATAAATATCTCATATTTCGAATTTTCCTTTTTAAAATGGGAAATTAAATGCAACATTTTGCATTTTTCATAACAAATTCAGCATGTTTTGGCTTTTGCATTATGTATTCCACAGTAGATTTTGGAAGATTTGTCCTGCCAAAATTCATCAGGGAAAAATTATGAGGATGTAGTGTTTACTGAAAATCTCAGAATTCTGCTTATGCAGAAGAATCTGAATTTATCTTTGCGTAGTGAATCAAGGCCTTAGTATCTAATTCCAAAATATCTCTGCATTTATTAGTTTAAACTGTGTCATAATCTGAACACATCTACGGTTCATTAATAATTGCATCTTTCCAAGACTCAAAATATGTGGTGTATGCACGTGAAGTTTATGTTTTGATTGCAAAGTATCAATTTGAAAGAGAGATTTGAGATGTTTTCAACAGAAAGCCTCGCTTTTTCTCAAAATCCAGAATCAAAGGCTAATGATCATGAAGATAGTGAGTTACTCAAAATATCTGTAATTAATATGTGTAAAAATTGACGAATACTGAATACAGAATATTACTTTTTTACAAAGGTCGGTCAGAATCCACTGCTTTAATATGACAGAAAAAGCATTTGAAATGTTAGGGCTCGGTCCTGTCGGTGCTCAGCACTGGAAAGTTCTAAAAACCAGGTGGCAGATTTACAAGTCCTGTGCGCCACTTTTGCGTCACTTTTCCCATGTTAAAAGTGACGCAAAAGTAGCGCAAGGGGCTTGTAAATCTGCATCAGGTCCCTAATCCCTATCGGGATCTCCATTTTTGTCCTCACAATCAGGGTGAAAAAAAAATCTCATCTGTGCACCAGTACCACCCTTCACTGCCTATGAGGTAACTTCAAAGAGACACGTTATAGTTCTTTCAGTCTCATCATTTCAAAACTGAAGCATTTTCAATGTTCTATACAACGAAGCCATAGTTGTTGCTTATTTATCCTAGTCAACTAACAACCACTGGCAAAGTCAATAGTTCTGGCTTGATGTAGGTGCAATGTTACTTGTATAACACATCTGGATGCAATGACAGAAAGCAGCAAAATACCAGTCGGGCAAAACACTATGCTAAGCACAGATTTCTAGCGTATGTGTTTTTAAGCCACACCCTTAATTACATTGGCCACCCCCCCTTGGAGAGACCCCCTAGTTTTTCCATTCCACTTAGAGCCCTGTCTGACAATAATTTTGGAAAAATACATTTAAAAGTGAAATAAACCTTTGTTGTGTCCCATAACCTGTGGACATTTAGTGGTGCTGTTGTTCATTTTGTGCTGTGGGACCCGCGCATGCTCCTCTGACTTTGAGGAGTCCCTCTGTGGTCACTATGCAGCTAGTCATCATTGATTGGCTCAGACATGCAAAGCAAATGTTAGCGCCTTGTCATGCAGCATTTTATTCAATTTAAGCCAATGAATTTAGAGAAGTTAGGGGCATATTATGAAGGACCGGTGTTAAAATTATTGCCATTTTATCGGCAGGAAACTGCCGATAAAACGGCGATAATGGGCTTGATAATACGCCCTTGTTAATTCCCATAGAAGCCCATGTTAACATCAGAACATGGGCTTCTATGGGAATTAACAAGGGGCGTATTATCAAGCCTATTATCTCCATTTTATCGGCAGTTTCCTACCAATAAAACAGCGATAATTTTAACACCGGTCCCTGATAATATGCCCCTAAGTCCTTTCACGTTTTGTAGGAGTCAGCAGATAAAGGATAAAATTGTAGCGAAAGTTCGAACAGTGCAAGACCTGAAAGCAAGAAACATTTAGGCTACATGTCAGACAAACTATATTGGTTGGAAATTTAAAAGGGTCACGTGGGGAAACCGGGAAGTCTTATTTGAACCCCCTGGAATTGGAACAATGCCAATATTCCTTCAGCAAATAAATGAATTGTGCCTTTTGCCATTTATATTAAAATTAACCATTTTAAAGATTATATGTAAAGAAGGGGTTTCATCAGTGATCCTTTGGCAAGAAGCTTTGAATGTCACTGCAATGTCCAGTCTCAACATTTCCTTCACCAGTAGCATCCTATAAGCCACCTTGACTTCACTGCATGAGGATAACTGAGTTCCTAATTATACTCTCTACTCGGCAAGACAAGAAGATACGCGTTCCTCAACTTCCACCGTTCACGTTCTTGAATATTTATAAGAGGCTGGACAAAAAAGCAGTGCTGTGAGATAAGAGACATCTGGGACTGC
Source organism: Lissotriton helveticus (assembly GCF_964261635.1). Classification (NCBI taxonomy): domain Eukaryota; kingdom Metazoa; phylum Chordata; class Amphibia; order Caudata; family Salamandridae; genus Lissotriton; species Lissotriton helveticus. The sequence continues at coordinate 1,768,165,371 of NC_136059.1, read as the reverse complement.
AGGAACAGGATCAAGCAAACATTAATATATTCTATCTCTTTTAAGATTTGGCCTGCATTCGATTCATCGCCCTATTGCAAAATTATAATCTTTGAGCAAATATTTGAAAGAAGATATAGCTTGCAACTTCTTACAAAAGTTTTGTGATATTAAACCATATGTTTGAATCCAAAAAATTAGATTTGTAGGAAACTTCTCTGGCAAAATCGACTTTTTGTAGATTTTTTGATTCATTTTTTTATTTTTTATTTTCAAAGTCAACGTCATGTGATTGGAATGGAACAGGGTGAGCCTAGGTGCCTAGAGTCTCATTGAGCCCCATGACCCCCTCTGAAATGTTGTGTTTATGGCATACTTTATTTGGGTTTGCACTCATGTGACCAACAAACCACACTTTTGTGAGGTTGAAAATATGAAACAGTTTAATATAAACCTGAAATTGAAATCAAACCAGAGAAAATACCGTAAATGATTGATATTAGACACACTTTACTAGGCATTTATCCCCGGGATCCTGGCACCAGTGGAGGGCTGTTTTTGGAGGCCAAGGGCCACTGACGGCATCTCTATCACTTTTCCAGCACTCAGTAGGAAGCTACAGTTAGGAAAAGCATTTCTTGACTTGCCTGTAACTTTGGCACTGTTTGATGAATCTTCACGAAATTTCCCCCAAAAAGAGAGCGGGTAATTCTAGTTTTTAATAGAAAGTTTCGGGGAAAACTGTCACGCAGGGTCTGAGATAAAGAGGGGATCAAAAAAGTGTGTTTCCCAGGTTAATTCCCATAGGAGTTTTGAACACAACTTCAGCCTGAACCGTTGGACAGAATTACACAAAATGTGGCAGAAAGGTAGATTTTGGTTCGCAGATCACACTTTCAGTTATCCAGTGTAAATCTGTTCAGTACTTTATGAGAAACCAAGGAAAATATAAAGTTGTATATCTGTGGCCGCGACTACTTCTCAAACAATAACAAGCCCGAACAGAGATCTTCATAGTTCTGATTGGCTGCAACACTTCAACTCGGAAGTACTGGCAGCCATCTTGGGACTCTGCTTCAGGCATGTCCTAAAAACAAATGCAAAAAAAGGGGCAGAGTGGGAATACCCTGACCCACTAGTTCTGGTGCTGGGGTCCCAGAGGGCAATTTTTTTTTATTTTTTTTTATGTGCCGCAAATTTGAACACAGTAAAAAATGTGTTTGAAAAAAATACAAGCGCAGGCTCTTGCACTTGTTTTGAAAAGGACACCTGGATGGGCCAGGGCATTTTTTTTTTTTTAAAGGTGGACACACAAGGCCCTGGGGACCACCATCTCCCTGGGGCTTTTTAATAAATTAGGAGGAGGGCCGTGTGGACTCCACCTTCACGGGCTCCAATGAACCCAGGGACCCCCCCACCCCTGGGGATTTATTTAATTAATGGAGGGGGACTGCCTTGACTCCCCTCCTGGGCTGTTCCGGGTACCACCATCTCCCCAGGACAGGCCTGTGCAGATCTAAGGAGGGGGGCAGCGCGGCTCCCTGCCTGGAGCCATATATGGCCCAGGGAACCGCCACCCCACAGGGCCGGACCCTGCTTTGTCCCAGGGTGCCTACCATCTGACACACCTGGAGGGGCTACTCAGGCATATAATATGACTGGTAGTTTAATAGTCACTTGAATTTCACTCAACAGCAGACTCATTAGATTATATACCGCATCTGGATAAATAAAGCCTATTCCAATGGGCTGCTCCTCTGCCACTCCTTGTGAAATCCAGAGCATAAACCACAGTGGTTGCCAAACTGAATCCTCACGGTAAAAAATGTCACTGCTGGGCACTTACTCATGCTCCAGATTCAACATGTTTAAACTGTAAATTACACGGTTCCGTCTTAACGCATGGGTATGCTGGGTAGTTGCCCGGGGCCCCACGACCATATTGGCCCCATGCAGACCAGAATTTAACACTAATTTTCCATTAAACATTTATATTCCTGAGAGTGGTTGTGTAGGCAGGGCCTAGAGCACAGCTTTGCCGGGGGACCTATAATGCTGTTAAGACGGCCCAGATATTACAGACCACTCCAAAGACGGTAGGGATCTCCTTGTCTGACTGTATCCCCTCTCACACGTTTCTCCTACACACAACCAGAGGCACTTTAGGTTTGCTACAGCACTCAACAGTCTGTCCATTCATGCACAACACCAAAGCACATCCCTCATAGGCCACACTGTATTCAGTCACCTCTATCCATCCTATCATCCATTATCAAGTAATGCTTAACAGCCCTGCCTTTCACTGCATTAGCTTCACAATCCACCACGGTACAGCTACAAAAGATTGTATGAGCACAACTACGATACTCACATGTGACATCAAAACATTACCCATACAAGTTGTATGCCAGACAGACAAACTTCCATCAAAAGCACTGTCATAGAAAGGGATGCTACCCAGTGGCATGTTTATATTGGCACATCATCAGTGGTATGAAGCGCATACAAATGCAACTACAATACAGAAAGGGGTCATGAGTTATCGGGGTAGGGGTGGTGAGATGGGAAAATCCATTGACAGTTTTACTTTCATTTGATTTAACGAGGACAGGCACGTTAAAATGTGAGTGCCTGATGGACAAGCATTTGAGAGTGAAAAGGGAAAATTCAAGCATACAAAGAACAAGCATTAGCAAAGTCAACAGGTCTGGCTTTCATACAAGAAAGTGTGCAAAGACAACCACGCACACATGTGTTGTAGTGATAATGGTTGGGAAAAGTGTGGTAGTAGTGGTAAGGGTGAAAGTAACATTGGTGAGAATGGTGGTGGTGGTAACCGTTGTGGTGGTAATAGTGGTACTAATGTTGGTGGTAATGTTGGTAGTAAGCTGGTGGTAATGGCGCACACTTGAGTGCTAACAAAACAATTTAATTTTAAAAAAACTTTGGAAATGCAGATCAAATATAGAAAGGCTTGATTTCTGCATACAATGCATGTATAAGATAAAGAGTTGCATATGTCATTATTGATTACATTTTTAGATGCAAAATAGTCCATCATGCAATGCAAGCTCTTCATAGGAGGATGAATCCTATATCAGAATGAAATGATAATGTAAGACTCCTACGGCTGGGGCTAAAGACCACTCTATGTATATTTTAAAGAAATGATATCAATAGGTCTTGCCTCTGCTGCACTGTCAGCAAGACCTAAAAGGCAACAGAAAGCAAAATAAATAGAAATGCATGTATTGTGTAAATCACTTACTTTGCAGTGCATACCTACCTGCAAAAATACTGCTAAGGATGCTTGATTGCGTGGGAGAACTGAATTGAGATTTTGCAGATTGTAAGATGCCTGTGATGGAAATCTACAGAAAGGGCTCTTTATTGGTACAACTTCTTTACCTGCAGAAATTGGCAACAAAGTGAAGTGCAGTGAAATGACAGTTCTGGCTTACTTTATTAACCCCAAGCACACTCTGATTTTCACAGTGCACTCTGTCCACTCTCTTAACAAGAAGTTCCAAGCCTGGCAAAACGAACAAAGGGGCATATTATCAAGACAGGCGATAAAATGATTGCTGCTTTATCGGCAGAAAACTGCAGCTAAAACGACAATAATGGGCTTGATAATATGCTCTATGGAATTGCAATTGAAGCCCATGTTAGATGTGAACGACATCTAACATGAGCTTCAATTGGAATTCCATAGAGCATATTATCAAGCCCATTATTGCCGTTTTAGCTGCAGTCTTCTGCGTTAAAGCGACGATAATTTTATCGCCTGTCTTGATAACATGCCCCAAAGTCCTTTTTCTGGCATTTACCCATGAGACATTTTACAAAATAGGCAAATCACTGCTTTCCTTAGCTAACTTGTGTTTATGGTCCATCACATATGATGGTATTAAAATCCGGGTCGATACGTTGGAAGTTCAAAATGAATAGATTTGAGTATTATTTGTCATGGAGTATGCATGCTACCTGTTCCATGACTCCAATCTCCAACCACGAGAAGATTCCAGCCAATGTTTATTAAATAGATTTTGAAGAAGAAATAAGAAGTAACATTAGTTTAGAATTGTTTATCCACTGGTCAGAAATACAAAACTGTTATGCTGAAGATGGACAGATCGAAAATATGAACATATATATCTATGCTGAGAAATGCAGTGGATCATTTACATTTATCTTGGTTGTTCTCTTTCACCACAACAAAGATAATTGAACTTTGTCTTGTGAACCCCAAGGCAGCTGATCAAAAATGTGAACATTTGTCTATCAGGGCAGAACAAGGGAGGAGGACTGTTTTCACCTCTGTATTTTTATCTATGCAGTAGCCCATACAGGTGTGTTAATGATACACTTTTGTTGTCTTTGGGACTTAGTCAATCCCTCTTGTTTGCCTTTGGGTTGTTTTGTGTGAGGAAGGAAGATGATATGTTGATCAAACTAGCACATTATTTCATCAGAAGAAATCAACATATCGTAAAACAGAAAGTAAGTGTGGAGATAAAGATAAATAGTGTTTGTAAGAAAGAACATGGGAGACAAGAAAAAAAGGTGCTGAACAGACAGCACGAAGCAAAAACTTTTTTAGAAAAAAGGATGCAACATTGATGCTATTATGTTTTCACAATGCAGTCATTTTATCTCCAAAGACACGCAGGCTTTGACTGGGATAATAGGTTCATGCTATTGCACACACCAGAGAATTAGCCATTCCTACTACAGGAGATGTGCAGTAACCTAGCAAGGAAAATTGTTCCTTTGACTGATGTTGGGGTAGTAAAATACAAAAACAACAGTTGATGGACAGAATGCAGAACAATGTCATACATTCACCCCAGTACAGAGATCTGGGCCTAAATCCATCGTTTTTTTGCTCACCACACCAGCAAAATACAGCATTACCTGGGTTCAATTGGCCCCTCTGGGCTATGAGTCCTGGTGCAACTGCACGTGCTGCACCAGTGACAACTAGACCCCGGGAACTGCCTCTGTCCTGTCATTGATCATTGTGCTTGGAATTCTCTGTGAGCTCATGCACATCTGCAACTGAGATTGAAGAAGGTGTTCTTCTGATTCTGCTGTGTGGGGTGAGCAGATGTGCGTGTGTGCTCCCCAAAATATGTATGTCTTCAAGCCAGCTCTCCTGTGATAGATTAGCATGAGACTTTGAATGGCATGCTTGTCAAGCTAGATTTTATCCATACAATGAGCTGTATTCAGAGAGAGTATTTTGTGTGGGCTTTATAAAAAAGAAACCAGGTTGTCTTAATTGGCTCGCAATTAAAAGAATGTTACATAAAGGCAGCTAGAGGCGCAAATAAAGGGTAGCAGCAGCTGGTTACTTCATTAAATGTATATTAGTTTTTGTGAGCATGCAGGAAATCTGTCTATGCCAGTTCTTGCGTTTGTCTACAGCACTGCTGTACTTATTGTTCAGACTTCCAGAGAAAACACTTTTAGGTCTCGCATAGGCAGTGCATCAAGTAATCTGTATGTGTTAGCAAGCGGCCGGTAGTTTCTCATGGCACTTGCCATTTGGTGAATGTTGGCACAGCTCCTGTTAGCTGGCTTTTTACTGGCTGTTGATGTCAAACTGACTTCCGTGAAGTCCGGAAGCTGCGGTCACTAACTACAGTTTTCGTCCGCCAGATCGCAGGTTTTAGAAGGCATAGATTCATCAAGGTAAAATCCGCTCGCAAAGGGGCAGATTCTCAGAATCTGTCCCTTTGCGACCGGTATTTTTGCATTTGGGATGCATCATCCCAAATGCAAAAATTGCAAATTAAGAAATCGCAAAATTGTGATTACTTGCATTTAAGGAATCTCAAATTGAGATTCCTTAAATGCAATGCATTAAAGTTTAAAAAATAGCGATTTCGCGAATAGGGCTCGCAAATTACCATGAAGTTGAACTTCATGGTAATTTGCAAAAACTTTGAAAAATGCACTAAAGTGCATTTTTCCAAGTTTCATGTTGCGCACACACATGCCCTAAGGGCATGTGTGTGCGCAACACATGTGCACAGATCAATTATTTCAGGGGTGCAACAGGATGTCCTTTGGACACCCCTGCACCCTTGAAATCGCATTCTCAATTTGCGATTCGCTAATTGCGATTCGCAAATTGAGAATGTCTTCCCATTCATTCCTATGGGCCTCTAGGCCCATAGGAATGAATGGGGAGGTATTCCTTAATTGCGACTCACAATTTGCGAGTCGCAATTAAGGAATTTTAAGAAATCGCAATTTTCTTTGTGATTTCTTCATGCATTGCATTTTGCTATTCCTTAATAGCAAATCGTTATTTTTCGCTATTAAGGAATAGCAAAATGGGTTCTTGATGCATCTGAGGGATAGTGCCTTGCTCAATTTCTCGAGCGCACCTACTAGCGGATAGAGGCACTAACAGCAGACTGTAAAGTCAACCCATTGTCGACTGTCAGACGCAAATAGTGATAGTCCCGTTCGTCATCTGACCGGTTGGTGAGGGACACCCGTGACCGGAGCCACCACTGTTTTTTTATTTCAAGTATGGATGTACTGCGGTACACAGGTGTTATTTCCACCCAGTTTTAAGCCATTCCGTTTATCATACTGGGTAGGATGAATGGTAGATCTGGCCCTGCTGAAATTATGGCCTGGTATCTTTAGATAACATATAGCTCTCGAAAATTAATATTTCTGAGTGTGCTACTCTACCGGCAAATGGTTATTAGGAATAATACAGAAGTACCGGTCCTTGGACCGCAGATTGCCCGATACGGAGTATTACCACAGGAATAGCACAGAAATACCATACTTTTAACCGCTTTACGTTAAGTGTATACCATACCAGTATCTTCATTTTAATTATTGTATGCCACTGCATTACCATATGTATACAATACAAATATTATAACCATCATGTACCACATTCCCAGCATTACAGTAGGAATACCCCACAAATACCGCACTGTGAGCCGCTGTGTGCCTCATCCAGAGGATTACCTACAGAATACCACGGAAATACAACGTCTTAGAAAATAGTGGCAACACCTGAACAATTAATTTCCATATCACGGGCACAGTAACACCAGGCCACAGTGACATAATTCAGATCACTACCATCGGAAATACTGTACCAGACTTGGTCAATTATGCACCAGAGAACTAGCATAGGGGCGCCACAGAAAAACTAGAGATATGGCACAGCATGTAAAATTCAAAGTATGACCTTGGAAAGATTTTTTTTGCAGCGGGGAGATTAATTGATTTGCACAGATTCACAGGATGTGGAGCGGATGCTTGAACTCGAACCTGGTGCCGCAGCACCAAAGTTGCCAGCTCTGGCCTTTAGGTCACCTCTCCTCCTTTTTTCCAACACTCATGAGGGTTGTATTGTTGGAAAGGTCAGAAAGGAGGCTATTCCAGGTATAACGGGTCTGGGCTGAGAAACTCTGTTCATCTTTCCAAGATGGTAATATTTCTCAGCAGAGGATAACAATAAGCAGGAGTCAGATAATTAGCGGCCTCCGTTGTAATGCCTCAGTAATGCAGGCGGTAATTATCCCTTGGACTACCCAATAGAGAGGGGAACTGGTAATTCTGGGATGTGGGAATACCATAATTTACCACCCCAATTGGAATTAAAAGGGAGCTTGTAATGAGGTCTCCAAAGGCCGGGGCATATCCAATAGGTCTCGCCTATGAGACCTTATAAGTATTTTGCCATGCAGCACGCATATGCATAAAATAAGGATCTCTACAAAACAAACGGCAGGCAGAGAGAATGCCAAACATGTAGCAGAGATCAAACACGAGCTAAAAGTTTGAGCTATTGCCATTGTAAATGACAATGCCTTTTATTTTAGTTTTCGTTTTTAAAACCTAAATAAAAGGCATTGTCATTTACAGTGCCAATCGCTTAAACTCGTGTAAAAGCGAGACCTTTTGCTTTGCTAATGCTTGTTTTTAATTTGGCAAAAACGTTGGCTCCATTTGATGACTCTGCATAGCAGTGGCCAATGCCTGAGATTTCCAGCTCAGATTTTTCACCTGCAGATCTTTCAAGTCTGGATGAAGTTGTTGAATGTGATTTAAAAGTAGCATTTTACATGTTAACTCCCACGTGGGTTTTGTTTCATTCTGAACATTCAGCTTCTGTTTTATGTCAAGCAGTTCATTTTGGGGGGTAGATAACAGACATGTTCCCTGGTCAGTCTTAAGTGGTTGTAATGATGTATGAGGTGTGTAATCACACACCTCATGTAAATTGTGCCTGTAAGTGGTCAAGCCCTTCTATAGAAAGTCGCTTTGCATGCTATTGTCTTGGTGAAGCTGGGCTGCACATAGAGGCCATTTGACTGAGAGAGGATGTGTCAAAGGGCAGTGGTGGCTACTGGGAGGAATATGGTTTTGTTTCTAACCAGTAGTTCAGTTTGATTCATTTTTGGAGATTATGGCCCTGACTACTTTTTGTTGACATTAATCTCTTTTCTTTCAGTGAGGGGTGTGTGCATATGATGCAGAGATAATAGGAGTGGATGAGGGCCATATAGTGGTGTTGGAGTCAGTCCGATGGTTGACATGGATCGAGTGTAAATATCTCCAGACTTTGTATAAGCACTTGGGCCTTCATGCCAACAAATAATTTTTGAAACAAAATATTTTGATATCCTAATAGTGAATCATGACATTCTAATTTGTATACAGGATATAAATGTATACCTCATGTATTCCTCACATTTCTAGTTATAATAATGTAGTTGTAAAAACTGTAACATGTTTAACAATTGGTGATTTTTGTATATTTTGATACTAAAAATAAAAAGCTAAAAGTACGAGTTTAGGGCTAAGAAATGTTGTTGTGAGTATAAAAAAAGTAAGCCAGTTTTAATAGACTGAAGGCTATTATAGTTTTAGGTTTGCAGGTTGGTCTTCATGGCTTAGTGCCTGTGGTATTTGAGAGTCGTTTTAGCTAGATCATGGGGATATGAGCTCACAGAGGTGCTGTTACATGAAACCTGGAGTCTACCCTTATGTGACCCTTATGTGAATCCTTATTTGCTTTAGATTAATTGACCTTAATAAGATGACATCAAAAATGTGTTGGTTAATGATCTTGAAATGAAGATTCGGTTTGCGACTGCCACAATTTACTACTATGGTGTATTTCACAGGATAAGGAGAAAATGGAGTAGTAACATACTGCGTTGAGTAGAAATGATGTTCACCAATGTAACCTCGCATTTGGCTCATAGTACAAAGAGGTGAAAAGTCAAACTCAGAGCAACTTGAGTGTGGAAAACTTGTGGAAACACAAATCCCATTTCTGTAGAAATTCACTATTAGATACAAAATCACCCTCAATCGAAAATAAGCATGATTTAGGTATCCCATGAAGAGGCAACCTAACATGCACGATCACATTCAGTTGCAAAATCACCCCAGGTGTAACATCATCATCATTGTGAAAACACTTTTAGTAGCACAAATTTTTGTTGTGGAAGAAAACCACATTTAGGTGAAACATCAAAGTAAAAGTAAAATCAACATCGTTGGGTCATCAGAAGGAGTTTTGAAAAACTTGCAGGAACAACAATCACATTTAGGTAGAAACTTGCCCTTCGACCAATCTCTGTGGGATTTTCGGAATACATTAAGAAAATATATATGCAGTTGCGGTTGATTATTCGAGCATGGTTAGGGGGTGACTATACCACACATGAACACTAAGTCAACCGCCCATGCCTTCATACGCACACCATAAACACCTGACACCCAAAAATACACATACATACATACACACACACAAGCATGCTTCAAATTTTAAAAAACACTACCTTACCCGTCGCACGTTGCAGCGATCTCCGAAGGAAGGAAATTCAAGGAAACTCATTATGATAACATTCAATTCACATTATGTGTCATTTTTATTGAAACATTCATTTTAATATGGAAAACATTTCAAAGTGTTGTTTTAATTCTATTTATTTATTCGTGTGCTTGTGGATACACGATTTTTTATTTTTCCGCTTGGTGCGTACATCAGTATTCGAAAGTTTATAAGGGCCCTGGGGGGGGCGGATATTTTAAAATAAATTATGCAAGAAACCTTCGCGGGAGTGTACTCAACAGCTTCCCAAAGTTTCCTGGCGATCGGATGAATGCTGTTTTAATTCTATTTATTTGTTCGAGTGCTTGTGGATACACGATTTTTAGTTTTTCCGTCTTGTGCGTACATCAGTATTCAAAAGATTATGCGGGCCCTGAGGGGCCGATATTTTAAAACATTTTATGCCAGAAACCTTTGTGGGAGTGTACTCAACAACTTCCCAAAGTTTCCTGGCGATCGGATGAACGCTGTTTTAATTCTATTTATTTATTCGAGTGCTTGTGGATTCACAATTTTTTGTTTTTCTGTCTTGTGTCTACATCAGTATTCAAAAGATTATGAGGGCCCTGGGGGGCCGATATTTCAAAAAATGTTATGCTAGTATTCAAAAGATTATGAGGGCCCTTGAGGGGGCCGATATTTAAAACAAATTTATGCCAGAAACCTTCGCGGGAGTGTACTCAACAACTTCCCAAAGCATGAAGGACAAACAGACAGACAGACAGACATACATTTGTTTTTATATATATAGATTAGACTTACCAGCTGCAGCGTCTCGGGTTGGGGAAGCCTCAGAGGTTCCTGGAGGGTTAAGACTGCTGCCTCATCTCATTGGTTGATCTAGAGTCAGACAAGGAGAAGAGCTGACAGTCCCTTACTCGCCACAGAGTGGGAAGGAGTCAGTGAGACTGCTGCCCCCACCCCACTCTGTGATGAGGTGTCAGTTTCAGACACTCACCCTGGGCACTTCAGGACTTAAAATTGGAGTGCCCAGGTCCTAGGCTATCAGTGATGCTACTCTTCATCATGAGGGGGAGGGCCTCGAGGCACTTTTATGAGCTGAGGATGTCACACCCACATTGTTGTGACATCTGCAGCCTGGCAGAGTTCAGCTCAGGCAGCCAGGCGCCTGCATGTTTAGCAGATAGCGGCTGGCTGTCTCGGGCCGGTCCTAGGACTTGCGGTGCCCCGGGCAAAAGGGAAGATGTGTGGCCGCTCTAATTTGAATGTGACATCACAAGAATTTACATCATAGAAAACCAACATCACAGGACTATTGATCATCTTTGTCATTGCTGAAGAGACCTATGGGTTTTTTTACAACAGAATGGAGAAGTATAGCGTCAAGCAAACATTGCTAACGCACGCTTCTGCATTCTGAAAACGCAGGGCTGCACCATATTTTCAAGAATATGATACAGCCCTGCACTTCCTCTGCGCTAGCGCTAAATTAAGCTGCTTAACGCCAACGAAGACACACTTGCACCATAATGCAAGGGTGACTGTGTTGAAGAGAATCTTGAAATGCTGTTTTGTAACTTCTATGTGTGCTGCTTAATGCAGCACACATTAAAGTTGCAAAACAGCATTTTTTCTAAATGATTATTTATGTGCAGAGAGTGGGACCGTCCTGCACGTATACTATCATGGGCAATTTGCTGTTACTATGTGTGCTTCACAAGGGGCATAGGATTGGATAGTAAATCTTTAAATCAACAAAGCCTGGGGAGGAGGCAAGCGGTTGATAGCAGAATAGTTTTGTGAGTTGCACCCTGGTTGTATAACTGTAGATGAGGAGTTTGAATCTATGCAAGGCACAATCGTCCTTCCTGGGACCATTATATGAGCGTCATTAAATAGTATAATAGTAACTACTTACAAAAAGTGGAATGAAACACTATTATATGTAAGTGATAATTCAAATGACAGCTAAAAATACCTTTGACACACCCCCTCAGAGGTATTGTGCATTTCACCACTTCATTAATACCCAATGAGTTGTGTGCATCTTAACATGCTACATTTTCTAGGCAAAGGATCAGAATAACATCACTGTTACCAAGCATTGGCAAAGTCAATAGGTCTCACCTATAAGAACTATTGGCTTTGGCAATGTGTATGTGCCGTGTTGAACACCAGTGTGGCTGCTCTTCAGCATGGTTAAAAGTTAGTGGCATGCAGTAGCCTTGAGGGGAGTGGTAGTAGAGTGCCATAGCCTGGATTTGCTGGAGTAGAGTGTCACACAGTTGAGTAGAGGGGAGTAGAGTTCAGTGGTTCAGTAGCAGAGAGTGTTGTAGAGTGCAGAGTCGTGGAGTGGAGTGCCGTTGAGTGGAATGGGGTGGAATCGGGTGGAGTGGGTTGGAGTGGATTGAGATAGTGAGTGAACTGGATTGGAGTAGTTTGGGGTGGAGAGAGGTGGATTCATTTTATTGGAGTGGGGTGGATTGAAATGGGGTGAGGTGGATTGGAGTAGGGTGAATTAAAGAAGGGTGTATTCGATTAGTTTGGGGTGGATTGGATTGAATTGGGGTGTTTTGGAGTGGGGCGAATTGTTTTTTAATTGGAGTGGGGCAGACTAGATTGGTACAGATTGGAGTGGGACAGATTGTTTTGAATTGGAGCTGATTGGAGTTGGGCAGATTGGAGTGGAGCTGATTGGAGTGGGGCACATTGTTTTGGACTGGAGTGTGGCAGATAGCTTTGAGTTGAAGTTGGGCAGATTGTTTTGGGTTGGAGTGGGGCAAATTGTTTTGGATTGAGTGAGGCTAATTGTTGTGGGGTAGATTTTTTGGGATTGGAGTGGGGTGGATTGGATTTCAGTGGGATGGATTGGGGAGGAGGTGGATTGGATTGCCTTGAGGTGAGGTGAATTGGATTGGAGTGGGGTAGATTGGATTTGGGTGGGTTGGATTGGTGTGGGGTGGATTAGATTGGAGTAGGGTGGATTGTGGTATATTGGAATGAAGTGAATTAAGATTGAATAGGTGGACTGGGGTGAGGTAGATCGGAGTGGGGTGGATTGGAGTGGGGTGGATTGGATTGGAGTGGGGCAGATTGGAGTGGGGCGGATTGAAGTGGGGCGGATTGGAGTTGGGCGGATTGGAGTGGGGCAGATTGGAGCGAGCAGATTGGAGTGGGGCAGATTGGAGTGGGGTAGATTGTTTTGGATAGAGTGGGTAGATTGGAGTGGCGAGGAATGTTTTGGATTCGATGGGGCAGACTAGAGTTGTGCAGATTGGAGTGGGGCAGGTTGTTTTGGAGTGGGACAGATTGGAGTGGGGCAGATTGGAGTGGCGCTGATTGGAGTGGAGCACATTGTTTTGGACTGGAATAGGGCAGATTGTTTTGGATTGGAGTGGGGCACATTGTTTTGGATTGAGTGGGGCAGATTGTTGTGGGGAAGATTTTTTGGGATTGGAGTGTGGTGGATTGGATTGCAGTGGGATGGATTGTGGAGGGGTGGATTGGATTGGATTGGGTTGAGGAGAGGTGGATTTGATTGGAGTGGGATAGATTGGATTAGGGTGGGTTAGATTGCTGTGGGGTGGATTGGATTGGAGTGGGGTGGACTGTGATACATTGGAGGGAAGTGAATTAGGATGAAATGGGTGGACTGGGGTGTGGCGGATTGGAGTGTGGCGTCTTGGAGTAGGGTGAATTAAAGAAGGGGGTATTTGATTAGTTTGGGGTGGATTGGATTGAGGTGTTTTGGAATGGGGCAAATTGTTTTGGATTGGAGTGGGGCAGACTAGATTGGTGCAGATCGGAGTGGGGCAGATTGTTTTGAATTGGAGCTGATTGGAGTGGGGCACATTCTTTTGGTCTGGAGTGTGGCAGATAGCTTTGAGTTGACGTGGGGCAGAATGTTTTGCGTTGGAGTGGGGCACATTGTTTTGGATTGAGTGGGGCAGATTGTTGTGGGGAAGATTTTTGGGGATTGGAGTGGGGTGGATTGGATTGCAGTGGGATGGATTGGTGAGGAGGTGGATTGCATTGGGTTGAGGTGGGGTGGAGTGAATTGGATTGGGGTGGGTTGGATTGGTGTGGGGTGGATTGTATTGGAGTAGGGTGGATTGTGGTGCATTGGAGTGAAATGGATTGGGATTGAATGGGTGGACTGGGGTGAGAGAATTTGGATTGGGGCAGATTGGAGTGAGGCAGATTGGAGTGGGACGGATTGGAGTGGGACAAATTGGAGTGGGGCAGATTGGAGTGGGCATATTGGAGGGAGGCATATTGGAGTAGGGCGGATTGGAGTAGGGCAGATTGTTTTGGATGGAGTGGGGTAGATTGGAGTGGTGCAGATTGTTTTGGTTTGGGTGGGGCAGACTAGAATTGCGCAGATTGGAGTGGGCCAGATTGTTTTGGATTGGATGGGGCAGACTAGAGTGGGGCAGATTGGAGTGGGGCAGATTGGAGTGGGGCAGATTGGAGTGAGGCAGATTGGAGTGAGGCAGATTGGAGTGGAGCTGATTGTTGTGGGGATGATTTTTTGGAATTGGAGTGGAGTGGATTGCAGTGGGATGGATTGGGGAGGAGGTGGATTGGATTGCATTGGGTTGTGGTGAGGTGAGGAGATTTGATTGGAGTGGGGTAGATTGGATTAGGGTGGGTTGGATGGCTGTGGGGTGGATTGGATTTGAATGGAGTGGATTGTGGTACATTGGAGTGAAGTGATTTAGGATGGAATGGTTGGACTGGGGTGTGGCAGATTGGAGTTTGGTGGATTGGAGTGTGGCGGATTGGAGTGTGGCAGATTAAAGTGTGGTGGATTGGAGTGTGGCGGATTGCTTTGGATTGGATGGGGCCGATTGTTTTGGATTGGATAGGGCAGATTGTTTTGGATTGAAGTGGGGCAAATTGTTTTGGATTGAAGTGGGGCAAGTTGTTGTGGGGCAGATTTTTGAGGATTGGAGTGGTGTGGATTGGATTACAATTAGACGGATTCGGGAGGGGTGTATTGGATTGGGTTGAGGTGGGGTGGATTGGATTGGGGTGGGGTGGGTTGGATTGGAGTCAGGTGGATTTTGGTAGATTGGAGGGGGTGAATTAAGGTGGAGTGGGGGGACGGGTTGAGGCAGATTTTTTGGATGGAGTGGGGCAGATTGGAGTAGCGCAGATTGTTTTGGATTGGAGTGTGGTGGAGTGGAGATTTATGGATTGATCTAGGTGGATTGGATTAAGTGGGGTGGATATGTCTGTAGTGAGGTGGATTGACGTGGATTAGGGTGGATTGGAGTAGTGCAGATTGGAGTGGTGTGCATTGGGGTGTGCTGCATGATTATGTGCTAAAACATCATTTCAGAAAATACACATAAGAAATAATGTAGCTTTGCAATACAATAATCCTCATCTTTTGAGAACGGCACCCATAAGCAAAAACAAAAGAAAACTTGAGTGCAAAGTAATCAAAGACTTGGCGAAATAAAAGAAACTTAACTAACAGGTTGTCCTAACCTTTTCACATTTACTAGACAGCCCTCTAAGTTTATCACTGGTGACCTGGGCTAGGAAGCAAACATGCTATTCCCTCTGTGTAAGAAAATCTAGTGATCCAACAGTATAGCACTGCAAGGCCAATGACAGGGACCCCCTGCCCTGGGCCTCCTAGCACTACATAATGGCTCCAAATCATTGCCAAAGGGGCCCACATCTATACTTTGCAGTCTGATGGAGGGTGGGAGGCCCACCTGCCCTGGACTTCGCAGAACTGGATAATGGCCCAATTACCAGTGAATAGGACCCCACACCCAACCTTGCAGCCTGTTCCGGTGCTTCCAGCCCCAGGGAATGAGGATCACCTCCTCTGTGCCTCAAAGCAGTAGTGGAACACGCTGCTAAATACTGCTCTACTGGGCCAGTCTGAGCTGGATGCTCCCTCCTCCCCTCATCAACCTGTCCTTACCTGTTAATGTCGGGCTCCTTTTGGAAACAAAAGAGTCTTCTATTGCCTGGAAACGAAATACACAAAAGGCAGACAAGACTTCTCACCAGGCTTTTAACAGCGGTGCTTGCCCGCTCTCGTCCCTGAGAGCCCACTTTGCTGCCGTCACATCCCCTACCTAATCTTTCCAATACCCCAACCATTGCAGCTCCAGGAATGCTACCACGCCCTGACCAGCGAGCTCAAGACAGCTCGCTTAACATTGGCAATGTGACCGCGTTGTGGAGGGGCCCTGAAGGGAGCAGGTGGGCTGACTATGAAAGTGTAGCATTTCAGACAGAAGCAGGCCCCATGTTTTGAACTGTGCGCGGGGCCCTGGGCAGCTGCCCACACAGCCCATGCCTAGCACCAGCCCTGGGCTGCATAACCTGAACACAAAGATGTCAGTCAAGCTGACCTTTGCTCAGTCTGACAAACACTCTTAATATCTGCAGGATGCTGGGGGAAGGAGGGTCCTTCATCCTTAAGAATGGGCCACCACTGCCCAAATGTGCCTCCATTAATTTGCACAGATGCTATGCTTCCAAGTTCCTGGAAGTGCAATTGAAATGACTCTTGAGGCAGACAGTCTAATACCAATACTGAGATTTGAGACTGAAATATTTATCTGTGGAGTGGTGTGGCTCACTGGTTAGAGTCGGCAGACCCGTAAGCAGAGAACGGCCCGGGACCAGGGTTCAATTCCCGACGCGGCAGGGTCGTGGACCAGGGTCAAAAAACCGACTCGATAATTCTCGCCTCGGTGCCTACTCTAACCAGGGAACACACTCGGCAACTCTGGGCATTAAGCTTGCCTCATCTCTACAATAGCCCCCACAGATGCCGGGGATGCCTGGTTTCACCTTGGAGATACCCAGAAAGGGACCATCTCACAGGGAAAACCAGGACGGGTTCCCCAGCGGTCTTCAGCGCCAGGATACTCCTTGGAGTCGCAGTGCGCTTTACAAGTACACCCACATTTACATTTACATCTGGCCTCAGTGAAAATGTAAATGTACTTTCTTCAAGAACCAACTAAAAGGGCTTAACCCAAAAAGTCTCCCTTTGTGATGCTTTCCCTTCATGTTTAAGTCTTGTCTACGTAGCGCGCATGCGTTGCTTAGGATGGGACCTCTTGAAATAAATTCGCTTTTTCACCCAAAAACGTGTACGCTTTGCATTGCTTTCAATGGCAACGTGTGCACGTTTGGCGATTCCCTTGGGGGAGCGAGCTTTGAAATCATCTATTTGTAATTAACTTGCAACCAGATGGTGCCCCTGCTTGCTCCCGCAAGGGAGACAGGCGCAGGCCACCTCCTCTCACCCCTCCCCCTGCTGCCTCCTCCTCTCCTCTTCAAACTTGTCCTCTTTGGCTTTCTTTTTTCTGCTCCTACCATTCCGACTCTTTTTTTTTTTATTACACAACACCGTCTGGGTGGGTTCCTGCCTCTTACGCTCCCGCGCTGTCAGGCGACTTTAATTTTGTTGCAAACAGCTTAAGTATCAAGTAAAACCAACCTCAAAGAAGGCTGAGATATTAAAGCGAGGGGCGTATTCATTTTCACAGCGCTCCTCCCTGCGGTAATGAAGCTCGCTGCACTTCTGTTACCTTGCCTTGAAGTGGTCTGTGTGTGGGAGACCGGCCCCCAGTCTGCAGCATGTGGACCTTCCTCGGCATCGCCACCTTCACCTATGTGTACAAGAAGTGCGACCTTCTGTTGGGCTATGCCCACCCGGAGGTGCTGCTGGCCGCCGGGGTCTTCTGCTCACTGGTTCTGCTTCTGTCCTACCGCTACCGGGGTAGCACGGCTCTACAGAAGCCCTCGAAGCCAGGGTGGCTTTCCCAGGTGTTTGGGGCTTTTCCCTTCGGGGCCCTCTTGAGCTCCTAACCCAAGGTGCAGACGTGTAAGAGTTCACGCTCCATGAAGGTAGGTTTAGACTGTGCAGTTGGTCTTGTTCTTTCAGGGATGGATAGCAGAACATGTGTGCGAATTTACTGCTCCAGAAAGATTTTGTTACTGATATTAGTAGTTCTAGGGACATACACTGAATGTTACTGTTTGTAACACCTTTTAATAGTTAGTGTAATTATTACATGAACTGCGGTGCGATGTTGCTACCATTCACCAGGAAGATTGGTAAAAATGCAACAAAACATACCGCAGTTTCATGGAAAGTGATGGTAATGATGACCCTTTGAATGTATTACAGTTCTGCTAAACATGTTAGTACCGAAATGTTAAATGTATGTGAGATATGCTCCCCCTGTTCCATCTGTTGACCACCTCTCCTGCTGAAAAGGCATGATACTGTCCTCTTAAATGTGGTTTGGACCTGACCCAAAAAGTGCTGACACTGACTCTCTAAAATGTATGAACGTCCTGCTGAAAGCACCAGTCGTTCCTGATTAAATATACTGCTGCTCTGTTGCAGTGTTAATGCTGCCCTATTTAGTATATGCTTCCCTACTAAAAGTATTTGTCCTTTCCTATTAAGTGTATGAATAACATACTGAAAGCGCTTGCACCATCCTACTACAGTCCTAATAGAAAGGTCCTGACGCTGTAACTTTGAATGCACGATTCATCCCCCCCTCCCCCCCACCAGTGGAGAAACTGCTGTTGGTAGTGTGATACTGCAACTATTTGAGTGATAAGAGTGCTGGTAGTGCATGACTATTTGACTGAAGTGTGTGAGAGTGCAGTTGCAACTGCTAGACTGCTAGTATATGAGGGGTGTGAGAATGCTTCTTTTAGTGTAAGACTAGTATTCTGTAACAGATGTGAGAATGCTTCTGGCAGTGTAAGACTGCTAGTATGCAAGGATTGTGAGAGTGCTGTTAGTATTAAAGATGTTTTGTTTTTATATTTTATGGACTTCAACAGTTCCCCTTTTTAACGAGGCCATGGCTTAGAGCACTCTTTTAACAACTAATTTGCCATCCTCTTAAAATAATGCTATAGCAATTGTTCTTTGTTAGTCTGCTTTCCTTATCGAGGCTGCCTAACAATTGGAGAGGAAAGGGGTATTAATGACCCAATCTGTACACTTATTTACTTTCAAGAACACTTGACAGTGACAGGTCTCCTCTACTCACTATCCTCCTGAATGGGTTACAGATTCCCACGTCTTGAGCACAAGCAATTGTGTTTTCTGGTGTCACCCAGCACTAATACACTAGTGAACAGTCCAGGTTCTCTCTCCCAGCCCCTCTAGGACACTGAACTTCTAGGAATCACTCTACTGAAGTTTCTAGCTCTTGCACTTCCAGGCTAGCACAAATCCAAGGGCACCAACACCGATTTTGGGGGGGAGGGGATCTCAGCCACTATGCCAGAGGGAAGGTGCTGAACCCCGCAAACAAATAGCTAGTGGCCCTGTAATGTATTTCTGCTCAGGGATCGCTGAACGACTGCAATCCATCTGCAGGGATATAAACCATTGGAAAAAGAGATGTTTCCCTTTTCATCACTGCCTCTCCCAATCAAATTGGTGCTTAGAGAGTGGCACAACACCCCGAGGAGCAAACTCAGTAAAAAATGTAATGGCTGTCGCTATTATTCCTATTTTTGGGGAACCCCTTCGGAATGGCTGTGGGGCCTGTTCACCCCTTCCAGGGAAGGGAAAATGTTAATATGTCCCAAGTGAAGCGGTCAGCCTCTGTGCTAGAGAGCTGACTACTATTACTGTAACCAAAAGGGGGTCACTGTTCCATCGGTGTGTGTGCTGACTACCCCAATAATCAAATTTCTGGTGGAGCAGACACTATCCCCAAGCAGAAATACATCAAGGAGAGTCTCTGCTGGAAAGGGTAGACTTTCCTCTTTCCAACGGTGTCTCTCTCATAGAAAATATAGTGGGGGGCACAAAAACATGGGCATGAATGCAGTAAAGACAAGCATTGGCATAGCCAATAGGTCTCTTCTTTGGGACCTTATAAATGTTTAGCCATGCAACACTTGATGTTGTTGCACCAAGGATACTGTGCTGGATAACTAAACACTTATAAGGTCCCAAAGGCGAGACCTGTTGGCTATGACAATGCTTGTTTTATTTTTCCTCCGGTGCCAGTGACTACAAGTGCAATGTTTTTTTTTCTTATGTTTTTCTTGTATCCAATTTACGTAATTTTATATTAATGTAGGGCTGAAAGCCGCTCCAACAAACAAACAAAAATGTTTCATAAAAACCATGACGTAACAAGCATTGACAAACCCAAAAGGCTGGTAGTCAACACCAGACCTGTGGTCTTTGCCAATGCGTGTTTATTGTAATGAACTGAGGATCTCATGTTGTCAGTCATCCTGCGTTTCTAGGTTTCAGATCCCATTAAGACGGCGCAGCCATTTCTCGCTCGATACGGAGGCAGAATTTATCTACAATGATCCTCCCCACAAACCCCTCCCGAGCCTGGAAAATGGACTGTCCTATCTGGTTGTAAACACCTTGGGCGCGCGGAGGGTCTCCGGAATGGCAGCCAGACCTCAGGTCAGCGCGCTCCTTTCTCCGATACGGAGGACACCGGGGCCAGCTGGGCTTCTCCAATTTGCAGAAGCCGGATTAAGCATGCGGCATAAAAAAGGCTTCTTACGACGGGGCTTGGAATTGAAAAAGCTCATCCGCTGAACGCTAACAAACCGAGGGCTTGAAAATGGGCTAATCAGGTCTTTAGAAGACGAATGCCGCCGTTAAGATCATATCCAAGCTGGCTTCTCTGTTTCTTCCCTGCACTCTGTCTCCTGCCCCCAGAGGTGTTAATCTCACTGTGAAATCGAGTTCTAGTCATCCAAAATAAATTGCGCAGAAAATAAGTCTTTTTTTCAACTTTTTTAGCTTCAGCGACTTTATTTTGTGAACATTGAAATGGGATATTCAATAAACGTTTAGGGCGCAAATAAACAGTCTTGTCCAGTGGCGCTTGCTTGGGGAGGCCAGTGTGCCTATTGGACGAGGAAGACAATTTACGCCTAGAAATACAACATTTCCTTGTATCAGAATATACGGGATATCTTTTTCTAGGACTCCTCTTCATTGCACCTGAACAGTGATTTTCTTGTTCTATTTATGCACGTATGGTTTCATCGAGGTGGGTGCCAGAACTGAAGATGTCAGTTCCATGTATTCTGCCCCTGGTTGTGATTTACCCGCTCGATTTTAGTAATCTTATTTCCGTTTAGTGCTTCATACCGATTTTATGACTTTTCCTAGCACCGTAAAAAGCACGTGCTACTATTATCCAGTTTAATGGCGCTTAGTTAACCGACCTCGGAAACATGGAAGGTTGAGTCGGGCACTCGGGATTTCAACTCATGACATGCCATTGAGAGTATGCGTCAGCGTTGACTGTTTAACCCCTCTGTTCCAATCATACATGGGCCTGCCATACAGAAGTCAAGTACAGTGGATGCTCACCTTAAGTATTCTACCTATATGCCAGCACACAGTACTTAATGGACAAACTGCTAAAAAGAGATTGTTGGCTTGACAAGGAGCTGTTATGTTTGCACCGGGGAGAGGGTTGAATTAAAAATGTGCACCTGACTTCTTTGGCTCCAGGATCAGTGCTTAATTTGAGCCAGTGGTTTCCTGTGCTCAGCACTGGCCCTTAATTCTTAGCACCAGCACATGGTGGCGCTTTCTGCCAAATTTGGGTATGAGCACAACAACAGCTGTTTATCAATTTAATATATATTAATAATACCTGCCTCCCAAGCCATTCTTATGGCTTTAGGTACCTGCAATAGTCTGAATTGTCACACTTTTAGGAGTGTGATGGTTAGTAGTTGTGTTGGCACTTTAATTGGTAGCGATGACAGGGGCAATGGATAGTGCAAGCTGCCATGTCCTCCTGACACTATCTGTTTTACAAATTAGCCACTCACCAGGATACTATTAGGGTGATGTGCACGCAATTTTGATCTTCATTGCATAAATGTTACACCTGGCATCTTTTGGGGTGGTTTCCCCTATCTTTTTGCTTCTGACCTCCAGTTTTTGACAGTGTGCTGAACTTTGTTTTTGCTGGTTTTAGGACCCTGGGCACTTTACCACTGCTGACCAGGGCTAAAGTGCAAGTGTTCTTTGTCTAAAATGTAATGGCCTTTGGTTTATCCATGATTGGCATATTTGATTTACTAATAAAACTCTGGTACAGTGAATTGTGTGTGCCCAGGACCTGTAAAAAATGCTCCCAGTGGGCCTGCAGCACTGATTGTGCCACCCACATGAGGAGCCCTTCGAACCTGTCTCAGACCTGCCAAGCAGAGTCTGTGTGTGCAGTTTTAAACTACTTTTTCGACCTGGCACGTTCACCTACTTGCCAGGCCCAAACCATCCCTTTCATTACATGTAAGGCACCCCTAAAGTAGGCCCTAGGTAGCCCCATTGGAGAAGTGCAATGTATTTAAAAGGTAGGTGTGGTATCCTTCTTTGATGTGTTGTTAGTAGTTAAGAATGTTATTCTTAGAATGTATGATGTAGTCATGAAAAGATTCTAAATGATGCTGGGACAAGCAGTTGCTGCCAGCCTGTGTATCCTGTGGATGAGATCCTTTTCTTCCTGAGATTTGAATAAAGTTCAACCTTTTATCTACCTTGATCTTGGGATGTACTTCTTCACATTGGCGACGAGGACGGGATGAAGACTTCTTCCAACATCTAACATCCATTTAAAAAGAAGAACTAATTATTATTATTTTTTTTAATTTTTTTTAAAGGAAAGAGGAAACTCTCAAAGGATCTCAACACCAAGCCTCACCTTCCACGTTAAACCTCAACAACTCAAGGTACTTTTACTATAAATTTCTCCTCTTGTTGAGCTCCTACAACCTAAAGAGAAATATTTAATTTCATTCATTTTCCCTGCTTTTACATTTCCTCTTGAGGCTTGAAGACTTCTACTCTTTTCTCATGTGCTCATTTCTCACGTGATTAAAAAGGAAAATCTGCCTGCTTTCCTTTCTCACGTGTTTATAACAGAATCTACCTCTTTTACTAACTTTGGAAGCTTTCACAACCTTTGTGACTAAAGTTTCACCTTAAAGAACATTTTGATTTCTAGTCACTGCCTGCCGAGATTACAACGTTATTGGCGTTTTAATGGCAAGGTGATTCTTCGTCTACTTTGAGCACTATATGGTTGAATTGGACCGCGTGGCTACTATGCACATGGTTTGGATGTAAACAACTCCTCGTTATTTGGATGTAAACAATATTTACCTGTCTCCAAACCGCGCGCTCCAAGCCGCGCTCTAAGCCCGTTATCTCTGACGCTGCGCTTCACGCACGTCATCCTTCAGCGTGAGCAGACATCTTGACAACTTCAGCTTCCCTGACAACGACGCTTCATGCGCGTCCTACGCTGATGTGGCCGCACTTCTTAACGACCATCAGCTTCCTTAACAACGTCTCGACGGAACTGTCCTTCACGGCGGCGTCTCTCTCTCTCCCTCTACAACACCACGACGAGGAGCTGTGATTCATCGCGGCGCTACCCTTCGTTCGTCAGAGAAGAAGAAAATTTAAACGCAGGCTGCACAAATTTTTTTTTCTGATTTCCTACGCTGACACACTCAGCTTCTGTAGTGTGTATAATTTCAGGTACTTTCCTACGCTGACACACTCAACTTTCTAGTGTGTATGATTTCAAATACTTTCCTACGCTGACATACTCAGCTTTCTAGTGTGCTTGATTTTACTTTTCTATGCTGTCACTCTCAGCTATATTGCAATACACTTGTACACTTATATTGTTCTTCCCTAATCATTTTCTTCACAGGTTTTACACTGATCTGGTATTGATGATAAGGTTTCGTTTTCTTTTAGCATAATTTCATGGCAAGTGTTCTTATGTGCTGATAGCCCAAGTCATTTAATTCTTTCCTTACAGATTCATTAGTACTATCCTCATACCTCTTAATTGCTTGATTATATTTCAACTCAGTTCTTTTCTATTTTACCAGTGAGTCATGCAAAACGTTACTGCTGCTCCCTTTTTCTTATCAAAACCAGGAGATCCTCCCATTCGCTGGTCAAAATGGAAAAAAGTTTTTATGAATTATGCGAGGGTTTGTGGCACTTCTCTTTCAGCAGAAAGGAAGTCTGCACTTCTAATGCACTGCTTAGGTTCCGAAGGGCAAGAAGTATTCGAACATTTGCCTGACTTGACTACCGAGGAGGCAAATAACTTGAATGAGTTTAAAGTTAACATTAAAAAGCTTGATAAACATTACTTGCCAAAGGTGAGTACAATTTTAGAAAGGTACCACTTTGGCAGGCGTATGCAGAAAGATGAAGAGTCTATAGAGACTTATGTCACTGCCTTGCGCAAATTGGCTGCCACTTGTAAATTTGAAGGTACTTTAGAAGAAAGAATACGTGATCAATTTATGTTAGGATGTTGTTTAGAAAAAATTAAGGATGAGTTGTGGCAAAAAGATGATCCTAACTTGGATGAAGTCATTGCGATAGCCAAAAGACTAGAACATTCTGATGCATGCGTAAAGGTTTTTAAGAAGGAGAAAGAGAAGTCTGAGTCTTCTCTTAAATCTTATAAGCCCCCTGCAAATTCCAAACTAAAATGCTTCCGTTGTAATGCCTCTGATCATCTGGCCAATGATAGGTCCTGCCCGGCTTTATCTTCCAAATGCAATAATTGCGGGAAGGTTGGGCACTTTTCGAAGGCTTGCAGGTCCCAAACCAATGAAAAAAGAAAACAAGTAAAAGAAGTGATGATAGAAGAAGACTCAAATTCTGATTCAGATGATTTACATTGTGGGGACATTTCCTTGTTTGATGAAGACTCCAATTGTGATTCAGATGATGTCCTTTGTTGTGAAATTTCCTTATCTGAAAAAAAAAATGTAAAGGTGCTGTTGACATTGTACGCATTGACGATTGCGAAGTCAAAATGTTATTTGATTCTGGGGCAAAAATCACTCTAATACCCGAAGTATTCTTTGAAGAAAAGCTTTTTGGAAAAGTAAAAGTGTTTAAGCCCGACATAAGACCACTAGCCTATGGGAGGAAACCTATTAAGATTGTTGGTTATTTCAATGGTCAAATTGATTACAAGGGACGACTTGCTGCGGGAAAAATTTACATCTCCTGCAGGGGCGACAGCATTCTGAGTTGGTTCCATCAGGCAGACTTACATGTAGCCTTGGTTCCTGGTGAGAACCCCTGTATTGTTCTAGGGGACATAGTACCGCACTCCGGAGGGGTTGATGGTGCTTCGAATGATATGTCCCTTTGTCCAACTAACTGTAACGTTGTAAGTGTGGAAAAAGGCACTGATTTGCATACAAATGATGTTTCTCATCCTGACTGGCGATGTCAATTTAAAAATGTTTTTAGTGACAAGTTAGGTTGTTTTTCTGAGTACGTTCATGATATTATTTTAAAAGGAAATGCAGTTCCTGTAGCATGTAAAGTACGTAATGTTCCATTAGCTATGCAAGAACCTATGCGACAGGAATTGGAGAAACTCTTGAGTGATGGGATAATTGTCAAATCTGAAGCAAGTGAGTGGGTTTCGCCTGTTGTTTTAGCACGCAAACCCTCAGGTGAAATCCGGTTCTGTGTGGACCTGAGGGGGTCTCAATAGAGAGGTAGTAGCAGATAGATACCCTCTTCCCAATATCAATACTATGTTAACTCAACTTGGGGATGCTTGCTTGTTTTCCACACTGGACCTTAGGGCTGCATACTATCAAGTCAAGATTAGTGACATTTCCATGGGTCTCACAACCTTTATCACGCCCTTTGGCACTTATAAGTTTACTCGTCTACCTTTTGGCCTAGTCTCTGCAGCCTCGGTCTTTCAGAGAGTGATGGAAGATGTTTTGAGGGGTATTACTGGAGTCAAAATTTATCAAGATGACGTACTTGTTTTTGGTTCATCACAAAGTGAACATGATTTTAGAGTTAAATCTGTTCTGGAACGTTTTGAGAACAGAGGATTGACTTTGCGGGGAAATAAGTGCAGATTTAACTTGACTGAGATTGACTATTTAGGTCACCGCTTGACTCCTGACGGTGTGAAACCGAAGGACAAATTAGTGAAGACCATACACAGTTTACCTACGCCAAAGTCTAGGGAGGAATTAGTTACCTTTTTGGGTATGGCGGAATATTATAACAAGTTCGTGCCCCATTTTGCTAACAAGACATCTAACATGAGAGAGCTATTAAAAAAGGGAATACAATTTTCCTGGTCTCAGGTGTGCCAGAAGGAGTGAGAAAGTGTTAAGCGTGATTTAAGTCTAGCTCCTTCCTTGCAAAGTTTTGATGTAACTAATGATTCAATTTTGGTCACTGATGCTAGTTCTAGAGGCCTAGGAGCTGTGCTCAAGCAGATGAAGGATGGGAAGGAGATCACTATCTTGTTTCTGTCTAGATCTTTAGTGGGCCCTGAGTTATCGTACTCCGTAATTGAAAAAGAGGCTCTTTGTATTTATTGGGCAATTAGGAAGTTGAAGAAGTTTCTCTGGGGTAATTCGTTCGTGGTTCACACTGACCATAAACCGTTGAAGAAATCTTTCACAAAAAAGGTCTGGATGCTGTTTCTTCACGTATTTGCAAATGGGTTATTGCACTTCAAGACTTTGAATTCGACGTGAGGTACTTACCAGGGGTGAATAATAAAGTTGCTGACTGCCTAACGAGATTAGTTGTAAAACAGAATGATCAAACTTCTTTATCCTTAGAGGATTCATGGGAGGTAGATGAATTTAAGGTATGTGAGATTATAGAAGGAATCGTTCAGGAGAGTGATTGGAGAGATGCCATGGGTACAGATTCTGAATTACAAGAAGTTGGTGATTTGGTGACTAAAGGATGGCCTTGTCTTAAGAGTTTGAGCGTTGCTGCCAAAAGGTACTGGAACGTTAGGGACGAGTTATCTTTAAGGGATGGCTTGTTATGGAGAGGCACTAGACTAGTCCCGCCTTCTCTGATGAGGGAAAGAATTCTCCTTTTAGCTCACCAGGGTCACCAAGGCATATCAAAAACTAAAGAGAGAATATGTTTGCATTTCTGGTGGCCAGGTATAGATATTTTTGTGGAACGATTGATTCGTGATTGCGTTGAATGTTGTTCTTCTGATAAAGTTTACAAGACGAGGACGCAACCAATGGTCATCAGGGAGGTACCCGTACGGTGTTGGCAGGATGTAGCTATGGACATCCTAGGTCCGATTTCTTCTGTGGCTGGTCAGAGGTATGTGTTAGTTCTGATTGACATGTTCTCACGTTGGCCTGAGATAAAAATCACCAAAAATATTGAGACCAAAGATGTGGTCAAGTTTTTGAGTGATATTTTTGCTAGGGAAGGTTTCCCAGAGACGATTGTTACTGACAATGGCGTACAGCTGGTATCAAAAGAGATGGAAGCCTTCTTAATGAACAAAGGTATCAAACATAAGCGTTGTTCTCTTTATCATCCAGAAAGTAACGGTATGGTGGAGAGGTTCAACTGTGTGCTTAAGGAGTCTATTCAGATTTCTAAGGATCAGGGTTCGGATTGGAAGGACAATGTGATGGATAGAGTTGCAGTATATAGAATTACGCCGCATTCCACCACGGGGGAGATTCCTTTCGAACTCTTTCGTGGTCGCACTCCAAACACCCCGATATTTCAAACTTGGACGAGGAATTTAGGTGTGGAAACAGTGAATCACAACAGGGGCTTAAGTTCATTGAGACAGGAGAAAAAATCCAAGTTGAGGAAGGAGAACTTTGATTGCAGACATGCGGTTGCTCGTTCCAATGTATGTGTAGGGGATCGGGTGAGGATACGTCTTCCACTTAGATCCTCGGGACCGAAATACTCTTCTCCCTTTTATGTTTCTAAAGTATTTCGCAATGCTGTTAAGCTAAATGATGGGAGGGTTTGGAATCTGAATCGGGTTGCTTCTTGTTCAGATACTCCCTCAAAGGTTAGTGGTGATGTTCCTGCTGGTAACTCTTTATCAAACAGCAAGTCAGTTAATAAAAAGGGAAACGTCGAACCTGATGTTTCTGTCAGGAGAAGCACACGTCGAACCCGTGTTCCTGCAGCTCTTTGTGACTTTGTTTTAAAGTAACTAATGTTTTTGTTTCAGGGGAAGATGTGTGGTATCCTTCTTTGATGTGTTGTTAGTAGTTAAGAATGTTATTCTTAGAATGTATGATGTAGTCATGAAAAGATTCTAAATGATGCTGGGACAAGCAGTTGCTGCCAGCCTGTGTATCATGTGGATGAGATCCTTTTCTTCCTGAGATTTGAATAAAGTTCAACCTTTTATCTACCTTGCTCTTGGGATGTACTTCTTCACAGTAGGACATGTACTTGTGAGTTTTACATGCCATGGTAGTGAAAAACTGTTCAATTCATTTTTCACTACAGCAAGGCCTATTTTGCCCTTAGGTTAGCATTGAAACTGCCTTGTACATCAGACAACTTCAATCAATCAATCAGGGGTTTGTAAAGCTCACTACTCACTCGTTAGGGTCTCAAGGCACTGGGAGGGGATGGGGGGGAGGGGGGAGGGTTTGCAGCGCTGTTGGAGTCATTCAAAGAGCCAGGTCTAGAGGTCTTTCCTGAATTGGTGCAGTGTTGGGCTTCACCAGAGGTGAAGGGGGGGCTGGTTCTTTGTCTTGGCTGAAAGGTAGGTGAAGGAGCTTCCATCTTCTCTGTTCAGGTAGAAACGTGGGAGGGTGGCTAGGGAGAGGTCGGCTGAGCGTAGGTTTCTCTTCGGGCATGGAAGGAGAGGCAGTTGTTGAGGTATTGTGGTCCAGTGTTATGGAGGGCCTTGTAGGCGTACGTGAGTAGCTTGAAAGTTATTCTTCTTTTGACAGGGTGCTAGTGGGGGTTGCGGAGGTGTTGGGTGATGTGGTTGTGCCTCAGGATATCGAGTATTAGTCTGGCTGCGGCATTCTGGATGGTCTGGAGTTTGCGAAGGAGTTTTTTTGAAGATTCCGGCGTAGAGGGCATTGCCGAAGTCCAGTCTGCTGGTGATGAGGGCCTGAGTAACCATTTTCCTGGAGTCAGAGAGTATCCATTTGAATGTTTTACGTAGGATGAGGACTTCTGTTTTCTCTGAGTTGAGATTCAGGCAGCTATTCTTCATCCAGGATGCGACGGCTTTCATCCTCGCTTGGAAGTTGTGCCTGGTGATGTTGGGTCCCTTGGTGAGGGAGAGGATGAGTTGGGTATCATCGGCATAGGAGACAATGTTGAGATCATGGTTTCTGAAGATGGTTTTGAGGGGTGCGATGTAGATGGCAAAGAGGGTGAGCTGAGGAAGGATTCTTGGTGTACTTCACATTTGGTCTCAGTTGGTTCTGAAAGGAAGGGCAGGAGTCTTATTCTCTGTGCTCTACCGGTGAGGAATGAGCATATCTAGTCTAGGGCCTTTCTGTGGATGATGGCGTCATGAAGTCTGGTGGCTACTGTGCGGTGTGAGATGGTGTCGAAGGCTGCTGATTGGTCCAGGAGGATGAGGGCTGCTGTTTGGCCTTCGTCAAGGAGGGTGCGGATGTCTTGTGTGGAGGCGAGGAGGGCAGTCTCTATGCTGTAGTTTCTGCAGAATCTGGATTGGGAGGTGTCTAGGATGTTTTTGGCTTCGATAAAGTGTGCCAGCTAGGTGTTGATGGCCTTTTCGAGGACTTTGGCTTTGAAAGGAAGCAGCGAGATGTGCCTGCAATTTTTGAGGTCCTTCGGGTACGTAGAGTGTTTCTTTAGGAGGCACGCTTCAATCACTCAATCAATCAGGGAATTGTAAAGCGTGCTACTCACCCATGAGGGTCTCAAGGCGCTTGGGGGGGAGGGGGTTGAGCAGCTCCGTTCAGTTGAAGAGCCAGGTCTTGAGAGTCTTCCTGAAGATGTTCAGAGAGGCGGCTGGGGCAAGTTCCAGGTCTTGGCTGCGATGTAGGAGTAGGCCCTTCCCTCAGTTCTGGCTCTGCGGATGTGAGGGGTTTCGGCAAGGGCAAGGTCACGGATCAGAGGTTTCTCTTGGGCTTTCAGTTGTCAGGGAATGTGGCGGTATCAAGGGAGCAGTTGATGGTTTCAGGTAGCTCAGGTGCGATGGCTGTAGCGACACTGTCTAGAGGTTCTCTGGAGTGGATGCTCTTTATGGTCTTTAGGATGTCTTCTGTCATGAGTTGGGCCCACGTAATTAGGGTAAATTGGGTGGCGTTGCTGGGGGCGGGGATTGGGGTGGTGCAGAGGTCTTGGTCATCGAAGTTGTCATAGAGCGTCTTGATCTTGAGGAGAAAGAAGGAGCCGAGTCTGTTGCAGAGGTCTTGGGAGGGAGGGACGTCTGTTATTTCACTGTTTGATTTGGCAAAGTCTTGTATGATGGAGAAGAGTTCCTTGGAGTTGTGGGCGTTGGAGAGGATTCTGTCTTGAAGGAAATTCTTCTTTGTGGATTTGATGAGCTGGTGGTGTTCCATAGGTGATGCATGTTTCCGAAGGAGTTTTGCTGTTTCTCCACATCTTTTCTAATCATCGGCAGGAGCGCTTGGATTCTTGGAGTGCCGCGGTTAACCAGTTTACTTTCTTGTTGTGTGTTGGCACAGTTGGCGATCCATTGGTGTTGGTTGCTTGCCGCGGTGTTGGCGTCTGTCGTGGCTGGGGGTGGAGTGGAGATGAGGGCAGAGGTGAGGTGTTCTTCAGAGATTTTGTTCCAGATTCTGCGTGGGGGTGGCACGCATGCTGGTGAGAGGTGAGTTTTCTAAAAGAGAAATGGATGCAGTGGTGGTCAGTCCAGATCTGTTCCATGGTGTGGCTGAAGAAGATGCTGTTTCCTCCTGCGAAGACGGGGTTGAGTCTGTGTCCTGCTGTGCTAATAAGGGTGGAGACAAGTTGCTTCAGTCCTATGTTGGTGAGGTTCTCTAGGAGGGCGGTGGTGTTAGGGTCGTCATCGTTGTCTTGGTGGAAGTTTAGGTCTCTGAGTAGTATGTAGTCTGTGGAGATGAGGGCTTGGGGTGCGATGAGGTCAGTGAGGCGTTGGGGAATGGGACGCGGGGGACAGTCGCCTTTAGATGAGGGTTCCGCGGACCGTCATTCGGAGTTGGTCTTGATCTGGGAGTGGATGTGCTCCATGTGGGGGTGACACATCATCCGATTCCGTGGTTGTCGTGCAGAGGGAGCTTTTGTGGATGATGGCGAGGCCGCCTCCTGGGCGGGTGAGGCGGTATTTCCTCAGGATCTTGTATCCGTCGGGGATGGCGGTTGCAATGTCAGGTCCGTAGCTGGCGTTGGTCCACGTCTCTGTGGGGAAGGAGACGTCAGGCGTGTGAGTGTTGAGAAGGTCCCAGATTTCTATGTCATGTCTGTGCAGGGAGCGCACATTGAGGAGGATGCAGTTCAGTGGTTTGTGTGCGCTGGTGTCCTGTGCTCTGTATGTTGCTGCCTGTTGTCCGGAGGTGGGTGAAGGTGCGTTGGCAGTGCCAGCAGGAGATCGGGCCTTGGGTGTTGCTCGGCATCGAGAGCTGGCAGTTCTTTTTGTGTCCGGGGTTGAGAGAGTGGAGAGTGCTGGGGTCGTAGCAGCGTGAGGTCGGGGATCCAGGGTCCCTGGCGCTGGTCACAGTCAGGTCACGGACGGGTGCAGACGGGCTTGCCTTTGGCACGCCGGTGGCGTGCCGGCAGTACAGCCACCATTAGGTAGGGGTCCAGGGGAGGGCGATCAACTGGGAGGCGGGAGTGGCACGCTGAGGGGGGGCCCGCAGGGGCAACATCTGCAGGGAGCGTGGGGAGAGGGAATGAGAAGGGCAAAAGGAAAAAGAGGCGGAGAGAAAAGAGGTGAAGAGAAAAGAGGAAGAAAGAGAACAAGAGGCGAAGAGAAAAGAGACAGAGAGACAGAGAGAGAAAAAGAGGCAAAGAGAAAAGAGGAAAAAGACCAGAGGACACAGAGCAGAACGTAATAGCAGGAGAGCAGGGTGCTCCTTCACTAGACCACCAGGGATGAGGCGCAGCAGGAGCCTGTGGGTGGAGGAGGGCCTCAAACACCTACCTCGCAAAGGCAGACCCTTAATGGTGGAGCTGCATGGGGAAAGGGCAGTGACACTGACCAGGACATTTGTCTTCCAAATGGGAGCAGATAGAAAATTGAAGTTTGCTGTCTCTGGACTCACAATTTGAATACACATCTTTAAGTGAAGTTTTTCTTAATTGTCAGTGTTAAAATACCACTTTTAGAAATCTGTAATTTTCTTACTTTACCATTTTGTGCCTCTGCCTGCTCCTAGAATACACGTCTGGGTTGGATGACAGTTGGGCTTTGTGAATTCACTCTAGAGAGTCACACACAGAGCTGAGGTGTAAGCTGCATATCCTGATGACCCATCTCTAGGCTGATGAGTCTTCCTGATCTAGAGTGGTGGGAGGAGCTGACACTTGCTTCTGAATAGGGCTGTGCCTGTCCCCACATGAAGAGCTAGTCATAATCTTGTCCACACACAGGAATTATGTTGCTGTTTATTCAATGTACATTCGCATAAGGATGCACACAGCAGCATAAGATAAGTGTCACACAGCTCAGACACTGAATCCTCACAGTCCATGTTCTCCTTTAAATATATGAGAACCCTACAACATTCTACATTCCATAAATTCTATTTAAAGGAGCCACTCCAAAG
Source organism: Lissotriton helveticus (assembly GCF_964261635.1). Lineage (NCBI taxonomy): Eukaryota > Metazoa > Chordata > Amphibia > Caudata > Salamandridae > Lissotriton > Lissotriton helveticus. The sequence goes on along the minus strand of NC_136059.1, from coordinate 1,768,132,961 downwards.
ACTTACCCCATTCCTACACACCCCTTAAAATATAAACGAAAAACCCAACCCATATCCCCCTTTACATAAAATATATATTTTTAAAACATTAGCCATTTCTGACAACCAAAATTCTCTACTGTGCTGGGTTTTCTCAAAATACACTGAAAGAATATTGGGAGTGGCCCACCTACCAAGGGACTGGGTGCCAATATAAATTGCAAACAAAGGGGGGAACCCTTGGCAAAAATGATTTTGATGACTAAAATACAAACATACCTCATGCAAACTGGTGTGGAATGGTCAATAGAAACCTTCAACATAAATCAAATCATAAAACACAAGCAATACAAACTATATAACAGGAGAAATTAAAAATCTAATACAAATGTATTGATACATATGATAAAAACACAAATTTAAAATCACTGTTATGTGATAGCACACCACTAGGTTAGTAGCAGTGTGTCATACACTAGAGACAAAGAGAATATATCACATAGATAACCATCACAAATTTTCTCAAAATACATCCAGAAGTACTCATTCTCTCTTTACAACCAGTCAGATTCACCTTTCTCTCTTTCATATGAACTCCAACAACCTCATTGCCTTCCTTGCCTTCTTCTCTGGTCCTACTATTCTCCTACACACCTTGGGACATATCACCTTCATCCACAATCCTGTTATTTTCCTCCCTTCTCTGTGACACATCCACCAAATCTTCGGTTCTCCTCTCACCTTGCAACGGCTCACCTACATTTTCCTCTCTACCCTTACTACTTTTAGCTAGGCTAATACGACTCATATGATAAATACTGCCAGCTTCTAGTTCCACCGTATTTGTTATGACTTTCTTTACTCTTTTTGGACTACCGAATTTACTCTCACCTTCAGCCACTTTTTTGCCTGTGTTTTCACAAACCCATTGACCAACTCTCAAATGAACTTCCTTCACTCTATGTTTATCATCAAAATACTTTTTATTCTATTCCTGTGAGTCATAAATGCACTTCCTCACGTCCTTAGCTTCCCAATTCAAGTTCTTACTCCTACTCATCCATCCAGGATTCACTTTGTAAAAGGCAACCTGCCTCTCATCAAACCAAATGAACTTTCTCCCACCGTTTCATGAGGCACCATTCTGCATACCCATAACATGCGGTTGTGTTCTTAATTCCAATTCTTCTGTCTTTTGCTCGCCAACTGAATTATTCCATTAATCACTCCATTCACTCTTTCCACCACAGACTGCCTCTCAGTTGAGAAAAAGTGATGTATTTCTGTTCAATGACAGCTAATTTCACAAAAGATTTCTTGTCGTCAGACTTGAACCGTACACCATTATCCATCAATATAGATGCTGGAAAACCTTCCCCAAGGAACACTTCCTCCAGAAATTTGATAACTATCCTTGGGTTAATTTTATCAACCAGTTCAATCCACCTGAAGAACATATCCACCAGAACTACTATAAATTAACAAGTCCCACCAAACCATGTAACTAGACCCATGATATCCAAAGCTATTTCATGCCATCGCAGTTTAGGACGTAGGAGGATTCCAATATTTTCTGAGACTTGTTGCCGTTTCACAATCAACCCATTCACGTACAAACTTTTCTGTTTCTAAGTCCACTTTACGCCATCAATACAACAATTCTATGCTGTTTTTTGTACTTGTAATGCCAGAATGTCCTTCATACCCAATGAATATAACCTTCTGCCTGACACCAAAGGGAGGAATAATATTTTTTTCTCCTCTACACACAAACATGTCATCCACACTGAATTAATCTCTTACCTCCCAGAAGGCTTTCAGTTCTTCCTTCACCTTAATTTTACCTGAAATACCCCATACATTCACAATCTTGTCCCTTACCTCTTTCAAAACGTCATCCTTACTGTACGCATCCAACCATTCCTCTTTTTGTATACTGCTGGCATTCCCTTCAATAAACTTTCCTGCAGCCCACCCCTCATTCCAAGAATCCTGGTCCAATTCTCTCAGAGGTATTGACATTCTGCCTAAAAAATTAGGCGATAAAATGTTTAACTTCAGGTACATATACATCATACAAGAAATCGTGGAGTCTTGTGGATAATCTAGCAATCCTTCCTGAGGCACTTGACAAGCCTTCTGTGGTCAACAATTCCATAAGGCATTTGTGATCAGACCTTAAAGAAAAGTTTTCTCCCGCAAATAAACTTACAAAAGGTTTCAAAAAGCCACACACATGCTAAGGTTTCTTGCTCTATCACTGAGTATTTCTCCTCAGTGGGGGATAAAAAGCGAGATGCAAATGCAATTACATATTCTTTACCCCGTTCATCATTCTGAGTTAGAACACCACCTAAACCTTTTCCACCCACGCCAGTAGTGACAATACTGTCTGCTTTAGGCTCAAAACCTATAAAATGGGAGCATTAGCAATTGCATGTTTGATTTCTTGAAACAATTCTTGACAACTGTCATTCCACTCACACTTAGGGCCTGATTATGATGTTGGGCAGATTGCCACTGACAGGCCGTTGGTGGCGGTCCATCCGACATCTGAGGCTGTGCTCCGACAGCCACATAATGATGCGGTCAGTCAGAGCACAGCAGTCGGAGAATCCGACCAATGCCTCTAACAGGCTCAAGAAATATTGGTTGGACTGTAATCCCTACAATGGTGCGATGCCTGCAGAGGCACTGCATTAGGAATTACAATGTCCCTTTCCCCTCTGTCTCGGACCGCCATGTAAAAGCAGACAGAAAGGGAATTTGGGGGCCCCTAGTAGGGCCCCGGCCACTGTGGGCTTCTGTTATGGGGCCAGGAGGGCACATGTGGTACCCCCCAAACGTCCATGCACCATGTGCCTGGCACCATGTGGTCATCATCGTGATGTCCTCGACCCCCTGCATTTCTAAAGGTTCTGTTTTGTGGGTATTCCTGACATGATAGCTGGCCTCCAATGCCGAGGTCAGCCAGAACTGTTTTGATTTGTTGTTCACAATGCCTTGATAGCCCTGGACGGAGCTATTGACTTCAAGGGTCTATTTTTGCTCATTGATATTTCTAAGAACTGTATGGTGGATTTTTATTGTTTTTGGTCTTGTTTTGCACAGACAAAATATTGCAAATTTTTTTAACTGGTGTGGTGTTCTTTTGTAGCGTTTTCACTGTATTACTGTTAGTTATGTGCAAATGCTTTACACACTGCCTCTGAGATAAGCCTCATTGCTCCTGCCAAGCTACCAAGAGGGTGAGCAGGGGTTATTTTGGAAGTGTAACCATCTTATCCTGACTAGGAAGAAGGGTCCCCACTCGGACAGGGTAATAACCTGCCAATTAGAGACTCCCATCTCTAACAAGCGCTTTCTAGGCACATGCTCCAACTCATTAGTACCAGTGTGAAACTCAAGCAAAGCAATACCTAACTGAGAGCTGACCACGCAATCAATGCAAAAGGCATTCAACTGCTCAGCAATACATGTTGCAATGTTTTAGTAACATTTTGTTTATTTCTAAGAACTTTATTGGGTTTTATATGATGGAACAGTAAATTAAGACAATAGAAATATCAAGCCAGATACATGGTGAAAATAAACCAGTATAGTGTACAATCACTTGGATGAATGCTACTTAGCATAGTGACAAGATACATAACATAAGGGCATATCAGGCAAATATAAGTAAAGAAATAACTACTAAGACTTAAGAAACGAAGCACAAAAATATACCAGTCAAGAGGGTTACAATTGCAGGCATGACAGATCTATAGATCAATGAGGCAATGTACAATTTCCAGAAAGGAGCGATACTTTGGTGATGAACAATGGAGGCATACATGGTAAATAATGATGATGATAAGGGCATAGCATTGTATATGAAGAGGTTTCAAGGTGGTTTGTTAGTAGCAAAATAGTTTTTGAGGGATTGATAAAGAGATCTAACCTGAGGTCTCCCGGGAGAGCTTTGGAGAGTTATATTATCGGCACCTCATGGATGTGAGACTCAGTTCTGCCAAGATCGAAAAGAAGTAGCAGCTGTGGTTTTCCAGTTATTCAGAGCAGAATTACAAGCAGCAGTCAATAGTATGTTAACCAAGAGGCTATCATCACATGACTTGAGGTGAGTATCAAGGAAGTCCTGGATAAGAGAGAAATTCTCGTTTTCAGTGAAGTTCAACTAAAGATCGTGTTAAGTCAAATATACAGTCCCAGAAGTAAGAGACTGCACTGCAGTAAAAAAGTGCATGCGGGAGATCTCCAATGGCTTTGCTATGGTTCCAACTAGTTTGGATGTCCTTGCTTAAAAGAGCAGAATTATTTTTCAGAGAGCTAATTTGCATTTCTGCAGCAGTCACTTTGGCGGTAATCGTATTGATGTCGGATTTGATTGCACATAGTGTCTATTGCACCCTATCTGTATTACCATTGTTGGATTTAGTCAGATCATGGACTTCAGCAACTTTTTTAAGGATCATATCCATGGTATTTGTAAATCTGCTTTCCCTTTGAAAAGTGAGTCAGGAAGCAGGGGATACACTTTGGTACGTTTGTGACTTGTCTTTTTTTCTGTTTCTGCCATGTTTCTATAGAAAGAAAAACTTATGTGATAGCTCGCCAGACTGGCGGGAGTAGTAGGAGATGGATCCCAGAGTTATATCTGTTGGTGATCAAAGCGGGAGCCGGAGACGTACAGACAATCATGCAGAGATCACAAAGCACACACACCATCAGAGGATTGGTAGATCAGTATCATTGAAATTAAGTCTCATATGATGAAGGTCAAAATACAACAGTGATGCTTTACAGCTTCTTAGTTGGCAAGAATAGGTATGACAAATCAAAGTCAAGGAATAGTAGAGGCAACCACCTGAAAAGGATTAATTAGGACTCAAAACCATTCAAATCTGAGTTTCAGATTGAAGTATGTTAGCTCCATAGCCTCGGGGAGCAACATGGGCATAACAAACATAAAGAGGCACGGACCAGCCACATATTTACCAAAGGTGAGTTTAATTTACAGATCAAGTCATTAACAGCGTTTTGGTTTCCAAAATGGTAAAGGATCATAAGTTCCAAATCTGGGAGAGAGCCACATGACAGGACGCCATCTTAGGGTCAGGCAATGAAAAAAGAGGCTCCCAAGAGACCCAGTTAGGCATCCACACTCAGAAGAGGGTTGAAGCAGGTTCCAAGTTGGTGGTGTAAGATGGTCCATAGAGGGGGCACCTAAAGTAAAGCTACTTGGCAGTTGATTCCTGATTGTGCCTCACCAAGGATGCCTGGTTGCGTCTGGGACTGGCGGCCATTTCAGATTCAGTGCTCAGTCGCCACACCAGCAATATCAGTTAAAATAAGACGTAAGGCATCTTCAAACCATCAAGCAAATAGAATCTTCATGTGCCTGCTGCCTTCTGAGGTTCGAATCCATCGATACCTTCACATGAGATACCGTACGGACTGTGTTAGCATTAAATGCAGTCCGTGGGAGCGGCACGATCAAGCAACCATACACTGCGCTGTCCAAGCCACGCCCTGATGTTTTAGTAACTTTTGATCCATTTAAACTACAAACATTTTTTGCTAAAATCTGGTGGAAAAAACTGAAACAAGGGTACAAATAACCATAACATTCACCTTTAAAAAGGACACTCTCTTATCAGTGTTTTATTAGTGAAAGGGCAGGTTCCATATGTTCTGGAACTATTCTGGAGTCACAATCCGATGGTTCTTTTTAGAGTAATTACGTCAATCAATTCAAGTGGTATTTCTCGGGACACACAGTAACCACAGACAACTTCATAAGGTTAGTTAGTTTATTACAAAGCCAAAAATAACTGGACATAAAGACACCTCAAAATGAGAATGTAAAAATATATTGGAATCAGCATAAAAACAAATCTGAAAGTAAAACTTAGTTGATCCAACATGCACAAAACAATTAACTCAAGAAAAGGATGCAGTGGATCAGAAAGCATCAGTTCAAATTTCCCTGCATCTAGAGTTGATGAATATAAAACATCAATCTATCCCTACACTAGCCCTAAAAGTGACATCCCTACTTAAGCATCCTCAGGGGGAAAAAATATAGGTGTCAGCCTGTGGAGTCTTCCTGAAAAGTCTCTCCACCATTGATGGCTTGATAGTATAAAGCTATCGAGACAGAGCTCGTTCTGAGATGCTCTCTCTCTAAAGGCAGAGAAGAAGTGGGCCTCTTTCCCAACTTGCAACATTCCAATATTACAGGTATCTTCCAAAGAGTTCTTGCAGGTCACGCCATCCACTCCAACCACAATCTCATAGGCACTTTCCATGGGACAGCGATGTTCCTAAACTGTAACATGTTGACCTTGATTCCCAGGCCTTCTCAGGTGTGAAAATAAAGTAAAGTAAAGTCCACATTTGTAAAGCGCACAATCACCCGTAAGGGTCTCTAGGGGGCCGTCGGGAAGATTAAGCGAGCTATTGCCCAGAGTCACATGGTGCTGGGCTAACCTGCCGCCGGAGCCGGGGATCGAACCGTGGTCCCCAGATTCCAGCGTCAGTCGCCCTGGCCGCGGCGCCACACCTCTTCCACACAATACAATAGTTCTCCTTATCGGGTTTAGCTTGCGATGTATCTCCTTCTCTCCTTGCCTAACTAATTAAACAAAGACATTATTATAGCTAACAAGGGTGCTTTTTCCACCTGCAACACAAATCATACGAAAGAACTAAATCCACAGTACACATGAAATTTAAACTGTTAATTCTAAAGCGAGAGCTTCCAGCGAGATGCATTTCAGGCCTACAAGTCAGCGAACATGAGAGAAATGGCATATGAGCGTTACAAAATTACATAGAAAATAAGACAAGTTCAGTTAATATTCCTACTTAAATGGGAAATGACACAATTAATAAACACATTTAATAATGAATGATTGTCAGTTGCGCAACACGAGTTCTTCACATTAGTGTTTTCTGCAAGTTACATTTACTTTCTACATTAACTTGTCAAGTTTCTATAACCAATGGTCTAAAAACATCACATTTTACAATCTTACATTTCAAGATCCTAATACTTCATGTTAACACTACAAAGGATTATATAAAGGTGCGCTCTACAAGTGTGATTATAATGCACGCCTACAAATGAAAATGGCATTTCTGCTACATCATTAGGTAAACAGAAGGAGGCAGCAAGGTCAGTCACAGTTATGTGAACCATTGTTCAAAGTCATTGTTAAGTTTCTTCCTCAGAACAGCCTTACAAGAACCCCATGTATTTGGCATTAGGTTCACCCTTTTACCCCACCCCTTCACATCTAATCCACTTTGGTGCTCCATCATCTTTCGTCTCATTCATCACCTTGAAATAACCCATATCTAGGCACGGCCTTATACAAGGACGGAAATAATATTAATAGTATTTAAAATGGCATTGGTATGAAGCTTCTGCTTGCTTGCATGTTGTGTGACATTCATTTTCACAACTCTGCTTTTAGTGGGAGGTGCTGATAAATCTCACTTAATATATATATATATATATATTATTTTTTTTCTCTGTTTTTAACGAAAACATCAAAAACATGTTTTTACTGTCACGCTTTAGGCCTGAACATTAAAGATACATTAATTCCACTGTGACCTTTGGATACCAAAACTGCAAAGACAGGAGCAGCCAAGAAGGTCAGATACAAAGCTGTCCTTACACCTTGAAGCTGCAAGTGTCGGTGTTATGGCATGCAGCGCTAAATGCTCGCCAGGCACTGTGAAAGGAATGCTGTTTTTTTGCAGTCGCTTAGCTCGCTGAAACTGCAGTTTTTCCACCACCTGGGCTAATTTTACAGCGAAGGGAAGAATTAAGGATTCAGAGTGCAGGCTCGCCAGATGCTGCTGAAGAAAGCGGAGGAGACTGCTACCTAATCGCACTATAAACAGAACGTGAAGTTCACCTTGTCCTTTTCGCATTCGGGAGTTTGCTAAATAAGACGACCATATAACTCTTCTCTCTTCTACGACTCTGCCTCCCTCTCCGCCTCCCCCTTCCCTGCCCTGCCATTATTTAATCGTTCAGGAAAGCAAACTGAATTCTAAGTAGAATACCGAATTGCCCTGCGGAATGGCTGGGACAATAAGAAAAATACACATTTTCCGCTGGTTCACTTCCTGGTCTGCATCAAACAGTGTCAAACTGTCTCGCAATATGGATGCCGAGTGATAGTGCGGTGCTCCCTGGATATGCACGCGCTGCCACACAAAACCGAGTCTCGCGCAGGAGCTCAGCTTGCGCACTGGCCCTGAGGGGCTGGGGAGGCATTGACCCGGATTCATTTATTTCAGTGAGTAATGGATGACGAAATTCGCTTTAAGGTGCAAGGCCGGAGAGCCGCCACTGCCAGAAATGTTTTATAATATGGGCCTGGTAAACAGCCAAACAAACGTTAATTAAATATGTTCCTCCAACTCGTTTTAATGATTTTATTTTATGGGTTCATTTATGTGTAATGAACCAGGCCTGGGACGCGAGTATAGTGCTTTGCATAAAGGCGACGGGTTCCATGCACAAGTTTGGTCTCACATACTCAACGAGAAACCACAGAACCGTGGTTGGAGCATCATCTGACACGAACAATGACAAAGGTGTAATGATGCAGGTTCACACCAATGAGCACTCTGGAGCCAGTATAGATTAACTGCTTTTATTATTTAATAACACCCAAAGAGCGCCGAGCCTCTGCTCCCTATCGCGGCTCTCTCTGCTCCGTTTCGCGCTCTTCGCGCCCTTCACGCCCTGGCTGCGCGCGCAGCCGCTGGTACCGCCCACACGTCACGTCGCCGACGTGACGTGCACAACTAGACTGTCTCTACATATCTCCCTTTTTTCCGCACAAACATTTATAACTTACAGTCCGTCGCTCAGATCATAGTCTCTGAACCTCTTGGGCATCACCACTGCTCTGCCCCTCCGAGTCTGTCTTACTGGGGTGGTGAGGTTCTCTTCCTTGCCGTTCCTTCTGCTTTCTCTTGCCTCTCCTTGTCCATTTCTGTCAGCGCCATTCTCCTCCGCTCTCATCTCCTGCTCGATGCTCCTTGCTTCACCTTGTCGTTGTTCTCCTCCCCTCAGGGCAATTCCATTCTCCTGTTGTTCCTGTTTCCCGAGCTCATTTTCTCCTTCTTCTACTTCTGCTCCTCCATAGTCCCAAGTTAGGATCTTATTGCATCTAGCCATGCGGTCCTGTGACCATATGTTACCGTCACTCAATCTGGCCGCTCTGCCCTTAATTTCCTTCACCTGCATGGGCTTGCTGTATTTGCTCTCTCCCTTCCTCTGTAGCGTGGGCAGCTTCACTCTCACCCATTCTCCTTCCTTGAGCTCTGTGTCACGCACGTTCCTCCGCTCGTTGTAATGTCTTGTGTATACTGCCTGGGCTTTCTCTATGTTGGCACGCACCACTGCAGGGGACCATTCGCTGACTATCGTTTTTTCCTTCCACACCCGGTTGTCCTGGGTGAATGGTTCCCTGCCACGCAGTAACTGGAAGGGGCTATAGCCAGTGCCTGTGGGAGTGATCCTGTAAGCCCATATCATGTGCCATATGTCCTTCTCCCAGTCTTTGTTGTCCGAGATGGCCGCTTGGATCGATCCCATCACCACTCTATTGAAGCGTTCAACCTGGCCGTTACCCGCCGGGTGGTAAATGGATGTGTGCTTCGCCAGGATGCCATTTCTTTTCAAGAAGTTGTCCCATTTTTCCGATCGGAATTGGGGCCCATTGTCACTGAGGATGGACTTGGGTATGCCTTCCCTCACGAAGGTGTCTGCCAGGAACTTTACTATTGTCTCAGTGTCCATAGCTTCCTCTATCTTTACTTCCGGCCATTTCGAAAATTTGTCGACGAGGACACACACGTACTTCTGGACTCCTTGTGTGTCTAGGATCGGGCCTAAGATGTCAACCGACAGTTCTTCCCACGGGTTTCTTGGTGTTTCAAATGTACCCAATGCTGGGCGCAGTGGTTTGAGTGTCTTGTCCGCACCTTGGCACCTCGCGCACTCCCTTACATGCCGTTCTGCTCTTATGTCCATTCCTGGCCACCAATAGTTTTGCTTGGAGCGCAGTTTGAGTTTACCGATGCCCAGGTGCCCTTCGTGTAGCATGTCCAGCAATCTGGGTATGATGCCTGTCGGGGGGATAACTTTCTCACCTCTATACACGAATATTCCTTGGTCGTCCAATGATAGTTCCTCCCTTACTTCGAAGTATGGATTGAGTTCTCTCTGGACATGTCTCCTGTCTGGCCAACCTTGGGTGATGTATGTTTTCACCTTTACCAATGTCTGATCTTCCTCATACGCCTGTGTCCATTCTTGAAGGCTGATGACTCTCTCGTGATCCTCCATTAGTGCCACCCATTCTTCTGTACCGGCCTTGTCTTCCTCACCTGGTTCCATGGCTGCCGCTCGGCTCAAGTAGTCTGCGACCTTGTTTTTGCTGCCTGGTATATGCTCCACATCATACCTGAATTCAAGAAGCTTCAGCGACATCTTTGATATGCGGGGCGTGGCATCTGCATGGCCGCTCGATGTCAACACTCTCAGTAACGGTTTGTGGTCAGTCCGCAACTGAAACCTGGTGCCCCACAGGAATTGTCGGAAACGCGTGGTGGCCCACACCACCGCCAGCATCTCCTTCTCTATCACACTGTATTTCTTCTCTGTTTCACTCAGTGTGCGCGAGGCGAAGCTGATCGTTTCCAACTGTCCTTGCCCTCGGTCTTGCATGAGAACAGCACCCAGTCCCTTGTCGCTGGCATCTGTGGTTAGGACAGTTTTGCCTTGAGGGTCGAATCCTTGGAGAGGTATAGCTCTAGCCACTTCCTCTTTGATGATCTCGAATTCCCTTTGTGTGTCTTCTGACCACTTGAATTCCGTGTTTTCTTTTGTGAGCTGTCTCATGTAATGAGTCTTTGAGGCAAAGTGCTGCACAAATTTCCCGTAATACTCTGCCATTCCCAGGAATGACCTGACCTCTTCCTTGGTGGTGGGGGATGGTGCTTCACAGATCGCCCTGACATTTTCTGCTTTAGGACTTACACCCTGCACTCCTATTTCATGCCCCAGGTAGGTTACCGAGTTCATCCCTATTCGACATTTGGACCATTCGGCCGTGAGTCCTTTCCCTTCTAGGATCTTCAATACTTTTGCCAACTTCCTGTCGTGGTCTGGCATGTCTCTACCCATCACCAAGATGTCATCTTGGAAGTATTGGACTTCAGTGATGTCCTTTAATAATTGGTGCATCATCTTCTGAAACACCGCCGCTGCTGAAGCTAAGCCGAATGGCATCCGGCGGAACTGATAGCACCCAAACGGGGTGATGAAGGATGTTAGCTTGCGGCTGTCCGGGTGCAGAGCTATTTGATGGTACGCGGAGGTCAAGTCTATGGTTGAGTACCACTTAATCCCCCTGGTGCTGGCCAGCATCTCCTCTATCCTGGGCAAGGGGAATCTTTCCACCACAATGTTTTTATTCAGTTCTCTCAGGTCGACGCACAACCGGACCTTTCCGTTGGGCTTCTTAACCACCACCAGGGGCGCCAGCCACTCAGCGCACGTGATGGGTTCTATGATCCCCTTCTTTTCCAAGTCATGAAGTTCTTCCCTTACCGCCTCTCTTACCGCCAACGGGACATTCCTTGCTTTGTGGGCCACCGGGACGGCGTCCTCCTTCAGAATGATCTTATGTGCGAATTTTTCCAGCTTCCCTACTGTGCCTCCAAATACTTTGGGATATTCGCTCCTCCATTTGTCCATACTTGGCACTGTTTCCTGGTCCGTCAGAAGTATTTGCTCTTTGCCTCCCGGATCCAGCTTGATGCCCAGGTCACCTTGATCCAGCCATCCTAAGACCGACGGCCCTCTCTCCGATACATAGAGTTTGCAGTGTGCCTACCGGCCACGGAATTCGAAGGTCAAGGGTCGGAATCCCGCCATTGGTATGCGGTCTCCGTTGTACGTGACTGGGCGGATGTCTAGTTTTTCTAGTTCCGGGCCAAGACGTGGTGCAAATTTCTCCTCCCATACTGCTCTCTGGATGATGGTGAAGGGTGATCCTGTATCTGCCACCACGTTGAGCTTGACACCGCCTATAGCCATTTCCAAGACCGGTTTCATCGTACGTCTTCCTTCCCTGTCCAGGACTCTGCCCTCCGTGCTTAGTACCTGGTCCTCAATGTAAATCACAGTGACTTCCTCTGGCTCTGTATCGTCGTCCGGATCGTCGTTGCTTTGACCCACACATCTCACCATGCTCTTGGAGGCCTTCCTCCTGCAAACCTTCTCGTAGTGGCCAATTATTCCGCAGTACGTGCACTTTGCGCGGAACGCGGGGCACTTCCGATCATGTGCCTCGTGCGACCAGCTCCCACACCTGTAGCATGGCTTCCTGTTGCTCCCTGCTTGCTTCCCTGACATGCTTGTGTTGCCTTGCCACTTGTTGGGCCCTCTTTTCATTGGTTTCCTGTTCTGGTACTCTCTGCGAGGCCCTTCATCATCTACTTTGTTCACCATCGTGCTGGACGCCATTTCTTTTTTCGTCACTTCAGCACATCGACGTGCTAATTCCGCTCTTTTTACGATGACTAACACCTCTTTCAGTGTGGTGTCTCCACTGGCCCATAGCTTGTCCTGCACGTTCGTGCACGTGGTGTGCATCACCACCTGGTCCTTGATGAACTCTTCTTCCCAGTTGGCGTACCTGCACGTAGCTGCCAGCCGTTTCAGGGCCGCCACGTACTCCTCCACCGTTTCTCCTTGCCTCTGCTTCCTCTGTTGGAAATTAAACCTGTCCACCGACACGCACACTGCCGGTCTGAAATGTTCATTTAGGTCGTCGAGTGCATGTGCGTACACATCATCGTCTGTGGCTGTTCTCTGTTTCGGGACTAAGCTCTTGTAAATCCTGAGACCTTCTGGGCCCAGGTTCAGTAGCAAGATGCGCTTCTTCCTCTGGGGTTTGAACACTTCTTCGTTCTCATCTTCCAGGACACCTATGAAATTGTCTATGTACTCTCTCCAGTCCTCCCATTTCATGAGGGGTTCCCCTGGGCGAGTTAAAAACTGTACCGGTGCCGTCGCGTAACCTGTTTGCGCGCTCATCTTCTCTCTCTTTGCCACGGTTAATCAGACCCTCCAGCATTTTGCGATTTCGCGATTCACGAAAAAATCGCGAAATCCGCTTGCAAACGCGATGGCCGCAATATTTACCAAACCGGCCGCAAAAAAAGGTCTCCCGGCAGGTCAAAAACAATCAAGCATTTTTATTGGCTGTAAGCGCCTACGTCACCACGTGAACGGCGCTGTACAACCGTGAGAGCTGCCTGCTTCCTCCATTACACTATTTCTGGAAGGCGAGCGAGAAAAGGAAAGTGTTCCTTCTCTGCGCTCCAGCTTGCAGGCTCGACTGCTGTCCTTTAATTGCCGTATTATTGAGTGTTTGTTTACAAATCCGCCTCATTGTAAACATTCATTGCGAAGCAACCGGCACGTTTAAAAAATAAGCGCCACACTGTAGAGCCGAGCTCTAATTTGAGATTTCATCGGAGGCTCGATTGATTAGCTGGTTCCTCCAGGCATCCACTGCTAGGCTCATCTCCCGGCCTTTCACCGCAGGTTAAAGATAAACGGTACAGCACAGATGTTTGTGTTCTATATATTAATATATATATTAATATTGCAAGCAGTGTGTCTTTTAGCCTCCGCAGCAGGCCTCTCTGAGCTGTTCAAAACAGACAGAAGTGCAATGGTCTTGTGGGTTTAACTCGCGCTTGAGCTGGTATTCAGGCCCATAAAAGAATGTAAAAAAAAATGAGGATACCACCACGGGGACGGGCGGAAGTGCAGAGAAAGAATAGGACTCCTCACTTCTGCTCTACCGCTTCAGCAGCCCTCCCCCTTTCTTTTTTCGTCCCGATTATTCCCTCCCGTTTGTCTAGCATCTCCTCATCTCTTCCTGAAAACAATCTCTGCACTCCTTCCGCCGAATTTTTCATTACCAGATCCGCTGTTCTTCAAGTTTTTTTGTTTAATGCTGAGGTATATGCATCTCAGAAGCCCGCTTTTTAAATTATTATTTCCAGCTTGGCAGGAACAGAAAGCGTGGCAGTGTATATCTCCTGCACACAGGACACCCCGGCTCTTCACAGGAGGCCTCGATATTAAAACTACAATCGCCAAGCAGGCCTCAGAAGCCGGCGGAGTCATTGTAGTTAAAATATATGTACTGCACTGTATCACCGCATCCCCCCCAGCAAACACCCCGGCCAGCAGGCTGTGCCAGCCCGTTCTCACCTGCAAGACAAGGGTTTTCCTGAGCTGCCCCCACCCTCTTTCCTCCAGGCCCCTCACACTTCAATACTCGGTTGCAGGCCACAGACTTTGCAGATCAGACCCTCCTCTTTACCCCAAACTCCCCAACCTGTTCTGTCACACCACTCACATACACTCAGCAGCTCACTCTCACCTGCAGAGCACTTGCTTTCCGGAACAGACCCCTCCCTTCCCCAAACTCCCCCTTCAACCCGTGCTTTCACACCTCTCTACATTCCCACAGTAGGCATCGGGCAAAGTCTGAGTGGTTGTCACACGCTTCCCAGCTTTCCCACACACAGACCTTTGTATCTAAGCAGCTAGCACTGCACCCACATTTGTGCACCTGTTAGTTGGATGAATTGGAAAGGAATAGAGAAAAGTTGTGAAAGAATGGGAGTTCACTAGTCCAAAAGGTTTGGGATGATTCAAGATGGGAGCGAAAGGTAGAGGGGGAAGCTTTAAAATAAATATATTTTTTTTAAATAAACCATACATTCGTTTTTACAGGTATGGATACATCTAAACATATACATATATGTAAGTAAGTGAAGGGATGGGTGAATGGTTGGATGAATTAGTGAAAGGGTGAATGGATGAATGAAAGATTGAATAAATGGATGATGAGAGAGGATGGATGGATTGATGAGATGGGACGGATGGAGAGAAAATGTAAATAGCTGGATGTATGGGTGGAAGGGTAGCTGGATGATGGATGGATGAGGAGAAGGATGGATGTATG
Source organism: Lissotriton helveticus (assembly GCF_964261635.1). Classification (NCBI taxonomy): domain Eukaryota; kingdom Metazoa; phylum Chordata; class Amphibia; order Caudata; family Salamandridae; genus Lissotriton; species Lissotriton helveticus. Next base: position 1,768,117,896 of record NC_136059.1, on the reverse strand, counting down.
GGTGGAAGGGTGAAGGGAATGATGGATGAAAGGAAGGATGGATGAGGGGAAGGATGGATGAGAGGAAGGATGGGTGGATGGATGAGGGGAAGGATGGATGGATGAGGGGATGGATGGATGAGGGGAAGGAAGGAAGGAAGGATGGATGGATGGATGGATGGGTGAGGGGATGGATGGATGAGGGGATGGATGGATGGATGAGGGGATGGATAGAGGGGAAGGATGGATGGATGGATGGATGGGTGAGGGGATGGATGGATGGATGAGGGGATGGATAGAGGGGAAGGATGGATGGGTGGGTGAAATGATGGATGGATGGATGGATGGATGGATGATGAGGGGAAGGATGGATGGATGGATGATGGGTGGGTGGGTGAAAGGATGGATGGAAGGAAGGATGGCTAAGTGAAAGGGTCGATGGAGAGAGAAAGGGAGGATGGATGGATGACTAAAATAGTGGATGGGTGGAAGGATTAGTAAGTGAAAGGATGGCTGGATTGGTGAAAGGGTAAATGGCTGAATGGATGAGTGAATGGATGGATGGGATGAAGAGTGGATGGATAAGTGTACAGATGGATAGGGTAAAAGGGTGGATGGATAATGGAGATGAGTGAAAGGATGGATGAGGGGATGGATGAAGGGATGGATGAGTGAAATGATAGATGGAAGGATACATGATGGATAGGTTTGCAAACGGTTGAATATGTTTGGAAATGGCTGGGCTTACTTATATACTATTGCGCGACCTCTGATGTGTCTGTAAAACTTACCTATTGTCCTGAAGTTTTGTCCTGAATTTTGACCTCCTGTCCTGAATTTGTGTCGTGAATTTTGACCCTTTGTCCTGAATTTTTACACTCACCGTCCTGAATTTGCACCAATGCCAGTTGGTCACCCTATATCGCGGGCTTGGAGACAGAGCGCCGTGCAGAGATGTCTGTCCCTCAAGATAAACAGACAGAACCATTCAGCCAAGAGAGCTGAGCCGCACACGGGACGGGGTATCTGCAGAGGCGCGCTGGACAAGGGATGAAGTCAGAGGGTTGAGCTCACCTATTGCAGACCATTTCCCCCTGGGAGTGAGCCATGGGAAAAATGCTAGAGGCGAGAAATTTAACACGGGCGTCAAGTGGCCCCATGTCATGGGTGTCAACTTTAATCAGTCCCCGCTTTTAAATCGGAGACGATTTGCAGGCTGACATTTTGCAACGAAACTACAAGTACCAACATGCAGTTCGCTACTGTTTAACAAGTGACCACTTGGCGGTTTTGACTGCTCTTTCTCTAGTGTTTAGATCTGTCAAACGGGCATCCGGTGGGATATCAGGTCGTGTTCAAAATACACTGTAAAGGGGCGATAGGTATAGCCATCATTAGTGCAGCAGGTACAGTGGCACCAAGCTCTAAGGTTATTGCAAGACACAAACTGACCTGCAATGGTACGCCTCTTCTGGCGCAGGGCTTTGCAACGTGACGCATCTGGGAGATGCGTCACGTTGTAAATACCCCGCACCATGGTGCATCTTTTGCGCCGCCGCTGCGTCACAAAAGTGACGCAACGGTGGCGTAAAAGCAGCGCAAGGGGCTTGTAAATCTGCCCCAAAGTGTCTACATTGTAAAGAAACCAAATATACATAGCTTCATGTTGTTAAATAACTAAAAAAAACTAAGATATCTGTGTTTGTTGTAGGAAAAATGGCCACATAAAATGCCGCAAAATTGCCGCTAAATTTCCATATTTGTGCCGCTAAATTTCCATTTTCGTGCCGCTAAATTTGCTAATCCATGCCGCTATATCCTGGGGGGTCTGTAATGTTCCTCCTCGGCTGCGGGGACTCCCTGGTGTGTCGTCCTGTTCTTCTTCGCTTGCTTGGGCTCGGGGACTATCTGTGTCGGCCCCCTCAGTTCCTTGTGAGTTCTCCAGCGCGCGTCCTCTGGTCCTGCAGTTTATTGTGTGGGTCGGAGCCCTTTGTCCTGGTTTCTGGGGTCTGTCCCCCCTGTTTCACTCCTCTGCGCCACACCTTCCGGCTTGTCTGGCTCTGCCACGCTCTTTGGGGTACCTGTTGTCCTGCACCAGGGTGTTCCTGCTCGTCTGCGCCTTGTATGGTGGTCCTGGTGCTTCTGGTGCTCTTCTTGCTGTCTTGGGGTAGGGTTGGTGGTCCTGCCTTGCTGGGGGGGGCTTCATCCCACCCTCGTCGCCATTGTAATGATGCAGGTTCACACCAATGAGCACTCTGGAGCCAGTATAGATTAACTGCTTTTATTATTTAATAACACCCAAAGAGCGCTGAGCCTCTGCTCCCTATCGCGGCTCTCTCTGCTCCGTTTCGCGCTCTTCGCGCCCTTCACGCCCTGGCTGCGCGCGCAGCCGCTGGTACCGTCCACACGTCACGTCGCCGACGTGACGTGCACAACTAGACTGTCTCTACAAAAGGCATAGTCAAACCGCTAAAGCCAAGGTCATGCCTTATTTAGTCCCTAAATGGAGCCAAGTTGGGTGTCGAGCTTTCCATTATCACTTTGAAGGACATTTTCCACACAGGTAAACAATCTGCATATGATTCATTGCTTTTGTAAGATAAACGTGGCATGCATGGCTTTATTTTTACCGGACAAACAATGAAGTGGATAATTGTTTGTAAATGAAGTGAATAATTGTAGCCATGGTCTACATACTGTATGGATACTCACAAACATTTACCCAGGGCCGACAAAGTATGGTCTGTTGTGTGACCGAGGGCCACATGCGTGCCAGCAGGGATTGTGTAAGGTAGTCACAGGGAAAGTGAAGCATGCGCATCTAGTGGCTGAATTGCACAATGTGAAGCCAGAAAACCTTGTGTATCAATCCTGGGTTTCCCCTTAAGCAAACTGTGTGATCCTGGGCAGTTATTTTTTTCATTTTCCTTCCCTTTTTTTTCATTATGGAATATGAGGCCCTCGAAAAACATGAGTTTAGAATGTGCGCTGTACAAAACCGTCTCCTGTGTTTGATTATAATGTTATCCCCGTATATCAGCAACCTAGGCCACCCAGAGGGTGCACGTGAAACTGACTTGCCTCTTATTTCACTATTGACATAGTTGTTGGGGGAAGGTTCTACATGTAAAGGCCAAGAGGGTCTTACTTTGCATATCCTTTCCTCAGTGGCGGCTCCTCCGCTAGGGCTGAGGAGCGTCGCCCCACTGCTCATTGTGCAGTGAAAAGGTAAAAAAAGAAAACGATAATAACAAAGTTATTATCGTTTTAATTTTGGTTGCTGCAGGCTGGATTAGGGCACGGCGGGGCTGGGGGCTCAGACGGGAGGAAGAGAGGAGTGTGCACACTAAGTGCGCATGACTGCTCGGCTGGTCGATTTCAGCCGGCCAAGCACTCATGCACACTTTGCATATTCCTCACCATGTTGCAATGGACAGCCTGGTGGGGAATATGCACAGGCTCCCTGTCATGATCTGAGCGCCCATTCACAGTGCTCTGACCAATCACAATGCTCTATTGCAGTGTTGTGATTGGCTCAGGGGAGCTTGTGTGCCAGGTGCTTACTGCTGCTTGTTACGAGCCGAGAAGCGGAGGAGAGACGTGGCCGTCAGAAAAGTCAAGTGCTTTTTTGTTTTTATAATTCCATCGTTCCCTACCAGAATTTCCGTAGGTTCTTTAGCTCTGCATATGACAGGCACCAGACACACTAGCAGCTAAAATAAATGGAAAATATGGATATTTGGTGATTAATCTATGTGCACCGTTGATACTCCAGTGAAGTACCTACAGAGTTTAAAATGATTTAAGTTTGGGTTGAATTTGTATTTTGTTCTTAATTTGTAAATGGTCATTTTAGAGATGTGCGAAAGAAGGAAACCTTTCATCTTTGTTTGGCAATTGTAAGGTTATTTGACATGCCGCCCACCACACTAGCTGCTAGATGCATCAACGTTCGATCGTGCGAGTCCTTAATTGCGAAGTTTAAGGATTCGCATTTAGGGACTCACAAAATCAGATGCATGTAGGATTTGCTAAAATATTAGCAATTCCTAAATATTCCTTATCTGCGACTCGCAGAGTGCGATTCGCAAATAAGGAATGACATCTCATTGATTCCTATGGGCCAAGAGGCCCATAGGAATGAATGGAGATGAGTTCTCAATTTGCGATTAGCAATTAGCTGATCGCAATTTGAGAATCCGATTTCAAGGGTGACGGGTGTCCAAAGGACACCCTGTTGCACCCCTTAAATTGACCTGGCACTGGTATTGCGCACACACATGTCCCAAAGACATGTGTGTGTAACATACAACTTTGAAAGATGCACTTTAGTGCATTTTTCACAGTTTTCGCTATTTACCATGAAGTTTGATTTCACGGCAAACAACGACCCTTATCAGCAAAATCGCTAGCTATTTTACATTCATGCATTGCATTTAAGGAATCTCAATTTGAGATTCCCTAAATGCAATCGAAAAGAGCGATTTATGCATTTGGGATGATGCATCCCAAATGCATAAATACCGGTCGCAGAGGGGCACCTTTGCGAACGGTATTTCGCTTGATGCATCTAGCTGTAGGTTGCTTATATTCACAAAAGGTTCGAAAACTTCATGAGTCCTTATTTGCAAGAGTGAAACAAAGAGGTAGGAAGTGCAAGGTGCTAGAAGAAAGAGACATAACGTAGAATCAAAACGAGGTGGCCAATGTACTGGCAACTCTGCCATTGCAAAGCACTGTCTCCTAAGAACAACTATGAGGCCCTGCTACTTGCTCCAGCCTGTGCTTCCCAATGCCACAAGTGGCAGAACAGAATATACTCATGCATTTCTTATTTCCCATCATCCTAGTTTACCAGATCAAAACTCGCTCAGTCAGGCACACTCTTTCATAATGTTAATAATAACAATGAAAGGGACACAACAAAACTGAAGATGTAACATGCTCCCCATCTTTACACAACAAAGCAATACCAAAAATCTAAGACTACGCAAACCGCAAATCAAAGAAAAACCTCAAACATACATAGAGTTTATTGATTCACTCACATAATTCATAGGGTAATAAACCACATATATTATTCTTCAACAGGTAACTCAAAAATCCCATTCCTAACGTCACTGGGAAACATTCAACCCGGACAGTCCATTGGTGTTTTTTTTTTACCTCATAACAAGAACGTTAGTGGACAATTTATGCAACAAGGTGTTTCCTAACCCCCCCCCCCAATCCAAGAAAGGCTCTGCTCGAAGAAAAAAGCAAGTAATTTCGAAAAATAATAAAAAATATTTTGCACAAGAAAAATTTTGTAGGCATGGTCATTGGCGTAGTCCTCGTGGCTCATTAAGCGGTGAGGCAACCACAAGGATTCTAGTGCTGCAGCCTCTCTCAACTATACCAGTAGAAACGTTTGACCTAGCCTCCTGACAGCCACATGGCTACCAAATCACAGACGTGCTTACCACGCCCTATTTAGGGTGGGTGACTGTCACTCAGTTTCATGCCTGGGACCACCATGTGATGCATATACCATACGAGTTGGAAAAACACACGAGGGCTCTGACACACATGGTGAAATGTTCCTGCTAGTCAAGGTCACTGCTTCTTTGTTTTTCCAAACCAAATTCTCGCTTTAGAAGTTTGTTTAAGAAGAACAAAAACGTTTGCCTGTCAAAAGCATATTTTTTTTACTCGCAGTGGCAGCACCTTAGCGGTAGATACACTGAAGGTATAAAGAGATATCTCATAATGTGGTTGGTAGTCCTTCACCAGGTAAGTGGAGGGTAAAGCCAGGGTCTACGCTAACCTGTCAGGCTGGTGGGCTGCTTGGCAGGGTCTAATTAAATCTGTTAGTCTCCATTCAGAATGTTTCCTTCCAAAACCACTAAAACCTGACGTTCAGACCGCTATTGAACTGAGCAGGCAAGCTTATCTAATTTTATTGAGCTTTAATATCATTGGAATAATGCGCCTGAACGCCACCCTCATGAAAACTCCCGATGCCAAGCTTGGGTGAGTAATTCTTTACCAGGAGAGAACTCCCAGTTCAGCATATGGAAGTGATATTGCATTCTAGAAGCCATTATGTCATAGCCATTTTGCTAACCTTTTGCTGTGATTCATACGATGTTGCAACCCTTCCTGCTTTTCTCCCTTAAAAGACTTGAATTTGCTTATTTTAGCTGTGTTTATTTTATTTTAGGGAAGGTAGCTTCTTCTTGTCGCTGCTTAGCATATATATGCTTCCTATGATTCTAACTTGACCATGATATATTTTTTTATAGATTGCATAACCGGTTGATTTACTCACTTTGGGGCATATTATCAAGGGGGGCGATAGGCACTTTTCGCCGGTTTAGCGGCCGTTTTCGGACACTAAGCGGCGAAAATTCTATCGCCCTATTATCAAGCTTTCGCTAACAGCAGTTAGCGACAGCTTGAAGGCGATAGCGAGCGGTTTGGGGCCCGCTTTGCATGTCAGCGATATTTATCGCTAATGACATGCAAAGTGGATGTACCCAACCCGTTAGCGACTGAAAGCAGTCGATAACGTCGCTATCGCCTATTCACAAGGCTGGCATAGCGATGGAAATATTCCCGCTATCGCCAAAAACTAACGTCTGCTCTGCCCAGTTCTAAGCCATGTTATCCAATGGGAGGTGGATAACATGACTAAGAGCATTTCGTCGCTAATGCGAGAAGATCGCTATATTCTCAGCGATATTCTCGCATTATGCTGCTATCGCTGGATATTTTAGCGCTATGGAGAAAAACATTGCTAATAGCATGTTTTCTCCGCTAAAATATCCAGCAATAGGCAGCGATAAAAAAAAGTCGGTAAGCGCATTTAGCGATAAATTTCGCTAGTTGTTGGTAATATGCCCCTTTGTTTCCTAACTGTTCTGAGCTGTGATTGTTGTTCATTCACGTAAAACTCTTTTTAATACAGAATGATTGGACACTATCCAAAATGTGATGATGAATCCCCTATTGCTCTGTATTTTACAAATATCCATTGACTTTGGGATAAATGGGGCTCCCTGCTGTGCCAACGAGGCTGCAGGGGCTTGAGTTAACCCCCTCCCCTGATAATGCGGCCGCATTCAGTGTGGCACATAACGCTTGTGGGATACATATGCCTGCTGCAGGCCTCTGTAACCTGTATTGGAGAGGCTTTTTTTTCCTCGTAGTTATATATATAGTGCGAACTTGACCCGAAGGTGTCAGGGCGCTTTACATGAGCACCAGTTGCTTTACACAAGGGCACATCCATTTTTGTTAGGCACAGGGAGATTAAGGGCCCCATGCATCAAACCAAATACCAGTCGCAAACGGGCAGATTCTCAGAATCTGCCCCTTTGCCACCGGTATTTTTGCATTTGGATTGCATCATCCCAAATGCAAAAATCGCAATTTAAGGAATCTCTAAATTGCGATTCCTTAAATTGTGATTGCATTTAAGGAATACCAAATTGAGATTCCTTAAATGCAATGCGTGATAGTTAAAAAATTAGCGATTTCGCTAATAGAAGTTGAACTTCATGGTAATTTGCTAAAACTTTGAAAAATGCACTTTTTTGCGTGCATTTTTCAAAGTTTCATGTTGCGCACACGCATGCCCTAATGTGTGCAACATATGTGCAGAGATTTATTTCACGGGTGCAACAGGGTGTCATGTTGACACCCTTGCACCCTTGAAATTGCATGAGCAATTTGCGAGTACCTACTGGTACTCGCAAATTGCTCATGCAATCTCAACTTCATTCCTATGGGCCTGTAGGCCCATAGGAATGAATGGGACAGTATTCCTTAATTGCGAGTAGCAATTTGCGAGTAGCAATTAAGGAATGTTTAGGAATCGCTATTTTTATAGCGATTCCTACATGCATAGGCTTTTGCGATTCCTAAATAGCGATTCCTTAAAAATCGCTATTTAGGAATCGCAAAAGCCTATGTTGATGCATGTGCCAGTAAGTGATTTGCCTAGAATCGCAGAATGTTGAGCGTCATTGTGGAGACTTGAACCCGGGCCCCATTTTTAAGATTGACCACTCAAGCTGTTAGGCCACATCCTCTCCCCCTTTGGGAATTCTAATTGTGGATACATGTACTCTTTACTCTCCTTCTCCCCTGACACCCCCCGCCCCCCTCAAAAAAATCACAGGTCTATTGTCCGAGGTTCTTCTAGCGACGTATTCCCTTGAGCGGATTTTAATACCTGCCTTTTTTCAAACTCTCATACTTTGCAGTCATTGGCTCCTGCGTATTTGTGACTACCTGCCTCTGTGGAGCACCTACACCCCCCTCTCCAATTCCTAGTTTTAATGTTAAGGCTGCGCACCTTCAACCTTTTCAATGTAATGGCTTTAAAACCCCATGCCCCCTCATAAAAAGAAGCGTGCAGACATTTAATTAACAATGTTTACCGTGGTCAGAGACCGAGACCAAAGCCAATTACTGACTATTCCAATAAAGGTGAGATGTATAACATGAGCCGCGCGCGCCGATAATGAGTGACATGCCAGTAGATGCTTTCTAATATCTTGACTCCGAGTCAGCGGAACTGGTAGAATTAGAAAGCTGGATGTCATGATTTAATCGGGTATGTGTAGTCTGACAGTATGGCGGTCAGTGCTGACAAGCAACGGCATCCACATGCTTGGTTTCCCGCCTTTACTTCTTTGATTGGTACAGTGCTTCCTCTGCAGGCTTCTCTAGTGAATAGATTGTGAGCTACTGGTAACTCTACCAGTGGTGGTTTCTTCAATGGGGCGTGGGGACGTTGCCCCCACGCCCCAGGTCCCATTTTAATGTTTTTATTAGCTGCTGCAGTGTGTGGCATGGCTTGGGGTAAGCTTGCCATTTTACACTAGTCTGGTTAGGGCGGGCGTAGTTGGATGTGGGTAAGTGGAGCTTGAATGATTGTTGTGTGTGATACTCACACAGCTGAGTCTCCTTAGGCGAAGTGCGCATGTTAAGATGGATGGGTACCTTGCTCTGACCAGCTCGACATGCGCATTTGAACCCTCGCCTACCTGCAATGATAAAAGCTTGGGGTGGATAACATCCACAGCCCCCAAGATTCCAAAAGAGCATTGGCAGCCCCTGCCCAAGCCACTCCTCGTGCTGCTCTCATGCTGTTTATAGCAGGGGAGCAACACAAGGATTAGGTCAGGAATCGCTGACTGGGAGGGGGCTGGAGGACCCTCGGTGAACAGTCAACACCCACGGAGGCAAAGTCATGAGTCATCTGGTGACAGACCAGACGATGAGTGTACTTGGTGCCTGCTCATTTGTGTTAAAAAAGTGCCTTCCTGGTGCGTATATTGCTTCCAGAATCCAAGGAATTTCGAGTCATTGGGCTGAGAAAAGCATGCATGTTAATGCAAAGTACTTGCTTCAGGCCTATAATATATGCCATTGGCTCTTGTGGTAGACCCCATTGGGCTCACCATAGCAAATTCCAAGCAGGCTGAGAAATGATTCACTTTCAGACAGCTAAATTCTGGTGCCCGGTATTTGCACCACAACTAGAATTACCACAAAGACAGCCAAATTAACGTGTTGTACACCAAACAACTTCCTTGAATGAAGTAGTTGGGTTTACAGTGTTGTTACTGTTTATAGTGCCTGGAAGGGACAGCCATATAGAGAGGCCACAGGAACTCAACTGCTGTGAGCCCGATGGAGTATGCGTGTTGTCCAGCCACGGCCCGTGGAGGGAGTTCGGTGGGGCAGGGAGGCGGTGCGGGGGAGGGGCAAGGTGGACAGTGGTAAACACCGGAATATGGACAATTGCAGGTAAGTAAACAATTTTAAAAAGAAAACGAATTTCGTAGCGCACTATGCATCACAAAATGCGATGCAGCGCACGCTACGAAATTCGTTTTATTTTTTAAATTGTTTACTTACCTGCAATTGTCCATATTCCGGTGTTTACCACTGTCCACCCTGCCCCTCCCCCGCACCCCCTCCCTGCCCCACCGAACTCCCTCCACGGGCCGCGGCTGGTGTTGTCGTAGGCCTTGTGCCTTAACATAGCATTTTACAAAAAGTCACTTAACTTTAACTGCTTTAAGCAGCAGTGACATTCTATCCATAACATGCTGTGCTGGTGAGGAAAGTGTGATGTGTGTCCCCTGACCGAAGGGTGTGTTTTTAAGTGCGACTCTTGAAGGCTACAGGTCACTCCAAAAAAGTGAAGTGTTTGCTATCATTGTTGTAGGCTGAACATGTATATGAGACGTAAAATTAGTGCTCAATTCACATGATAAAAGATGTCTTTCATAAAAACAAAGGGCCTCACTTACAAGGAGTTACTTTTTTGGGTGCACCTGCGGTGCAGTGTGCCTGCCCATATTTACAAGGCTACGTAAAGTCATCCGGCATTACTTTTCATGGCCTTGTAAATATGGGCCCCTTTCCAGCAATACTCTGCGTTAAATGGCCGTTCCATGGGTGTTGCTGTGGGTGTTCCCGTGCAACATCTTTGGAACCTGACACATTCCCAGATTTACAAAGTTTTGTAAAGCCTGGAATGCATCATAATCCTACGCCTCTCCAGGGGAGGCCTAGGAGTGGCGCAAAAAGGAGAAATACTTTTATTTCTCCTAAGTTTTCTCTATTTCTATGCGTGCTACATAGAAAGAGGAAAATTTCATCAGTTATTGTTTTCTGCACAAAAACAAACCTCTCTGCAATGCAGGGATCCTTCCAACTTGACGCAAGGGTGCCTGTGCTAGTTGTCAATGTGACACATCCCTGTGATTTTAAAAAGATGCAGCTCGGTGCAGGAAAATGGCTTGGAGTGCCATGCCATTTTTGGTAAATGAAGCCCAAAATATGGATGAGCTGCACACGCTAATGAGTGTTCTGACCGAACAAGTCGCATAACCGGTTTGTCAAAGACTTAGCATAACTCAGAAACAATTAGTGTCAATATGTGGGTGGTAATGACAAGACAACACAGTCAATTTGCATTCCTTACTGCCGGGGAGTGGGTAATACCTTTTTATTTGACATGGAATACTTTGTGCTGATCGTATTAGTCTGTCTTCTGTATAAATCCCCACCTTAGGATTTTCCGCTGTGTGTGAAATTAATTCAGCTGGAGGTTGTTGGGTGCACCTCTGCTTGTGTGTCGGTTTATTTATTTATTTATTTTGAAAGTTTTATATAGCGCGGACAAGATCCTTGCAGATATCAGAGCGCTTTACAAAGAGAAGTACATGAGGGAGCATGGTTAACAGATAAATCAATAGGTCAATTAATACAAATAGGTGGCAACTAAGCCCAACATGACATGAGTACAGAATGGTACAAATAGGTGGCTACAAAGCCAAACATGTGAGTAATAAGACAGTTCATACAAATAATCAAAAGGGTCAAACATGTAGTATAGATCGGTGCAGAGTACTAACAGTGGTCAAGATAATATTTCAGGTGTATTTAGCCATGAGGATAGCTTTTACTTCATTTTTAAAGAGTGTGGTGGAAGAGATAAGCCTGGTTTCGGGCGGGAGAGAGTTCCAGATCCTAGGCGCCATTCCCGAAAAGTGGTTAGCAGTTGATGTTATTTTGTGTGCTATGAGCAGGAGTATGAATTGTGTCCTTCTGCAGCGTGTGCTGCATAATTATGGCAGTGGCGGTTTCTTTATTCTTCTATCCAATTCATCCACCCCTTTCTTCCTGTATCTGTCTATTCACCCCACAGCCTCATCCAGTCACACATCCATCTATAATCCACACATCCATTCATTCACCTATCAGCACATTTGCCCATTCACCCTTCCAACCTCCTCAAACACATTTATCCACTCACCCATCCATCCAGCCTTCTATCCACATCACCAGTTATCCATCCCTACATGCATACTTGCATTCATGCATCCACCAATCCACACATCCACAACTCGGAAATATCACTGATTGATTTCTGAACCATGAGTGTATAAAACGTTGAAGTATTCCATGTCAGTGATTTAGTTACTGTTTATGTTTTACTTATTCAGTGTTAGAAATTAGGTTTCTGGTTGGCTAGGGTTTGCACCTAAGCCAGGCAAAACCCACCCCTCTTGTCAGGGTAAGGGAGTTACACACCCACAATAACCCCTGCTCACCCCCTTGGTAGCTTGGCATGAGCAGTCAGGCATATACCAAGGCACTTTGTAAAGTGTTTGTGCAACACACACATACACACCCCAGTCACACAATAAATTCAACACAAAAGAGACTCCACACAATATTATATATAAATATCTCATATAATGTTTAGACACCAAAGCAACGTAAACTAATAATCACTTTGCCAACTAGGCAATTGTCATAACATCACAGTTAGTGCAATAAAGTACAGGACTTGTATGTTGCATACATCATAAAAACGCCATCACTGCACATAATATGCCAATTCTGAAATGACTTATAGAACGGGTTCACCTACATGACTAGGTCTTACCATAGGAACATGAATCATAGAGTATCAGCCTAAGCACATCTGTAATGGTAAGAAAACATGGATTATAGTAATCACTCTGGGCTTACTGAATGAATGTTCTTATAACAGAATAGGGAGATGGGGCACAGGTGTGCCTCCTACACAGGTTACAGTAATCTTCCAAGCTCCTTACTCAATAAAAGGGGAGCCACCGTTGAGGACTTGCCTTGGAATTGCCAAAGATCCAACACCAGTGGTCAAAACAACCCAATAAAGGGCCCGAGGTATATTCTACCAGGAAAGGAGGCAAAAAACAGCATGCATTCATGGGTCATCTGTACTGGGTCACCCATATGCAGTAGAGGGGAATGCAGCTACCAGCCAACAACATAGTGCAGCTGCCTACAATTACAGGTCGACCTCTACTACTACAATGGGGCCACCCATACGTTGCTAGCTGGACAACTTGAGTCCGGCTCCAGGAGTGATGAAAACCTCTGTGACCTCTTGGTCTGGTTTCCAGTAAGGGCAAGCATCGTGCTACAACAAATGTGGAGAGTGGAGGCAAGCCGCTACCGGGACTGCTTGGGTCCGAAGTACTAACAAGACATGCTTCGGGGCCTTCTTCACGGGTACCGGGGTCACGCTAAGACCTCTTGGGCTGGGGCAACACATAGACATCTCTGGGACCCGCCGACCAGTCTTCTGGGTGAAAGGGGCTGCGTTTGAAGGATTCCCTCAGCGTAGTGCTGACTCTGGTCTGAGTGCTTGGCTGATGGAGCCGTGCTGAGGGGGGTTCTCACCATGCAGCTGTCAATCCATCACATGTGGTGCTGGGAATTCCTCCTGAGGCCGTGTGCCTCGTTGCTTCACTCCTGAGTGGACAACGGTGTACAGGGAGAGCGCGCCACACACATTTATCAAAAAGGGCTGCGCTCTCCACGTGCTAGGCTTTTGCCAACAGATTAGAAGACAAGAAGTGAAATTTCCAGTGCTTTCTGTGCCCTAATCTTAGCACAAGTATAGTATCAAACTACAGTGCTCGCCAAACTACAAACTATAGTTGCAGGGCCAGGGGCAGCAACCAGCGCTCACCATGTGCTGGGAACCTGTGAGATCACTGGGGGCACCACAGCAAGAGTGTAGGTAGCCGTCCAGCACACAGGGTCCTTTGTAGGTTAAGAGGCAGTCCTTCTTCACAGGTTAGCACAGCAGAGAAAAGTCCAAGTGGTGTTTTTTCCTGGCAGCCCAGCAGTTCCTCTGATGCAGCATGTAGGGCCAGCAGTGTCTGGTTACAAGTTCCATGCAGAGTCTAAAATCATGGGCTCAGAGCCCCTCTACGTATACTCATAATGTCTATTATTTGGAGGTAACTTTAATACCAACTTTAGAAGTACACAATAACCCTATTCAGTCCCTGCCCTGGCTCTAGACACACTACAGGGGGGCGGAGACATCATTGTGAAAAGAAGGCACAGCTCTATTCAGGTTCAGGTGAAAACTCCTCCCACCACACTTGGTCAGGAAGATCCATCAAGATATGCGTGCACACCTCAGCTCCCTTTGTTACTGCATAGGGTGAATGCACAGAACAAGACCCTGTCAGTCTAAACCAGATGTTGATTGGAGTCAGGCTGCAAAGCACAAAGAGTCATAAGCACACATATATGACCACTTCTGAAAGTGGCATTTCTAAAATAGTAAGAAAAACTCTGCTTTTACCAATAAGCAGGATTTATCACCACTATTCCAAATATACCATACATGGCCACACCACCCCTTTTATATCAGAAATTACCACTGAAACACATATCAGGGAACTCTCAATGGAAGGAGCAGCGTCACATCAGTGAGGAATCAAATAGGCTGTTTGTCACCACCAGGACATGCCACACAACAAAGGCACATGTGCTACCTTTTACTTACACAGTACCCTGCCCATAGATCTACCTAGAGCCTATCTGGGATGTTTGACCTATATGTAGTAAAAGGGAAGTTTCAGACTTGGCAAGTAACTTTAAATGCCAAGTTACTGTGGAAGTAAACTGTGCACACAGGCCCTTTCGTGGTAGAGGCCTGAGACTGGTTTGAACGGCTACTTATGTTGGTGGCACAAGCAGCGCTGCAGGCCTCCTAGTAGCATTTAATATACAGGCCCTGGGTGTATGGGATACCACTGTAGAAGGGACTTACAGGTAAATTAAATGTGCCAAACAGGTGTAGACCAATCATACCAGGTTTACAGGAGAGAGCACATGCACTTAACACCTGGACAGCAATGGTAAAGTGCTGTGAGTTCTAAAACCAACAAAAACAGGTAAGACAAATGCAGGAGGAAGGGAAAAAGTTAGGGAAAAACCCTGTACAAAGGGACAGGTCCAATAATAATGCAGTCCTTAAGAGCGCTCACTATTTCCAGGATGTTGTATTTCTGTATTTTTTGTGTAGCATATTTCTTCACCAGTGCATACTTTGAAGTGAGCCACCTTCAGCCATTTTTAACGGGCCACTATTGAGAGCTCTAGAGCTAAGGCGTAAGGCAGCTCAAATTTCTCACAGTGCTTGTCAGTGGGTCTAAAAATTATTCAGAATACTTGATCATCCAATCCTTGGCCCCTTTGCTGAACAAACAGAGCAATGGTTACTTATTCCACTTGCAATTGTCATTCTGTGCAACTGTGTGTGATGAAGGCACACACTTAATATAATATTGAGAAGGCAAAAGTAAATGAAAATACAGTGCTTACGGGTGTGTCAGTTTGTTGTGTGTGTGGGGGTTGTAAACCTCATTATCATATGAAATCTCTTTATTGATGTCATACCTACACTTTCACAATTGTTTGACTAACCTTCATGCTTTCTTAAATTTGCTTGAAAATGCACCATTTGCTTACTCTTTTTTTCAAACATTTCCTAGGGAGAGAAGCCCCCAAGCCTCCCTATGATGGTCGGGCTTGCTCGCTACGCTCACTTGCCACAGGGCACTCATGCCGCACTTTTACGCTCACCACTTTTAAATGTCACCAGCCGTCATTGTTCTACTGCTACTTGTCAGTAGCTCTCTTGTGTGCAGTCAGCGTTCTAAATTGGAAGCTTTTGCATGATTGAATTAATCTATGTATGCTAAAATGCATATGTGTGTGTTTTGGAGCACAATTGTGTGTATTTTCAGAAATCATAAGCTGATGTGTGGAGAAATATGACTGAATTTCCAAAATATATTTAAAGTTATTTGAGTGATAAATCATGCAGTCTTGGGGAGACATTTTACTGTTATTAACTTGGTTCCCTTGGCTTTGTAGCTATGGCTGTAATATATTACCCTTGTAGAGACATTCCATATTGACGAAACATTTTTTAAATGAATGCTGGCAACAATGGCTGATGCACAGATATGATCTATGCTGGCAATCTTGCAAATTATGTTTTATACAATCATGCCTGATGTAGTCGTTATTAACCCTCTAATAATATTAGTAGCTCGGAATGCTATTTATTGAGCTCTTATTACTGGAAAGGTTGAAGGTCCGTGGTCTACAGCCTTAGATGAGAAAAGTTGCCAACAGAATGCCATTCACCTGCAAAACCCAACATTTATTACGAGTTAGGTTGTCTGATATTTACAGTCTCTTGTAACCTTGTACAAAATGAGACAACTGACATGTTCTGTTGTTTTTGTTATATACCTATATTGCTGGCACCATACCTCGAATTTCCCCAAGATATGTGCACTCCCAGATGTTCACATTTTTACTCACACCAGTGTCTCCAACGGGTCCTCAATCTGTGGTGAGAAAGCCAGAATTAATTTGTCTGGATCATAATAGAAGGCACTACCCTTTTAAAAATCCAGACTGACTTTAACTCAAGCACACTTTTTAACAGCTAGAAAAAATGGGGGTTTCTGCTTTCAACAGAAACCCCTCTTTTAAGTCTCACTTCTACTGGCGCTGTGTTAGAATTGGGGATCTTTAGTTGGCAGAGGTAGGTACCTTTGACCAAATAGGGACCCTTGCTTCTAGTCAGGGAAAGGGGGTACACTCCTGGATAACCCATGCTCATCCCCTTGGTAGCTTGGCACGAGCACACAGACTGATCCCAGAGGCAGTGTGTAAAGCATTTGTGAACACATACAGTAAAACAGTGAAAACACTACAAAGGGTCACCACACCTGTTTAGAAAAATAAGTTATCTTTATCTAGATTTACCGTACTCCTGGAACTGGCCAAACACCCGATTGTAGAAGATGAGAATACACTTGATGAGGGGGAAGGTGCAGGGGCCCCCTGAGCAGCCCCTCCCCACTTGCAGGAGTAAAGAGCAAGATGGGACCAATGAGATTGTAACCTTTGTACTGCATACTGACTTCCCAACTTGATCATCACAATGCCCACTGAGTTGAATGTATGTTTTCTGAAAATCAATAAAAGTCTGTTTAAAAAAACCAAAAAAGACCAAACAACAAAAATCTACAATACAGTATTGAAAAAGATGACTTTCAAATGGTAGAAATAGTTCAGTTCAAAGTAGATGGTAAATGCAACACTTTACTCTCAAAGTACCTCGGATGCGTAACACTAAACAAAGAAGAGGATCGGATGTGCCGTTCCTTACACTCAGGGGAGTGGATGTGTCTTCTTTACTGCAGCGCAGGGGAGTGATGTTTCACTTCCTTACTGTCTGGGGAGTTGATACGCCGGTTTCTTACTGCGTTCTGGTGATGATGCGCCTCGATGCGATTACGATCCGGTGTGTGCATGCCCGACTGCCGTGCGGCAAACTCGGTGATTTTTGGAGCAGCGACAAGCCCTGCCACGTGCTTTTCCGGTGATGCTACGGCGACTTCTGCGGGGGCGGCACGCTTCTCCGGTGATGCGACAGCAAACAGCTGCGACGGCTGCACGCTTCTTCTGTGGTATGATGACAACAGCTGTGGCGGCGACATGCTTCTCCTTCGTTGTGTCACACTTGCATCTCCCAGTGACACACAGTCTCTAGAGGTCATCAAACAACAAGAGGCTCCCCTCTGCAGCAGAATTCCCAGCAAGGAAATTCAGGGAGACCTAGTAGTGAAGTGTTTGTATCCCTGAGACTTCTAAACAGGAGGCAAGCTCAATCTTCAAGCCCTTGGAGATCTTCTTCAAGATTATAAAAGTACACAAAAGTTCCTTTTCTCCTTTCCTTGGCAATAAGTCACCACAGCAGGCCAACCCCAGACAACAAACAGCGCAGGGGCAGTCACCTCCTCCAGCTTCCTTGGTTCCTCTCCTTGGCAAAGGTTTGTCTTGATTCCCAGAAGTGATCTAAAGTTCTGGGGTCTGAGCCCCAATATTTATACCAGTACATATTTTGTCCTCTGAAGGCAGAGGGTACCTGTGCCCAGCCAAAACCAGTTCTGTGCAGCTTCCTGGCAGGAGGTGGAGGCAGCATTGTTGAAAGCAGACCTGGCCCAGGTTGCTGAAATGAAATCTCCTCCCCCTACACTCTATTCTATGAGGGCTCAGGTCAGTGAAAGGAAATCTCCTCTCCCTACACTCTATTCAATACAGGCCCTATTCAGCCCAGCCCTGACCCATCAGACTGCTGGAGCAAAGGCCCTCTCCACCCCCCTGTCACTCACAAATCAGACATGGAATACACAAACTTAGCAGAGGCATACTGGATGTTAGGCAAGAAAATACCTACTTTCTACAAGTGGTATTTTCAAACACAGAATGTAAAAATCACTCTCACTAAAAGATGTGATGTCATCATTGATGTCATTTGAGATGTCATCAGTGATGTCACTGATCATGTCATGAATTATGTAATATGTGACATCATCAGCAGTGGATTGCGGGTGCGCGAAATATAGTTAGTACAACTAACTATATAGGAGCAATTTCAATGGTTTTTTAAAATGCTAATTCCTAACTATATAAGGCCTGAAACCTATGGTTTTTTCAGTGAATTTGCAAGGTTTTTTAAATGCTAATTCCTAAATATATAAGGCCTGAAACCTATGTTTTTTTTAGTGAATTTGCAAGGTCTTTTAAATGCTAATTCCTAACTATATCAGGCGTGAAACCTATGGTTTTTTTCAATACATTTCAAAGGTTTTCTAAATGCTAATTCTATTAGCGGATAACGTTTAAATAGGTTAATATCCTTGTGGGACCACCTAAGAAGCCGTAGGGGGTGAGGGTGTTTCTACCCTGCCCCCTTTTTGCATTCTACACGTTTGTTTTTCTGCTTCTTTTGTGCCTCGGTCTACCGAGCACAAGATGGTTGCCCAAACTTCCTGGTTTGGAGTGTTCACAGCCAATCAATGCAGGCCATGCTCGGGAAAGGTCTGCGCTTACTCCTGATTGGCTGGCAGTCGTCTGTCAAAATTCCAAACTGTCCAAACCAAGAAGTGTTGGCCACCATCTTGTTTCTCAGGAGAACTGAGGCACAAAAGAGCCCAAAACAAGAGTGGAAAACGCGAAAATGGGGCAGGGTAGAGATCCCCTGACCCCCTAGCCCTTCTCATGGGGTCCCAGAAGGACCCCCAGGGCAAAAAAAATATTTTCGGAAAATCGCGGGGTGTTTTCTGGCCCTTGGGGTACTTTTGGGACCCCCTGAGAAGGGCTAGATGTCCTATGAACAATTGCATGGAGAAAAACATGTTTTGGGACCCCCTTTTTCACTGTTTTCCCCTATGGTACGCTCAGGGTACGCGTAAGGGTAAACGCACATTTACACGCACATGTACTCGCACATGTAAACGCGCCCTGAGAGTACTCCGCGAAATTTAAAAAAATAATAATAATAGCTTTTTTGCCCTTCGTGGTCCTCTTAGGCTCCCCTGAGAAAACCTAGGGGGTCAGGGGGTCTCTACCCTGCCCCCTTTTAAAGTTTTCCCCTTTTGTTTTTCACCTCTTGTGTCCCGATTCTACCGAGCCACAAGATGGCGGACTCTCCGGACCGTTTCGAATGTTGACAGACACCTGAGAGCCAATCAGCTTTCCGCTCGCGCAATTCCGTGGCGCGCTGGGTGCGCTTACCGGTACGCATACCCAAAGCGCTCGGAGTGCGCATATAGATATATATGTGTTTTTGAAGTTAATTTTCATAAAAACCACTGGAGCGATTTTAACCAAATATGGAAAAGGCCCTACTGCGTACCAGTCCCTACCATTTTGCCAAGTTTGGTGTAATTCTGTTCAGCGGTTCGGGCTGTAGCCGTGTCTAATCGTCCTATGGAAATTAACATGGGGAAAACACATTTTGGGACCCCCCTTTTTTCTCGGCCCCCGCTTCACGAATCCCCCCAACACTTTCAGGGAAGGAGCGGAGCTTAACGGGCCATCTTCTTTGAGAAATTCACAAAGATTCATCCACCAACGCAAAAGTTATTCCCAATAGAATGTTGTGGATTTCCTATGGAAACTAGGTCCTAACTATATATACCTACTGGCTAACACCAGTAGGTAATATCCATACTAATATTATAAAGAGAGAGCCCAAACCTTTGAGGCGGGTAATCTCAGTAACCACAGTACCAATCACAACACCCAATACAGCGTTGGAAAGGGCAGTTGCAGCAGAAGGACATAGGCTATGCAGACGGCTCCCATATACATTTAAAAGGTAAAAGAACCGTGCCAGCAAAGTAGTCCCTTGTGGGCGTGTCTGCGTTCTGCTGTGGGCGTGACAAATGCTGGGGGCGTGTGGTACGTTCCGCCCTTCATGCCATGTGAGTCATAATTGTGCCGCATCAAGTGGCACGCTGGGGGCGTGACACGCTGGGGGCGTGACACGCTGGGGCCGTGACAAACACTGTGGGCGTGTGTCCGCGCTGTGGGCGTATTTCCGCCCTTCATGCCATGTGAAGCGCCAATTAGGCCGCACCAAGGGTCACGCTGGGGCGTGTGCTACGTTCCGCACTTCATGCCATCTGGGTCGTACATTATTCAGATCTTCTGCTGTGGCCGTGTGCTGGGGGCGTCACAAAGGCGTTCACCTAGAAGCGTGGTAAGTAACCATTCGCAAGACTCCCTTAGGGGACTGCCCGTTGTCTCACAAATACTGGGGGTGCCGAATGCAGTGTGTGCCTTGGCCTGGGTACGTCTGAAAGGGCCGAACGCAGTGTGTGGCTTGGCCTAGGTGCGTCTAAAAAGCACTCGGGCCGAAGAGCGTCGGTGTGGGTCATAGAAAAATAAGAACAGCGGGAAACAATCATTCAAGACTCACACAATTCTAATTGTTAGACGGTCGCCGCTGGCCCTCAAGCGGGGGCACACGCGACTGAGCGTGTCTGCGGGGATAATTACTGCAGCCTCTCATGCGCGCTGTTACTGAACTATCACATTAAACCAAAATTACACGCGCCTGCTAACATCACCCAGGGCTGTAGCCGGGCTCAGGCGGCGGATCACTACACTAATTACATGCGCCTGCTAACATGAACCAGGGCTGCAGCTGGGCCTCAAGCGGGGGGACACGCGCCTGCTAACATCAACCAGGGCTGCAGCTGGGCCTCAAGCGGGGGAACACGCGAATGACCGTATCTGAATACACACATTACACACATTCTATTTCATACCCGGACAAAGTCGGGACGGACTGCTAGTATAAGAATAAAGAAGAAGGGAATGAGGAAAACATCCTATGAACTCTATCTTTTTTTATTACCATATTCATGCCAAGTTCTTTCCACAGAGATTTATGATTCCATATCTGTTATCACTTTACACTTCCATAACTTTTTTTCCTTTTGATTTAGGTGTGTACACTTGCATGCTTATTGCAAAATGAATAATTTTATGGGGGAGTGGATTTAAACCAGTGGCTCTTTTTGGATGTACAATCACATCTTATAGTATCACATTTTCTCTAATTGGCTAATTTCTGGGAACTAGGGAGAGCAATGCCCCTCTCCACCTTTCTCCCTCTCTGGGTGCAAGGGAATGACAACTACGGTCTCTCTGTTTATAAAGAATGACTCTCACAGACCAGCTGGTTCATGATAGCATGCCATTAACCCATTGCGGCCTATACAGGTAAGAGTGGTGGGGTGGAGCGGGGGCAGGGGATAGGGGGGTTGTCGTCGACGAAGAGGAAAATAAAATAAAATAAAGAAAACCACTTACCTTGTGCTCGCCGCATCGCTGACTCAGTGATGTGGCGAGTGCAAGGTAAGTGTGTTCTTTTTTTTTTAAATGTATTTTCCCTCGTTGTCTGTCGACTCCAAATCCCCTGCACTGCCCTGCCCCGGCCCACCGCTCTTAACTGCAACAGCCACGACTGCCATTAACCCTAGGCTAATACCACTTTTCAGGCTAATAGTAAACGTGAGTCAATAACTGGATAGGCAAAAGAACATGCCATTAAAAGATTATGTGTAAAACAATGTCATTTAAAATTTGTGACTACGACTTTGCCACTAACAGACTGGCTTTAAACATATCTGCTGCACACTATGTGTAAGAGCATGCAACTTTCAGACCAGAGCCGTGTCAATAAGCCGCACTACACCTACACACATGTGCAGAGCAGAGAGGTACACAGGATTTTCATCAAAATGTGCTGCTTGCAACTTATGTACTAACTCAGGAACACGGCAAGTTAGAAGACTGAGGCAATACAGCTCGTAAATATGGAGCAGTGCTGTGTTGTTTTCTTGTTGCTGAGCT
This sequence comes from Lissotriton helveticus, assembly GCF_964261635.1. Classification (NCBI taxonomy): domain Eukaryota; kingdom Metazoa; phylum Chordata; class Amphibia; order Caudata; family Salamandridae; genus Lissotriton; species Lissotriton helveticus. The sequence goes on along the minus strand of NC_136059.1, from coordinate 1,768,095,825 downwards.
GTGCTATCTACAAATCATGTTCTAAATCGTACTATTACCGAGTTAGTTCTACAGGAGCTATAAACAGCACAATTTTGTGAAAAACAAGTGAGTAGGTGTTAGAGCTCACTAATCACACGTTAGGAGTGAGTTCAGGCTACCAAATTATACTTTTTTCTAAATTCAAATAAAAGTGCTAGATTTTACAGCAATGACGGTCTCGTTTTATCGCCTGGCAGTCTTTTACCTCAGATAAATTGACTGCGTTTTACTGGTAATCAGTAGCGTATTTGGCACACGAGTAACTTGCAAATGAAAATCGCCCAGGGGCACAGTCTGAACATCCATTTACCCCCCCCTGATTGCTGGTATGCGCTCAGCCTCCACGTGCCGTTTATCAGCTCTTCCGGCTTCAGCAGGATCCAGGTTCTCCCTCTGTGACTCTTCACGTGCCAGAAGGGCATTAGAAGGAGCGTGACACGTGTCCACCCACGCGCCCACCAAACATCCGTGCAGAGAAGTCATCAAACACTGTGAACCAGAGACCGCTGTTCCAAGCAGTCAATCCAGAAAAGAAACCTTTAAACTTTATAAAATTGACAGTGATCTGTCTAAAGTAAATTCTGTCTTCATATTCAGATGAATGTTGTCAATCAGCCTCTGATGCTTTAATTGCTGTTGATTAGGTTAGAATTATTGCCCAACGACTGCGTTGGACCAGTTTTGACAGATACTTTATGCTTCGCTTGTGGCAACAAGCATTGGCAAAGCCAACAGTTCATGCCTTTCTGACCTCTGGGCTTTGGGCATTCAGACGAGATGGCATACGAGCATGCATGCATACATGTTGACATACGCACATGCATATGTGATGAAGTATGCATGCTTATGTGTCACTATGCATGTTCATGCCTAGGGAATGCCGCAAGCACCATTAAAAAAAATGTAATGCTTTGAAGTGGCAGACACCACTTAAATTTAAAAAAATACATTTGATTTGTGTGAAAGCACTTTTGTCAGTTCAATTCAAATCACTATAATTTGGCCGCCGGGGCCATGAAAGTATAAACAATGTAAAAAGAGAATAAAATAAATAAAACATGCATAAAAGATTTTACAATAAGACTAGTAAAAAGTTAAAAAGCTGAAACAATGTAAAACAGGTTACATGAGACAAAGTGCACAGTCATTCATAATCACGTTCATTAACTGTCTGGGCAATGTGGCAGTATACGCACCTACCAAAAATGGGGTGAATGTCTTTCTATCAGGCAATTTGAAAAGTGATATAGTGAGATGCAACCTAGCAGTACACCTAGTCAGGATCAGGTGGTAGAGAGATGTAGGGCCTTGCTATGAAGCCAGCGCCGGCTTTAGGGCAATACAACCGGTGTGGCCGCACCGGGCGCCGACCTGGAGGGGGGCGCTGACCTCAGAGGGGGCACTGTGTTTAGCAATAAGTTAAAAATAAAAAAAAACACCTGCTCCAGTGATCCTTGTGTGTCCAGCTTTCAGGCAGCAATACAATCTCATATTGTGATTAATTTTCCTGCTAGAGAGAGAGATCAGAGTTTTGTCTAGTGGTAGTTTTGACTATCCATAAAGTAGTGCAGAGAGTTAATATTCCTGCTGCAAAGAACAGGTCGGTATTTTATGTGGATAGCTGAGTGGATTAGTAAAGCCAGCCTATACCAGCACTTTAAAACAAATTAAATGTATGCAAGATAGGGGCTATGGAGAGTTGAGGGGCCCTTTTGCTGGGTGATAGTGAGGGAATCTGGAAGGCCATAAGGGCGAGCACCAAAAAAGACTGTTATAGTGGGTGACACCAGCTCTAAAGCCGGCCTTGTATGAAGCATCCACATGGCACCCAGGAATTTGTAAATGGGAATGGCTATTAGTGGACAGGAATCTATCCTGAGAATATGGAGGGCAACCAAGTGGCTGCAACCTCCTAATAGCCTGCATAAAAAGGCTAGCCGGGTTCATCAAGGCCTGGTCACACAAACAAAACGTATGGTTTACTCAATTCTAAAGAGTTACAAATAGGACGCCTGGTGTCTCCCCACAGGTAAATGATCTAAGGGGTAAAGTGTCTACTCAAAACTTGAAGGCTAACTTCCTGTTTAGTGGAATTGACACAAACGACACAATCCTACGTGTTTGCCTAATTTCAATAAAATCACTAGCAAGTTTAGAGTGTAATTAAAAAGAATACATTTGACTTGTGAAAATGAGCTTTTGTCAGTGCGAAGCAGCCTGGCAGCAAATAGCAGCTGCCAGGCTCTCCAAAAATTGAGAAATCTTTTTTTTCAAAGAAATCAAGGGTGAGAGAAGATTAGGTGAGGGGAGCAAAGGGAAGTGGGCAAGAGGTAAGAGAGCAGTGGAGGTGTGCAAACGTGCTTCTTGAGGAGTGGCCCAATGAAAATGGCAGCTGTCAGGCACTCCAAAAAATTATAACATTAAAGCACCTTGAGCAGAAGGGGAGCAACAAAGGAGATGGTATTATTGTGTGTAGATTTAGATTCCATATGAAATTCCCAATTCATGCCCTTATATAGGTACAATTCGCATTGCCCTTATTTAGGCATAGAAATCCAGCCCTTATTTAGGCATTTCTCATTCTAACCAAATACAGGCATGTCTACTTACATTCGTTCATCTACGTCACAACAAGTTCTTGGAAAATCAGACTCTTAAGCCTTTAGGACTTCCCCTTGCTTGAATATTGATTTCTCCAAGAACTCATTTCTTATTCATGAACAACTATTCCTTAGGGGTTCATTTATGACATTCTTATGCCCGACTTTTATGTCAATACTGGCAATCCTAAACACCTTCAAGGTATAAATATACCTTCACTTGCCATGGCAAACCACGGTTCGGTCCATGGTTCGACTGGTACTTGCACGACGTGGCTTGCCACTGCAAGTTCCGAAGGAAGTCAACTGATGCACTGACCAGATGCTGCCATCCTCCTCACAGAGAATCCATCTTCAGTGTTTCTGACTCCCCTTGTGGGGTGTTAGAGATTGAGACCCGGGAAATAGATTCCAACCTCTCTCATTCCAAGGTATGTAGCAGACTAGAACCTAGGGGACTTTGGAAAATCTTGGCAACTATAACTAAACTGAACTATAGCTGAACAACACCCTCGTACTACACTTAGGATAGGTTCACTGGGGCAGGATTATTTTAGAAGCACCAGATGAGTATTGTAGCCTGAGTTATTTATGTATGTATTTTTGTGAATATATGTCAAAGCTACAAACCGTGCTATTACTGTATTATTTTCTTACTGCAAACGCGGTACGTATTATACTTCGCATTCTGTCTTACAATTGTAGCAGTTCAGATCTCTTGCATGGGAAATAAGACTGTTCAATAAACCCTTTTGTATTGAAACGCCCATCTATCTATTTCTGTGCAACTCTGTAGAAACGAAGCATGCACAGTTGACTGATTGAAACAGTTATCTTTTGTTTCCATGATTCTGAGATTGTTCTGACTCTAAGGAAAGCAAAGTTGTCATGTTTATGCGGGTATCAGATTATCCCTTCTTGTTCATTCGAGAAGTTTCTAGTGACCTCTGAGTTAGCTGGCACACACAAGTAATTAAGTTTAAAGTACTCGATAGAGATATACTAACCTCAGTCCTATGTCAAAACTATAGTGTATATTATTCCAATGCGCAGAGCCTATCAGGGATATAGGAACTACACTACGTGGCGCCCAATGGTTTGGTAAGGCACTAATAAAACGCTAGATACTGAAGTAACTCAGTCGTGCTTTTCCCAGAGACCCTCTACTCATAATACTTCATAAGACGTCTGGAGTGGGTAAGGAATAATATCCGCCATAGCTGAGATGGGCGAAAACCCTGGATATATGTTGATACCACGCATACTTTTAGCACGCAGACCATTACCACGCAATTTTTACAACGCAGGACCCTTTACCACGAATACCTTTACAACGCAATACACTACAACGCAGGTACTATTACAACGCATACCATTACAACGTAAGTATAGGTAAGTATATAATATGTTAAAATAATGTAATTATTATTAATAAATTTTTTTATTAATAATTTATTATTTTAATATTACATATTTTAATTAATTATATTAATTTTTATTTATTAATTTGTAAATATATATGTTAAAAATACCCCTGTACCCCAAAACCCAAACCCATCCCTGAAACCTAAAAATACCCCTGTACCCCAAAACCCAAACCCATCCCTGAAACCTAAAAATACTCCTGTACCCCAAAACCCAAACCCAACCCTGAAACCTAAAAATACCCTTGTACCCCAAAACCCAAACCCATCCCTGAAACCTAAAAATACCCCTGTACCCCAAAACCCAAACCCAACCCTGAAACCTAAAAATACCCCTGTACCCCAAAACCCAAACCCAGCCCTGAAACCTAAAAATACCCCTGTACCCCAAAACCCAAACCCAACCCTGAAACCTAAAAATACCCTTGTACCCCAAAACCCAAACCCATCCCTGAAACCTAAAAATACCCCTGTACCCCAAAACCCAAACCCAATACCCCTAATAAATGTTTTAAAAAAAGATAAACTTACCTATACTTACGTTGTAACGGTATGCGTTGTAATAGTATCTGCGTTGTAGTGTAATGCGTTGTAAAGGTATTCGTGGTAAAGGGTCCTGCGTGGTAATAGTTTCATTGTAAAAGTATTTCGTGCTAAAAGTTGCGTGGTAACAGTTACATACCGAAAACCCTATGTATTAACTGTTTGGTTTGTTCAACGTTGAAGGATACAGTGTTCCAAAATATTGTGCACCTTATCTTTATTCCCTTGAAACTTGCTCGGCAATTTTCATTAAACAATGGCCGACGAAGCCAATAACACCGAAACCGGTTGAGCTACAGCCGACCAAGTCACAGCAGCTTTTAATCACACAGGTTTTAATGAAACCGATGAGAATGATATAAACATTCCTCCAAATTAAAGGAGAGCCATCACTCTAAAACGTATGAAACATGGCCTAACATCAAGAGGTGGAAACGCAGTTTTTGTGATAGAGGCACATGAATATCACCATACAGAGATATTCTATTCATGGATAGTATTCCCAGAACCAAATCCAGTAACACATGTGTTTCACTTCTACAAAGAAGATGAACCACCTGAGGAATATATTCCTTTTGAGGATACTAAAATTCCACTCACATACGAAGAGCATGAGCTCTGGTTTAAAGGCACCCTAAAACACTCAAAATCACATTACCAGGCTCGGTCCACTAGGTAGACCAGGAGCAACATGGCCGGTTTCAGCCAGTTACACACCTGATCCTGACATTGCAGCAGTGTTGGACAATGAATTACTTAGTAACATACAAAAATTATTAGAATTATACAGTTAAACCACAACTGGCTGAAAGTCCTGAAAAGGCCTTTACTAAAAACAATCCTACATCTTCTAAAAGGAAGTGGGAAAAAAGCAAACATTCAAAAGAGAAAGATTCTCAATCCCGAGGTAGGTCTCCTCAAAAGGAGCCCTCTGAACGGAGGTATAACCTCAGGAATAGGGATAATTTGAGAAAACCTGACAGGTATCAAGATACTGATACATGTTCCTCTCGTACCTTTCAGATATCGTCACAGACATCCGAAAGAAGAGAATAGTGAGAGCAAAAAAGAAGAACATGTGAAGTCCAAAAACGATCAACACGTTCAGAAAAACAAAATAAAACCTCAATTCTCCAAAAAGAAAGTAGCCCGTCTAAAGATCAGACATGCCGAGGATTCTGAGAACACAGCTCAAGAACGGAAAATGGGCTCAGACAATGTTGTATTAAGAAAAAGAGGGAGTTACCCCAATGTTGAAACAAAGGGACGGGGTACAGAACAGCACAATACAACAAGTCCCTATATTAAAATCAGAAAAAGGACCAAACACCTTACCCTGGACCAAGTGTCTATATTAATGTGTGTCCCTATTCTTCAGTGAATGAGGTAATTTTCTTAAACAGCAACTATTGTCTAGTTTCAAGTTATTATAAACTATTACTCACCATGATATTTACAGAAATACATAAACATAAGCTTAATTCAAATACAAAACAAGTATAAATACAGAAATCATTAAAAAAGTTTTATTGATCTCATTGATAAAAATTCACAGTCAGGTACATCTTCCTTCAATGGATGCCCAAGACTTCCTCCCAATATAGGTTACAATCTAGTTCCTACCAATTTATAGATAAAAGCTTTCTAAAACACTTTCCTTTTTTTAGGAAAGCAGGAGCAGTCCAGGTAGAGGTAGAGGGGCCTGCAAATAGGGGCTGCAGGTGACGTCGGGAAGTCCACAGTGGGCAAGTCAAAGGTGTTCTTTGTCTAAGGAGGGTTGGGAACCATGCTGGCACCATTGGCCCACTTCCACTCAGGCTTGGAGCGATGGGTGCAGTGGTGCTTGCCGGTTTTAGGTTTTCATGGTCTCTTTGGGGGGCTGCAGGATGCTTGAATCTTTATTGAAGGCAGCCAGTCCTTCCAGTCTTTAGAGGCACAGCAGCTGCAGGAAGAGACGTCTTTAGTGCACTTTCAACTGAGAACAGCCGCAGGCTGATGGGGCTTGTGCCAAGTCAGTCGCTCTTCTTCAGTGTCTTTCTTCTTTGGAGGTCATCAGAATGTGATTCTCTGGTGCCAGAGGCTCCCCTAAATACTGAATTTAGTGACATTAGGGGAGTCCGCTTCTTCTCCTTTGAGGTGCTTCGAAGATCCCCTGCCTTGGAATGTTACTCTGCAGGTCATCCAGTGGGTGGAGGAGCAAAGCACCCTCAGGGCCAAGTAGGCTTGGTTTATGGCCTCGGGAGAGCAAAGGCCCTGACCCTTGGGTATGAGAAACTTGTCTCTGTTGTCAGACTGATGAAAGCCAGTTAGCACCAGGGGCTGGTAGTGTGCATGTGTTACTAAATTCAACACTGGCACCAGTTTGGGTTTATTGATATGAGATGTTTGATACCAAACATCCCTCTTTTCAATGAAGCCATCATGTAGCTGGGGAACTCATTTTCACCAGTGTCCAGCACATGTCTTAAAATGGCTTCCATGTTCACTTGTACCGCCAGTAATGGAACTGACCAGCACACAGGCATATCTGCATACTTCTTTCGTATTTTGAAACAAAGATAAAATTGTTAACTTTGTTGTTTAGTGATTTCGATTTTAAGGATAAATGAGAATCTTGAATTATTTATCAGTTTATGATTTGGTCTTTTTCAGTTGTCCCTTACATGGGGTGGATGCATCTGTCTCTATTCAATGGAAGAGGTTTCTATCATATACAATGTTTTTAATAAACAAAAGGTACGTTTAGAAGATGTGAAAAAGTTTGATGATTTCATTTTTATTACTGTGGTTTATTAACGTGTTTCCATTATTGATATAGATTTTGCTGGTTTAAAATGTTAGATTTATTTACGAACATTCACACGAAGAAGTTACATTGATCGGAAATTCTTGGGTAGGGGAACTAATTATTACTTATTATGGTGAGGTGTATATCATGCAGTTACAAAACGGCATTATTTGTGTTTGAAGAATTCAGTGTTGATTAGAACTTTCAGTTGATCCACAAGAGGCTGGAACCTTTTTACCTTTTTTTATAACCAATTGTATTAGTTTTACAGTTCCATTACACAATCAAATGCATAGTAAATCATCTGCACATCTTAAGCATGTATAGAGCAAGATGCAAATACCAGTTTCATCTTGATGTCACCACATTATTCCTGGGTTATTCAACTGATTTGAATACCAGCGTTTAGAACATCCAATCCATCTCTGCCTCCCCCCACCATTTACCCTATATCTTTTGATATTTATCAGGACGAGAACCTGGTTTCATATGCTGGCTTTTCCTGCTTCGGTGCACCAATCTATCCCTCTACGCCATTGTTTGAGAGTCAGAGGTGTGGCCAATCTCCATTGAGTAGCAATACCCCTTTTGGTGACCAAGGTGGCTGTACCCTACAGGGACCTATCTGCTCTTGTGCCCCCGGATGCCTCCAGTATTCCCAATAGGAGCAACTTGGGAGAGAGATACATAGCCCAACCCAACACTGTTGTGAGTTTTGTCACTAAGATCTCCCAGTATCTTTGAATAACGGGATATTCCATGACCATGCGATAGAAATGTCCCTGAGTATGGGAGCATCTAGCGCCTTGAGCATGTGAAACAAGAACAGCTTTGTAAAGTCGCTCTGGTGTAAGATATGCTCAATGCAAGTAAAATGTTTGGACCAGACGTAGTCTCGGGAGATCTTGATGACCCTAGGTGCCACCCTGGCATCCCTCCAATCACCGTTCTCTAATAGATGCACTAACTCCTCCCATTTCACTTGGAGAGACCCGACAGAGTCTGGGGCATTAATAATAAGCATTTGATAGATTTGTGATACTCCTGCTTTTCCTATGGTGGCCAGTATGAGCTGTGCCTCAAGGGGGTTGAATTCTGGTAGGGGGTGCCCGGTTTTTATATGTGTATGTAGAGAGTGTGGCAGTTGGAGATATTTGTGAAATTGTGTTGGGGACAGTTTATATGTCATCTGAAAATCTTGGAAGGAGCACACATGGGATTCCCGTCATACATCTCCCAGTAAAGTAATACATATCACATCCCAAGAGTGTTTAGACTATCTGTTTTCAAACACTCTAAAGCATGGGTACTCACAAACTTTCTCTCGGGGGCCAAATTTACAGTGTGATTTGTGGCTAAGGGCCGCACCGGTGGGGGCGGGGTCAGAGGTGGAGGGGGCTGGATTAAAGCAAACAAAAATTGTGACCATGAGGCTAAACACAGGTCCCTGCAGCAGACGCCTTCGTCCACTGAGCCACCAGGCCCAGCATACACACATCTTTCTCTCTCTCCCTCCTTCTCTCTCTCTCCCTCCCTCCCTCTCCCTCTGTGTCGCCCTCCCTCTCTCTCCCTCCCTCTGTGTCTCCCTCCCTCCCTCTGTGTCTCCCTCCCTCACGGTGTGTCTCCCTCCCTGTCTCCTACTCTCCTTCTGTGTCTCCCTCCCTGTCTCCCACTCTCCCTCTGTGTCTCCCTCCCTGTCTCCCACTCCCCCTCAGTGTCTCCCTCCCTGTCTCCCACTCTCCCTCTGTGTCTCCCTCCCAGTCTCCCACTCTCCCTCTGTGTCTCCCTCCCAGTCTCCCACTCTCCCTCTGTATCTCCCTCCCAGTCTCCCACTCTCCCTCTGTCTCCCTCCCAGTCTCCCACTCTCCCTCTGTGTCTCCCTCCCTGTCTCCCACTCTCCCTCTGTGTCTCCCTCGCTGTCTCCCACTCTCCCTTTGTGTCTCCCTCCCTGTCTCCCACTCTCCCTCTGTATCTCCCTCCCAGTCTCCCACTCTCCCTCTGTCTCCCTCCCAGTCTCCCTCTCCCTCTGTGTCTCCCTCCCTGTCTCCCACTCTCCCTCTGTATCTCCCTCCCAGTCTCCCACTCTTCCTCTGTCTCCCTCTGTGTCTCCCACTCTCCCTCTGTGTCTCCCTCCCAGTCTCCCACTCTCCCTCTGTGTCTCCCTCCCAGTCTCCCACTCTCCTTCTGTATCTCCCTCCCAGTCTCCCACTCTCCCTCTGTCTCCCTCCCAGTCTCCCACTCTCCCTCTGTGTCTCCCTCCCTGTCTCCCACTCTCCCTCTGTGTCTCCCTCGCTGTCTCCCACTCTCCCTTTGTGTCGCCCTCCCTGTCTCCCACTCTCCCTCTGTATCTCCCTCCCAGTCTCCCACTCTCCCTCTGTCTCCCTCCCAGTCTCCCTCTCCCTCTGTGTCTCCCTCCCTGTCTCCCACTCTCCCTCCGTGTCTCCCTCCCTCACTCTGTGTCTCCCTCCCTCACTCTGTGTCTCCCTCCCTCCCTCCGTGTCTCCCTCCCTCACTCTGTGTCTCCCTCCCTCACTCTGTGTCTCCCTCCCTCCCTCTGTGTCTCCCCCCTCCGTGTCTCCCTCCCTCCCTCTGTGTCTCCCTCCCTCTGTGTCTCCCTCCTTTGTGTCTCCCTCCCTCCCTCTGTGTCTCCCTCCCACCCTCTCTGTCTTCTCACCTGTGTGTTTGTGTCAGCCCTCAGCCCGGTCTTCAAAAGACCATTTACATGTTAATTAGGCTTTGTTGAATTTCACCTCTTAGGCCCCTGCAGCTCCCCTCTGACAATCACTGGAATCCCCCGGGCCCCCACAGAGCAGAGTCTGAGCCCGCGCTGCTGCGGCTGTATTTGCCAAAACTATTTAATTAATTTAATTTTAAACACAGGTGTCTGCAATGTCCGCGGGCCGCCCAGGAAGGCTTGCCGGGCCGCCACCGGCCCGCGGGCCGTACTATGAGTACCCCTGCTCTAAAGTGTTCATGATGCTGATTATTTTGCTTGTTTTCCTTCTTTTTTCTGGTAATTTGGCAAAAAGGATTTGGAAACTATGCTAATATTCAATTGAGCATGTGTGATGTAAAGATGTTTTGCTTTTGTACAACTTTACTAAACAGTGAGGATTGTATAAATAAGATGAGTGACTATATGTGCTTCTTAAATCATATTCGCAGGAATATTGATCTTCTTAATTGAGGATTCTGCAATTTCTGTTTGTGATGAGACATGTTTTCTTACAATGCCATAATACTCTAACAATATGCAAAACAACAGTCATTCATCTCTAATTTCCCTTTTCCTTAATATCTTTCTTAAATGAACAACCCTGAAGACGCGACTGTGTCGTGAAAAACGTGTTGGCTGTGGTCATGTTTTGATATATGTGCAATAAGAATAAAATCATAACTTTTGAATAAAAATGGTAATTGACTTCAATAAATTATTTCTTCGGATCAACAATTATACATTTCCCGTATATTTTATAGTATTGTTCTAATTATAATATGCTGTTTATGAATAATACCCTTAGGACATTGTTGATGATCTCGGGACCGATACCACTGCACCTGTTGCAGTATTGATAGCTCCTAATCAATTAATCAAGTTAGACTTCACTGAAAGGTCTGCGGTCAAACACTCATCAAATGGCATTTATTACAGTGTGTGCATCACTGCACGTGCCTCAGCTGGGCCACATCAGCCTCATCGCGGTAATATGTAATCACAGAGAAGCTATAATAACAGGCGGTGACATAAAAAAAATGTTTACAGTTATAGACAAAAGCGATAATACAACTCAGACCTAATAACATCCCCATTAACACAATTCATTTACAACTCTGCCATCCCCAGTGTGTTGTGGGAGTTCTTGAGCTGTTTGGCTATTTTAGCCTGCTCGTTTTTAATAGCGCATGAAATGTGATTTTTAATTCTTTTCTGCTCATTTCCGGCAATATCATAACCCGTTTATGTACCTTGATGTTGACTTGTTTGGGCCCTTTTTTGTGGCTCGCTTAATTGGGATGACACTTTAATGGTCACTTGAACAGTTTTTTAATGGACACAGAGTTGTACGCGGTTCTTCTATACTAGTTAACAAAAACGACCCGTCATTGGGCGAAAAGTTTGCATAAATTAGAAGATAATATGCAAATATATTTTTTCATTACCGATGCAGAGCAGATCGGCCCCGCAGTACGGCAAATACTAACATTTTGCCTCTAAGTGCTCCAAGACATAAAATAAATGAGGCGTGCCCACTGATTGTCTTTGGCCTGCATTATCTGTGCAGGAACTATTAAGAAGGCTTTTCTAGCTTCCTTTCATGCCTCATTTTCTCACACTACCTAATGAAAAGCGTCACTTAAGCCATAATGTGCTACTCTCCAGAAAGTACATTTTTATGGCACTAAAAAGCTACACTTTCGTGCTGAGGCATTTTCTTCAATCCTGCGGTTACTGCCCTGCTGCCTTGCATAGCATAATACAATTTTGCCGATCTTAATGTGGTTTGAGGGTTAGGTGCGACTTTCATTAATTTCCTGTTTAAAAGTGCACTCTACCCACGTCAAACCCTCGAACAGGGATGGATTTTGTACTTGAAGCAAGGTTATGCCATCTCTGCATGAACTGGGAAGAACCTGACTGTTGAGTTGAGACTGTGTGGCAGGCAGCACTTGCCACTGTGTGCAACCCAGCGGACACTAAGTGTGCCCCACAACACTTTGTGAGATATTCACATCAAAATGTCAGAGCGCGGTGTTACGCCAAAATTGCTAACGCCGTGCTCCAACATTATTAAAATGCAGGGATGTGTAGTATTTACAAAAAACGCTGTGATTCCCCTAGCACTGGCACTAATAAAGCTGCCCAGTGCCAGCGTAAGCATCCTTGTTCCATGTTACCTTCCTGCACATAAACAATCTTGAACGGCAATCTGCTCTTTCCATGTGTGCTGCAGAATGAGCGAAAAAGGAGAAGTTAATCATTTCCCAACTTATCGTCTAAGGGTTTTATTCAGGATTACAATAAAATAATGTATCCTTATATAAAACCTCATACTGTACTACCTTCTGTTTCTAAGAGTTATTAATAAGAGGGAAGACTAACAAGTGCTTTAATGACTCTAAAATATTCTGAAATTAGACAGAGAGGGATATGTTGACCAAACGATATCTCATATATATTTGAGTCACCTGGATGCTTGGAAGTAGAGTACCAGGACCGGGTATACTGGGAACGCCGCAGGCAGTGCTTATTTGTAAAAAAAAAGAAGTGCCAGGCCCTCGTCAGGAGGACACTGCAGTTTGCACCAAACACTACCACTGTACTTACACAACTGCTAACCATCATGCTGCTACAAGTGTGACGATTCAGACTGTTTGATGCTGTCAAAGCTTTAAGAATGTCTTGGGTGGCAGGTATTAATTGCTTTTAATGTAAATTGAATTAACAAACAACTGGTTTTCCGCTCATCTTTAAATTACACAAACAGCGCCGCCAGGTGGCAGCTGTCATAAGTGCGGGTTTATGGAATTAAGTGCTAGTGGTGAACACCGGAAATCACAGGCTCAAATTAAGCACTGAGGCAAAAACAACAGGCGATGGACAGAATGCAGAACATTGTCATACATTCACCCCAGTACAGAGATCTGGGCCTAAATCCATCGTTTTTTTGAACTCCACACCACCCCAGGTCAGACATGGCCATATGCAAATCAGCCTTGACCCTGTGCCTCATGGGAACAGTCCAGCCATGGGAACAGTCCAGGCATGACTCTTGTGAATTCCTGTAGATTGTGAACATGAACTCAGTCTAAGTGACTGACTGGCACTTGTTTCCTTGATAACTGAGAGTGACCATCTGCAGAACAGAAGTTGCACTACGCGACAAGGCTATGCAACCACTTTAGCTTTAGTGGTGCTTATAGAAGGACTGTGAACACAAGCAGTGAAGCAGCTCTAAGCTGGCAAAGACTGATCCTAAAGATTTTCATGCAGACAGCTAATCCAGTATCATGGCCCACCCACTGAGTAAGCAAAAGCAAAGCCGAGGTCAATCAGTGATTAACAGCTAGATGATCAAAGTCTTCAAAACTTTGTAATGCATTACATTTAATTTACAATGGAAAAACAACATGGAGCTATACCTCTACACAAGCAATTTATGTGAATCATTGATTATTACATTGCATTGACTAAAGTGTGACGAGAAGTGACTAAAAGTAGTTATTAATGGTACAATATTGTTTATAGGCAAGGATCTTGGATACTAAAAACAAAAAACAAGAATGACAAAAACTTGTGTTAATTTTCTAGCTGTAAATTGAGGGTTGTTTCCAAGAGGTTAGTATTTATTTATTTGTTTATTTATTTATTTATATACATTTAGTGAACTTGGACTATTATTTCACCAGAGTAAAAACTTACAGTTTTATTTCAAGGTCCTGATTACAAGTGCAGGACTACATTCTGATCCTGTGTTTGCACAGGGATCGGAATTACAAGTTGTGTGATAATTATCAGACCTTATGAGCTTTCCCTGACACATTCTGGCGGGGCAACTTTGCTGAAATGTATCTGGGATAAAGACTTGTAAAAAAGGCAAAACGTGCGGAATTCGGTGCATTAAATACCAATTTAATATGTAATGCTTCATTTTAAAGGGCTCAACTTGTAATAAGGTATAATTACCTGCCATTTTAAATACAGATCTCCATGGTATCAGATTTTATAAGGTGCAATAGTAATCACCTTCACAACCGGGAGGTCCATAGTTCAAGTAAACAGTGTGGTAAGTAGACTTGGAATTTGAGGGTGAGGGTAGGGAATTATTAAAAAATTGAGCGATAGCAGGTATTTCAACAGGCTCAAAAATATCTATAGCATCAGTATGTGGGTTAATCTAAGAATGATCTCAAACGGTGTGCCATGAGCTGCATGTGGAGGGGTGAGACTGGGGTCCGTGTTCTGAGGATGGAAGGTAGTGAGTTCCAGGCTACCTGCCTTACAACATATAATCATCATCTATATTTAAAATCTAAAAGATATCCGTATGTTTTACCTTACTCATAATCATCATATTTAAACATAATCATGCAATATATTAGATATATCTAAAAATCATGCATATTTTAACCATGTAATAATAATACAGTAAGCTAAATTAGTAGGCAGTAAAAGGAAAAAATTAAAAAATACTTTGCCTTTAAATTTAAAATGACCGGAGTCATTGAAATTAGTCCAGAAATAATCAATGGTCCCAACTTATAAGTCCCTAGGTGCTTGTTTTCACCTTGCCCTACCTACTTCTTAAACACTCTGTGGCTGGTACAAAATGTTGGTGTTGCTGTCCTTCAATACCTTTTTTGATGGCTGTCAATTTTCTAGTCCTGTTTTCCTTCCCTCCTGTTCCAATTTTTTCTCTATTCATTTAGTTTTCGTGTTTACATTTTTTACTTCGACTTAATTTGATGTGGACTTTAAGTTATCAGTTTGTTTGTGTCTCTAGCTGTTCGTAACTTACACACCACATATATATGAATTTTTCTGAAGACTACTTTGTCACATAGGCATGATACCAAAGGTGAGCTAAGATTACACTCATTGAATGCTAATTGCCACTTTGTTGTTCCCTGTTGGGAATTGTTGGAGCTCAGTCACTGGATCATCCATGGAATTTTTAACATATTTGAAATGCTGCACTGTTTTTGTAGCAAATCTACATTCAGAATCCCACAGAGCATACTGCAGATGGAAACCTGTATACTCAGGTATTGCAGCATTGTGATTCAGTATGAGTCAATATAACATTAAACAGTTTTATCTTAGAAAGTCATGAATAACTTTCAGCAAATACATTTGAACTTAAAGCAATCTTCAAAATGGGTGGTTGCCTTTTTCTGGCAATAAGCACCCATTGTAGCTGATAGTTTTGTGCAGCATGCTGTCCTCATTTAAAATGACTGTCTGCATTATGTTCCGCTGAGGAAATTTCAAGCAGAGAAATGTATTGTAATCCTTTCCTATTTCCTTTCTTTAAAAGCTTGGAGCTTTGAAATGCCCAGTTACTTACACTCAGGATCGAATATGTGGACATATTGAATTAAGCTATGATAATGAGGATAGTCGGCATTTCACTAAGAAGCAGAATTCGACGACGTATTTCCTTATATCAGTGGTGATAGCAGCTCACAGCAATACAACTTCCTAAAAAAAAACAACAACAAATTAAACATCTCACTCATTAATATTCTCATTCACAGTACTTCTTAATAAATGGTAATTATCCAATTCTCTCTAATTAAACAAATTTACTTTCACTGTCCAACTGTGGATAAGAGGTTTGCGTAACACTATGCATGTGGATAACATCTGTGTGATGCTGTGTCTCTCCCAGCTATAAAAGCTCTCATGCTGTGGTAAAGCAACACACCATCTGTCATGCAACATGAAGAAGGCGGATCTAAATCAATTTGATGGGCTTGGACCGGTATATTAAGTTATCATCTAAACTCACTGTAAGAGGCATGACAACGCACATCCTCACGTGGCTGGTGTTGGCTTCTACTACATGCACATACTTGCAATTTGACCTCATGGCTCTTCAGCCACTAAGAGTTACACATATTTCCAAGGTTAACTAGTATATAATTGTAAATAGTTCAGAATAACTGTGCATCTTCATTTCTCCAAAAAGCTAATATTGGCCAGGCTACAAGGAAAAATCCCTGTTGGGAGATTATTTTTAAATATTTGTTTTTTGAAGGGCACACTTTGTTTCTCCCTAGTTTCACCCACAGGAAATAGAGATATGTGAATTTCCCCCTGGATCTGGAATCAGTGGAGACAGGAATTAAATGCTGTGACTTACTAATGAGCTATATTCAAGAAGGGGTGAAATAAAAAGTATTTAGAGACGACTTAGCAATTTATCTGCCTGCATATATCAATAATGTCCATAATGTTTTTGGATCTATGGTTACATATTATAGGATATCACTGTAAATTAATACTTGTCAGAAGCCTAAGGCTTCATTGTTTGAATCCCAGAAATATGTTCTTCCTTGTGATATACAGTGCACCTCCAGTGATACTCCAAAAAGGAATTTGGATATCTGGGTCATGGATGAAATCACCCAGGTTTATACCTTAAACATCATACCATTACTTGGAAAGATCCGGGAGATGTTAACATCAAACAATCAATCAATCAATCAATCAATCAATCAATCATATAATTTGTAAAGCGCACTACTCACCTGTGAGCGTCTCAAGGCGAACACTGGATATTGTTGGTGCTTTGATTGCACAGGCTGGTACTGTGGCGCTATGTTATGTAGACAAGTGCTGCATTGTCAGTGTCGATAAGGGGACGTCCCTTCCCTGTCACAGCTCAATGCTCCAGTGGTTTTACGCTCAGGTCTGCTTCAATGCAGCAGCCAATCAGGCTCTTCCGTCAGAGACATATGCAGGCACCACCGTGTTTGATTGTGTGTGTGGTGCGACGACCCTGTGAAGTGCCCACCCCCACTTCAATGGGCAGTCAGGCAGCTAGGTCGTTGTTATGTTATGGTGGATTGAACATTGCATCGGGTGTGCTTATGTTCAAAGGGTGACACTGAAACGGATATGTTGGACGACAACAGTTAGTAGTGTTGCTACTGTCACTGGTGTCTTTTGGTACGCAAGGAATAGGCACTATAGTGCTAAAATATACAGTATACCATACACACGCAAACTAATATACGCCATACCTGACCATGCCACACCGTGCTATGCCATAACACAACTTAATGTGAGATAACAGTTCAGCATAACACAGACTTGCATCATAATACTACAACCTAGCATGGCATAGCACACCGTAGGAGTATATATACAATAATACAGTATGAATATGGACAGTGTGGCATAATA
Organism: Lissotriton helveticus; assembly: GCF_964261635.1. Taxonomy (NCBI): domain Eukaryota; kingdom Metazoa; phylum Chordata; class Amphibia; order Caudata; family Salamandridae; genus Lissotriton; species Lissotriton helveticus. The sequence continues at coordinate 1,768,078,539 of NC_136059.1, read as the reverse complement.
TAAGAAAGCTTAGCATAGCATAACACAGCATGAACTGACATGACAGTGCACAACAGGATAGAGCAACACATACAATAACAATACATGGCAAAGTCCAATATAAAAGCTTAACAGAACAGAACATAAAATAATACACAGTAACAGGTGCACTTAGAGGAGAAACTCAATCCTATGCAATGCCCCAGAAAAAATAGATGACCACTGCAATACACAGAAACACAGAAATAAGTCCAAGAACACATCCACAAACACAGAGACACACACGACACAGACATGCTGCCAAAGATATTACAATAAAACACACTTTTTTATTTCTACCACAAACAGGCATCTACACAGAGCCAAGAGATCCAACTAAAGGGTAAGCAAGGACACGCACATAACATACACACATCCCACACCACAAGGGGAAACAAGCCAAAATTAACAGTGCAATGGTAAAATGTACAGCTAAAGCACACAGAGAAAGAAATGGAGAGATAGATTTGGGAACATATTCACAGTCACCCTCACATTTACACAGAAGTACAAAAGACACAAGTTCAGCTTAAATGCATGTAACCGACCCATTAACGACAGCTACATTTGGGAGGAAACCCACAATGTGACAAGCACTTGCACGCATACACAGAGACACATGTACACACGCATCCATTCAAAGATACCTAGACCTGAGTATAGATTGGCCAATTTGTACACAAAGAGACACACACCACACACAAAATCAGACACACATGCACACACACACACACACACACACACACAGAGATAGCCAGGCCTGCAAATCTACACGCACATGCCAAGATAAATCAGCACTCGCACAAGCAGAGGCATGCACACTAACATAGCTACACATTAAATATTGCACATAGACTCACACCGCAACAATTCACTTTAGTTCCCAAAAACCCTAGGCAAGCCTTCACACAGACATGCACTTCAGCACACATGTACATGTGGACATGTGTACTCAGAACACCCAAACAGACAATGTCGCGGAGGCAACCGTGCACACTTACAAGTGCAATGCCATACTATCAGAGTGTCCCACCTCAGGAACAGCCCAGTAGATAAATATGTAAAGGCACATACATAATCTGAATACAGACATACGTCTATTGATTCAAGTGTGCACAGGCCTGTAATGTAAATGGACATGTGGATTCATGCACATCCATACCTACACACACGCACACAGGCATAAACACATCTGTATCCATGTTTGTACGCAAAAACATTTACATAACCATGCACTTCCGGAAGATGCACGGAGCAATCAGATTGAGCACACAGGCTCCAGATACATATGCGCATGCATGTTACTTTAAACACACATGTAAACCACCCCTCCCCCACACAAATACATTGATTACACCATCAAGTACGCAAAATTAGACATGCACATAAAACACATGTGCAAACACACACGCACGTAAAGACATGTAACCATTGTACATGTAAATATATAAAGCTATAAACATACATGTACGCAGCCCTTCTTAGACACAAGCTTACATACCTGCACTCGCACACAAGCAATGCACCCATGAACAGCCGGTGATTCTGCACAGAAGAGATGCCTCAGGCATAGACATGCGTAAAATAATTCAGCTGAAATGATTTACCCTCTTCTCTGCTCTCTCCTGAATCGTGCCCCTGGTGAAGAAGAGAGGCAGGGGGCTGCCAGCAGCAGAAGAGATGCACACTTGGAAGAGACTTATGCTCTGGACAGACCGCTCACTCTGAAAAGATTGTGAAGATAGCAGAGTCTGGAGAGACCGCACGCACCTCGAGTAACCACACACTCCTCATGTTGGGCAGTAGAGACTGTGAGCATGATAGGGAGACCATATGTGAGGCAGGAGAGGACACAGCCTCAATATAGTCCGCACACTTCACGAGTGGGCAGAAGAGAATGCAATTTCATGTTATCGGAGTGCCAACGAGTACAGTAAGTGAGACCACAGGTAGTTTAGGAGCAACACTTTCAAACAACGAGGAAGAGCTATCTTTAGAGCCAATAATTCTTTTTATTTTAAAAAGAGATGGGGGAGAGTGATGCAGGCAGGAAAAAATATATTTTCAATGCAATAGGTTTCACATTTTAATGCGAGACCTATGTCGGTATTGTCCGAGCATGGCACGCTCAGAGCACGTCAGCCTACCGGAGAAACTCATTAAAGTAAATAGTGCTCAGAGACTAAAGAAGAGGGACCATGTAACATCCGAAGTAACAGGGCATGATGCCATGGACGGTAACAAATGGCGACAGGGCGGTAACAAGGCGTGTCTAACAAGCCTCATTATCAATTGGAAGCCCGCATTCACCAAGGACAATGACACCAGCCAATGAAAAGTATGGGCGGAGAGTAGGTGAGGCTTACACACCATATTCTACTACTGCATGCCTCGCAGAGCGAGCAGCGCATGCGCGCTGCAACACTAGGCTCAACCTAAAAAAGGGGTTCCACACAGAAATATCGTGGGTTCCCACCTCAAACATTTCATTTGCTTAAAATATTCCTTGACAGGCCACTAAGTCATTTTAAGCGTGGCAGCAGATCCATTTCTGTCATAAAACTAATCTAGTTATGCCACTCAGCTATTCAGTTTATGGCATTCCACATCTCTTTACATCACAGTTGTAATTAGCACATTTACACAACACACATTTCATTAAACTTCTTAATCTCATAATCCATATTTCTCCAAATCTTCACAACATAGTCATTCCAGTGAAACATAAAACAACATAGTACATCGCCCATACTATTTGATGTGGCATGGACTAAACAGCTCATTAAAGTAGGCAAAACAAGCTGCGAGGGGGTAACTTTGATTCATCAACCCCCTCTTTAACTTCATCAATATATTCATTGGTGATTAGTGTGGTGCAACATCACTGATACTTTTCTGTCAACTTTGTAAGCGGTGTGTCTCTCTCCTTGGCGCCCAAGGTATCACATTCTAACTTCCAATTAACCCAGTGAACAGGGTTTTGTGCATAGAAAACATTAAACACCAGCAACACTTTTACCAACATACATTTTTAAAGACCAGATTGATCACGCAACACATTTGGGAGAAGAATACCTATAAGGAGAAACAAGTGGTCAATCTTGAAATGTATTTGCAGATAGCATGTGTTATAAAAACTACACTTGGGAGAAACAGTAGTTAGTTGGACGGTAAATTAAGAAAATGCATGTTTAAAAGACTCTGGACTACATGTATGTTGGATTTTTTTCAGGTCACAAACAGCACAATTCACAAATTGGGCAATTTGTGACCGGAAATACATTTTCCTATGTACCATACCCAGTTTGCGAATTAGTAACCTATCACCGAATTTCAAAAAGGGTTAGAGATTCAGTATTAGGAAGGGGCGAGTTAAGGGCGTCCCTTCTTCACAGCTACTCACAGTAGTATGTATGAATGCTTTGCTGCCAAACCATTAGCTTTTTACCACTAAATTCAATACTGTACTTATTTGACTTTAAAGATGATTTTTTTCAACATGATTCCATCAACTAGAACTCATGATAGCTGTGTTGGCCTCTCAGAATATTTTATAGGGCCTCAACATAAAAAAACAGTCTAGTCCGATGCTGTTCCCTTACTACTTTTGTCATGATTCTGTGTACTACAGTAAACTTCATTTAGCAGCATTTGCCCCTGATTTCAAAGTACACATTTTCTGACTGCATAAAGTCATCTATATAAAACATGGAATGCTAGATATGGACAAAGCAGGGCATAATGGGAAAAGCTATGCGATAATACTGGTTGCAAAGACTAGTACTGTAAATTATTCCTCATTGCTTCAAAAATGTGGAATCTTGTCTCAAAGCCTCCCGCACACTATGAAGTAATGCAATTTTTCCCTGGTGGTTTTTACACCAGATTTTCCATGTTAAATAGGGTGAGAATATTTGTACTTTCCCTGTATAAGTGCTACACATACCATTGCAACTTCTGCTGCGTGGGACCCAAAAATTCATAAATATGCACGGTCCAAATTGAAATCCGTTTAGTAAATACGATTTTTAGGTCGAAGGTCTGGTTTGCTAAAGCACTCTTGGGTACATTCGGAAAGCTTACCTAGGAATGGAGTCTGCCTGTTGATTACCATTGGCTTTGTGGTTTGTAGCAAACATTATCAGGCTTTCTATTTGCTAGTATTGTTTGTTTTAGCTTATTCACGGTGAGTTTGTCCCTCCCAAGGAGCAAAGCCTTTTCAAACCAAGTCTCCTTGTATTCTTCCACAAACGCTTCTTTTTGTAAACATGGCTGTAAATCGTGTTCTTATCTTGTCACATTTGCTGTGCATTCCAAGACAGAGGTCAAATGTCACTCTCTGTCTTCCAAGGGGAGGAAGCTTGGGGTTTATTTTTCTTTCTCTGACTTCAAAGTGAGAGGATTTATGTGACAATCTTGCTGGATACTGGGAGTAGGCAAGGTCTTTTTTCTAGCACACAACAACATTTAAACGAACTGTACATGCATTTCAAAATTATGAACACACAAATGGAGCACATTTTTCTGATGTTTGTTGGAAACAAATTAGATAATATGATCACAGCAAATCAATACATTAGGTGCCACCAATGTTCTTTTATGTGCTTTATAGCTTTATTAGTAAAACTGTATGTCTATGCAAATGTAATGGTTATATCAATTGAAAATGTGTTGTCTATAACAGCAGTGTGCTTCCTCACCATGCACACTCCACTCTCCACCACTGCATTCTATTCTGCACCACTCCACTTTACACACCATTGAATGCCACTGTACACTGTGCCACTATACTCTACTTCACTTTGCACCACTTCTCTCTATGCCACTGCACTCTACGCCACTTCACTCTATGCCTCTCTACTCTACTCTGCACCTCTCTACTCTATACCAATGCAGTCTACACCACTCTAGTCTAGGCCACTCTAATCTACTATGCACAATTGCACTCTATGCAACTCCACTCTACGGCACTCTGCTACACTGCACTCTACGCCACTGCACTCATTGCCAGTACAATCTATGACAATGCACTTTATTCAGTAACAGTCGACTCTACACCCCTGCACTCTACCCCGATCCACTGTACGTCACTCTAATATACTCTACATCGTTGCCCTCTATGGCACTGAACTGTATGCCACTCTACTCTGCACTACTGCACTCTATGCCAATGCACTCTGCACCACTCTGCTCTGCGTCACTGAACTCTGTGCCACTGCACTTTGCATCACTCCACTCTGTGCCACTGTACTCAATGCCAGTCCACACTGCACCACTCTATGCCACTGCACTCTCTGCCACTCTACTCTATGCCACTCTACTCTACTCCTCACCACTCTACTCTAGTCTGCAAACTACACTCTATGCCACTGCACTCTATGCCACTCTACTCTGCACCATTCCACTCTGCACCACTGCACTCTAGTATGCACCACTCTAATCTACACCACTGCATTCTACAACTATGCATTGTATGTAGCTGAATTATATGCCACTTCACTCTACCCTGCACCACTCCACTCTACTCTAAAACAATCTAATCTATGACACTGCACTCTACTCCACTCTGTGCCACTCACTTTATGCCACTGCACTCTATGCCATTCTTCTCCAAACCACTTCACTCCATGACAATATACTCTATAGAACTATACTCTACGTCACTGCACTCTATGTCACTGCACTCTACTCTGTACCACTGTCCTCTACGCCACTCTATTCTATGCCACCGCACTCTACACAAAAGCACTGTATGCCACTCTACACTACTGCACACTAGAACACTCTACTCTGCAACAATTCACTCTCCACCACTAAAGTCTATGCTGCTCTACTCTGCACTACTGCACTCTAGGCCAATCACTCTACACTGCTCCACTATACACCAATGCACTCTATGCCACTGAGCTCTCTGTCACTGTACACCAATCTACTCTACTCTTCTCTACACCACTCCACTCTGCACCGCTGCACTCTAAACTATGGCGCTCCACCCTATGCCACTTCACTCTACTCTGAAAAGGTGTACTCTATTCCATTCCACTCTATGCCACTGCACTCTATACCACTCTAAGCTACACCACTGCATGCTACACCACCGCATTTTACACCCCTGCACTCTACATCACAACACTTACTCCACTGCACTCTACTCTGCACCGCTCTACTCTATGCCACTCTTCTCTACAACACTGCACTCTACCCCACTGCACTCTTGCATAGGCAAGACCGATTGGCTTTGCCAAAGCTTGTTTAGTGTACGCCCAACACTGTACCTTCCTTGCGGACAGATTTGGTGGAAGCTCTTCCAAATACAAAGCGGTTGTTAAACAGAGACAGTCACTGATTCATCCTTAAGGAAGAAAAAGTGTTCTCCACTCGAAAGCAACTGGCTGCCTCAAAAGAAAAATAAACACTGGGACACATAGTTTCTTCAGTTTTAAAATGAATTAGGAAATGTGTTTTCCCCAAATGTTTCTTTGTTTTTATTGATCCCAGCACATTCGGAAATGTTAATTACATGATATATTTACAGGGATATTGAATGCTGCCTCTGACCATCAATATCAACATTTGGATCATAGAATTAATCAGTTAGGTAAAATAAATATTTTTCTCCACAGGGAATTTTTTTTCCCTGTGGAGGAGGACCTTCTTCTCCACCCCCAGCAAATCTGGGAGTGGTCTGCTCCCCTTTGATCCTGAGCAGAGATTTACACCAGTCCAGTCCTGTAGTCAATTTCTGACCCTTCCCAGCTTGGAAAGGAGATGGGTTGCAGTTTGGGAAAGCCCAGAAATATACAAATGTGTAGGTGTTCACAAATTTCCAAGGCAAACCACGCCTTGAAACACCTACTTTCCCACTCCTTGAGTGGGGATTTTTGGTAGTGGAGATCTCCACTCTCATGGCGTAGCTCCTTCATTTGAGCGGAGGAGCATCGCCTCACAAGCCCCAGAGCTGAAAAATAAAAGGGTAGTAAAATGTATTTATTACCATTTTATTTTTCAGCAACCTGTCCCGAACTAAGTGCAAGGACGGGGCGGGGCCCACGCTGCCAAGTGGCCGCACCTGGGAGCTGTGTGCTTTAAAATGTGCATGTCTTTTTGGCCAGCTGTCTTGGGTTGGCCAGTCAGATATGAGCACTTTAAAGTTCTCTAACCTAGCTCTCTTACACCGCTGGGTGAGAGAATTGCATGCCTCCAGTGCTCTTAGCAGCGCTGGGAAAGCCTGTTCTATCCAATCCTGGTGCTGCTTTCACGCTGTGAGAGCAGTGCCAGCATTGGATAATGCAGGTTCCTGCATTGCGAGTTTCCTGGAAGACACATGAGAGAGGAGGAGGAAAGTGAATTTATTTATTGTTATTTTTTTTGTGGCCCACCTGCCTCACCACTCTCGGTACAAGCCTGCTGCCATTGAGCGTAGCTCTCCTCGCCGATAAATGGTTTTATGACTGCCAGGAAGACGTATGTAAATTCCTGTGTAAATAGGTACATTCGGTTAAAACTTGCTTTCAAGATGGAACTTACCTTTGTGAACAGGGATCCTTATGATTTTTAACCTGATTTGCAGTGATAAATCAGACTGAAAACAGAATTGGTGTTTCTGACCTAATTACAGTAAATGGCCTTTTTATTGGTACCTTCCATTTCACACATGCTCTACAAGCCTCCATTTTGCTTTTCCAGTTTCTGGGTTTTAATTAAACATAAGCAGGAGAGGAGCTTAAACCGCTCACTTTAAATCTTCACGTGGCCGAGGGGATAAACAGCTTCTCCTCTGATTTCAAAAAGATGGAATTTCTCTCACACTCACGCTGGGGGTGTTTCAGATTGATTCCACAACTCCCATTTAAGTGACTCTGTAGCCCCAGGTCTACAATAGTGGAAAGAGTTAAATTGAAGAATTTTACGGAGAAGTTAATTCCTACTTCATTCTAACAAAGCCACAGTATCCTCTGTAAACAAGATGCAGCCTGCATATTTTATTTCACCTAGCTGTGAATTTTTTGTCATGAAAAATGTAAGTTGTTTGTACGCAGCTGCAATAGTTCAAGATCCAGGAATGTGGTCATAACGCAATTCAGTTATTACCTTAAATCTCATTAATGATCTCTTGTACCAATATTTTCTTGAAATCTCTGGCCAACAGCAGCCTTATCTGTTTTTTAATGACATTTCAATGTATACTGTGATAATGAACAACCCTTCAACTTTAATGGGTTCTTTTCTGTGAGCCCCAGAGTATAACGCAGACTACTGACCCCCTGTAGTGCAGTTGGACCCCCACTATCCAACCTAAAGCATCTAAAAAGTTACTGGAGCCTCAGGGATGCCTCCAAACATTCTGCGGGGAGGCCTTGTGAATTACGTCATTGTGTTACGCCATTGTTTGCTTGGGTGGATTTTTTTCTGGAACACAAAAGTGGAAAACATGCGTGGTTCATTGAATTTCGTATCCATGCCAAACGAAACATGTAACATACATTTTTCCAAAGAATGCCATGAAGTGAGCAATTCTGGAATTCGTTCAGCTGTTCTCCGTATTTTCAGACCTACTGAACTATTGCGAACCACTAATTACATGGGCAAAACAACCCCTAGGAGGAAGAACGTGTGAAATGTCAGTATGGGACCATTTTGCTAACCTCAACACAAATCCGTTTCAGTTGAAAAATGTATCCATACATTGTCACTGGATTTTACATTTCACGTTTTGAAGGAAAGTTTCACCCACCTCTAGTTGCCTGACATATTCACAAGGTTTTAGTCCCATCTAAATATCAATGGGGCCGATTCACAGAGCTAACTTAAGACAAAATCCTAAACTTACTACTTTTGGTATTCACAGAAGGCATTTAGTAGTAGTAAAGTTATGATTTTGTCTTAAGTTTGACTTAAGACAAACTTAAGACAGATTTAAGACAAATTTAAGACAAAATACTAACTTAAGTCTGTCTTAAGTCTGTCTTAAGTCTGTCTTAAGTTTGTCTTAAGTCAAACTTAAGACAAAATCCTAACTTTACTACTACTAAGTGCCTTCAGTGAATACCACTTTTCACACCCATATTGTATAAATACTAAATACTGAATGGAGCTTTGTTGGGACCTCTGCAAGGAGACAAATGATACTGTGAATATTATTTAGTATGTTGCCTCTGTTCTCTGTGTGCTACATTGAAATACTGCTTTTTTTTTATAATAGCAAGATTTTGGCCGGACAATTATCTTCTTGCCGTTGCTGTGGGAGCATTGAGTCCCAGCCTGTGTATGGCTCACACAGTTCTCCCGCCGAAAGAGCCTTGGACTGCTCGACCCATGCTTTCATTGAGAGTCAAGTTTGAAAAAGATACTCAGGACCCATAGTGGGACAGGCCCCAGGACATAGGGCGTAAAAGGCCTCAAACCCCATGGTTTGGCACAATAACTCCTGCTTGCCCCAAGACCCCCTGAAATGGGTTCTGACGTCTTTTAAGCTGCCCATTGATAAACTAGCTCAATGAATGTTCATGATACCAAAAGCATGTACGTTTGCTAATTTCTTAGCTAGATTTATATTGGACTATACAAGTAGTCTCACTGCTACTCCAGATCACTTTGATCTGGGTGCTGATTTGTCTAGGACATAATTTGAATGACTCTAGAGTCAATTAAATATCCCAAGTGATGATTTTAGAATTTTTCTGAGCATTAGTGAAAGATGTCTAAAGGGTATCTCGCCTCTGTTCTAGACAGAACATTTTAAATTGTCAAATGTAAACCACAACACTTTACAGTACAAAACCTCTTTTTTTAGATATTTAAAAAGAAAGAAAAACAAATGAAAGCAAAAACAATATTAGTAGAAATGGGAAGCTAATATAAGTCTTCCTCTCAGCCGACTTCAAAGGACCTGTATTTAAACAAAAGTCTCTTGAGGCTAGAAAGACTATTTTTCTGCAGATGGGTCTAATATTCATAATAGACTTTTTAGGGCTAACATTAATTCCAACCTGAAATTCCAGAGATTCTAGAGAACATGGGGGCATATTACCAAGGGCCTTATCGCCGCTTTAGCGGGAATTGCTCCCGCTAAAGCGGCGATCATTTTATCACCCTATTACCTAGCTGTCGCTAACACCAGTTAGCGACAGCTAATAGGTGATAGCGGGCATTAAGGGGCCCACTTTGCATGTCAGCGATAATTATCGCTAATGACATGCAAAGTGGGCGTGCCAAGATGTTAGCGACTGGAAACAGTCGCTAACATCGCTATCCCCTATTACCAACTTTTGGAAATAATCGCGCTAAGCGCGATTATCTCCAAAAGCTAACGCCTGCCCAGAGCAGTTCTTAGCCATGTTATCCAATGGTAGGTGGATAACATGGCTAAGAGAATTTGCTCAGTAATGCATGAATATCGCTGACTTTTCAGCGATATTCATGCATTTCGGCCGATTTTTATCGCTTAGGAGATAAACCTTGATAATATCAAGGCTCCTAAGCGATAAAAATAGGCGAAGCTCGGCGTTATAATTTTGGCCGCTAACCAAGCTTAGCGATAATTATCGCTATAGCTTGGTAATATGCCGCATGGTACCATAGAACACACTCTATTTCGGTGATCTGTGCTAATGAGTTATAGTACCAGTAAGGGCTGCCCCTTGGGGGCACCATGTCTTCAAACCACTGCCTCCCTCTGCCACTGCTTCTCGGCATACAACAGCTTTTATATGGAAAAAAACAATCCAACAGATCTGTAATATTACCTTGCCAGCAGAAGAGGGCTCTGCTAGTTGTATTGGGCATGTGTCGGGCGGGGGCTGTTGCAGCACGGCCTCCACATACATATTGTATATCCGACATGCTGCACTAGCGCCATGCAGTGTAGCATGCCAGATAATGGAGCTTCAGATCTTGGCTGAAGTTTGCAATCTACTATGAGCACTAGTTGTTTTAAATTCAGCACGTCTGTAGTGTCTACATTTTTGTACAATGCACATGAACTGTAACCTACTGATATATTTACTAAAAGCCCCAGTGATCTTAACACTATATTCATCGCGCAAGAAATCACTGTCCACAACTTCTTTTAAGAGCAAGAAAGGCCACTTTATTTAAGACAGGTGTGTAAATACATATCTGTTGAACACATTAATTATTTAATAAAATACCCATCTTTATAGCATGGCTAAACATCCCTACCTAACTAACACCAGAACAACTAACTCTTAAAGAATACCCTCTGGATTTCCCAATGAACTACCCTTTCAGGATGGCCAACCCGCTCCAGGCTGCCCACCCCACTAGAAAAACCGCCTCCTAAAAGAACCCAGACACCTGTCCTAAAAGTGGCAAGGCCCGAAGGCCAGAGCAGCGCCTAGAGCACCGCAAAATAAAAACCTAACTAGAAGAAAGGGGAAGGGTGGGTGGGGCAAAAAGAACCTCCCTTCCTTGCCTCCCGCTACGCACTTCCCTAACGCCTGCCTCCAGTCCCTTTATAACCTCCCCTCCAATCAGCACACCTGCGTTCTCCCGTTCGTGTCTCGCGCGAACGCACCCAGGGAGAGACCGGCTCGCGCCTGGCTCTCCCTGGGTCCCCCCTCGCGCAAGAAATCACTGTCCACAACTTCTTTTAAGAGCAAGAAAGGCCACTTTATTTAAGACAGGTGTGTAAATACATATCTGTTGAACAGATTAATTATTTAATAAAATACCCATCTTTACAGCATGGCTAAACATCCCTACCTAACTAACACCAGAACAACTAACTCTTAAAGAATACCCCCTGGATTTCCCAATGAACTACCCTTTCAGGATGGCCAACCCGCTCCAGGCTGCCCACCCCACTAGAAAAACCGCCACCCAGGAAAACCTTTAGCGTTTTCCTGCCCCACTCAAAGACAAGGAGGAAGGGAAGGAGCACACCACAACTGCACTTCGAGTACCTTAGCTATCAAGTCCCGTAATTCTAAAAGATAAAATGAAAGGCCCAATTGGGACAGGTGAACACCATCCTCACAAAATAAATGCGACTCAGAAACATGCAAATGATGGTGAGCCAAACTGTAGATGCATAAATGTTTACAAAAAAGTCTCATAGCACGATTCACTTTTCGTCGTGCTTTCTCCATGGCTGAATAATTCCGCGCCCCAGTCCATTTCAGTCGTGGCACGAACTCAGTCCAGATCACCATGGTGCTCACCCAGGTGGTCTTGATGACGTTGAGATCCATTTTCATCAACTTGAGCAAAGTCAAACCGGACAAAGAGACTAAATCGTTTTCCCCAAGGTGCAACACCAGTAGATCAGGCGGGCCCCCCCAACCCCCCGAAACCAGAGCAGTCAAGGCGGGAAAGAGGCCGCCCCAACGCATGCCCCCTGTGCCATGCCAAGAAACTTCATGTGTCAGACTGCTTAAACCCAAAGATCTACCACAAAGCTGACGTGCAGCGGCTACAGAAGCCCTTTTAACAAATGAGTGGCCAAGAATCCACACCCTCCTTTTTGCTCCAGCCACCGAATGCCAAGGACCTAGGAGAAAAAGAAATGTTAGGCAAAGCAAAGACGATCTATTTTCTCACTTACTTTTCACAACATCTCGATCGCCAACGCCCAATGCAGCGAATTTGGGACCAATCCCACCCCAACCTGGCGGCCTCCGTCGCCGCCCCAATTCGGAAGGATTGTGTACCAAATTGAGAAGGATCCTGCCCCAGACCCAACAAAACCTTTCGAAGGACAGCCAACAACTGAGAAACAACAATTGGGCTGCCATCAGCATGACAAAAAATAGCTCCCGGTGCAAAGTGGGGGGATGACACAAAAACCTCCCATTCCCCTACAGGGCAACAAGAAACCACACCGCTCCGCCCCAAAAAGACCCACTTACCCCTCCCCATCTGATCAGTCTTAGACATACGCAACCACATGCGTACCCTGTCATGCTCCACCACCACCTCACTGCTAGTCATACCCACCCTATCCCACAAACCCAGCAGCTCAGAGGCCCGAAACGCCCCAAAGAATAACCACACAAAACACAATCGAAATTTCTGACACTCAAAGGCATCATAACAGCACACATCCAATTGTGATAAAAGCAACTGCAGCAAATCAAAAGTCACCGGTTGCCTTAACTTCTGGGCACCGGCCTGAAACCTACCCAAACCTTTTAAAACTTTCCGAACCAACACCCCCCCAACAGGATCCCTCCCCCACCAAAGCGGACCGTAAAAAGATACCCCAGCCAACTTGCCCGAAATGGTCGTGTGGGAGAGGCCTTTGTCCGCCAAATGCAAAACAAACTGCAACAAGAATTGCTCATCAGACAAAACAGCCCGTGCCAGACCTACCATCTTCTCACCAAACTGTAAAAACTCTCGCCAAGCCTTCAAGTAACTCCGGCGGGTGGAGGCAGCCACTGAATTCTCAACCAACTGATGGACCCTCAATCCCCCAATGCCCAGACGTACTGTGGGATCGCCGTTGGTTCTAGATCCGCCCCGGGAGCCAGTCTGCGGAATTCCGACCACTGAAAGCGAGATAAAGAATCAGCGATACAATTAGTGGCTCCAGGAACATGTTGAGCTTTAAAGACAACATTCAGTTGTAAACACCGCAACATGAAAGCACGCAAAAGCTTCAATACACGCAAATCTCGGGCCCTCTGCTTGTTAACGAGGTCAACCACTGCCATATTGTCCACGTGGAACAACACGGAACGATTCTGGAACTCATCCCCCCAGATGTACAGAGCGACCAACAACGGGAATAGCTCCAAAAACGCTATGCTGCGACCCTGCTCCCGCCAATGCACTGGCCAGCCAGCCGCACACCAACGGCCTTCCCAAAAGATGCCGAAGCCGTTAGCTCCAGATGCATCCGTGAAAAGCTGCACCTGCCAGACGATGTCCTCGTCCGCAAAAAACAAGGACACGCCGTTGAAATCTTGCAGGAAATGCATCCAGACACCCAAATCGGCTCGGACAGCTGTGGTAATGCGCACCCGATGATGAGGAAGGCTGGCGCCTGACATCGAGAGGCCCAGACGTCAACAAAACGTCCTACCCGCCCGAACAACCCGACACGCAAAATTCAAGTACCCCAAAAGCTTCTGAACCTTCCGAAGTTCCAATTTGCATTCGCCCAACACCAACCGGATGAAATCAGACATCTCCCGCACTTTGTCAGCAGGCAAGCGTGCCATCATGGCCAGGGTATCAATCTCAATCCCCAGAAAAGTCAAAGATGTACACGGACCAAAGGGACACCCAGCTCCTTGGACATAGCCTGGAAAAACTCCAATGCCAACTGACACTGCCCAGACTGACCCTCACCAATGAAAAGGAAGTCATCCAGATAATGACAAACCAGGGCATGGCCGCTGATGAAAGTGAAGCGCCACTGCAGAAACGTACTGAAGGTTTCGAATAGGGCACAAGACACCGAGCAGCCCATTGGCAAGACCTTATCCACATAGAAAAATCCACCAAAATGCATGCCCAAGAGACCAAAATCCCAGGGATGAATGGGCAGAAGCCGAAAAGCCGATTGAATATCACTCTTCGCCAGCAAGGCACCAGGACCCGCTGTGCGAACCAGCCGCAAGGCGTCATCCACGGAAGCATATGTTACACTAGAATCAGCCGGGTCAATGAAGTCGTTGATAGAGGAACCCTCAGGCCAAGAGAGATGGTGAATGAGGCGAAATTCCCCAGCCGCCTTTTTGGGGACCACTCCCAGCGGAGAGACTATCAAATCAGGGAGAGGGCAGCTAAGAAAAGGACCAGCAATCCTGCCCGCCGCAAGCTCAGCATCCAACTTCTTCTGCACAACCTGGGGGCACTCTTTTGCGGACTTTAGGTTATCGGACCACCTACCCAACCGAGGACCCTGATACCCAATCCTGAAACCGACTCTGAAACCCCAGGATAAAGACTTAGCAGCCTCGAAATCCGGATAGTCCACAAACCACAAGTCAAGTACTTCTAGCTTAATAGGAGTAGGAGCCCTTAGATACAAAGTGTGAAGGTTGTCCCCTGCCCCCTGAACCCCTCCCTTGGTCCCCAAAACGCTGTCCAGGGAAACACTGGGTGAGGGCATGACGCCCCCCGCACTGCGCACACTCATGCTTGTATCTGCATGCTGGCCTGTTACACGAACCCCTGTTAAAGTGCCAGCACACCCCAGATGTGGAGGACTGCCCTCTGCCCCAAATCCCTGCCCCAGAAGGAGCGGGGCGAAACTGAAAGGGCCGATAATGCACCGGCTGGCCGCTAGCCGTGTGGGTCGTAGCAGGCGGATGAGCAGACGCCATCCACTGGAGCCACAACTCCGCATCCACCTCACCCCAGGAACGTTCAGGGAAAGCACTCATCCGGGCCCGGAACTCCTCGTCGTAAGACAGCCAGGCAAAACCTCCAAAATAACTATAAGCCTTACGTATGACATCAGCATATTTGAACATTTCAACCGCCTTACTCGGATGACGCTGGCAATAAACACTAGCATAAATTAAGAAGGCCGACGTCCAGTTCTCAATAGACTTCGGGGCTCGAGGCCGCCGAGCCAACTCCAATTCCTCCTCCTTAGACCCTTCCTTAGCTTGTACATCTCGATGAAGTAGCCTAAACACATCCACAAATTCGCCACTCCAGATTCGAGTTTTAGTTTTCTCAGACAGATGAGACCCCAAAGGCATTCCCACCCCAGAATAAGGCAAGCGCTTGGGAAGGATACTATCCTCCGCAACAGGTGTTGTATGAGCCGCCGAGGCCCCACTGGCAGAAACTTCCCCTGCATTTTGCACATTTGGCACATTTGGCACATTTTGCACATTCAAATCCGCCGGCCGCTCAAGCCGCGGTGCCAGAGCGACTCGCTCATCAATAACCCCATCACCCGTACCAATTGATCTGGTACGCTTAGCCGGGAGACTCTCCCCTGGTTGCCAAACAGACCACCAACCATCCTTACCTCTTGGCAACTGGGCCAACTTCTGCTGAAAAGCGACACGGTCCCCTTGAGTTGGTCGACTCCCCGCTGCCTCACGTACCGCTGCGTGGTCCGCACATGACTCCTGCAAGATACGAGAAACGGGGAATTGCCCCACCCCACCCTGTTGGGCCCGTGCTGCCAAAAGCCCAACATCCTTGTCCCGTAATTCCCCTTCTTCCAAATCATCCTCTTGAACATCCAAGTATAAAACATCACCAGAAAATGAATCCTGTGCACTGTCACTTGGCAGAGCCCCATCTCCAATTCCCCCATCATAAAACTGCCAATCAATGTCAGTAGAGCACCCTGTTCGGAAAGCTGCAGAAGAGAGATCCGCTCTAGATAACTCTCCCGTGACCCCACCACCGGAAACAGCCGTAGGGACAGTTCCCAAGCCCGTAGAACCAGCCAACAGCCGCCCAGCTGGAGCTGCAACACGAAAACTGTAGCCGCTCAAGCCAGACTGAGAAGAACCAGCGAGGACCCCCCCCCCCCAGCATAGCCAAGGGAAACACCCACCGAAGACCCAGAAACAGGCGCAAACCCTGGGCCACCACCCAACCCTTCCGCCAAACCACCCTGTAAAGCACCGGGCATCGCACGAGAGGCAGGGAAAAGAACCTGGCCAGAGGCCGGTTGCGCCCCCCCAAGGCCCAAACCTAACACACCAGATCCCTGGGACTGCGGTAAAGCAGAAGGGGGCCCAACATGACCAGGAACCGTGGACCTGGGGGCCAGGGCGGAGGGGGGGTAGGGGACATGTCGCCTGAGGGGAACACCGCAGGGGCCAAGGGGCCCCCCGACAACGATAACCCAGACAACTCAGAAGGGGGAGGCCCCAATCTCTGGACAGCCCTGAACCAAGACACTGGGCAAAGTAGGGGGGGCTTGTCCCAACACAGTGGTGGCAGGGGACAACAGGTAATACTGCCCATTGACTAGTAAATAGGGCGGAGCACCATCAGGCAAAGCACTCAAATGAGGAGGGGGGCCCCCCTGCGCAGGGGCAGCAAAGGGGGCCCGGGGGAGGCTCCGTGTATCAAGGCTCCTCCCCCGCTTGGCCTTGGCACACACCGGAGGCTTCTTCGCCTTGCCAGGGGGGGCCCGCCCAAACGCTGGGCCGGCCGTCCCACAGAGCGCCCCGGGCGCCCCGCGCAAGCCAGCATCCCCCATGGGAGCCAAACATACCTGCCGGTGGGCGCCCGGGACAACCAGCGGGGGCGCCGAGGCCGCGTGAACCGGAGCCGGCACCTGCACCATTGCCGGCATTGCTGCATCGCCGTCTTCCTCCTCTTCCGGGCCTGGAGACAGACAAGCAGTCACCGCCCTCGACACGCCCTCGGCAGCCTTGCGAGGGGGGCGGGCCAACCCCACCCACGCCTCCGCCGGCACACCGGGACGCAGAAGGTCCTCCCGTCCCGCAGCACACAAGGTCTGAACAGCCCTACGGACCTCCGCCGCCTCCTCCATAGCCCCGCAGAAACGGTAAATGAACTAGGAAAAAAGAACCTCCCTTCCTTGCCTCCCGCTATGCACTTCCCTAACGCCTGCCTCCAGTCCCTTTATAACCTCCCCTCCAATCAGCACACCTGCGTTCTCCCGTTCGTGTCTCACGCGAACGCACCCAGGGAGAGACCGGCTCGCGCCTGGCTCTCCCAGGGTCCCCCCTCACTAACTGCACAGGTGACCGCTGTACACTGGATTGAACATATTGCATCTCTACCCTGGTGAACTAAATAATCCATTGCTAACAGCATGGACCATTACCCTCGCCATTTCACAGACTCCCCCAACTTCAAAACCTTCTAACCATTACCCCACTTTTCTTTTTCATATAGTAATCCTGCTATTATTATGAGGACCTAATACACACCTACCACCCTCAAACTAATGCTAGGAATTCAATTCAATATTAGACTCCAAATATCACTGTTTATAAAACACTGTGCCAACTAAAGAGTAACTAGAAAAACGAATAGACACAGATACACAAACCAAAAGAATAGAATTATTTTCCATGTCCCCCTTAAAAATGTGGAAATCAATATTACTACGAAAGCTGACATGGCACGTCCCCTGTCAATTTTCTTTGTTGCATACCTATCGTTTAATGTTCTGAATCAAATATGAACATAAAAATGCAATTAACTACTAATCGAGCCATACCCGAGGGCTATGAAATCAGGAGTATGATGCCACTGGACCCCGTTCCCCATGCAGTGTGAAACGTGATCAAAGAATTGGGCGAGAGAAAGAGCAAATAATGAACTGCAGCATCCTGCCCTGACAAAAGGTAAATTACCATCTCACCTTTGCCCTCTGTGAGAAAACACTATTAGTTTCAAAGACTGTTTTGATGATCTGAGTCAATAACCATTGTGCCCCCATCTTTTCAGACACAAATTGATTTCCTTTTCCATTTCATTAGCATCCCATCGGCGGTTAAAAAAAGAGTCACAGTATGGTAGGTAGTGGCCTCTCTAAGTAGCAGTGGTCTAAATGAAAAGTAAAGGATCATAAATGAAGAACATGCTTAAATGAACTGAATAGGAATGTATAGCTGTTCAAATAATAATGTTGAGAACACAGACCATCGTTTCCATATAACCCTATCTGAAATGAAGATCACCTTGCAAAGCATTTCTGTTCAGTTTACTATGAAAAGAACATGAACATACACTTAAGGTATGAATGATGATGTAAAGGTAAAAGGCCAAGGGTGTGTGTTCATGGTTCAGGTACATATCTTCAATCTCAACTTGCCTTATTACAACATACTGGAAAAAATCATTCAAAATGTAGCCCCCGCTATGTTGTGGGCCTTGCTTCGGTGTTATTTATTACCACCACCACCTCCTGTGAGCCATGGCCCTTTCCCAGAGTCATATTACACTCTGCTGATATATCGGTATATGAATATATATGTATCTATATATCTATGTATCCACATATATATCTATATAGGAATATCTATATCTATATCTAAATATCTATATATATTTATGTGTACAAGGGCGCCTGAGCCCGAAACGCGTCATCTGTTGACTGCTGCTAGGTTAAAATAAAACATCTTGCCTGAGAACAGAAGCGGTTCGTGTCTCTTTCTTCGCCGCCGAGGCTTTGGTGGAGGTGGAAGGAGAAACCAGTTTGTGATATATATATATATATATATATATATATATATATATATATATATATATATATGAAAAATACCGCTCCTCCTCTGCACGCTCTGCGCTCGCAGCCCACGCTTCCACGCCAGCAAGTAGAGGACCGGACCAACAAGTCAGCAAGATGTGATTTTTTATTTCTGCATCACCCACAGAACCAGCGACGCGTTTCGGGCCAAGGTGCCCTTGTTCACGCTGCCAATATATATATAATTTCCCAAACTTCTCCCTCCAAAAGAGAATTAGCCGCACACCAAAACGTTGTTACTTTCTTCTTAATAACGGACAGCAACGGCAAAGTCCTGACATGTTTCGGTCTCCATTGACCTTTCTCGAAGGAACACCATTGACATAATTAAACTGAGCAGGAAACCAGCAAGTCGATTGCACAAGTTATTTACTGGTCTTGGCCCTCTAGTGGATACCCTCGGTGGGTTTGACATGTTGCATGCTGGTACTTGTGCTTTTTACTTCCCCTTGCTTTTCAACCCTCCAGTGGGTGATGTCATGAAAATTGTTTCTCTTGGCTGTTGCAGTTGGTAACGTTGTGTCTCCACAGTGTATTGTCAATAACTGTTGAGAACCATGCCGAAGTCGGTCCTCGGCGGCTGCCTGTAGCCCTTTACGCTTTCGCGGGCTTCCTACATGGTTCACTGTCGGGCAGACACGGCACTCTTACTGGTGGTGCATTGAATTACGGCCGAACCAAGCCGTTGAATATGTCCCAAACTTCTCCCTCCAAAAGAGAATTAACCGCACACCACAACGTATATATATATATATATATATATATATATATATATATATATATATATATAAATAGGTACGATCCACACACACTATCACGATCCAAAGAACTTCAAATTGCCAGCAAAGCGGTATTTTATTAAGCAAAAAACGGTAACTCTACGCATTTCGGGACAGCGTCCCTTGATCACGAGTCTATATTAATAGATATATAGATATTCACTGAATAAAACAAAGGTTACAGGGACGTTATATTTAGGCTCAGGTTTTGCTCTTACAAGACCATTGAAATTCAGCAGTTACCTTAGCTAACTGTAACTTACGCCCCCGCAATGCACTGCTTATGAACATATTACATCACTCATGGCATGGTCAGAACATCACTGATAACATCACTGCTGACATCTCAAATTGCATCCCTGATGACATCATCCCATGAGTGTAAGTGTTTTGTAAACGTTTCTGAAACTTAAAGTTATATTCTAAGCTACAGCATAAGTTAAATTATTACTCTTTCTGTACTAGTAATTAGTCATACTATTTCTAACATATCTCATCTGAGTACCTGTTTGACTGTCTGTGTCAGTGTGTGGATGGGTGTGTGAGTAGCTGTATGGATGTGTTAGTGGGTATGTGAGTCGCTGTATGGGTTGAGTGTGGGCCTGTGTGGGTGGCTGTATTGGAGAGTGAGCAGGTGTGTGAATGGCTATATGAGTGAATTAGTGGCTGACTGAGTGGCTGCATGGGTGTGTGGGAGGGCGTATGCGTGGCTGTATGTGTGACTGAGTGGCTGTATGATTGGCTGTACGGGTGAGGGAGGGATTGTATGGGTTAGTGAGTAGAATTTTGTGTGTAAAGGTAAGTGATTGGATGTGAGTGGCTGTTTTGGAGAGTGAATATCTATGTGAATGTCTGTAAGGGTAACTAAGTAGGTGTGTGAGTGGTTTTAAGAATGTGTGAATGGGTATGTAAGTGGTTCTGTGGGTGTGTGAGTGAGTATGTCAGTGTCTGTATGGGTAAATGAGTGGGTATGTGAGTATCTGTATTGCTATTAGTGGATGTGTGAGTGGCTCTATGGATGAGTTAGTGGGTGTGTGAGTGGTTGCATGGGTATGTGAATAGGTATGTGAGTAGTTGCATGGGTGTGTGACTGGGTGTATGAGAGGTTGCATAGGGGTATGATTGGGGGTGTGTGTCTTTGATGATGTCATCAGTGATGCCATTTAAGATGTCATCCGTGATGTAATCAGTGATGTCACTGACCATGTCATGAGTAGTGTAAAATGTGAGGTCATAAGTAGTGCTTTGAGGGCGTAAGTTATAGTTAGCTCAGGTAACTATAACTGTTGAATTTCAACGGTTTTGTATGACTGAAATCTGAGCCTAATTATAACGACCCTGTAACCTTTGTTTTTTTCAGTGAATATTAAGGTTTTTTGTTAATTCTTTTTCCTAACTATAACATTTCCAGTTCACTTTGTTTTTTTCAGTGCATTTCTATATTTTGTTAATGTTATTTTCTAACTATAACGTTCCTGCAACCTTTGGTTATTCTAGTGCATTTTTAAAGTTCTTTTAATGTTAATTCCTATTTGTAACCTGTAACCTTTGAAAGTGGGTGTATAGATAGGTGACTGGGTGTGGGAAAAGCTTGCTGTTCAATTTAATACATATAAAAAACACACAGATTTGGCAATAAGTTCAGAAACAAAAAATTACAGTAACATTGTATTCCAAACATGGAGGGCACAGTGCAGTGAACCTCCTGTAGAGCGTTGAATCGGCAGCCGACACGTGTTTCGTTACAGAGTAACTTTTTCAAGGCTTACATAAATAATGGATAAGGCTCATTCGTATTCTATAGACGTCCAAGGTCTTCTAGTAAGGATTACTAATAGAAGTGTGTTTTTTATATGTATTAAATTGAACAGCAAGCTACACAGTGTTCATCGTCTAAATTGATCTGCGTAGGAATAGGATAACTATCCACAAATTAATATTTGAACAGATTAGAGTGCAGAGGTTTATTCTTAAGTTTGATATATATATACTTACTCAGAGGTTTGTTTGTTTGGATTGAATAAAGGAGCATGACACACTGGCTGCAGCTTGGACCTATGAGAGGTAATGCTAATATGCAAATCAACTGACAGCGCTGGAAGGGATTTGATGAGGAAGATTTCCTGCATCAATCGTTCTGGGGACGTGAGCTTTTGACAGAGAGTGAAAATATCTGGCATTATGCTTAAAAAATGTAAATTCAGTGACTAAGCACCATTTGTTTTTTATTGACATCAAATGCACAGGCACAATGCAAAGAGCAATTTATTAACTGCCAGAACATTGCAAACTGTTCCTTGGATTACCAGCATTCATTCATGTGTCCTGGATGCATTATGGGAGCTGTATTTTTCAAACAGTCACGTGATGTAAGACACTTTTAAAAATGCGTGCACACATGCACTTGGTGTTCCGCTTCCTGTCCGTGACCAAGGCTACTCGCCGAAACATGTTGGAGTAATGGAAGCCTTTCTGCGCAGCATATCTCTGAATAAAGCTGCTGTCCCCAGAAACGGGCCTACGTGTTGTTTTCATTGGTGTGATGAAGTGACAGGCTGCTCCGTGCCTGCTTGAAGAGGCCGCCCTGAAGGGTTGGAGGTTCCTTACTCGGAGGTTTGTTTGTTTGGATATATATATATATATATATATATATATATATATATATATATATATATATATATATATATATATATATATATATATATATATATATATATATATATATATATATATATTCACTGAAAAAAACAAAGGTTACAGGTACATTTAATTAGAATCAGATTTCACTTGTAAACCAGTGAAATTCAGCCGTTATAGTTAGCTGATCTAACTATAACTCATGCCTCTCATTGCACTGCTTATGACCTCACATATTACATCATTTATGACATGACCAGTGACAGCACTTATGACATTGCTGATGACATCTCAAATGACATCACCGATGACATCATCCGGTGACTGTGAGTGTTTTAAAAAAGTTTGAGTGTTAAATTATAAACCAAGGTGTATTTGTGAATCAATGGGTGTATGAGTGCCTGATTGGATGATTCAGTGGATGTGTGACTATATAGCGGGATGATTAGGTGTCTCAGTGAATGTATGGGTGAGTGACTGGTTGTGTGAATGTCTTTATGTGTCTGTCAGTTGGTGTCTAAGTGGTTGTATGGGTGTGCGAGTGGTTACATGAGTTTCTGAATGGGTGAGGGATGAGTTGTCTGAATACCTCTATGGGTGTCTGAGTGTCTTAGTGGGTGGGTGATAAGTGAGTGGGTGAGTCAGTGGCTGTATGGGTTAGTGAGTGCATGTGTGTGGGGCTGAATGGGTGATTCACTATGTGTTTGGCTGTATCAGAGAGTGAGTGCATGTGTCAGTGGTACATGGGTTAGTAACTGGGAATGTGAAAAGAAATATAGGTGAATGTAGGAAAGTAGGATCTGCTTCTGCTTATTGTTACCCCCACTTTTTGTTAAATGTGATACTGTTTTCGACCAGTCAAAGTGGTTACTCCCGACCGGAGACACATTTCTGCCTCCTACGGCTGAGCCAAGCTCGAGCAGGGAAGGTGGAAACAATAGGCATCCTGACACAGGGAGGTGTGACCACCTCCTAGACAGGATTTAGTCTATTAGGGCTGTGTGGGTGCACTTGCCAGTGACCAAAAGTCTGCATGAGAGGCACAATGGGTGTCCCTGTGCATAGTTCAGTTCAAACCAGTCCTGTGAGCTGTTGGCTACTGCTATTGCGCTAAACTGGACAAATGACGTGGGAGTAACCTCCCCACTGTCCAGACCCTCCCCTGAATCTGTCCTACCCTCTCCCATGGGTACAAAAGGACTTACCTGGCTGTAGGACCCTAGATTGGATGTGGACAAGATGCTGATCAAGGATCCACTGACGTTTGACCGTCTGGATACTCTGGACTTTGCTGGCCTTCGTTTAGGCCTGACTTCATCTTCCTCTCAGTCTGAAGTATTGACTGTGCCAGTGTACCATACAGGCTTCATGCAGGACCTGTGGAGCATCAAGGACAACCAAAGACATCTCCCTTGGAGTGAAGGAGTCACTCCCCTGCATTTACATTCATCACATCACGACTCACCAGCCTGCTGCTCCTGCGCTCCTATAGACTCCAAAGTCTTCAGCAACACAGGAGGTAGGTTCCTATGTCCCTCAATGTCTGAGCTGCCCTCTCACCAAGTTTGAGGACAGAATCTTTCATGCGGGCTGCAATAACTGTACCCCTGTGCACCACGTTCATTTCAGTAGCATGTGCTTGTTGGCATTTCCCAAGCAAGTGCATTGGGTTCCAAGTAGCCCCAACCTCAGCACCATTTTCTACCAAGTTATCTGGCCTCCTCACACTGAGTGCTCCGTGGGATGCTGTTTGGTGAAATCACTCAAGGTCCTTTAGCTACTCCTCTGCCTTCGGCCAGTGAGTGCACTTGACGATCAACTTTGCATTTCTTGGGCTCCTTTGTTTGCTTCAGGCATGCCCTGACTCCCTTTGCTACCGTGAATCTCCTGGATCTTGCTGGTCTGAACAGTGACCTTCTTTGACCTTGTACGTGGGTTGCCGTTGCCAAGGCTTGTTGGTAGTCCCGCCAGACACAGACCCCTCAGTACTCGACATCCTTCTTGGAACAGCTCAAATCCAGCTCCTGGTCATCCTCGACATCTCTGGGTTCCCATGGCTAAAGAGTCAAGAACCTCCTCAATGCACCTGAAGCACCCAACATCGGTGGGCATTCATCTACCGAGCCTCTGGTCACTCCTGAGTAACCCAGACTCTGTCCCATATGCTTTCAGGTACTATTTGAACAGAATCGAGCCTTAGATTCCAACAGACACTTTTCTTCCTTCCAGCAGTGGCTCTTCTTCAAAGTCCTCCATTGAGATCGACAGCGGTTTCCGACGTCACTTTAGACCTATGCACCCGGCTTCCCTGGGATAGATAACTCTGGTACTATGGTATCCATGGGTGGGACTCTACAGCCTCCTAACTTCTATGGGGTTTCTTCGAAGTCCATTAGTAAGGATCCTTAAACTTTAAAACTCCAACCACGACTTTCCCATAGAATTGTACGGAGCAAGCGATCGTGTTGCCACACTGCACCCGCCCTCCATTGGGTTCCTCCTTACTCACCTTGGATGGTTCCTTGGGTTCCCAGTGATTCTAAGACATCTAGACACTGTCTTGACTCGAGTCGTGGTTCTTATACCACTATTTTAGTATATGGTCTGGTCTCCCCCTGGAGCCCACTGTGTATTTGTGCTATTTACTATTGGTTCTGTGCTACAGTATAGTGTGTTCTGTGAGTATCTTCGTGTAGAAGATAATGTGTTGTACTAGAGAGTGTTAAATTAATAAATACATATTATTATAACTACTGTGTGGTTCTCTGTTCATTTAACCAATACTATAAGGTTGATTCTGGTAAAACAAGCTGCTTAACATTCCTTCACGACTAAGCCTGAAGGCTGCTCTCCACAGCTACCACTTGGATAGCTTTCTAAGGTTATCGTTGACCTCTTAAATCACCATATGGGTTGTTTGCACTGGTGCAAGGCGCTCACTTTAATTAGTGGACAGCATATACCAGGCGCACTTCTCACAGTGAATGATGGGCTATATGAGTGACTGTATAAGTGAGTGTGAGATTGTGTCAGTGACTGTATAGGTGAGTAAGTATGTGTTAGTATCTGTATAAGTAAGTGAGTGACTACTTGTGTAACTGTGTGGATGAGTAAGTGGCTGTGTGATTGACTGCATGGGTGGGTGAGTAGGTGTGTGAATAGCTTTATGGGTGACTGACTCAGTATGTGAGTGGCTGTATGGGTATAAAAGTGGATATGTCAGTGGCTGTATTAGTGAATGATTGGGTGTATGTGTGGCTATATGGGTGAGTAAGTGGATGTGTGTGTTGATCTATCAATCAGTGAGTAGCTGTGTAAGTACTGGTATGTGTGTGTGAATGGGTTTGAGAATGGTAGTGTGGTAGTTGGAATTGGTGTATGAAAGCTTATATGGGGGAGAGAGTGGGTGTGTCAGAGATTCTGTGGATGGTGTCATCAGTGATGTCATTTGAGATGTCATCAGCAATGTCATGAGTGATGTCACTGACCATGTCATGAGTGATGCAAATGTGAGTTCATACGCAGTGCATTGCAAGCGCACATTTTATAGTTAGCTCAGTTAACTATAACAGCTAAATCTCACTGGTTTTGTACGAGTGAAATCTGACCCATACTATAACGTCCCTGTAACCTTTTTTTGCATTTTTCTGTGAATTTCTAAGGTTTTTTAAATTCTATTTGCTAATTATAACATTATCACTGTATCCGTTGACTTTTTGAGTGAATTTGTAAGTTTTTATAAATGCTAATTCATAACTACAACGTCCCTGTAACCTTTGGTTTTCTTCATTGCATTTCAACTGTTTTTTTAACTAGTAGTCATGTTTGCAGAGTGGTGGAGAAAGGGGGCTGAGTCTCCGACCAGCTCTCAGGAATCCCACTCTGTAGGATTTACAAGAAGTACCATAAGGGCTTCTTATCCCTCAAAATCTCTCAGGAGTAAAGTGGACTTCATGCCCCAACCAGTGGTGCGCCACAAGCCGCATTTACAGAGTGGTGGAGACAGGGGGCATAGCCTACGAAGATCTCTTAGCATTCCCGCTGTGTGGTACTTATTAGATGTAATGTAATGTGTATACTTGTAAAGCGCACTGTTGCCAGCCGGCGTCCTGGCGCTGTATACCGCTGGGGAACCCGTCCTGGCTTTCCCTGTGGGATGGTCCCTGCTGGGAATCCCCAAGGTGGAGCCAGGCATCCCCGGCGTTGATGGGCCCGTTGTGGAGATTAGGCAAGATAATGCCCAGAGTTGTCGAGTGCGACCCCTGGTTAGAGTAGGCACCGAGGCGAGAATTATCGGGTCCGCTGACCCCGGTCCACAACCCTGCCGCGTCGGGAATCGAACCCTGGTACCGGGCCGACTTCTGCTTCCGGGTCTGCCACCTCTAACCAGTGAGACACACCACTCCACTTGTAATAGGAGAGGTAAATTTTGGCCCCAGGGACCACATCCCCCAGAGCCAAGATTTTAAAAAATACATTATTTCCAGCACAGGGACCTCATCCGTCGGGACCGGCAGTATCTATTTTTATTACAACATAAAAGAAGAGGGTCCACGTGGCCCCCTTCCCTGGGCCATCCCCCTGGGCCTGCCCTTTATTTTATATACTTTTTTAACGTGGGAGCGGGGCTGCGTGACCCCCCTTCCCAGGTTCATATCAGCCTCGGGGACCCCATCCCCAAGGCCCGGTCACTTAATTTGGGACTGCCGGGGAGCCTAAAGACCCTCCAGATCCCTGCCGGCTCCACGCCTCCTGTGGGAGCCGGCATTGCTTTGAGACCCAAGGAGCTGCTGACATGCAGCTCCTTGGATCCCAAAGTAATGTCTGTTTCCCTGATCGCTTCACGTTGGGCAGGGAAACAGACATGCTCTGCTTTCAGCAAGAGAAAGCATTTTCTGAAAGCAGAGTGTTTGCTATGGTTTGGCAGGAGCAGTGATCCCATCAAGCCCTAGCAAACTGCAAAGTCCCAAGGGTGGGCAACCTGTGACATTGCTGAAGCCGGCCCTGGGGCACGGCGGTCCACAGGGCCATGTAGGGCTCCATGAGTGGCCCACGCGGGCCCCATCCTTTGTTAAGTAAGATTTCAATCACGAACTCGGGAGAGGTCGCAGATCCACAGTGCCCTCAGTTGTATATCTTAAAAAACTTTACATTTCTCAACAACTCTTGAACTGATTTACACCATTTAACAAAAAGAGAGCTTTCTGGACGAAGCGTTACCTTTCTGTCAAATTTGGTGTAATTCTGTTCAGCAGTTCAGGCTGTAGCCATGTCTAAAGTTTCCTAATATGTAGCCATTTGATCACAGTGTAAACAAGGCGCTGGAACTCCAGAAATGTAATACTGTACTGGTTTATTTCAAACATCTATCGTTATTACCCATCAAACCTTGTTGCTACCTCCCGCTGTGCACAACTGAAGGCCATACATGAGCAGTTTAGGATTAGTAAAGTTAGGACTCCTAACTTTAGGACTCCTAAACTGAGAAAAATCCTAACTTTAAGCCTTTCGGTATTCACAGAAGGCATTTAGGAGTCCTAAAGTTAGGACTCCTAACTTCTGTGAATACCAAAATGAGTAGGTGCCTTCTGTGAATACCAAACTGTGTAAGTGCCTTCTGTGAAGACCAAATGGTAGTAAGTTTAGGATTTTGTCTTAAGTTAATTCTGTGAATCGAGCCCATGGTTTTTACCCGTGCAGCCTCAGCCCACAGTGCTGCTTTAAAGTGTTGTAATTCTTTGTATGTACATAATTCTGATATCATTGTGATCTGGGACACACCGTATAACTGTGTGGTACTGCTTACCAGGGTGCGTCTAGGATTTACGGTGTATTACACTTCACAAGGATGCTGGAGGGTAAAGTAGAATCTTCTCCACCTGTACATACTACTGATGTCATTTTAACATGATTGGGACTAGTACTGATAGTAATATCTCCAAGTGTGATGTATGCCCAGAAATACATGAAGTTCATGTTGTGGTAATTAATGTGTGTGTGTTGAATATAAACTTTATTTACATTCACCACATGTGAAGGCTATTTTGTGATGCTCAGTGTATTTATTGTGAGGGAGTGCTGTTCCAATGCTTTACAAATTGCCTCTGTGGTGAGCCTGACTTCTCAGTGTCAAGCTACCCAAGAGTGAGCGCAGGTTTTACAGAGTGTGATCACCCACCCCTGACGGGAATGGTAGGTTCTGCCTAGCTAGGGCATCGCCTCAGCCAACCAGAAAATGCCTGTTCCAACAATAATTTGTACCTCAGGATTGACAAATGTTAATCACCCATAATTCAACATATCTAGGTCTCTCTGCCTCCCAATTTAACCCCACCATCCCAACGTCTAGTAGGGAAACCTAAAACTCTTCCTTGCACATGTTATAATGTCTACTTCTGTTGAAAGCGATGGAGAAGAATCTGACCAAAGCAGATAGAGACAAGGCTGGTTTTGCATCTGTGTGACACCGTGAAACAAAAATTAGTTTTTGTGTTTACATGTGTGTGCATTACACAGAGACAAAGACAGTGTCAAGGGCATCATGTGAGACAGAAAACTTAAGCGCGCTAAGAAATAAATATTTCTCATTAATGTTATGAAGTAGTAAATCACTTGTGTACAAAGTACTTAGATTACAATTCAATATTAATACTTGCACGTGTGGCAAAGGAAATAATATTATTTGGACTACTACTATCCCCATTCCAACTACAGGGGTAAATTCAGCTAAACCATGGCTAAATTTAGGGGGGTAATTTCCAGTAAAAAGACTAAACATGTGGCTTTGTTAAATAAATACAAAGACCACAAGTTATTCCTCATTCCTAAGTGGGTAACTGAGAATTCAATGCATTTACTGCACCAGGTAGGTACCAATCTCCAAGCAGTGGCTTTATGCAAAATGATGGACTAATGTGATGAGGGACCTCTGAGACTCCCATATCACACAGATGCTCATAGGCTTTGAGGTGAATGGGGTCCCATGAAGGGCGGGGGGAATGCTCCACAGGGACTGCAGGGGCCTGCATTACACCACTGGCACCCATGTGTATCAATATTTACTGGGATAAAAAAAATACAACCTGTTCCTCCCTCCTCAGAAAAAGCCCACAAGAATAGGATGCAGAGAAATTTGCTTAGTTAATGTGATTCAAACATGGAAGGGCAGTTAGTGGACAGTACACATGATATTTAGACACCCGAAGACATGTTTACTGTTTAATTTGTGACAACATGAAAACATTGCTTATCATCAATGAAAAGGTTTTGGTCTGTCATTTCAATTCACGCTGATTAGCCTGAGGTTGAAAGACACATTAAGCAGTGCATTCAATTTTTTTAAAGGGTCTCTAGATTGATCTGATTTGGTTGCCATACTTTTAAAAATAGATTCCTTTTTAAAATGTCATGCATGTCTATCAGTCGTTGCTAAACAACAGAGTTCTTCACACACTGTCTCTTACTTTGGGACCTCCATTAGTTGCCATGGCACCCAAGACCCATGTTGGTAGCTTCGTATGCACTCTGCCACTTTCTTTCTGTGCACCATAAGGATTAATAACAAACAAATTCATACCTCTCTGGTAGCACTTTTTTTCAAGGGTTTACATACCATCTCCCTCATAAACTCAAAGGGAAGGGTTGATGTGGCAGCCAGGACCCATGCTTGCAGCTGAAATGACTATTTTTATATAGCCGATAAAAGTAATATCATGAAATATTATCCTTTGTTTCTTTGACAAGTGCATCAAACTATCTTGAAGACCCTATGCCAGGAATGGCATGGCTTACAAACCAGAAGGGGCAATTGATCTGTGCAGTTGGTCGTGCTACTCAAAGTAAACACAGTCCTGAAAATGCTAATTTCTTGACTTTCTCCCATAAAGGTTTAATGCTTTGTCCTTCTGCACTTTTTGCTCTCAGTGTGAGTACATGTCCAAAACTGCAGGCTGTTTACAAATTGGTAATATATGAGAAACTTATAATTTACAGTCATGCTGTGATGCCAGAGCATGCATGTAATAAGAAAATGCCATGCCGTGAAACAGGCCCTCATCACCAGTTGAATGAACTACAGCAACGCTCTCTACATAGAAATCGCCGCACACCTCCTGCAAAGACTTCTAACCATACAGAAAGCCGCAGCTAGACTTGTCCTTGACCACCCCTGAAGAACACACATCACATCGCACCTCAGGCAACTCCACAGGCTCCACATACAGATGAGATGCCAATTCAAGCTGCTGACTCACGAGTGCAAAGCTCTACACAACCAAGGACCTGCCTACCTCATCCACCCCCTAACCGGTTAGAAACCTGCACTCCACCTCCCTATCAATGGCCCTTGATCTCCGCATTTACAGTAGCAGAGGTGGAGGACAGTCCCTCTCACATATCACAGCAAAGGCCTGGAACAGCCTCCCCAAGCAACTCTGGACCATCACCTCAAATACAGATTGATTTGATAACTCACTTGTAATCATTTATTACAAGCCGGTTAAGAATGATACATTTCTGGTATTTAAAGCAACACAAAGAGGGCAGCCTCCCTCCAGAATGATCTTTCATATGCACTCTGCCACTCTCTCTGTGGACCATAAGGAGTTATTAAAAAACAACTTCATACCTCTTGGGTAGCACAATATTATTTTCAAGGGTCACTATACCATCTCCCTCACAAACTCAAAAAGAAGGGCTTTGACCATGCGATGTCTCAGCTCTTTGGGACTCCTATCTCCATATTGAACTTCGCTGGGATGTCTGTGTCTGCCCAGTCACCTCATGGAAAGCTATGTGTGAGCCATAAGTCAGCATGAA
Organism: Lissotriton helveticus; assembly: GCF_964261635.1. Classification (NCBI taxonomy): domain Eukaryota; kingdom Metazoa; phylum Chordata; class Amphibia; order Caudata; family Salamandridae; genus Lissotriton; species Lissotriton helveticus. The sequence goes on along the minus strand of NC_136059.1, from coordinate 1,768,047,114 downwards.
GTTTTGGTTTGGACCATAATTGATGTTCACTGGGCACACACGCCTAAATAAAGAGAAGCAATTATTTTAGATGTAAAAACATATTTCCATTTGTTTGGGAAGCCACCAAGCCATTAACGTGGCCCAAAAAAAACCTTGTATTACTTACACTGGTGGGTGTATGTAAATGCACACTCTGCTCTACTGAAAACATTGTATTTATATATATATATTTATTTATCAGAGAATTACAGCATTTACAAATAAGAGGCTCACAATAACTGATAAAGAAGGGGACAAAAACTTGGATTCGTTGTTTATAGGAGGTTTGTGGCTCAGCGAATGGCTCATCCTTAAGGGTTGGTATTTGGATGTTGGAGAAAAAAAAAGGTATGTTAGGAAATATAGATGAAACTCTAGTCATGATAATGTGAGCAAAGGAAGGGTATGATGTCGTTCAATGTTCTGATATGATTATAGTGGGAAAGAGTCTCAAAGGATATCATCAACAAATCCTCTGAGTTCTCCAAGAAAGTTCTTGCTAACATATTCTTCTAAAGGCATGAGAAATTAGAATTTTGACCAATATTTTGCAGTTTGACATTCTCAGGCAAATAATGGAATATTGTTTATTAAATCTTAAAAGAGACTCTTCTATATATGTCTCGTTCTTGCCAATTTTAACTTTTCCAATGTTCCCATTCACTCACGTTACAGCACAGTTGATCACCAGTTGAAACTAAAGTTTATAATATAATTTCCTTAATGCTTTGATTAAACAAAATACCAAATTAAGGGCATTCATGAATGTCCTAAATGTACATGCTTCTTGTATTTGGTATTTATACTTTGCACGTTAAATGTAGGCTTTCAGGTGAATAGCTGAGAAACAGAGGGTTATATTTATAAGCCCTTTGCGCTGCTGGAGTGTCACTTTTTGTGACCCTCTGGCGACGCAAACTACAAAATCAAATCTATAAAGTCACGCAAAACCGCTTTAAATGGCCTCATAGATATGGAGTAAGGCAAGGCAGTGCAAATCGCTGTGTTGCCTTGCTCTGCGCTCGAGAGTGGTTCCACGGGCATTGCGGTGAGAGCTCCGAAGCAACACCCAGGGATTTTGAAGCTTTCCAGATTTACAAGACCATGTAAACCTTGGGAAGCGCCACAAGCTTATGTTTGTGTTCTCCAATTCTCCCACCAAAGGAGTTTCTACCCAAGAAGACTTTACATTTCACAATTTCTGCAAACAACAGCAGCCTGTGTTCAGGTTGTTCTTATTGTCCCTGCATCTCTATGCTAGAATTTTGACACGAATTGCAGCATAATGGTGTGATTTTGGGAACAACAAGAGTAATACAAGATTCCCAATCTAAATTTTGCCCAGGCCTATTAATGGTGTAATTTCAGGAATTTTGCAGCACATGTTTTATTGGAAATTCTGAAATGTACGTGTCAGCGTGACAAACATTTGTCCTGGGTCTATTGGCATGTTAATTGAGTGAACAAATGGAGTGTTGTACACATGAAAGGGGAAGATCTCCCGAAATGCACTGTGCTTATCCATCACAATGTTTGCAACATGTACAAAGAGGAAAACAAACTGCTACTTGTTGACATTCTTCTAGCTCCAAATCACAAAGGGCGTCTTAGAAATATAGATAACAAATAGGTGGTAAATGCTGAGTGAGTGCAGTGGAAACCTGTAGAAGTCATCTGGTACATTACAATGGGGAACATCCTTTACGACGCGGATGTTACCCCGCGCTACCATTACGACACGTCTCTTACAACGCAAGTCGTAACCACGACTTGCCCTGGAGGGCGCTCAAGGACAAGGAATAGTTAATTTACTACTTCAACACCTTCCCTACTATCCACGGGGACTGGTGTTGGAATAGCAAATTAAACTATTCCTAAGTCTGCACCCTACAGCGCAAGTCGTGGTAACGACTTGCGTTGTAAAACACGTGTTGTAACGGTACGCGTGGTAATAGCCCGCGTCGTACCGTCATACATCCCATTACAATTGACACCTCTGCTTTATCTCAGAACTGGAGGGGCATAAATAAAATGATCAAATATCACAAGAAACAGACAAGCAGTATGGCAGAAGATGTTTTTCAATGAGGTGGCAAGGAAAGGTAGAAACTTTCTCATCACACGGTTGGGTTATTTCATGCAGAAGAAACAAACTCTGCAAACTCAAATGCTGCACCTTGGCTAGATGGTACTTCTATGTGCGAAGATTACAAAATCGTCTTGCCTGTTTTATTCATTGATATCACCTTGCATTATCAAGTCCCATAATGCATTAGTAGCAGTAAAATACATTTGACTGATAAAACAGCAACATATTTTTAAGACTTTAGCAATACATCAATGTCATTCTGTATACCATTTCTCAGGTATACATTTAAAGTAATGTCTTGAGATGACACAACAAATTCGACTGAATATACCATGGACATCACATACGGATGAGCCATCTAAATGCCTGTTTATGTATAGTTTCAAATTGTGTGCACAAAAACATCCCAAAATATTTGTTCAGAAGGCTACCATGGTTATTTGCGGCTGAGGAGGTAATAAAAGGGGATTCACATCTTTAAATTGTATTTGTGCCAGTTTTGCAATGATAATTTCCCGGAGGTGCATCCCATATGTGACCTCCTGTGAATACATCCGAGCTAACAGAATTTGCATTTAGCCCCTCTTGGATGCAGGTTGCTAAACAGTTGAAAAACCCCCTTCTTTGCCCATATTCATCTCTTGGATCTAGGTTTGATTGCCTTTGTAACCAGACTATCATTGGGGCAGCCTACAACATTTAAAAGTCACCAGGCAACACAACGTCATAGATGAAAGGTGATGGCAGGAATGCTTGCAATTTGTCTAAACACTGGCAATCACTTGTGGTAGCATCCCAACCCATCATACTTTTGCTCACCATGCCCCCTCAGTTTGGACCCAGCCATATGCAAATCAGACTTAACCCTGCTCCTCATGGAAACAATCCAGCCTGAACTGTCAAGCTGGGTCCTCCCTGAACCGGAACACAAGCAACACAGGGCCTGTTTCCCCTTAGTTATGGGCTCTTCAGCTGGGTACAGCTTGGTTTCAGTGGCAAGACATTTTACTTGCTATGCGGTAGGGTTTAGTCTGCTCATCTATCTATGCCTCATTCCTTCCATCCGGCCAAAGAAGTGCACACAAGAAATGTCGTCAGAAGCTGTTTAGAATAGTAACTGAAATGCGCTGCCAGACATGCCTTGGACACATCATGTGCTATGCCAGCTTCAATGAGGAAAAATAATAAGTGCTAACACATTTGCATGCATAACGTGTCATACAAATATTTTGAGGCATTGATTTGGAGTCGGTGAGGCTCTACTTGAGAGTGCAGATTTGAGTGTATTGTGGAAATATTAATAAACCTTTTCAGAGCCAGTGGATAAGATTTGGAATTTATGTATATTATTGTAAAGATTTTTGGGACCCGAAAATTAAGGGTTTTGCTTACCTCACCTTGCTATTACTCGTGTAATATGGGGTCCATTCCTGTAGAGTTTTGTGCCCTGAAGATTTTGGAATCTGATGAACACATGCTCTGGGCTAGAGAGAACGAGACAAGTGACTACGCTCTTCAATTTCCCTCGTGCACAATGCTGTTAAGGGTGCTGTATGCAATGGTAATAGCATCTTATCACCGACAAAGAACAGACATATGACCAATTATTGTGTAGCTTTAAAATAAAACCACCCAGTGATTGGCCATGTTCTGTAATACTCCAGCCCCGCACTATTGTTAACCGTAGGCCTGCAGGGACAGGCCAGATTGAGCTCTGTGTTCAGAACCAATCCTTGCATTCCTATCTTGATGTTTAAAGTAGTAAATAACGTGAGACCCACGCAAGGATTGGTTGGAGCAGGTGAACCCAGTGCTCAAAAGGAGACCAGTGGGTTGTGCTGTCTTCCTCCTTGCTCATTAACACAGCACGTGTTCAAGAGGCCTGAAGTGTGCATGGCAGGCTGGTCACAGTAAGAGATCTGTCCAACCCGACATGCGCACTTGACTTTAGCCTTTGCCTGCCAATCAAAAGGATTGGGACCACCCTGTCCATACATAAAAGGACCACAGTATTGTGATTGAGGACATTTTTAAATAGAAACAAAATACATAAAAAAATAATTAGCTCACATTTAAGCCATCTGCCTGCTCACAGTAGGAGGGCATCACTCTAACACCCCATAGGAGGAACCGCCTCTGTGAATAGGACCCTATGTATTTATCCCATGGACACAGCTCAACACAAATACCATGAGCAGGGCCAAGCCCTTTAAATTCACCACTGAACTAATATGAACCATTACTAAATTTTAAACTTCATTAGCAAAGAAAATGACTGCAATCTACCATGACTCTTGAGAACCATCTCTACGAAGCCTAGCAAATGGGAGAATTGTGTCTGGCAACATAATTTAAGTAAACAGAATATAACACCTTATAGGGCCCCATTATCATCTGGTCAGATGTGTGCCCGACCGGTATCATGTCAGAAACGGGGCCGCCCAACAAGAACTCGGTGGTCACGCTTCTCTAATTAGGATGCAACCACCTTCAAGGCAGTCGGAAAGTGTATCTGGGGCTGCAGCACAAGCCGCAACAGGAAATATGCACTTTTTTTAAATCCATGCACCGAGCATGGATGTCTGGGGGGGCCCCATAGGTGCCTCCCAGACCTCATTGCAGAGGCCACGGGAGAATGGGAGCCTTGCTAGTGGTCCCCAAGGTCCATTTCCGACAGCCTTTCTATGGCAGTCAGACCACCATAGAAAGGCTGTGGGAAACGTGCATCGTAATCTCCACTGCGGTGACTGAGCAGACACCGCCTCCATTCTGGGGATTACGATCCGCCCCCCACTCCGGTGGGCTCCTTGAACCTATCGGAGGTGGAGCGGATTACCCCCGTAGGCATCGGTCAGATCGCCCATATCATAATACGGCGGTCGGACGGATGCCTCAGATTTCGGGCAGAACACCACCGACGAGCTTTCGGATGGCCTTCCGCCACACATCATAATGGGGCCCAGGGGCGGATTGGCACTGCGGGCACTCGGGCATGGGCCGAAGGGCCGGTGTCTCAGTGCACTCTGTGGGCCGTTTTTTTCCCCTTCACCAGCCCACAGAGAGCACTGACAGTGAGAGGAAAGCAACTTGCTGTGCCCAGCTGTGGCCTCTCCTTGACCCCCTACCCTGCCAAGCAATCATGCTGATGGTGGGCTGGGGAGGGGTGATTGTGTGCCAGAATCGGCCTCCCAGGGGCTCAGATGTTGCTCAGGCCTTTGAGCCTTCTCATTCAGGGCATAGTGGGCGAGGAAGAATGGGTCTCACTATGGGGGCCAGATAATGTGGGGAACTCGCACCATCTTCACCTTAGCCTCCCCCCCGTCCCAACCCCATGGATGGCCCAGAAGCTGTGTTTTTGCTTTAGCCCCTCTCCTGCCATGTCATTGAGGCTGGGGAGGGCTCAGTAATTTACAAATAGCTGGGGCCACTCTGTTTTCAGGAGCTCCTGCTGCTGGAGGGCTGGGGAATAATTTTTTAAGAGAAAGGGGCCTCGCTGTTTTTCAGGTGCTCCTGCGCTGGAGGGCTGGGAATCATTTGGTAATAAAAAGGGGCCTGGCTGTTTTTCAGGTGGTCAGCTTGTAGGACATTGCCACCTTGGCCCTGTGTCCTTCCCAAGAACAATATCCTCCCACTTACATTCCTTGTGTGTTTCATGAAAGGGCACGCCCGCAAATGTGGGCCACGCCTGCGAATGTGGGCCACGCCCCGGAAATATGGGCCACGCCCCGGAAATGTGGGCCACTTTGTCGTCAGTGCCCGGGCCAAATTGTGATCCCAATCCGACCCTGATGGGGCCCATAGTAATCTAAAAATCTATTGTGTTGAGTACCTCTCAGACTGGTTAAACAAGAGGATGCACAATGTGAAATTGTTTTGAATGACTGAGTTTGGGATATGAGATTTTCTGATTAAATATTCTCATGAAACAAATGAAAATGTGTAAAAAATGTATAGAATTGATAGAAATGCAATTATAATACTGTTGCTTTACACATAACGTTAATGAAAATGCAAGAAATTGTGTATTTTCTCTCCTGAATCAAAAGACTTGTAAATTGTTCTTTTATTGTCGCTCAATACAACTCATGTTGCCGAGCTGCAGTGGATTATAACAGTGCTAATGCACGATTCATTCTGGATTGCATACATTGAAATGGTGTAATTTTACACCAACGTTTCCAGGCACAGCTGGACCGAAAAAAGCAGTGCAAAATATATTTTTATCTGGGCGAGTTCATGCGAGTACCAGTGGAACGCAAAATTGAACAGCACAATTGCAATTTATGTAATCTGGTAATGTTGGTGCAGAAGTACATCAATGTACGTCATCCGGGCCTAGGTAGAGCTTTAACCGGGGTTACATAAATGTCGAAGTGTATTTGTTGCAGTTCAAGTTTTCCAGTGATAAGATACTTCTGTTTTTTTTCCAAACACTACCATTTCTGCTGAGCCTAATTTGTTCTACCTTATTCTTAAGAACTACGGGGCTTTGATCCCTGTGCTTCTTATTTTCAAAACATGTATTTTTGTTATAATCTGCTTATATCGGGAGGAAGAAACCCGGGCCATTACCTTGTCTGTCATTTAGTTTATAACCATGTTCTTTTCCTGTGCTTTTTGCTACTTGCATATTCATTGACCTCTTTCCCAGAGATGAGATCATGCATATTCTCTCTTCATCTCATTTCCCCCGGGCTTGCTCTGTTTGGTTCATCTGTGAAATTCTGCCTTACTGGAGACCGTCTCACATCTCATTTAGGTGCATTGTGGAGAATCTATCCTTCCGCTGAGACAACATCTTCTGCCTCGAGCCTGTCGCTGCACATCTCTCCATTCCCAAGGAGGGGCATCTTATAAAAAACTTCAGAGGCCACTGTGGACTCACGACAGCCATTTCAGGAGCTTGCTGTCTTCTCTTTTAACCCCTTGGCTGCTGCCGTATTTCCACCGTAGCACTAGGGGAGGGGTGTGCCGCGCAGCGCCGCCATACTCGTGACGGAATTACTCCGTTACGAGCCTCGGGCGCGCTGTGCTTGTGACAGAGTGGTTCCATCATGGCCCCTCCCACTCAATAGAACGGGCCGCGCAGGCGCGAAATCAGTGCAGCGCAGGCACGGCGGCTGGGCCATGACGGAACCACTCCGTCACCAGCACAGCACGTCCGTGGCTGGTGACGGAGTGGTGCCGTCACTAGCATCGATGAGGTTAATGCAGCCAATGTTTAGGCACCACAGTGCCTTTCAGAGGCACACCGTTGCTGGGAGCTCCCATTTCTCTGCATCCGAACTCTCTTGGAGAACTCCGTGCGTGTAATTAGTGTAATTTGTTTTTGCAAAATTACGTGAAATTTCGACAAATGTACGCACAATTATGCTTAATTATGTAGAATTTAAAACAGTATTTTGTTGCTGCATTTTAGCGCGAAATGCGTCCTTCCGTCCAAAGTGGATGTGAGGATGCATTTCTCGCTAAAAAAGTGCAACAAGCAAGTCTCTGAATAACAGCTGGTCATGCTGAGTTGGTCTTTTTGTTCCTATGTGTTGACATTGTTGGCCAGATTTTGATGTCGGGTGGTAGTTTTCTGCCCGACATCAATGGTTTATCTCCGACTCCCGTATTACAAAACCGCTGGTTGGGGGATTCTGCTGCGCTTCCGATGGGCTCATGAGCCTGTCGGAGCGTTGGAAGGACTCATAATCCCATAATGATTACGGAGCCAGCCATGGCTCCACCGTCAGGATTATGAAGTTTCTTTCCACCTGTCCTTTCATGGCCGTCCACCCGTCATGAAAAGGGAGGCAGAAAGTGACTTTGGGGGCCCCTAGCAGGGCCTCCTTCCCCCCTGGCTCTCCACTATAGGCCTGGGGGGGGGGGGCACTTATTTATGTATTAATTCTATTCAAGGATTTATAAAGCGCATGGCTGCCCCAGCAACGCGGCATCCCAGCGCTAACCAGGTACACACAACTAAAGGCAGCAGAAAACAGGTGGATTAAGCTGGGAATAGTCAGGTCTTTAAGGCTTTATGAAATGCTGGGTGATTCAGAATGCCACTGATGGAGACCGGAAGAGAGTTCCAGAGTCTAACTGCTAAGACCTTAAAAGAGCATCCTCGAGCTCTGGCTCTTAGACCCCGAGGGGTACATGCTAACGTCCAGTTGGTTGAACGTAAGCAGCGGCTCGGATCGTACAGTGATAGCATATGTGCCAGGACAGGAGGCGCTTGTTGCTTCAGGATTTTGTGAGCAACACACAGCGCCTTAAACTGGATTCTTTTTTCAGCAGGCAGCCAGTGTAGTTTTGGCAGAAACTTGGACACAGAGCAAGATGGCTCGTTGGATAATATACATAGGGCTCTTCCAGTGCCCTGCTACCTTTGTAGTTAAATGGGAGCGGAACGATCTCCGTCTACGGGCGTGGCAGGCTGTTGGGTCTGCTGCTGCTTCGCCTCACAATGTGGCTCTCTCCAAAGAGCCAGCTTCACAGAGCCTTCTTCACTGTGAGTACCCGGCTGGGTCCTCACGTGAGTCCAATCCTCCTTCCTTTTTCACTACACATGGGACACGTCACACTCACTTAAGCTGCGCCCTTTAAGATCCAGATGTCCCCACATTAACAGTACTGAGGAGACCGCGCATCCATAGGGGGGTTGAAACGTCATCGAAAAGTTTACAGAAAGGACCATTACACAGCCAGTGTCACGATACACCCAGGCTGTTTACTATGCATAATTGAATGGTCGCTTCTTGTATTTATGGAAACCTCTTTTTAAATTGCTCACTATATATAGTCACTTATGGTTCCATGTTTCACTTGGGGACACACAGCACAAAGTATACTGCTTTTTGAATTTAAGAAAGTGTTTTATACCATCTTTTTGTGTATCTATAAAAACGTCAAATGAAAAAACTGTGCAAAGCGTCCTTTTTGCCCCCTGACATTACCTGGTCCCTTCCAAACTTATAGCCATTGTGTATGCATATTGCTTAAATTGCTTGTCTATTTTTCCACTGGAACCGTTGTTTTCCAATATAAATGGAAAGTCTGAGTGGCACCTATCAATATGGGGTAGTCTAATCAATACATTAAACATCAGTCCAAAAGCATTCATGGAAGTGTGCTTGGTCCTGTGAAATCAGTGTATCCACCTCTGATAGTTGTCAAACTGCTGCTTTTAAGACATAATTTGGCATATTTACAAGGGAAGTGGTGCAGTGAGGCGCTTCACTCCACCATTACAGAAACGCAGGCCTGCACATGCCCTGCGTTTTCCCCTGCACTGGTGCTACACTTAGCAGCCTAGCGCCAATGCAGGCACACTTGCACCATAGTGCAAGGGTGTCTGCGTGCAGGGGAAGATTGTTTATGTTCAGGAAGGCCCCCCTTCCTGCACATAAACAATCTTTAAACGCAGTTTTGTATTTCTATATGTGCTGCTTAATGGAGTACACACAGAAGTTCCAAAACAGCATTTTCAAAAAATTATTGTTTATGTGCAGAAAGCGGGACCTTCCTTTACATAAACAATCATTGGCCTTTTGCTGTTTTCATGTGTGTGGCACAACGCAGCATACATGAAAACAGCAAAAAAGTGGATAAAAGAAACATTACCCCAAGGTCCCTCCTTGTCCTCGTCCCATTCCTAAACAAAGTGGAGATGACCATCCCTGCGATAGAAAAAAGAACAGGAGCATGCTGGGATACCCAACCCACTCCCTTCCACTGGGAGTACATAAGCGGTACCAGCCCAGCATGCAGCCTGTTCTTTTTTTCTGTCTTCCGACAGGATGGGACGTGTTTGTGCTTACCTGCTGGGATTCCTCGCTGGATGTCTCGTCGGGGCTGCTGGGCTGTCCTCGCCGTCCTCTTTCCGCGTTCTCCTGGCCAGGAGCCGCGTTGATTGGCGAACGACCCTTTGTGGCTGGGGCACCATTCCTCTGGTCTCCTCCGGGTTGCAGTGCGCGTCTCCCTGTGGCTTTGCCAGTCTGGGGGAACACACTACTGCTGCTGTTTGGCGGATCCTGGGGCTCTGCTGGGCGATGCTCCTGGACTCCCTGCCTGGCGTTTGGGATCCTGCTGACCTCCTCTTCTTCCTGGTACCCCTGTTGTTGATGGGACAGTGCAGGAGTGGGTCTTGCTGTGGCCACGGAGGCCGTTTTCAGCAGACTTCTCCGCCCGGCACTGGTTTCCTGGAAGGTGCCTGGGCTCGCATTTGGGGGGCAGTGAGCTTGTGGTGCGCTCTTCCTGCCCCTTTGGTGAGTACAGCGTAGCGGTTCAGTTTTTTTAATGGTATGGCACATGACGTCCATGGTGTGGTGTGACTTCCCCATGCCCTCTTCTGTTGTTTGGGGTATTAGCGGGATGGCCTTCTGGAGAATTCCTAGATGGGCGGCTGGGCCTCCATGGGATGCCGGGGTTGCACCCAGGGCCTCATACATGCTTTGCATGCACTCTTCTGCATTGCGCTGGTCACTGCTGTTCTCCCTGCAGCCTTGCCATGTGGGTTCCTTGCTTTCGTTAAGGTGCTGTTGGATCCTCTCGTCCTCAGGTCTCTCCCAGTGCTGATGGATTCCTCTTTGGGCTTCTCTTTGCAGGCTTCTTTTCCTGCGTACTGGCCCTCTGTGCTTTGCTGGTTGCGTGAGGCGTGGGTCCGGTTGCTGTCTTGGTCTGGGGCCCTTGTTGTCTCCGGCCTGGTTCTCTGCCTCCACTGCCCCACCCCCCCGGGTTCCTCGCAGACCTTTGGCGTCTTTGGCAGACTGGGGCTTCAGCTCCCCTGCATTCGTTGTGGGTCCTCTGTCATGTCTTGGGCCATGGTTTCCCCTGTGTTGTTGCCTTTTTTTGCGGGTTCTGCCTTGGGCTGGTCCTTCGAGGGGCTTCCTTCGTTGGTGTTCCCAGGCCTTCTGGTTTTTTGCTTGCTCGGTGCTTGTTGCTGATTGGCGTCTGGGCTGGGGGTCGGTCACTGTGGGATTACTGTTGGCCTATTCCCCTGGTGCGTGCCACCTGGAGGGTTCTTGCTTGCTGTGCTCTCATGCTGTGCTGACCTGCAGCCTTGGCTTCTGTTCCTCCTGCGGCCGCTCTGAGGTTCGGCCAGGTCGGCCCTGGTTCGGCCCTGGTTCGGCCCTGGTGTGGTGTCTGCTTCCTGGGCCGTGACTCGCTTGGGTGCAGTCTCTCCCGGGGGATTGTTGCCTTCTTTTTGTGTCCTTTTTGCTCTGTCTGTTTGCTGGGTCCCCCCCTTCTTTTCCATGGGTAGAGGGGGGGGGCTGTAGTGCTCTCCCTATGTCCTGGTGGACCCTTGGCCTTGTTGGGCTGTTGGCTCTGGGGCGGTACTGGTTGTGCCCATGGTGGGGTCTGGCTGGAGTTGGCAGGGTTTGCTTCTCACCTGCTGCCGGGTGGTGTTGCCTGCTGGGGTTTGGTTCCGGTTGTGGTTTCCTTCTCCCCTCTTGTGTTTCTCTTGGTGGCTTGGTGCGCTTTGGGCTTTGCATCTCGCCTGCTGCTCCCTTTGCCTCCTGTGGTGGCTGGGTGTTGTTGGTCTTCCTTGGTCTCTGCCTTGGGTGGCCCCTTGTTCCTCGGGTGCTCGGCTCCTGTTCCCCACCGGTCTGCTGTGCCTTTTTCTGAAGTATGGGTGTTGGGTGTCGGCCTCCTCTGGTGTGTGGGCTGCTTTTCAATTTCCTGCTTCTCTCTTTCTGCCTTGGGGTTGTGGTTGGCTTTGCCTCTGGTCTGGGGCTCTAGTCTTTTCCATTTGGAGGCCTATCGTTTGGTTAGTGCTGTTTTCTCACTCCGGTGTGGGCTGCTTTTGGCCTGTGCTGTCTGTGGCCCTTGTTGTCTTGTTGGCTCTGGTTGTTGGTTCTCCCATTGTTTGAGTTTGTTTCCGCGCCCCTGGTGGGTGGTGCGCCTCTGGCTTCTCCGGGCTCCTCTCCTTTGGTTTCCGGTGCCTGGGTTGTTCCGGTGTGCTTTGAGGCCTGGGCTCTGCCTCTGTTAGGTTTGCCCTTGCGGTCCCTGTGTTTGGCCTCCCGTTAGCTTGTACGTGTGGGTCGTTGAGGTGCCTCTCGGCTTGGATGTTTTGGGCTTTGTGCTGTGGGGTCCTTTGTTGCTTTGGGGTCCTCTTTTGGTTCCTGCTTGGGTCCTTTCCTGGCCACTCATTCTCTTGGGCTTTGGCATTCTTTTGGCCTCTTGGTGCCCGGTGGTTCTGGCGTTCTCGGTCCTAGAGTGGTCTTCTGTCCACTCCTTTGCGGCTGGCTATTGCGCTGCGGCCGTTGTGTGGGCTGCTGGGCTCCCTTGCTGTCTTCCTGCTGCTTCTCCTCTCTGGGTGGCCTGGCTGTGGTTGGCAGCTGTGCCTTTCCCTGTGCCCCTTTTTGGTTGGGTTTTTTTGCCTCTCCTTCCGGGTCCTGGTAGCGACATGTTGGGAGCCTCCTGGCTGGCTGGCCTGCCGGTATCTCCGACTGGCTTCTTGGATGTTTGTGGGTCACCTGTGGGGTTGGGCTGTTGGCCCTCTTGTTGGTCCTTCCTGTTTTTCCCTTCTGCAGTGCCTCTTGGGGTTTGCCTTCGGTGGTTCCTTGGTGTCATCCTTTATCCTCCTGGCGGGTTGTTTGGCTCTTGGTTGGTGGCATTTCCTCCTTCCCGGTTCTGGGGTTTGGTTTCCCCGGTTCCGTGTTTGGTCCTTGTTGTTGTCTTTCTTAGTTGTGCCCTGGTTTTGTCTGGGTCTGCTTTGGGTTGCTCTTCTTTGCCCTCCCTGGCCACCTTTGAGTGGGTTGCTGGGTTTCTTGTCCCAGTGTCTCCAGCTTTGGGGGTGTGCATCGGGCCTGGCCGCTTGGCCAGTCCCTGTGCCCTGGGTTCTTCTCCTGGTGTGGCAGACTTTTTGTTCCTGCGGCTCTTCGCTGTCTCTGCTGGGGTTGGCCACCGGTCGATCCTGCCCTGTGGCATGAGCCTCATGTGTGTTTCTGTGCCTCTGGGTTCAATGTTGCTGCTGTTGTCGGCTGGGGGGGCCTTGCTTGGGTTCCCTGTCCCCGTTTTCTCCTGGCTGTTCCTCTGGGTCGGTGTCGGTTTTCTTGTCCGGTTCTGCCCTCTTTGGTCTTTACGGCTCTGCTGGTGGCTTCCCCTGGTGTGTTGGGGTTGGTCCTGTGGTTGGTCGTGTCATTCCTTGCTCTCTTGCTTGATGTGCCTCTTTGGTTTCATCTTCTTCACCCTCTCTTTCTGGTATGGTCCTTTGTGGTTCTTGTGCCTGTGGGTCACCTTGTTCCCTGTTTTTTTTTGGGGGGTCGCTTTCTGTCTTGCCTCTGCTGTGTTCTTTCCTGGGCCTTCGGCCCTGCCACCATGTGCGGCTTGTTCTCCTTTGCTCTTGGCTGTTGGTCTGGTTTGGCCTGTTTGGTCCCTGTTTGGGTGGCTGCCTGATAGTGCCTGGGGCCGTGAGCTTCACCCTTGATGATTTCTTCCTGGTCTGTTGCCCTTCCTGGCTTGGTTGCTCCGTTGGGGCGCTTCCGCTTCTCCTGGGCTCCCTTTGGTCGTTCTGGTGGTGGGGCTTTGTTTTGGCCCCTCTGGTTGTTCCCTTGGGGCTTGGGGCTTGGCTCTGCGTGTGGGGCCTCCTTATGGCTTGCCTGGGGGGGTTCTTGTGCTTTTTTGCTGGTTGTCCCCTGCTAGTTTTCGGGTCTCTGCTCTGTCGGTTGGTTGGGAGCGTGGCTGGTTGTGTGTTCCTGCCTGCGTTTTTCTCCTTTCTTGTCTGGTGCCCCTGGCATTGGTGGGAGTCTGGAAAGGCCGGGCTGTCTGCTTTGGTATTCCCCACTTTGTTTAGGAATGGGATGAGGACAGGAGGGACCTGGGCGTAATGTACTATTACTTACCGGTAATCTTCATTACTCCTGGTCCCGTTGTCCTCGTCCCATTCCTTACGCCCCTCCTTCCCTGGCGGTCGGCTTTCCGGTTGTTGGCTTGGTATTTTCAGGCTGCATGCTGGGCTGGCACCGCTCATGTACTCCCAGTGGGAGGGAGTGAGTTGGGTATCTCAGCATGCTCCTGTTCTTATTTTCTGTCACGGAGATGGTCATCTCCACTGTGTTTAGGAATCGGACGAGGACAACAGGACCAGGAGTAATGAAAATTACTGGTATGTAATAGGACATTTCTCCTTATTGCGCCAGGGTAAGACAAGTTTTACCTGTTCTTAATTCTAGTGCTGCCTCCTTTTACGCCTCCTTGTAAATAGTGGGCAGCGTCAGAATCAATAGGTGTTTTGCGGATGGAACAACCACAGCAACACCCATTGCGTGAAAGGGGGCCTTATTTACAAGGCAGCGTTAAGACATGATAAGTGGCTTAATGGTGCCTTGTAAATAAGGTGAATCCCCTATCGCCACATAAACGTCGTAAAAGTGACATTCCCATGGCAATAGGGGCTTGTAAATATGTCCCAACGTGTTTGCCAAACCTCTGAAATCTCACTTTCTTCACACAATGGTCTCGAGCCAATGTGTTCATATCCTGGCTGTTACCACTATTAGTGCCCCAGTTATGATCTCAAACAGATTTTTAAGGTTGTATGTTAATTGGCCATTGTTGGGCCTTGTGGTCCACTCTTTGGCTCCCTTAGCAGCACAGATTAGCAGTCCTTGGTGTTGCCCATGCCTCAGACGCTCACTCCAGTGACTGTATTATCATGTCCTCTCACACCCTGCATTATCCTGTGAATACCACTGGCTCCACTACCCATTTCTCAACACTGGAATTCTAAGGCTATGCATCTGTCCACAGTTACTCTGCTCCTGCTTCTAACCTGTGAGATGGCCACTACCTACTGCTAACTCTGTAGTGCTTCAGCATGAACGTGCTAGAAGGGCATCTCAGCAGTAGCGTAGCACGGTCAGGTGGTACCCGGTGCAGAAAATATCTTGTCACCCCACCTGCCCGCATTAAAATTATTAAAATGAGGGGAAAAAAAGATAGTTACACATATTTTTGCCGTTTTGTCACCCCCTCAGTGCCATTTTGTCACCCCCCTTAGTGATGACACCAAGGGCAGGCCGCACCCACCGCACCCCCTTCCTACGCCACTGCATCTCAGTCATAGACTGTGCCTTGAATGAGGCATGACCACTCTCTCCCCTGCAAGCTCCACTCAGGCATGTGTGCCGCAGCTGAAACTGCCCTCCTTAATACCTACATTATCGTCCCAGCTTCCCACTTGCCCACATGCTGTGAATATTTAGTCCAAAGACCCACTGAGGTAGAGTATGAAAGCTGTTAGGGATACCTCAGCAGTGATGTAATGCAAAGTTATGCTTCCCCCCCACCCGCACATGTTGTGAGAATCCCCTGGGACTCACACATCTCACAGCTATCCACAGGTTTTAAGCTGAATGTGGCCCCGGAAGAGTGAAGCCTTCCTGTGCTGCAGTGACCGCAAGGTATGCGTTCCGCCCTTTCTCCTTAGACCACAGTGTCTCCTACGGTGTCAGCTGCAGCCGCGTCAGGTAAGTGTGGTGGGGCAGGAGGGGGGTAAGCCGACAGACAATGGAATAGGTATAATTAAATAAATGAATAACACCTATTCCGTTTTCTGCCGACTTCCCCTACTGCCGCACCCTACCCCGCCCCACCAAGCTTACCCGAGCCGGCTGCTGCTGCATGGTGTACATTGCACATATAAGGAGTCTGCTTATACAAAAGTGAAACATGTACAATGGAGTGTTAGAGAAAACAAACTCAAATGTTCTCTCATTGCAGCCTCCTACTGCAGTCTCCTGGGAGGAGTGGCATGGCCTAAATAATGCACTGGAACATGTGCCTCATGGGAGGTCTCTGCTATTGGACTATTTAAAAATATTCACCTCACAAACAATTCATTACTTGCACCAATTTACTTATGTAACGGACATTAACTAACTAACACTAATTTAACTATTAACTGACATTAAGACACATTTACTGCGAACAAGAGTGATGACTAGCACATTGTTTCGTCTGCACATTTCTGAATATGCTCACTCAAAAACCCACTTAAACAGAATTGATGTGATCCACAATCACATTTGGCCCCTCAATGTGGGTTTGGTTAACAGGGGCATGGCTTATGTGGGGGTGTTTCGGGTTATATTCCCCTAAACAAAAAATATGTGTGAGTGTGTATATATATATATATATATATATATATATATATATATATATATATATATAAATAAATATATATATATATATATATATATATATATATATATATATATATATATATATATATATAAATATCCACAGAGAGATAGAGAGAGAGGCGCAGAAACACATAAACTCGCGAGCGCACAGTCAAACTCTCTCTCTCTCTCTCTCTCTCGTTTCTGTTTTGAAGGCCTTAAAAATGTTGGTGTGTTTAAAAAATTTTTTTTATTTTAACAAGATATGCCTATGTGATTGTTGGAAATTCTGAAGCTCACCCTCCTCTCCCTGTCTTACTGACCAAGTTACGCCTCTGTTTCTTATTTATATCTTATGATGACGAGTGAGCCCATTGTCACCGGAGGGAGGTTCTTTCACATTTATAGGCATTTGTTCACGATTGGATGAGCCAGTGTGACACATGTAGGCCATTGCCAATTGCATAGTTCTGTAGCGTGGGATGAAACATAAGCAGAGTGCAATTGCTATAGCAATGATCGTCTCTTTTGTTAAGTTCTGTTTTCCTTTTTTCATATAGATATCCAGCCCAGATTACTAAAAGAAAATCCAGCAGCATGATCGACACAAGATTCTTGCTAGGTGAGTGACAGAAAGAAACATCTGTATTTTAATGACATACATCAGTGCAGAATTTGAGAAACATAAGTTCAGAGGACCAAATATTTTCTGAGCAGCCCATTGCCGGGACAGTGAAATGTCAGGTTTGCTGAATACCAAGACTGCCTCGTAGTGATTCCGTCTCATGCCCCCCATCCATTACCCTACACTTCCTGACACTTTGTCGCACCTTCAGGTTCCTTATCATCCCATCTTCCTCACTTTTCCCTGTTTTCCTTTTTTCTTTTTCCCTTTCTTCCTCCCTTTTCTGTCTAGTTCTAGGTCCGTCTGATGATGAAACATACATCCAGGTGTTAAAAAATAAGTGGCAGCACCCACCACCTACAACATCGAGGCGGAGAACTCCACACATAAAAAGACAGGATAGGCCTGTCTTTTTATGTGTGGACTTCTTCACCCCATCCCAGTCATAAAATTACTAGTAAATCGTAGTCTATGAATACAAAAGAAAAATGTAAACTTACCTAAAATTGTAGGTTTATCCTTATGGAACAGGCCCTATGGGCCTCATTTATGAAAAGTGACGCATCGCTGCGTGAAAACAGCGATGCGTCACTTTTCACTGCGCCCTGCTTGCGACACCAATGATGCCTCATATTTACAGTATGACGCATCATTGCGCAAGGAGTTATTGATATGTCAGTATTTCTAACGTATCTGTATGGCGTAAAAGTGACGCATTGCTGGAGTGTGTCACAAAAGTGACGCAACTCCAGCAATGTGTCCTTTCACATGGGGCAAGCCCCATGTGAAAGGGCCTGCATCAGTCTTATGCCTGCTGTGAGGCAGGCGTAAGAAATTGACGCATTTGTGTCCTAGAAGTGGCGCAGTGAAATCTTATAGATTTCACTGCGTCACTTCTATGACCCTTTCTTGCGTCAGACCTCCCCCCCTGCATACATTATACCTGGCATAGGTATAATGTAGCGTAGGGGTTTACAAAGTGACACATCTACCTAGTTGCGTCACTTTGTAAATATGGTGCAACAAGGCACATTTTGGACGCATTTTTTACGCTGCTGGTGCGTCACAAAAAGTGACGCACCGGCGGCGTAAAAGTGACGCACGCCTCATAAATGAGGCTGTAGAGAATGCCTCCCTCTAATTCCTCCATGTCGGACAACAGTGTCTAGTCTATTGCCTTCGATGCCTTCGTTGATTTTATGTGGATTTGTTCATTCAGTTTACCAGCTCAAACTGTGTACAAGCAACTTGTATATTTATGCATCAGTTTCTCTTTCAGTATCATGACGATTAATCAATCCACTATCATCAACCAAAAGCGATGCACGTGTATGGTTTAAGCTGCCGCCTGTTTATTTAGTGCAAAGACTGGAGTTAGGTAGCCTCTGGCACCAGACCTGTCCACTTTTGCAAGGGTAAACTCCACATGTAATTTTAGGCTGCGGAATGACACCATATAGTGTCAAACAGGCATCATTGCATTTCTGTGTAATCCAGAAAAATACTATTTTTGGTTACCAGGCACATACATCTCTGAACCAGCATAATTGGTGTTTGTGTTTTGGCCATGCACCGGGGTTTGGCCCGTCGCATCAAAAACATGCGGGCTTTTTTCTGAGTGGGAAAATGTCATGCCACATTGTGGAATTCAAGCGTTTTAAAACTACAAAACAATATTGAAACATATGGCATCAAGTGGGGCACAAATCCAAGTTAATGTGATTACTCTATGATTCTGTCAAGGTCAAATTGTGTGCCAAAATCCATGGGGTTGGTAACTGTCTTTATTGTACATACCTATAAACCTAGTGCCTGATTCACAATGCAAACCAAAATTGGGCCAAACGTCTACGATTATGACTTTGAAAATTTACAAAGGGCATTATTATCCGCCGGATATCCGCCCCGAGTGCAGACATAAAGATAGAACAACTCCTAAATGCCCCTTGTGAATTCCCAGTCATAAACTCCTAAGTTTACCTTTGTGAATGGGCCCCACATGTTTTAGAAGCTATTGCCTCATCACATTTTCATTTAATCAAGGCCACCAGAATCATGCAAATCTGTGGCATTCTTCAAACTCATATGGTATTTCTTGAATTGCCACTTATTCCTCACCTACTTCATAATCTGCAGGTTTTCACAATCGAAATTTGTTTCTAGCTGAAATGGATCAAAACTTATCCTAAAACATTGCCATATATGTTCACAGAGGTTAACTGGTCGTCTTTCAGTTGCTTATTTCTTTATTTAGTTATTTAGTTGTTAAACTGGTACTAATGCAGTAGTAGCTCCTGGTGGGAGTGCTGCCGGGTGGTGACGTGGGGCGGGGGTGGGGCAGGGTGGGGGTAAGTAAACACTGGAATACGGATGAATGCAGGTAAGTAGACAATTAAATCTATCAAACCAATTTTGTTGCGTGTGCTGCATCTCATTTGGCGATGCAGCACGCACAATGAAATTCGCCCTCATTGTAGGGATTACTGACCCTCTGATGCACTGACAGGCTGCTTGAGCCTGTCAGAAGCACGGCGGACAGTCCCTCCACCAGATGCCTCCGCCCGGCTCATCGTAAAGCAGCAGGCGGACCGCGGGGGCCGAAGTCAGTGGGTCCGCCACCGACGAGCAGCGGTGTCCACCATAAACAAAGGGTGGTGGGGTGGGTGGGGTCACGTAGGAGGGGTCGCACGTGGAGGTGGGTATAAATACATTTTTAAAAAACGTATCTTTTGCTGCCGGCCACCAGCGTTGCATCACGTTCACCATTTCTCATCTTCCTGGGTCCTAGCAACCCCTCGGACCCAGACTCCCATCCAATCCCCGTGCTGCAGAGCAACGCAGGGATTTGTCTGAGCAGGCAGGGAAGACACCCTGCTCAGACCAAGCAGTCTGTGGTGTTTCTCCAGCCCGGCTGCTCAATGCAGCTGGGCTGGAGAAAACCAAAGTCCGCATGTGTGATTTGGCCGGCCTCAGAAGGCCGGTCAAAACACATATGTGCATTTAGGGAGTGGAGTGCACTAGCATTCTTCCTCCCCCTCCCATGCCTCGCCCCCACCCCTCCCAACACCACTGGCTAAGAGCTGGCAAATGCAAAATAAAACAACATAAGGACATCGTTTTATTTTACATTTGCTATCTGTGAGCCAGGCAGTGAGGCAACGCTCCTCCACCATTGCGTAGGAGTCGCCATTGCTGACGAGCCATCGGTGGTGGACTCACCGACATCATAGTCAAGCCTTAAAAGCTTTACAAAAATCTTACAATTGTTGTTGTTATTGTTAATTTCGATTTATAGCGCGCCCAATCACCTGCAGGCCTCTAGGCGCTTGGAAATCGATGTCATACAATAACTTGGTTCACTCCTGAGAGAGATGCAGCTAGAGAACTACACTGTGGTCAAGGCTCTTCTAAACAGCAAGGTTTTCAGAGACTTCCTGAACCGTAGGAGATTCATCTCCCTGCGTAGCCCCTCAGGCAGCTTGTTCCATAATTGGGGGGCCAGGACAGAGAAGGCTCTCCCTCCCTTAGTCACTAATTTGTAGCGGGGGCAGACCAGTAACTGAGCGTCTGATGATCTGAGTGCTCTTGTCGGGTTGTACACTTCCAGGCGGGCTTTGATATAGGCCGGCGCATGGCCGTAAATCGCCTTATGCGCTATACAGAGGCTCTTGAATTCAACCCTCTCCTTAACAGGGAGCCAGTGAAGGTTTTGAAGAAGAGGGGAAGCCTTTGCTCGTCTGGGCACTCTGAAAATTAGCCGTGCGGCGTCGTTCATTACGACCTGGAGTCTGTTTATCGACATTTTTGGGAGGCCGAGGTACAGGGCATTCCCATAGTCGATCCGGGAGATGACAGTTGCTGCTACAATTGAGCGCATCATCGAGTGAGAGAGGAAGGGGGCTATCTTTCTTAGTTGTCTGATGATGTTCGTGCAAGTTCCAACAACAGCGGAAACTTGACTGCACATTGACAGGTCGCAGTCTAATTTAATCCCCAGACTCTTTACGTTGGCACTGGGCTTTGGGGCTGATCCAAGCTCAGCAGGCCAGTACAGATCACTCCACGGTGAGGTGGTAGATGGAATTACCAATACCTCGGTCTTATCCGGGTTGATCTTTAGTAGGTTTTTCGTCATCCAGCCTACGGTGTACCTCAGGATATTTTGGGCTTGGATTTGTGCTGTCCCTGTATTATCGATACTCAGCACTAGCTGAGTATCGTCAGCATAGTTGTAGACTCTGCAGCCCAACTCAGCCAGGGATGCAATCAAAGGCTGCAGGTAAAGATTGAACAGAAGTGGGGACAGTGCGGAGCCCTGTGGGACTCCGCACTCTAAGTGGCCCACTTCAGATATTGACTCCCCAAGTTGTATCCTCTGAGTCCTTCCCAAAAGGAAGGATCGCAGCCACTTGAGGGCCAAGCCTTTAATCCCAAAGGCCTCCAGCCTTCCCAGGAGCAGGTCATGACTGACGGTATCGAACGCCGCTGACAGATCTAGTAAAATCAGGGCGCTCGGCCTTTTGCCGTCAGCCATGCCTCTCAGTTCGTCCAACAACGAGAGCATCACTAGCTCGGTGCTGTGGTGCGCTCGAAACCCTGCCTGTCGCTCATGCAATAAGCCATGGGATTCGAGGTACAGTGATAGAGACTTCAGCACGTGTTGCTCTAGGACCTTAGCAAGGAAAGGCAGCTGGGAGATCGGCCTATAGTTCTTCAAAACAGCCGGATCTGCGCCTGGTTTCTTCAATAGAGGTCTCACTCTCGCCTCCTTAAGGTCACCGGGTAAATACCCTGTTCCTAGGGACCAATTTAGGAGAGAGATGATCCGAGCCTCCAGTAGCGGGCGTGCCACACGGAAGATACTCGGGGGACATGGGTCCGCTGGGGAGCCAGATTTAGTTTTCCCCATTAGCTGCTCTAGACTCAGCTCGTCCAACTCAGGGAACTGTACTAAAGAGCAGTGAGTAGGATTTTGAACCTCAGGCTGTATAGTGTCATCATTCACCACATTACTCTTGATGTCCTGGATAATGGTCTTTACCTTTTCCAAAAAATATTCCTGAAAGGTGTTAGAGTTTATGGGAGACACAGAGTTCTCCTGTTTTTTACTCAGCTCCGACAGGATTCGGAAAGTCTCCTTCTGGATATTCCTAGCCTTCTGTAGGCGAGACTCATAGTACTCCGCCTTGGCTTGTGAAATAAGTTTTTTATACAGGTGGAGTGAGTCTTTATATTGGTTCCTTGCAGTATCCTGCTTGGTTTTCCTCCAAATTCTACAATCTTAAATTATGAGAGAAGTATGGCAATAATTGGAAACCTTAGACTAAACTTTATCTGATTTAGGTAATACTATAATTAAAGCTTTTGTAATGAACCTTCAAATAAGCCTGACTGAAATTAGTAAGTGACACCCCCTGCACCCTTGCACAATTCGGTATTTACCGATTCGGTAAATACCGAATCGGTAATGCCCATTGATTCCTATGGGCATTGAAGCCCATAGGAATTAATGGGCATTACCGATTCGGTATTTACCGAATCGGTAAATACCGAATTGTGCAAGGGTGCAAGGGGTGTCACTTTGACACCCTCTGGCACCCCAATTACAGGCATGTGTGCCATGTGGCACACAGACATGCCCTAAGGGCATGTCTGTGTGTCACATGGCACAGGTGTGCATGCACAGATGTGCATACACACCTGGATTCGGTATTTCACCACCCAATTGGATTGGGTGGTAAAATACCGACTCCTAAAGGCCTGTGGCACTGTTTGCAGTGCCACCTACATGTGGGATTTACCGAATCGGTAAAAATACCGATTCGGTATTTTACAGAATCGGTAAATTTACCGATTCGGTAAATTTACCGATTCTGTAAAAATGGTCCCCTACATCTCAATGACCCATTTACCGGTCGGTAACGGCCGAATTCGGCCGTTACCGACCGGTAATGGCCACCTACATCGGGCCCCTAATGTCTTATTTTCACGGGCCATTAAAGAAATTATCAATCCTCATAAATTTGATTAAAATCATCCCATTTTATGATATGAAAAGTAACACTATCAGGGTTAAGGGAAAAATAATCCTGAGTAACTGTTAATATTATGCCTTTATGAACATCCCGAAGAATGGTATCTACATTGATGTGCGATCGGGAATGAAAAATGAAAAAATTAATAACTTGTAGGTATTGCATGGTCATAAACCTCAATATTTCCAATAGAGAGTTGAGTTATAGATTTTACCAAATCTCTGGATTTTAATTGAGAATCTAAACATGAGTGAGAATTATGAGGGTTGGAGAATTTTTTTTATTTCTGAGTGGGGAAATGTAATCTCCAGATGTCAACAAGTTTAGAGTTTTAAACAACTTTTTGAGTGAGCGAAATGCTTATGGAGATGAACATTTAGTAGAGTCTGTCTACAAGGAAATCACTTTTCTGATTAAAATCTCCACCAATAATAAGTGAAAAGTTTCCAAGTAGGAGAATTTCAGAAGTAATATGATTCCAAAAATTAGGGTCATCAGCTGTTTTCTATAGATATTAATGAAATGTGGAATAGTATTAACAAGTTGTATTTCAGTCAATAGAAATCTGCCATCTGAATGAGATTGTTTATCTAAAATTTGCAAATGGAGCTTTTTAGAAAAGAGAATTGCTACACCAATTTATTTAACCAATACTGGCAAAGAAAGTATCTGACCTACCCTTTTCTTTTGAATGTAAGCTAGGATGTTGTCACCAATATGTGTTGCTCGCAATAAATAAATGTCTGCTTTTTGTCTGTCTGAGTAATCTAGAATTTTCAAATGCTTAACAGGATGATGTAATCCCTTAACATTCAAAGAAACAATTTTAATTCTATGAGCAGTATCCATAGGTCAAGGAATGATGTAAGGAGGCTAGGCAGCAAACAGTATGAGAAGAGATATCGAGTAAAAAACAGCTCTTTGACAGATAAGAACATAAAACAAGGAAAATATACACAATCATACAGGAAAGACTATAGAGAACATAAATAAAATTGATGGGACACACACGTGCATTTGAAAAGAATAGCTAAAGGAGGGAGGACCATAACAATTGGAGAGTCAGATATATTAATAGGGTTATTATAAACATAATATTGATAATAAAAATGTATCAGGTATTAACTCTAATATGGTAAAAACATTGTCAGTTTGAGGGGCCCTGCTTATCCATTGAGAGAGGGAAATGGTTGTTTTTGGAAGGCTTGAAGGTCTACCGGACGAATAAATAATTTGGAAATGTCATCTTTTCAAATGTGCATGGTGGGCGGGTCAAAAAGTCTATATTTGAAGCCATAAGTTTTTCGATCGTGGTCTCAAAGCTGCAAAGTCTCTATGAATGGCAATGGTCTCTTTACCAAAATCCTGACGAATGAAGATTTTAATACCATTAACCAGAAGAGAAGGAATTTCTTGTGCTGCTTTTTGAATGAGGACAAAATGATGGTTACCAAGAACCTTAAATATGAATTGTCGTGGTTTGGTTTGGCCAGGATTACGATGAGATGGGATTCGATGTGCTTTATCAATCTTAAGTTTTTCTGGGAATTTTAGATTTGATTGAATAGGCAATAGATTCATGATGTTGCATCTACAGTCATTGCCCTCTATATCATCAGGAAAATTAAAAATGTGTAATGATCTTTTGAATGGAGTTTGTTCTGGTGTGTGTACATTTGCAGCAACTCTTGTTTTCTTGTGATCTTTGTTGATTTTAATGCCTGAAAATAAATAGTTTCAGGGCACCCTTAATTTCCCCACAAGGTTTCACGGAAAGTGTAACAAGTGCTGAACCCACGCGGTTTCATAATAAATACATTAAATAACAGGATAACATGTTTGAACACTAGTTCCTGGTGAAAACGTATGTCCAGCAGTGGTGATGAAGATGGTCTCTCTTTCGATGTTAGCAAAAAATTGTTTTTACCTATTCTGTGTACAGAATATGTGCTCCCTATTCCAATATGTACAGGGGTAACGATTTGATATGCAAAGTTGACGATAAAGTGAGAAACGTTGCAAACTGTACAAAGATGTACAACCATATATTTTGCAATACTTTGCTTGCATGATCAAACAATAACACACTCTTTTTAGTGTTACAAAGACCATCATCAGCCGTTTTAATCTGGAGCAATCGCATAGTGGCAAATGTGAGTTGCAGAAGCTCTTCTGCTCTCCTTCTATTCCATCGCGATTGGCACTTTGATTCAGCCTAACCATGTCTTGTTTCTTGCGCAACATTACCAAAGATGTGTCTGCACTTTTGCTCCCCCCCCCTCAGGCCGCCGGACTGGGAATCAAAACTGGCCCTGGCAAAGAGCTGGACCGCCCCCCCTGGGAGCGTCCGAGCTGTTTACCAGGGCCGGGTTTGGCCGATTTTATTACAGGGCTGATTTTGCTGCTATGCTGCAAAAATGGCCCTGTAACAAAAACGGCCCCCAGGGGCCCAAAATCGGCCCCAACCCTAGCGGCCCACTGGGGAAACTCCCGGTGCCCGCTACGGCCAGTCTGGCCCTGCTCTTCCCATAGTATATACTTTTCAATAATATGTCTTTCTCACCTCTACTGCCCATGCTTTAACTCATGTCACCCTTGGCTCACCTACTGCTGTCATGGCAGACTTCTGCTCGACCCATTGAGCACGTCGCTTTCATCACAGCCTATCTACCTCGTTCAGTTTCTCGCTATTGACAACCCCTTCACCTCCCTGGACTGAAAAAAATATGAAATGTTAGCAAAGGCCAGTTACGTCTCTTGGGATTCCACTTTAAAAGGGAGCTAGAGAGTTGACGTGCCCAGGAAATAGCAAACAGGAAGAAATACTACAGGCGGCGTCCCCAATATTTCATTCCAAAAGCCTCATACTGTCAGCAGAAGAAAAGTGCATCAAAGAAAAAAGAAAAAAGGCACAGCGCGATTCACTGAGAACTACAATCAAACTATAACACACAGATGCTTTTTATTCACTAAGATGAATGGTAGCACACAGGCATGAGAGGGTTTGAGAACAGATATTGTGAAAGCCCAATTAAGTTTCATAAAAAAAGATGTCCACTGGAGGAGAAATAAGAAGAAAAGCAAAGCTCTCTGCACTGGGAAGTACAGAACATCTCAGGGCGTAGAATGATGTGTTGTCAGAAGTCTCACCATGGGGATGTGACATTCGGCTGAGTGTGACTGTGCATCTCTCTGAAGTTGGTGACTAATGGGGGAATTGGATTATGCACTCTACACTATGACCTGGATTTTAGGTAGGGCTTATGGAGCGGTAATGACTTCATCCCTGTACACCACAAAAAGTGAAACTGTTCTTGCTGCATTAATCTAAGCTGGTTTCCACATCTTAGTTGTACTTGATACATTAACCTGAGTTAGATGACGTTGTATCTGGCGTGCCTGTATCTGACCCTATGAGTTTCTTCTGAAGTGAGTGTTATTTATTTATTTACAGCATTTGTGTAGCTCCAACACTCATCCTCTGGAGGATATCATGGCGGTGAATTGCTGAGAACTCAGATGTCAGGGGCTGGGAGTCTCCTGATGGAGCTTAACTCATTTACAATAAAGTTAATCTAAGAACAAGCCAGGTTTTCATTTTTTTCTTCAGAATTGAATATGGTTGTCCAAGAGGCAAATGTCTAGAGGTAGTACGTTTCATTGAGCTGCTGCAAGATGAGAAAAGGGGCGGCAACCAGTTCTTACTTTTTTGATGTGCTTAGTCTTGGTTAGTGGTAAGTTCTGTGGCCTCAAGTTTCGAGTTGGTTTATAAAATTCTAGTTTGCAACATAGTATTGATGGACCCAATTTATAAAGTGTTTTATGTGCATCGCAAAGAAGTTTGAATTTAGCTATTTTGTGCATTGGAAGTCAGTGGAAGGGTTTTAGGCAGTCTGATGCTGAGCTATATTTGTCTGTCTGTGTTGCAGATAAGCCTGGCTGCCGCATTTTGAATAACCTGAAGTCAGGTGAAGAGACAGTCAGCCATACCCACATAAAGTACATTCCCGTAGTCCAATCTACACATGAATAATGCCTGGACTATGGTTCTTTGCCTGTCAACAGGAATCCAACAAAAGAGTTTTTTTAAATGTTTTAGTAAGCCGAAACATTTACAACACGTGTCTCTGACTTGCACCAGCATTGAGAAGGAATTATTGATTAACACCCCTGGTTTTTTTGCCACTTTCTTGGGTTCAGGAGCTGAGCCCAATGCAGTTGGCCACCAAGAGGCATCCCACATCTGGTGCTCACTACCAAAGAGCACAATCTCCATCTTATCGGCGTGTAGTTTCAAACAGTGTGCTCTCATCCAACTTGACAACTCAGTAGGACAACTGGTAAGGTTTTCTCTAGTTTCATGGAGTTTTTCCCCTACCGAGATTACCAGGTACGAGCCTATATCAAATCTTAAGTTTCTGGAAAGTTTTGTGATAGATGAGACATACATGGTGAAAACATTGGGCTCAAAGAGGAGGCCTGAGGGACCCTGCATTTGGATGCTCGGGTAGGAGACCTAAAAGTGTCTAGGGTTCATGTGGTCATGTAGAACATGGGGAAATGGGGTCTCTGCTCAAAACTGAAGGATGTAACCTTTGCCAACCTCTTCTAACCCCTGTCTCAGTTACAGTATATGGGAGTGAGCAGATCTCCTGATAGTGAAGTTGCCCTGGACTCTGCCAGAAGCAGATCCCTCATGTTGAGGCAAAATCAGCCACCCGCTGATAGACATGAAAGTTGAACAATTGTTCAATCAATACAATCAATCAATCAATCAATACACTTGTAGAGCGCGCTACTCCGCCGTGAGGGTCTCAAGGCACTGGGGGGGTACAGGGGGGGGAGGAATGCCGCTACTGCTCAAAAAGCCAGGTCTTGAGGTGTTTCCTGAATGTGAGGTGGTCCTGGGTCAGACGTAGGTGGGCGGGGAGGGAGTTCCACGTCTTGGCCGCCAGGTAGGAGAATGATCTTCCTCCGGCAGTGGTTCTGCGGATCCGTGGGACGGGGAGGAGGCTGGCAGAGCGGGGTTTGCGTGTTGGATTGTAGAATGTGAGGCGGTTGTTGAGGTATTCAGGGCCTACGTCGTGGAGCACATTTGTGTGCGTGGGTGAGGAGCCTGAACGTGATCCTTTTGCTGATGGGGAGCCAGTACAGGTCTTTCAGGTGGGCTGAGATGTGACTGTTGCGGGGGATGTCGAGGATGAGTCGTGTGGATGCGTTCCGTATCCGTTGGAGTCTTTTCTGGAGTTTGATTGTGCTTCCTGCGTATAGGGCGTTCCCGTAGTCTAGTCGGCTGGTGACGAGGGCCTGGGTGACCGTCTTTCTAGTTCCGGTTGGGATCCACCGGAAGATTTTACGGAGCATGCACAGGGTGTTGAAGCATGAAGATGAGATGGCTTTGACTTGCTTGGTCATTGTGAGAGAGGAGTCCAGGATGAATCCCAGGTTGCGTGCGTGGTCAGTGGGTGTCTGCGCTGTGCCCAGTTCTGTGGGCCACCAGGAGTCATCCCAGGTGGATGGGGATGGTCCGAGGATGACGACCTCCGTCTTGTCTGAGTTCAGTTTCAGACGGCTGAGTTTCATCCATTCAGCGACGTTTTTCATTCCTTCCTGGAGGTTGGGTTTGGAAGTGGCAGGGTCTTTGGTGAGGGAGAGTATCAGCTGGGTGTCGTTGGCGTATGAGATGATGTTGAGGTTGTGTTTGCATGCGATGGTGGTGAGGGGGCTCATGTAGATATTGAAGAGGGTTGGACTGAGCGATGAGCCTTGGGGTACGCCTCAGATGATCTCGGTGGCCGCGTAGCGGAAGGGAGGGTGGCGAACTCGCTGGGTTCTGTCAGAGGGGAAAGAGGTGATCCAGTCCAGGGCTTTGCCTTGGGTCCCAGCGTTGTGGAGGCGGGTTATTAGGGTGCGATGGCAGACTGTATCAAAGGCGGCTGAGAGGTCTAGGAGGATGAGGGCGGTGGTTTACCCGTTGTCAAGTAGGGTCCTGATGTCGTCGGTGGCTGTGATGAGGGCGGTCTTGGTGCTGTGGTTGGCTCGAAATCCGGACTGGGATGGGTCGAGGGATCCATTGGCCTCGAGGAATGTGGTCAGCTGTTTATTGACGATCTTCTCGATCACTTTCGCCGGGAAGGGAAGAAAAGAGATGGGGCGGATGTTTTTCAGGTCTTTAGATTCCGCTGTGGGTTTCTTCAGTAGGGTGTTGAACTCTGCATGCTTCTAGCTCTCTGGGAAGTGGCGACACAAGGGAGATGTTTATGACGTTCCATAGGTGGGGAGCGATGATGGTGTCGGCTTTGTTGAAGATGTGGTGAGGGCATGGGTTGGAAGGAGAGCCGGAGTGGATGGTGTTCATAGCGTGGGTGGTGTCTTTGGTGCTGATGGGAGTCCAGGCACTGAGGGTGGTTGTAGGGGGCGTTGGTTCGGTGTCTGGGGGCGGAGTCTGGTTGCCGAAGCTGTTGTGGATATCGGCGTTCTTGCGGTGGAAGAAAGTGGCGAGGGAGTTGCAGAGGGCTTGCGACGGTTTGAAATCGTTGCTGTTGGCGTTGGGATTGGAGAGCTCTTTTACGATGCTGAAGAGTTCCTTGCTGTTGTGTGTGTTGTTGTCCAGCCGTTCTTTGAACGATGTCTTTTTGGTGGTGCGGATCAGCTGGTGGTGTTTGCGGGTGGCGTTCTTGAGGGCTGTCATTTTTCTGTCGTCTGTTCGCGGCGCCAGGTTTTCTTGAGGGATCTGCAGGATTTCTTTGATTCTTTGAGGTCGTCGGTGAACCATGTTGTTTTCCTGTTGCCGGGCTTGCCTGGAGGGTTCCAAATGCAAAACAACAGTTGATGGACAGAATGCAGAACAATGTCATACATTCACCCCAGTACAGAGATCTGGGCCTAAATCCATCGTTTTTTTGCACTCCACACCACCCCAGTTCAGACATCTGTGACTGTTCCCATGAGGCACAGGGTCATACTGATTTGCATATTGCCATGTCTGAACTGGGGTGGCTGAGTGAACTAAAGAATGGTGATGCATTCAACCCAGATCAGTTGACTGGGGGTGAGTGTTTGATTTGCTCAAACGCTCCGTCCATCATCCCCTTTTGTATCGCTTTGATCGCCCTAAGTTGGCAGGGTATGCTCAGATGTGAGTCCCTTGTTCACTTGGCCACTGGATTCAAGATAGCCTGGCTGATGAGGATTATGAATCCGAAACCGGTCCCAGGATGCTTGTTTCCAGTCCAGGGAAGACATGGCTTGGCAGTTCGGGCTGGACTGTTCCCATGAGGCACAGGGTCAGACTGATTTGCATATTGCTATGTCTGAACTGGGGTGGCTGAGTGAACTAAAGAATGGTGATGGATTAAACCCAGATCAGTTGACTGGGGGTGAGTGTTTGATTTGCTCAAACGCTCCGTCCATCATCCCCTTTTGTATCGCTTCATGGGAACAGTCAGCCCGAACTGCCAAGCCATGTCTTTCCTGGACCGGAATCAAGCATCCTAGGACCGGTTTCTGGCTATCAGCCGTCTTCAGCCAGGATGCTTGACTCCAGTGGTGTGGAGAGCATGGGACTCACGTCTGAGCATACCCATCCCATTTGGGGTGACAAATGCAAAACAACAGTTGATAGACAAAATGCAGAACAATGTCATACATTCACCCCAGTACAGAAATCTGGGCCTAAATCCATCGTTCTTTTGCACTCCACACCACCCCAGTTCAGACTTGGCCATATGCAAATCAGCCTTGACCCTGTGCCTCATGGGAACAGTCCAGCCCGAACTGCCAAGCCATGTCTTTCCTGGACCGGAATCAAGCATCCTAGGACCTGTTTCTGGCTATCAGCCGTCTTCAGCCAGGATAGCTTGACTCCAGTGGTGTGGAGAGCATGGGACTCACATCTGAGCATACCCATCCCACTCGGGGTGACAAATGCCTGGAGGGTTCTTCAGTGGTGCAAGAGCGCCGGCTCAGTTGACTATCCACTGCTGGATAGTGGATGGCTGTTTCTATTCTATATCTGCTTGACTTGTTCCAGGGAAGAAAAAATGATCAATGTTCCCTATGCACTAGGAAAAACTCTCAATACAACAGGCATGATGATTATACAACTTCCAAAACATACCCCAGCTTTGTTGGTTGCCTTTGGAAAATGAAATGCTGACTGGAACATCATGCCATCATGGCAGGGAGGTCTGGCGAGGCTTGTATTATATCACCCAAAGAGCTCCTACCATGACGTTAGAAGAACTTTTGGTAAAATACCTAAATTGTAAGGGCACAAAACTCCCAATAATGTAACTAGGCTGCAGAGGCAAGGATTTCACCTTTGCATCTTCTTGGTGAGCTGCTTGTCAGAGTCTACGTGAGAACCTTTCAGTGTTTTCAATATACCTGTCGCTTCAGGGGTAGACCTTGAGGAATTCCCTTTGGGTGTCGTTTCCAGGGTGTGATTTCCATGTCAAGGTTCAATGAGGGATGGGGCTTGAGAAAGGGGAAATAATCGCAGAGTATGTCAAAGTAAAGGCACTTCACCCTTGATGTGACAGATGCAAATACAACTGTTTGAAATATTTTTACAGATGAGATTAAATATCCTATTACTCATAACTCTGTGAAAGAGACATCTAAGAATGTAATATTATTTATTAATTTGAGTATGTAAAGTTAATTACATTTTGATTTAAGGGTGTTTTTACTTAATGGTTTAAATGTTGCAAGGTCGAAAGCATTACATTTGGTGTGCAAGTTATTATTTGTATGTCTGTTGTGCGAGTTATATATTCCTGCCCTAACCATAACCTCCAAATTTTAGTGATTTTTCAGATTTAGTGTACAACATAAGTTCACTTTAATGTTTTCCGCAAATTTCTGTGTTTTTATCCTATGTTTAGTTGTTATAACCAAAGCTAACCTTAAATTCACTTTATTCTTTTACTTTTTTTTCAGTCAATTATTTTTATCATATACCACATCCAACTGTTTCCTGTACCGAACCTGCCATTAGCAGCTAACCTATAACTTTTGACATTCGGGAATACACAGTGGAAGTGGACCCCAGGCCAAACCAGCCACAAGTGGCCCACACCCACTGGACATTGGGTTTGCTGCAAAGCCTGGCTGTTTTGCAGGCCCTGTTTTTTTTACCTTTTATTCAGGGTTTATGAACACCATCATAAGAATCATGAACTGACAGCAAGCTTAACAGCCAAGTACTGCAAACTGACTGCAAGCTTTATCGGCTTGTGATGGGAATTCGATTGGGGTCTGCAAAATTGAGGGCATATTTAAAATGAAATGTTGGAGCATGCAGCTGTGCCAAATTTGTTGCGATGTGCTCCAACATTTCCAAATCACAGGGATGTGACGTATGTACAGGAATACGGCGCAACCCTGTGTTTTTCCTAGCGCTGGTGCTAACATTAGCTGCCTAACTCCAATACAAGCACCCTTGCACTAAAGTGCGAGGGTGCTTGCATTGCAGGGAATGATTGTTTATGTTCAGGAGGAGGTCCCTTCCTGCACATAAACAATCCATAATGGCGATTTGTAACTTCTAAGCAGCACACATAGAAGTAGCAAATCGTCTTGTTTTAATGATTGTTTATGTGCACCTCCCTGCACATAAACAATCAAGAATAGCTTATTACTCATTCTATGTGTGCTGCATAATGAAGGCACATAGAAAAAGCAAAAACAATAACAAAGAAAAGTACTTCTCCATGTTTCGCAGTTCTAATTCCCGCTCTTGCCTGTAATTAGTATTTAGCCATGCCTCAGATTTACAGATCCTTGTAAATTTGAGGTAGCGCGAAAAAGTTATGAATGCTGTGGTGGAACACCCACAGCAACACCCATTGTACGCCTCTTCACCCTAAGTGATTTGTGCAAGTGGCTGTATTTATGAGGCACTGTTCACAAAAACTGCCTTAACGTTTCTTTCTAAATATGGAGAAGTGCATAGCGCCATTAGAATGTTGCTAAAAGAGACGTTCTGGTGGCGCTATCCCCTTGTAAATATGCCCTTGGTTCCAAGTCTGTAAACCTGTAAAAAATGAGTCCAGCACGAGTCCTTGGATTTTGTCATGGATTTGCATTCCCTGACTGTGTAGCTTGCAGCGGATTAGCAAACCCAAGCCAAGGGTTGACAACTTTAGGGCCTGATCTGGGGAAAACTCTTCCAGCCCTCGGTCTATAAACCCTGCAGCAAAAATTCCATTTATAAAAAAAAGTTATTCCATTGGGACTTCCACCCCAACAAAGCCAGGGTGTCAGGGGATTTTCATCTTGCCCACTTATGGCTTCTTACATTCCTTTTTTCAAGACACTGGAACCAAGTCTCTATGTCCTGTAAAAGTGACCACAACATTTTTTCTCCTAGTTGTGGCTTGCTAACCAGATCATTCCGGAATCGTGGACATGTGCTTGGGTTAACAGATTCAAAATGAATAATAGGAGAGAAACCTCCCTCATCCAACCAGGTTTACATATTTTCAACCTTTGTGATCCATGGAGGTCCGTGAAACTGGGTTTGTGAATCTTTGTGGTTAACTGTCTAGATTGCTCTACAATTTGCACTCTTCGTGCCCAGGCTGAAATAAATTCTACTTTTTGAAAACTAATGTCTAAAAAAGTGCAGTACGGATGCAGACCCAACCAAACAAAAGCACTTCCCTGAGTAGAGTTACACATTCATAACACATTTGGTGTAAATCCATTCATCTGTTCTATATCAGAGAGCAAAGTTTCCTAGGGGACTGAAATCGGAAAACAAAATCACAATTTCCTTCCCCTCTTTTTTCTCCCTACACTTGATGGATCTTCATGAAACTTGCTGTGCTGAACTCAAAGTGGATGACATTTTTCTTGAAATGTTTTGTGCAGAACTGTCAAATGGCGTCAAAGTTATTAGCAAAACTAAAAAGGACTTTTCAATTAAATGTCTTACTTAAATATAATGGTTATCGCCATCTACTTAAGAAATTATATACAATTTTTCACAAATGATACCACCTTAAAATTTAGTTTGTGAAGCTGGAAGTTCAGCGCTTTTTCTAGGTCTTTGACGTTCAGTCAATAAAAAAAGAGTTGGTGAAGTTTTAAACTTTTATTTCTCTTTTTAGTAAATAAGTAGGTATTTTTGTTCTTTTTATTCAAATTAGTGGCACATTGATTGCTGAAATAATAAGAAATAAGATTGGTTAGATAGAACAAGCATTGACTTATATAAGCAACATGTTCCATTCAGTGTATAGTCCCTATTCTAAACTAGAGGACTTATCCTATCCTAACAACAATCTATAAAGAGTTCCTTCTGGAAAAGAGCAAGTAGATTTTGGAGTAAAGTCAGAGATCTAAAGGAAAGATCAACCTCCCCATAAATGGTAATTCGGGAGACTCAGCCGAGTTCTCCGGACAACAGCAGTAGCAATAGTCTATATGCAAGTAAGAAGGAAAGAATCACTGCTATAACTATAATCAGCATTAACATAAAGTCTCCTCACAAAACATAAGGTAAAACAGAGAAAACACCATAAGCAGTAGCTTATGGCAAATCGAGCTAGCACACAAATGTGTTAGGGGGTGTGGCAGGGTAGAGATGTATGGAAGGCCTTGAGATGCGGAGTGCGGTGTCTCTCTAGCTAGCAACTTGTGCTATTTAGAAAGCAGCTAAATATGTTGCAAAAATAGATGAATAAGCCATCGGCCTCCAAAGGTGAGAGATCTTTCGAAGGTCTGTCATCTTCGTCCTCGATTCCCACGGTAAACAGTCATCTCAGCATGAATTCAGTTAGGGATGGCTACAACATATTACAAAAGTTACATCTATGAAGGTTCTCGTGAGAACCTTTCGCAAGCCTACTCTGTTAGCTGTGTGGTGTCCCGTTGTCTAACAATCAGTAGCAGTCGGCAGTAGGAGTTACTGCAGGGCGGTGACGTGGGCAGGGGGAGGGGCAGGGTGGGGGGTAGTAATGTATGGATTACAGAGTTTCACAGGTAAGTAAACATTTAAATAAATAAAACGAATTTCGTTGCGCACACTGCATCACATTTGGTGATGCAGTGCACGCAACAAAATTCGTTTTATTTATTTAAATGTTTACTTACCTGTTAAACTCCGTAATCCATACATTACTACCCCCCACCCTGCCCCTCCCCCTGCCCACGTCACCGCCCTGCAGTAACTCCTACTGCCGACTGGTACTGCTAACAATGAGCTACTCTATGAAATTAAGCATTTAAATTTCGGGTATGTCCTGGTTAGATCACAAAATGTAAGTGACAGAAAGCATTTTCTTTTTATTAATACGCTTGTTCATTATGTATATGCGGCAAAGAAAACAATCTATATACAGTAAAGTTATATGGTGTGAGGAAACAGCACATTTCACAAAGTCAAGCCCTAGCGCTCGATTATAATGTTAAATCACTATTTTATGAAAAAGCATTTATTTTCTTAAAGTGATAGAGTAGAATAAAGAATAGTGTGACCTAGTAAGCAGTCTAGTAAGTGGAGAAGTATTGAAATTAAAGATTCCTGCAGAAAAGTAAACAACATTTTTCACGTTTGCATGCTTTGTAAAGGCACATTTTCTAACATTTAACTTATGCATTTTTCATGTTAATATTTAGCGCGGTTCTATATTTTTGTGTGGTTCGATTTTCGTACACATTTTCAGTTTCCTCATTATATAATGAGTAACAGGTATATGATCTACTGTTACAATCGATGGGTTCTAGTGACATTGTAAACCACGAGGCCAAAGGACAAACAGATTGTAAATGCTACCACAACCTTGAGATGGCATTTTAGAACCATATGAAACATGTTGCACGTTATGTATTTTGCCTAGTGCCTTCAAGGTGAGGCTAAAAACGAGAACTGAAATTAGCTTGTTTAGGATTTGTTCACTTTTCACGAATAGTTGATTAAACAATGGACAAAGTTAAGGAACATTCGATTAATGAGGCTGGGTTGATTGCATAATGATGGCTTTGCCACAGAAGGTGGCACATAATTGGCAGCTTAAAAAAAAATGTTTCTAGCCCAAATAGTTTATAGTAATACTGATACACATAATTTGTGTTTTTCTGCAGGATTTAGAGAACCTTGACACATAATTTGGTAATCCATGCTAATGCTAAATCTTGTGCAATATAAGGACCCAAACACGTAATGTGTGTATCTGTGTCTGTTTGCAGATCCCAGAGTGTAATATTCTATTTATTATCATTGTTGAGGGTGGATATGAGTCACGATTCACTAGAGGAGAAGACTTGAGGGGGTCGGTATGCCCTCTTTTACCTCAAGGATGGTAATAAATAGCATATTACATTCAGCCCATCTTGGTATATGGTTTGTGCCATGATGCTTGTTCATGTGCAATAGTCATAAACAACAGCTTTTAACCATATCCTCAGCACAAGGGTTTATATCTGTGGAATTAGATAAGGTCATAGTACGACCACAGTTGTTTGTTTTTCTTTAAAGTGATCTTAGAATGGAGTCTGTAAGACAGTCAGTGGGCCTTATTTGTTCTAGTCAGTTGTGCTCTACTGTAGTATATATTTTTTAATTGAATTGTATTTATCATAGGACAGTTAGCTTGATATTAGTGCTTGCTTTCATACAGCTAAATGAGTATTATATGAAACATTCGCCTGCACTGTTCGGTGGTTTGCAGGAAAAAGATGAAAAAAACTACTTATTACTCCTGTATGGAACTAACACATGTATCACACAGAAGACAGAATATTCAGATTTCGGTTAATCAGGTTTTCGCACACTTGGGCGAGGGAAAAAGCCTATGCAGTTGCTCTGCAATATTCTGAATTTCAGGCTGAATGCTGGAGAGATGAGCTGCCTTATCCCAGCCAGCACATTTGGATTGCATTTATTTAAACCCATGATACGCCGCTGCTGGTAGCCGAGTACTATCACAGCATTAGCAGCTTGCACACTCTCATATCCTTTGGAGGTGACAAAGTGATTCACAAAATCTTCACGAAGGCCCTGACTCAGACATGTTACTGAAGGAGGCAGTAAGCCCTCCCACAAGCCGTGTTCATCCCTTCTTAATGTCTTGTGTTTGTAAAAAGAGCGGGATATGCCTGCTTCTCCTGTGAGCCGTCTTCAAAAAGGGGTTTTATAATGACTGACAGCACCAAAGTCCTTAAGTACAGCATCTACCAGATGTACATGCACAGTGATGGGGTCGCTGGGACTGAAGCGCAGTGTGTGCTGCTGACACGTCACTGCTCTTACACACCCAGAGTGCAGTTTTTCAAGAGAACAGTTTGACATTTTGCGGTTTCATTTTATCTGAGTGATGTATATTTTATTTTTTTAATAGATTAAAATACACATTGCAGTAAATTCTTTTAGGGCCAACAATAGCAGAGGCTTGAAGTGGCCTTTAAAAAGGGTATGTAGACGATCTTTGCCCATCAGATATAAGCATTTATAATATTCTGTCTCACCGGATCAAGTATGCCTTTACAAGATCTCTACCTGGTAGCTTTCCATAATGCACAGTTAGCCTAATTAATTTTTTGAAAGATATTAAAATAGCAGACAAGCTTGAATGTGATGTATCCAGAAAACCAGAATAGAAAACTGTAATACATGAATATTACCAGGAATATTGTCTACACTATATTGCCATCTAAAACAGGTGGTCCTACTATCAATGTAGGCAGAGTGGTAAAGATCATGAGTGTTATTGATAGGGTGGAAAGATTCAGGGGTGTAGGAAGGATGGAAACAGAAAAATCTTTGTTAAGTGCACGATGAGGCTTGAAGTCAATTGGGGATTGCAAGGGATGACGATTTCGCTACCCCTAGCTTGCCCTCAGACAGCCCTGTCGTTGCGCTTCTTATCTGTGGTATTGGAAGTCTAGAGGTCAGAGCCAGAAATAGGAAGTACACTTACCTTCTGTAGCTTACACTGCCTTGCCTTTTTACTAGTCCTGCAGCAGGGAGTGGAAGACCATTAACCCGGTGAGGTAGGGAGTCAAATGTGTGTTTTCATGGGTGGGTGAGTTGAAAAGTTTACGGTATCTCTTCTGATAGTCATGAAATTTTGATGAATCCACGCCCATGTGTAGAGAAGAAGTAAGCAAATATTTATCATGTTATGATTGCAGTCACTCCTTAAAGAGACTCTGCCCTGCTCTCATTACGCTCCTTCTCCTAGGCTGCAAGATGCATTGGCCCTGTTTACAAGTTGATCAGTGCATAAACTCCTTTTTACATAAGGTTCAGAATAATGAGTCAAGAGGCATTTAACGCATCCGATAATTATCAGATGCATTAAATAACTCAACCTTTATTAATTTTCAGCAAGCCAACCTGAAGAAATGTAACGGGAGAAGAGTATACAGTATTTACTGTATCATCTGGATTTTGTTTCATTAACACCAACATCTGCATGTTATTCCCCACCAACTCATAATAAATGTTATTTACTGCACTTAATAAATAATGTACCTTGTAGTAATGACACCACCACCTACGTTATTTATCAGATGCGATAAATCAATCAATCATGCATTTGTAAAGCGCACTACTCACCCGTGAGGGTCTCAAGGCGCTGGAGGGGGTGGGGGTGCTGCTACTGCTCGAAAAGCCAGGTCTTGGGAAGTCCCGTGAAGGTCAGCAGGTCCTGGGTCTGCCGCAGGTGGATGGGGAGGGTGTTCCATGTCTTGGCGGCGAGGAGGGAGAAAGATCTGCTGCCAGCGATCACTCTTCGGATGCAAGGCACGGTGCGAGGGTGAGGTTAGCGGAGTGAAGCTGGTGGTTTAGGGTGTAGAAGGTGGGTCATTCATTGAGGTATGCTGGTCCGGTGTTGTGGAGTGTTTTGTGAGCGTGGGTGAGGAGCTTGAAGGTGATCCTGTTGTTGACGGGGAGCCAGTGCAGGTCTCTCAGGTGGGATGTGATGTGGCCGTGGCGGGAGATGTCAAGAATGAGGCGTGCAGAGGCGTTCTGTATGAATTGTAGTTGTTTCTGGAGTTTGGCCGAGGTTTCCGCATAGAGGGCGTTGCCGTAGTCCAGTCTGCTGCTGACGATGGCCTGAGTCACAGTCCTTCTGGTTCCAGTGGGTATCCATTTGTTGATCTTGCGGAGCATGCAGAGGGTGTTGAAGCAGTAGGAGGAGACGGCGTTGACTTGCTGGGTCATTGACAGCGATGAGTCAAGGATGAACCCCAGATTGCCTGCGTGGTCGGTGGGCGTTGGTGCAGCTCCCAGTGTGGCCCGCCCCCAGGAGTCGTCCCAGGCGGAGGGGGTGGAGCTGAGGATGAGGACCTCCGCTTTGCCCGAGTTCAGTTTCAGGCGGCTGTTCTTCAGCCATTCAGCGACGGCCTTCATTCCTTCGTGGAGGTTGGTTTTGGTAGTGGTGGGGGCCCTGGTGAGGGAGAGGATCAGCTGAATGTCGTCGGCATATGAGATGATGTTGAGGTTGTGCCATCGGGCTATGTGAGCGAGCGGTGCCATGTAGAAGTTGAAGAGTGTCGGGCTGCGGGATGATCCTTGGGGTACGCCGCAGATGATCTTGGTGTCTTTAGATCGAAATGGAGGGAGGGGGACACTCTGAATTCTGCAGTTGAGGAAGAGGTGGTCCAGTCCAGGGCTTTGTCATGGATCCATGCGTTGTGGAGGTGCGTGCGTAGGGTGGCGGCAATGTGGTCAGTATCAGTGCTGTGGTTGCTGCGGTTCCGGATTGGGACGGGTCAAGGATGTTGTTCTCCTTGAGGAAGAGGGTCAGTTGCCTGTTAACAATCTTCTCAATGACATTCGCTGGGAACGGGAGTGGGGAGATGGTCTGGAAATTCTTGAGGTCCTTAGGGTCCGCCTTGGGTTTCTTGAGTAAGGCCTTGATCTCGGCCTGCTTCCAGCTCTTCGGGAAGGTGCCAGTCTCAAAGCAGTTGTTGATGATCTTGCGGAGATGGGGTGCGATGGTGGAGCTTGCTTTGTTGAAGGTGTGGTGGGGGCAGGGGACTGATGGTGAGCCAGAGTGGATGGTGTTCATGATTTTGATGGTGTCGTCATTGTTGACGTGGGTCCAAGAGAGCAGGGGGTTGGTGTGGCTGGGTGGTTGTGATTCTGAGGTGTCAGTGGCAGTCGGGGGCCTGGTTGTTGAAGCTGTCGTGGATGTCTGCGATCTTGCAGTGGAAGAAGGTGGCTAGGGAGTCACAGAGGTCTTGTGATGGTAGGATGTCGTTCGAGTTGGAGCTAGGGTTGGAGAGTTCCTTCACGATGTTGAAGAGCTCTTTGCTGTTGTGTGCATTGTTGTTGATGCGTTCCTTCAAGGAGGTCCTTTTGGCAGTTTGGATGAGTTGGTGGTGTCTGCGGATGGCGCTCTTGTGGGCTGCATTGCTGTCCGATGTCTGTTCGTGGTGTCACTTCTTGAGCCTTCAGCAGCTCTGCTTGGATGCCAGGAGGTCGTCGGTGAACCAGATGGCATTTCTGTCAGTGCGTCTGTTTGAGGGTTTCTTGATTGGGGCGAGAATGTTTGTGCAGTCATCGATCCATTGCCTGAGGTTGCGGACGGCAGTGTCGGCGATGTCAGTTGGTGGGTTTTGGGCGAGGGTGGCGATTAGCTGGTCTTCGGGGATTTTGCTCCAGCTGCGGTGGGTGTCCGTTGTGTGTGGTGGTGTGTGGTGGGTATCTCGAATGTGAAGTGGATGCAGTGGTGGTCGGTCCAGTGGAGTTCAGTGGTGTGGCTGAAGGTGACGTGGTTGCTGGCGGAGAAGATTGGGTCGAGCATGTCTGGCAGAGTGGGTGGGAGTCATGATGAGCTGTTTGAATCCAAGGTTGGCGAGGTTGTTGAGCAGGGTGGTGGAGTTGCTGTCGTTGGTGTTCTTGAAGTGGAAGTTCAGGTCTCCGAGGAAGATGTAGTCAGTGGATGCAGGGGCGTGCGTGCTGACAAAGTCGGCAAAGGAGTCGCTGAACTGTGGCCGGGATCCAGGGGGGTCTGTAGACGAGGGTTCCTGTGAGGGTGGTGTTGGGGTCGATGTGGATCTGGAAGTGCAGGTGTTCGGCGGCTCTGAGGGTGTCGATGGTGCTGTTTGAGATTCTGAGGGTTTTCTTATGGCTGTAGCGATTCCTCCTCCTGCTCCGTTGGTGTGGTCCCTGCGGGTGATCTTGTAGCTATCCGGGATGGCTATGGCGATGTCGGGTGCTGAGGAGGGGTTCATCCAGGTCTCTGTCAGGAAGGCGACGTCCGGGTAGGAAGAGTCGAGTAGGTCCCAGAGTTTGATGGCATGCTTGCAGGTGGAGTGGGTGTTGAGTAGTATTCATCTGAGGTGGTTGCGTCCTACCCCGGTGGGCGAGGTGGCGGCTTGGAGGCTGGTGAAGCTGGAGCTCTGGCAGGAGAAGGGTCCTTGGCTGCGCCTCGGGGTGGACAGGAAGCAGATGTATGATTGGCCGGCGTGTAGTGCATGGCGGGTTCTGGCATCATAGTGGCGGTAGGCATCGTGGCTTTGGCGGGGGCCAGGGTTTCTGGTGCTGGGTGCTGTCCAGGCACGGACTGGTGCAAACGGGCGCAGACAGGCTTGCCTTTGGCCGCCATAAGAGGGGGAGGTGGGAGGGAGGAGCAGCTCGGAGGTGGGAGCGGGACGACTAAGCGAGCGGGGGGTGGGGCCGCAAGGGACACAGCGGCGGGACGGGGAGAGGAAGGCTGGAACGCTGGAGGGCGATACAGCGAAAAAAGGGGCAGAAAAGCACAGAATACAAAGAAAAGGAATACAACAATGGGCAAAAAGTAATACAGCTGCAGAATACAAAAAAAGGAATACAACTGTGGGAAACAGATACCACAAAAAGTAATACAACAGTGGGAAACAGATACCACAAACAGTAATACAACAGCAGACAAATTAAACACGGAAAAAAGGAGCAGAGCGAGCACACAGATACTTACGGTTCCCCACTGGGCCACCAGGAAGGAGGCACAGGCGGGAGCCTGCGGGTGGAGGAGGGCCTCGAACTTGCGACAGCAGATAACACATAAACTCGTACTCAGGGCCATTGTGTAGCAAATAAAGGCAATGAGGAAATGTGCCACCCTTTTCCACAAATGCTGTCCAAAATCCCCTTGTTCCGGACCCCTTAGCACCCCAAGCAAAAAAATGCACTTCTTGGCTGGAAGTTTATCTTCCTCAAAAGCCTGAGTAGATCATTTGGAGTTCATTGGCTACCACATTTCGTGGCACCTAATTCTTGATTGGGCTGATAACATGAGTTAATGAACACATCAGGAATAACAAGATCCCCAGGAACATTGGGGGGCGTGAGCTTCTTACACAGACCCTGTCCCTGCTCAATCCAGGTGAAATATCTAGATGAAACCTGGGTAGAAAACTTGTGGAATTCGTGTGAAAACCAGAGATTCCTGGGTGGTTATCCACAAAACATTTCA
Source organism: Lissotriton helveticus (assembly GCF_964261635.1). Classification (NCBI taxonomy): domain Eukaryota; kingdom Metazoa; phylum Chordata; class Amphibia; order Caudata; family Salamandridae; genus Lissotriton; species Lissotriton helveticus. The sequence goes on along the minus strand of NC_136059.1, from coordinate 1,768,004,815 downwards.
TCAATAGCATTTGCATCTCCTGATCATTTTGATGCCTGCGATATTGGTTGTTGAAGGGAGGCAAATAGGGGGGAGTTTTTATTTGTTTTCAGCCCACTTGTAATGAGGCCCCAAATGCCCTTAGCAAATGTAGCCATATAAAACATTCTGAACATTATAAGAATGCACTCAGAATATATGAGATAAAACACCTCCAAATATTTAAAATCAGGATATTGCAAAAAACCAAGGACTTCATGAATTGATGGAAACACAAGTTGTGCTGATTTTTCCCTTCCTGTTAAGTATTTGTATGTTGGGCACATAACACACCTTGAAATACATATTGTGTAAACACATGCCCAGTTGTTTTTGCCACTCCTTTTGCCCTTCTTACACTGGGTCTATTTAGGTTCATGCTACATGCTATGAGACCTATGATAAGTGTACGTACACATATTTTAAAATAGCATAATAATACTTTCTGATGCATTGATATTTAAAGCATGGTGCAGCTACAGGGTCCATTGCAGTTTATATCAGGTATATGAGACATAGGGAAAGTGTACTTATACAAGTTTTAAAATCTATTAATACTTTCAGACTTTTAGGGCGTTAATCATATCATAGGCCTGTACACCCCATTTTTAGACCCAGGGCGGGGTTGGCTAAACTCGGAGGTGAATTTCTCTTTCACCTCATTCTAGTGGCAGTTTATTATATCATTCCACTTCCAATAAATTGTTTGCATTGAAATGCTAGAGGGATTAGTTTGCATCTCAAAAGCACACTGAATCATTATCACACATTTGGATTTGGTTTAGCTTTTATCGATAGAATGTGAAAATTAATAAAAGGCACCATCACTCATAAACGTCATAATGGGAACTTAACCAGGAGAATTAGCATTTTTAAAGGGAAGCTGCAGGAATGCCATTTTTACTGGTGCTTTTGGCATGTATATTGAGTCTCAAGTGTACGCCTTTAGGAAAGAAAATGATTTATACCGTTTGAGCCCCAGAATTTTTAGAACTAGGTCACTTTGTTGGCAGATGATTTCTTCCTGTACACTAAAGATCCAAGCAAAACTATTTCCTGGATGGAGGAGATCACAGATGAATTTGGGGCTTTCACAGGGTACTCAATAAATAAGTCAAAGACTAAGATAATGGGTTAGAAACAAGAAAATAACAGTCAAAATCTAAGATCGGTTATTTGGGCATTAGAGTTGAAGAGTTACCAAAAACGAATTTGACAAAGGAAATGAAACAGATCAGTGAGCTTTCTAGCAAATGGATGAATCTCCCTTAGATAATACATGGGCAAACAAATTTGATTAAAATGGTGATCCTTCCCAACTTAATATACTTGTTCAACAATATTCTACTGTCCTTCCCTAAAGTTTGTACTGCAAAGATACGGCAAACTTGGGCGTTTCACATGGGTTTCCAAAAGAAATAGGCTTAGTTGGAAGAAATTGAGAAGGAATCTTGAGAAAGGAGGTTTGTTGCTTTCTGATGTCCATATGTATGATGAGCGTCACTGACTGGATGAAAAACAACTGCCGGGAAACTCAACACTGACATAATTGAGGTGCTGATCTCCTGCAACAACACCTCCTTATACTCCTGGTGGCCCTCTGAACTAGTACCCTCACCCACACTGACTGACCATGCTCGAAACTTGTCATCAACCTTGGCAGTAAACTCACAATGAATAGCCAGATCAATGCAGTCTCGTCTGCCTGCCTCTTAACTCTTCGCATGCTCTGGAAAATCTTCAAATGGCTCCCTATCAACACAAAGTGAACTGTCACCCATGCCCTAATCACCAGTCAGTTGGACTACAGCAACACACTCTACGTCGGTATGACAAATCACATACTGAGAAGGCTGCAGACCTTTCAGACCCTTCAGAATGCAGCAGCCAGACTCATCCTTTACTACCGCAAACGCAAACAGACCCACATTACCCCCACCTCAAGAAGCTTCACTGGCTCCCCATCCTAAAGCGATGTCAATTCAAGATGCTGATTCATGCCTACAACGTGTAACGGAAACTACGCGACGGACGTCAACACGGGTGATTTAGCTTCTGACCTGTGGTTACGGCGGTAGCGAAGGGATAGGATTTCTCCCCCTCGTTGATTCAGTATTAAGCGGAAGGATTCAACAAAATGGACTAAATTGCCGACCCGTTGTGGCGTCCATTGCTGTAAGTGTTTCTAGATTCCTAGAGCCATCCGGAAGAGACTTGGGTTCGTCAGATTTTCCGGTTAATACTGCTAATGTTTATATTAGGTTTGCCCGTCTAGCCCTGATGAGGCCTGGAGCGATAAGAGGCTGAAACGCGTCGACACAGTTTTGTTGAAGACACCAACACAAAATAAGTTTTCTTGACTTGGATGACAAAATAATAATCTAGTAGTGTCAAAGAGAGCAAGGTTAAACATTTCTAAACCTTAGACACTTCTTTTGCTTTGTATTGGTGATCTGTAAATAAGGAATGTTGTCAGAGATACTGTAGATAAACATCCTTTTTTCTACATAAGTAGGGCAAAAAGAACTCTAAATCCGGTTCTAAACAATTTTTATATAATTGTAAATGTACTATTGGTGTTTGTTTTGTATATATGTACAACGTGTGTATATTTTTATGTTAAATGTGTGATAACAATATTTCATGAAGAAACATGGTTTAATTAAAAGAAATATTTAAACCATCTATATAAAGAGATTGGTTGTGTGTAAATGGCTTGTTTGTTTGGAGAAACTCTACAAATATAAATGTATTTATTTATTTTTGGGATTATGTTTTTTGAAAAATGATTTTTCAGAGAATGTATAATTAATGGTATCCAGTCTTAGAAATTTAGACAGATAGACTACTACTCCGTAGGCTTTATTTCTTTGTTTTGATTGTGATTCATGCCTACAAAGCCCTCCACGATCAAGAACCAGTGTACATCAACTGACGCATGTATTTCCATCAACCCTCCAGGCAACTGATTTCTGCCTGCCTCTCCCCCCTCACATCCCCTACATCCGCCCAAGCATCAGTTGAGGACTCTCCTTCTCTTACTTCACTGCCAAGTCCTGGGATGGTCTCCCTTTCACATCCGGGCCTCACCCTCTCTCTCAGAGTTCAGGGAGGGACTCGAGCCCTGGCTGTTCAAATAATCCTCCCACAGTGCAGCCCTCGGGGACTAGATACGCTTGCAGGTGATGAGCGTACTTTATAAATCTTGTTGATTAATTGGTTGATATGTATTGTCATGCTTTCCAATTTAAGAACTGCATAATACTTTTGTCCAAACATGAGGACTCATGCAGAGGAAGGGTGTATGACTTCATGTTGAGATCCCTAGGACAGGATAGTTTTCTCCATATATTTGGTGACCCCTGATTCTTTAAAAAAAGATCAACTGACGATATTTATTGCAAGCTTTTTTAGAAGTTTGGCATGACCCTAAAATAAATCCTAGGTATTGAATATCATACAACATATTCCCCAATCTGATATTGCCCTGCAACACCAGATTTTCTGACAGACAAATTTAGTCCCCACTTATAGAGGTAATCCTAGTTTATTGGGGGCAACAACGAAAGGGATCAGAACTAATTTCATGGGAGGCTTTTCCTGGTTCTCTTTACAAAACTGGAGCATATGCGAAAGCTGAGAATACAGAGAGGCAATACAAGATACTTAACCACTGAAAAGGAGGTGTCCATATGGTAATGGGAGTTAATAATAGCTGAAGATAAGAAGCTGTAGAAGATTCACTACACCCCTGGGAAGGATATTTGTCAAAACCTGAGCAGAAAATCTTATGGCAAGTATGTTTAAGACTTGTTTATCATTAGGTCTGCTCTCTTAAAAAATAATTATTTCTATACACTCTGCAAAATATACCTGGCACCAAGGAGGATGGTAAAATGTATCAAAGGAGTGGCGCCTAGCTGCAAAGGTTGTGGGGCGATAAGCCCCAATTATGAACATGTCTCTAACCTGTCCAGCGCTTGTCTAATTTTGGGAAGGTGTAAGTGATATATTTTCGGAGATCCTAGGTTTGATGACAAAGGTAAGTCTCTATTTGATTCTTTTTATCACAGACATCGAGCTCAGTGCACTGATATCTCCATCTCAGTAGAGAGTTCTCTTTTTTATGACACTTATGACAAGGGGCGAGATTTGCATATATTGGCTACCGACCAGCCCTCCCATGGTACATGAATAGTTGAGATTGGCCGATAAAGTCTGTAGTCTAAATTTAAACTCTTGTAGAAGGAATAATCCAAAGGCCTGTGGGCTGAGTTTTTATTACGGCTAGCAAAAGAACAGAATTTGTATATGTCCTTTGCATGGGTGCCTGTGAGGGGGGCAAAGGAGGGAATTTACCCCCCGTGGATTTTTTACTTGCCCTTTACTGACTATGTCCCTGTCCTTTGACATTGTCAAAAAGGGTCAGAAGATGGATGATGTTAAAATTATGCCCCCCACCTGAAAAAACGTCTACAGATGCCCAAGGTCCTGTGATTATGTCAATACTTGGTGAAATACTTTGGCTGTCAGAATTTCCTAGTGCCAAATGATTTAAAGCATCAGCTTTCAGATGGCAAAAGGCATTTATAATCATCATCTAATGGTGATTGAGGACAAAAAAAATCATCACACATAAAATTATTCATCTACTAGACGCAATGTATAGAGTGAGCAACTGTATTTTGTTTTGTGCATTAGGTCTGGATTTTTCCCGTGCCTCTGTAAAACACTACTGCTAACATAGAAAGTGTGACTTTTGTGTCCACCACTTTAAGCCACTGCTTTCTTTGATCAGCCAGCTTCAGTCATTGACTTCAAACATTGTTCAAATTATTTTGGCCCAACCCTATGGACTATCCTTTTTTTACCTAATGCGGTTGGGTGTTTGAGTATATCCTTCCACCTCCACTTGTCTGCTTCAATTGAACTACATGATGGACAACTTTACAACTATACCGCTTTCTTTCCACTCCCTCCCATGTGTCTTGCACCAGTGTGCAAATGCTGCATATGTTAGCACATCAAACCCACTGATATTGATTTTGGCAATGTTTATTTTACCTTTTTTTTAATCAAGAGCTCAAATTGCAAACCATTCAGATGCACACTTCTTAACACCTACAGAAATATTACTGCCCCCTGAATTAAGAAATAATAGTGAAGAATTATCACGTGGCATACATTATTGCATGTGACAGATGGGCAGGTTCAGCTTTGTGAATCATTTGCATGTGTAACTTTCCACTTTTCAAGCAATACATGTATTGCTAACAAGCAGTTACAATATTCAATGTAAGGACCAAGAGCTCGAGTCACAAAATGTTTGCACACATAAGCATCACTTAGGTGCACAACAATTGTACTTACATTGTGAGATACCACATCGTGGGTTACAGATTTATAATTAGTGGAATTTCCTGAAACATATTTTAAGGGGGGGGGGGTATTCCCCAGATTTAGGTTTATTTGCTTTGGGATTTCTTTTTTTACTCATAAAACGCTATATATCTGATCTAATTGAAAAGGAAATGTGCAAAAGTTGATTTACGACTTTTAAAAATATTCTTATCAGTCCACTCCCAAAAAATACACTGCTAACCTTTTAAAAACTTTAAAATGTACACGTATAGAAGTCTACATGTAGATGGATTAAAAGGACATCCAGGTGATTTATGGTAAGCGTTTCTTTTAGTTCCTTTTCTCCGGAAGCTGTTTTGTTTTTACATTTTACATAGCTAATCACCATGTTCAAGTTAATTAATGGACCATATCCGATAATTTCCAATTTGATTAATCATTAACCATAATACATTCCTCATGTGGCGGTGCTTCTCACATATAATAAATGAGTATAAACGCCGCCAGACCCAGACAAAGTCATTAACAAAATCGATTACTTCAACAGTGTGTGTAAATTTTTTGTATCATCTTTAGTCACCGGTTATATATTTTAATAGTACATAGATACATTTAAGAAAAAATGAACACCGCAAATTACCCTGTTACTCTGATTTCAAATTCATTTTCATGCCATTTATTTTACTTTTTTCCATATTTGTTTTTCAAATGCAGTCATTAATCAAAGTGGAAATTGATTGCATATAATTTGCTGAAACCTTTCTCTTTACGCTCCAAAACAATTCTGTGCGAAATACCTGCGCCACTGATGGGAAAATCCTAACCTGCAGCACGTAATTACTATATGGAGGTCTTACTTTGTTCAGCCCAAAAGTATTTTTTTTAATAGAAATAGAAATGTACTTTTGAAATGTGCCTTCTGGCGCCTATTTCTAGATCCTTACGACCTTGCATGCACTTGCTCCGGTTTCACCTCAGAAGAGAATGGAGCTTGTTACTGGAGGATTTGGGGTATAAATGGATTTGGCTCTGAGTTCCAGAGGCATATAGATGCCCGCTCGTTACAAAACACAAAGGGACAGATTAACAAAGTTGTCACGCAACGCAGTGCGGCAACCAAAGTTGCCATGTTGCGTAAGAGGGAGAAAGCAGGATAGCGCCATATCTACTGAGCTATGACTCTGACCTGCTGTCTCTTTAGTCCTGATTCATAGGAAACAGCCTTTACATTGTGGCTCGAACCACGCTGTGCCCTAACCACGTGGTCCGAACCACAAATGCGTCTTCACAATGCATTATTTTACCACGCAAGTCATTACAATGATTTGCCTCAAGGAAAGCATTGCTGGACTGATGTTGGATTTTAAGTCCAACACTTTCCCTACTGCTGTGCCGACTGGAGTTGGAATAGTAACTTATACTATTCCAAAGTACAGCGCTTTCCCTAAGGCAAGTTGTTGTAACAACTTGTGTGGTAAAGAAATGCATTGTGAAGACACATTTGTGGTTCGGACCACGTTGTTAAGGCAGGCATGGTAAATGCCTGCACGGTTCCAACATACAACCATGGCGCACAATCAGGCTGCCTAGCACCACATAGAAATCTTTACAGCATAGTGCAAAGGAGTCTGCATCATATATATCTTAGGTTTTGTACTGGAAGGCTATCCTTCCAGTACAACAATCTATACCTAGACAAACTATAAATCATGTCTCACCTTGGTTGCATGCTATTCGTTGCAGCACACATGCAAAGTTGGAAAAGCTAGGTGAAGTGAAACATTTTTCTATTTTACACCTATCTCGAAGAGACCATTTGTTAGTGCAAAACCGTGTCTACTAGTGTTAGTAGATAGAGCTTTGCATCAGAAACCATAGATGCTTACATGGGAACACCCACGTACCACCCATGGAATGCCTTCTTGATGCAAAGTAATGAAAAGCAGTGCAAAGCATTTCAAAACACATTCTGCTCTGAGAACATAGGGCCAGATGTAGGTAGCCCAATACCGGTCGGTAACGGACGAAATTACCGAATTTCGGTCGTTACCGACCGGTATTGGGCATTTGGGATGTAGGGGAGGATTCGGTAAATAACGAATCGGTTATTTACCGATTCGGTATTTACCAAATCATCATTTACCGGTAAATGACATGTAGGAAGCACTTTGAAGAGTGCTTCTGTGCTTTAAGGATTCGTTATTTACCACCAACTGTAAATAACGAATACCTCTGTAAATGCAAATCTGTGCATTTACACCTGTTCCATGTGACAGACATACACGCATGTATGTGTGCCACATGTGCCCACAAGCACTATTCAGGGGTGCAACAGGGTGTCAAAGTAACACCCTGCCACCCTTGACTCTTTCCCTATTTTACAGAATCGGTAATTACCGTTTCAGTAATTGACATTCATTCCTATGGGCCTACCGAATCGGTAAATACCGAATCTTACCGATTCGGTAATATTTACCAAATTATTACCTACATAGCATTTACCGATTCTAAAATACCGAATCGGTAAAATTTGGTATTTTAGAATCGGTAAATTCTATTTACCTACAGCTAGCCCTAAATTCTTTTTTTTATTTTTTTTAAATTTTTTTATTTGGCAAACAAGTCACAAGCAAAAAGACATTATAACAAAAAAAAAGCATATCATAGTTTAGAGTGATATCAGGGATAGCATCAGTATACTAATCCATCCAGTATTCTTTAAATGTTACAGCTTCAGCCTAACAAAAAGACATTTATAAAGAAAAAGAAAAAGAAAAAACAAGAAAAGGAAAAAAAAAACAACAAAAAAACAAGTAAGTTCATCTCATAACACTTTAACGTTTATACAAAATTAGCCCAAATCCTTTCCATTCTATCTACAGATTTTCGGCTCCTGTTCTTAGCAAGAGCCTTTTCCATAGTATATATTTCATGTAACAACATTAACCACTCAGTCCTATTAGGTGGATTCGGTGAGATCCAAGCTCTAGCTACTACCAATCTAGCACAGGAAATCGCTATGTCTAACCAACTTAGATTATTTTTGCCCCTCTCATGTATAGAAAGTAAAACCATAGGTGTAGTAAGTGGAGAACTAATCAGTTGTTTTTGATATAAAGTAATTTCTATTTCTCGCCAGAATAGTTTCAGTGCCGGACAGGAATAGATCATATGAATAAGATCTGCTGCCACCAGATCACACTTAGGGCATTTGGTACGCTCATTATTTTGTGACCATTTAGCAATTTTCTGGGGAGTATGATAAAGTTGACTGACCGTCCTGTATAGTTGAAGCTTTAGACTCGAAGAATGAATAGTCTTATTAAGAATTGTAAAAGCATTTGAGATATTCTGTGGTGTCACATTTCTTCCTAATTCCAGCGTCCATTTTTGAGACAGTCGAGGACAATCATCCAAGTTATGCTGAATTAAATGTTTGTATCCTGTACTAATTAGTGATTTCTCTTTAGAGCTATACAAAAATTCCCAAATGTCCGAACTAATAATTTTTTTCAAATTCATTTTCCGTATAAAGTAATCCCTTACTTGCAAATATTTGAGTATCATTTCACTTGGTAGCGAATATATTAATTGTAAAGTCGAAAACTGAAGAAAGCCCTCAGGGCCATATAGGTCTCCCAATCTCTTAATACCATAGCTGGCCCACTCTCTCCCGACTTTATCATTAAAAATACCAGGTAACCCTGGGTTGTCCCATAATGGTAAGTCTGAGTGAAAAAAGGAAGTATCACAAAATTTCATAACTAAATTAAAAATCACTACCAGGTCCCTTGCGGTCTTGAATTTGACTCGTTTGAAAAAATTCGGGTCTTGTATTCTTGTTAAAAATTGAGATGAGTTTATGCCTAGCATAAATTGATGAAAAAAAAAGGTTTTATTCTTATTTAATAAGCTCCTAAAGCGTCCTATAAAAGATGCAAAATAATATGACTTGAAATCCGGAAAATCCAATCCTCCCTTCTCTAGGGGTAACTTTAGTATCGCCATAGACCTCCTAGGTTTTTTGTAGCTCCAGATAAAGCTGCTGCATATTCCTTCTAGCTTCTTAAAAAATATATTATTGACTCGAAGGGGAATAGAACGAAAAAAATATAAAAATTTGGGCAAAATATTCATTTTTATCAAATTAATTCTTCCCAGAATATTCAATGGAATTTTGTGCCATTTTTTAAGCATCGATGTAACCTGTTTAAGTAAAGGTTCATAGTTCAGTTTGATTATTTCATTTATTTTAGAAGATATGGTCACCCCTAAGTAAACGGCCGAATTACATAGCCCAGTAACTGATTGGTTAGTTTGATAGTTCATAATAGTTTGGGTTTTATTAAAGTTTAATTTATAGCCGGAAATGTCTCCAAATTTTTTCGCTTCATCTGTAATTCCTGATAAGGCATCTATTACATTGGTGGTAAATATAGCTAAATCATCTGCATATGCAGTAATTTTGAGAGTTTTATGTTCATGTTCTACCAGTGTTATCTTCTCTTGATTCTGCAGGGCATTTATGAAAGGCTCCATAGAGAGGGCAAAGAGCAGGGGTGAAAGTGGACACCCCTGTCGAGTCCCCCTTAATATTGTGAAAGTTGATGAAAGTACCCCCGCATAGCTAATTTTAGCGTTAGGATCCCTGTATATGGCCTGTATACCTCTAAGGAAGCGATCTTTGAACCCATACTGCATTAAGACTTTCCACAAATAATCCCACCCCACTCGGTCAAACGCTTTTTCTGCGTCCAGTAAAATCATACCGAGTGGGGTGAGATTAGTTGCCGCTATATCGAATGCCGTAATCGCCATATTAACGTGGGCTGTAGTATCCCTTCCAGCTATGAAACCATGCTGTTGATCATTGACTAACTGCGGCATAAGAGATGCCAATCGGATTGACATTAGTTTAGAGTAGGCCTTAGCATCAGTATTTATTAAAGAAATAGGCCGATATGATCCACATTCCATTGGAGGTTTGTGTTTTTTAAAAAAAAACATAATTTTCGCCGTTTTCCAGGATTCCGGGGCCTTGCCAGATGTGCCTATTGAGTTCACAACTAAGCAGAAAAGAGGGAGTAATTCTTCGGCACAGATTTTATACAATTCAATGGGGATCGTGTCCTCCCCTGCCGCTTTATTAGAAGGGAGTGAGAACACAGCTAAACGTAGTTCCTCTATTGTATAGTTCTGTTCCAGATTATCTAATATCTCCTGATCTAAAAAGTGTCTTGCAGGGAGATTATTATTTAAGTAAGATTGAATCTGCTCTGGACTAGCCCTAATCTCTGGAGTGTATAATTCTTCATAGTAAGAAACAAATTGCTCCATTATATCTACTGGCTGTGTATATATAATACCATTGGGGCCTTTTATAGATTTAATTAATGTTGAAGCTCAGTCTTCGGCTACCTTATATGCCAGAAGCTTTCCTATTCGATCCCCGGATTCATATTGTGAAATTTTATATTTAAGTATCTTGCAGCTGTTTTTTTCCCTAAAAGAACTTTTCATGTCTGTGCGTATGTTCATAAGTTTATTTTCCAGAAATGATATATCTATGCTATTCCGATCCCCATCTCTAAGCCTGTCGGCCAATAGTTTTTCGATATGTAAAATATTATCTGTCATTAGCTTTGTTTCTTTTTTCCTTGTTACATTTTGTTTAAATATATATTGTTGAGCTATTCCTCTAATAAAGGCCTTACAGGCATCCCAAACTGAGAGTATACTAGCAGAATCTTTGTTATATGTAATAAACTCCTTTATCTGTTCTTTAAGCAGGGTTACAAAGACCTCATCAGAGAGTAGGTATCTTGGGAAAGTAAAAGAGCGCCCTTCTTTTATGCCTAAGGCTAAATCAAATGTAAATATTATGGGATTATGGTCCGATGAAATTTTTGGCATGACCTTCATATCTCCCCTACTCAATAATTCGTCTGAGGCCCAAGCTAAGTCAATCCTAGAGCAGAGTTTATGGGGAGATGAATAGTATGTATATCCAGGTAAAGCTGGGTATAGGCTACGCCAAATGTCTTTTATATTATGAATTTTAGCTAGTTCCAGTATTGCTGCTCTGGTTTTATGCATACGTAGTCCTACTCCCTTTTTAGTTGTGTCCTGTTGATAATTCAATACACAATTAAAATCTCCCATTAAAGTAAGCTCTCCTGACCAAGATAATAATTCAATGTTCAACCAATCAAATAACCGTGGCTCATCTTTGTTGGAGCCATACACTGAGCAAAAAACATATAGGGTACCCTCCAATCGTATTTGCATTATTGCCCACCGCCCTCCCTTATCTGCTGCCGTTTTAATGACCTCCCCTTGCCAATATCTTTTCTTTAAGATAGCCACCCCTCTTATTGGTGCATTTAAAGTCGTGCAAATCACCATTTCGTATCCCAGTTGACTCAGCAATTTTTTATCTTTAAAACATATATGTGTTTCTGTAAGCATTACTATCTGTGCATCATACATTTTTAGTTCTTGGTAACGGAGGGCGGAGACTGGCTGTGCACGCTGGGCTCGCTGGACCTTGTTGACCTGGCTTGGCTCCGCGGGTCCAGGATCCGGAGGGCTCATTGGATTTACTGATACCAGACGCATAGCCAGCTGTCCTGACAAGCCGGACTGGGGGAGAGCTTCGATTACGGAGAGCACCCCTGGCTCAGAGGCGGGGAGAGCAGACATGGCTCCTAAGAATCAAGCGAGGAGCGCTCGTACCACGAAAACGGCAGTGAACCCCGAGGAGAATGCCACCACACCTGCAGTCAGTGTAGCAGTGGAGAAGAGGGCGGCGGCGGCGGCAGCCAAAGCGAAAACGCCAGTCAAGCCCCATGGAACAGAGATACCAGTCACCGTAATAGAGAACTTGCTTAACACTGGGAAGCAGGAGAAAGCTGCAAACTTGGCCGGTAAGCAACAACAAGTACTGCGATCCCTAATGCCCGCCGCTAGGGATAAAGACAATGCTGCTAAAGACAAAGGGGCTAAATTTGATGTAAATCCAGCGCCGGAAGGGGTCAGCAAAGAGACTGGGCTGACAGAGAATAATGGGGACAATGCTATAGCCCTAAATTCTTAACACACATTTTAGACAAGTTTGTGTTAATTTTGTGACACATAACCAGTGCAAAATGTTGGTAACTCTGCCCCAAAGTGTATCATCTGCACAAGCATGTCAGAACGCAGATGCCCGCAAAAACAAATGATAGAGCTGAAACTCATGTGTTCTGGAAGAATAAATGTGGGTGAAGTATTTAATTTGTTGGCGTCCACAGCCTAATTTATTGAATTTTCTGATGCCAAAACTAGTTGGCGGCCAGTGGGAGGATGAAGGCCTAAGAGCATTGGCGTTCAATTCGGTGTCCTGCCCTCTATGATAGATGCTCTTTGAACTGTGGTGCTGTAGCAAAAATACAATGCAAGGGCTGAACTGTGGCAGAATACGTGTATGGTGCAAACATGTTTAGGAGCACAGCATAAAATCAACTATTGAAGTAGTCGAGAAAAATATTCTTCAGGTTTTAATATTCATGAAATCATGACATCCTATCTCTGAAACGGATGTTCATTGTCCATAGGGATATACATTAGTCTAAACTGTGCATGTTGAATGCCTGCCTACAAATTAGCATAGAAATAAAGAGTGAGGCCTTACATCTCCAGGCTTGCTAGCCCCTGTTGTGCAGTGTAGGAATAGTCACAGAAATCTCATTTACCCAATGATGAGTTGTGAGTCTTCCCTGCTAGTGTATAGGCTCCAGTGGGTTGCCTGCTGGTTCATTATGCAATACTGCCAACAGGATAAATGAAATCAGAAACACTGAAAGCAAAAACAACATTGTGCATCTCTTTGTATGGTAATTTACTCAGGGAGTAATTATATCGTGTTGCTAAATTCCTTCCCTTATCAGTTTTTTCTTCCACATATACCAAGTAAGTTAACGTGATTTTTTGTCAGATTTGTAAAACATGATTGACATGGTAGAAAACAATCTGTAAACGTAGAAAGGGTAAGCATGCTCCCCATGCATGCAGGAATAAATGCATAACATTTTCTCTTGACATAAAAGACGGCAACTGCAGCACTTGGACTATATGTATAAAAGATTCTGCGATATGCACCTGTTGAAAAAGTGTTCATCTTGTCACATTCTATACGGATAACCTTTGCCAGCTTCAACGTGATAAACCTTATTTTAACATCTTGTATGTATATATGTATGTCTGTATGCACATGGTGTTTCTATAGTGGAAAAGTAACCAAAACACAGAGGAGTAACACAAAGTCAACAAGGGACAGGAGAGGCAGCTGGGATGTGGATGATCAATGCATTAGGTATTTAGAGTTCTTTAAAGAGCTGAGTCTTCAACTCTTTCCAAAATTGGAGCAGTGTTAGGACAGTTCTGAAAGACCCTTGTCCAGGCCCTTGTAGTCAGTCGGTTAGACTATTGTAATGGTCTTTTTTTTATCTGCTAATGAGGACGTGCTTAGCAGACTGCAAGTTGCCCAAAATACTGCGGCAAGGCTGGTCCTTAATGTCCCGCCTAGACCCCCCCTCTCGCCCTCTTCTGGAAAAACTCCACTGGCTGCCCATCCGCCAGCGGGTTAAATTTAAAATTTGTTGTGTCATACATAAAAGCCTCTCTGGCATAGGCCCTCAATATCTGGTCGAAAAATTCAGCACATATAAACCTGGACGGTCCCTTCGATCCAGCAACCAATTATTGCTACAGGTTCCCTCAATCAGAAAGGCAAGGCAGGGTGGCCGTGCACTTTCGTATATGGGCCCCACCCTCTGGAACAAACTTCCCTTCAGTCTGAGACAAACTGCTAACCATTTTGTCTTTAGGAAAACATTAAAAACACACTTGTTTCTGCCGGCATAAATTCTTGTGCCTCCCTAAAGCCCTTTTCATGCACTTATGGAGAACCAAGCGCGGAGATACCCCTTCGGGGGTTGAATCCTGCGCTATACAAGCATATAAATAAATAAAAATAAAGATGCGCAGATGTTGTTTGAGATCCTGGGTGCAGAGATGGAAAAAGCTTGCTGTCTTGTTTTCAATTTTTTACACATCTTAGTCTGCAGTCTGATTCTGTCCTGGCCGTGGGTGTGCTGAGAATAACCAGAGATGGGCAGCTTGTGCTAATATTTTGAAATGTACCTGCTTGTCTAGTGTAACGTAACATATATTTGGGTAAAATGCTGTAACTTTCATTGTGGGTGCCAAATGTAACAACTGTTTCCTGACATTGGAGTGCCTCTGGCCACAGACGGCGATGTCTTGGTGCAGAGGGACTGGTTCTCCACAAAGATATTTTATTGCAGGAGCCTGGACACCTTGACTGTATTTCAGAAACATTGTCTATGCCAGGCTCTAAAAAAAGAAATGTAGCAGAAGCATCAGACCATAGAGACTGCACCTGACCACTTTTTCCAAATAGTATTTTCAAATGTCAATGAATATTAATGTGTGCATGCAGTACAGGCACCTGCTCCAAAGATGGAGAGACCCACACATTGGTTATATATAACACTATTAGACATAGAGATGCTCTACAGCAATAACAAAGAGAGAACAAGACTATGATTCTTGTCTTTATTTTCTTTCTTGTTATGAATTTTCACACATATCTAGAGGAAGCAGCCATAGCCAACGTATTTCGTCCATGGAGAGGACTTCTTCAGGGCTGCATTCTCAACAAATATATAATATACACAAGACACATACTACCTTTAAGCACGAGGAGCACTGTATTTATGTCATGTTTATATTATTGTGTTACATGTCACATTTGATGTGGTATATACTCTTTTTGGTCCCCTTTTTTCTGTCATTGTGTTCACAAAGTCTGTGTCTTATGTATTGTATATATTTGTTGTACCTACAGCCCTCAAAAAGTCCTCTCTATGGACGAAACGCATTGGCTGTGGCTGCATCCACTACATATGTGTGAAAATTCATAAAAAAGGAAAAGAAATAAAGACAAGAATCTTAGTCTTGTTCTCTGTTTGTTATTGTTGTGGTGCATCTCTACCTCTTATATTGGTAAAGAAAGAAAGCTACTTTCCATCTAGTACCAAGTGGCCGAATCGTTGCTCGAGCCTTAAAAGTTTGGATCACATCACCCCAGTCTTACAAGAGATGCACTTGCTATCAGAGCCCTACAGAAAACATACAAGTTTCATTTTCAAGGCATAAAAAAGAACAAATATCCCCAGAAATGGGTATCCCACTACGCCTTTGGTCAGAAAATGCTAATCCAATCACTCAAAGGAGATATAACCTAAAAACGCACAAGGTTGTACAAAGAGCTAGCCCCACAACTTTATAATCTACCCAGTTTACCACTTTTTAAGGGAGCCCTAAAAACGTGTCTCTTGGAGGAAGTATTTCTCTCTTGCCATGAAAACATTGACGGCACCATTGTCCTTATAAGATGAGGAGCCTAGGCCTTAGGAATAACTGTACTCAGGATGACTCATACCATCCTTTTAAGTCCATCTCAACAGACTGCTCAGCGTTTATCCGGCATCTCAGTCTTTACAGGGCTGAAGGCCACTTTAGAGGGCCTATAGCAAATATCATTTTCTGTAAAGGTTACAAGCCAGTTTAGTACAAACCATAAAAATAAAAAAAATACATAACCAAATAAAATAACCCTGACGGTATTTTGCACAACGATCCTAATGGGGTGTCGCTTTGTCATCTATGTTAATGGCCATATCTCTATTCAACAGGGTTCTGGTATCAAAAACTGCATCTTAAAAATCCCATGATGTACAACTAATAAAAATGGCAGAGTTCATACCATACATCTCACGTGATTCTTGGCACCTCTTGTATTTTGAATACTAGGACAGGGTAAATTGTTGATTATTGAAGCAGACATCTAGTGGCTGCCAACCACAGTTTTGTAACACGCCTTTTGTAATGGTTCTCTATACATTGAGGGCTAGATGTAGGTCGGTCGGTAACGGTCGAAAATCTGTATTTTCGGCCGTTACCGACCGGTAAATGAGAATTGGTATGTAGGGCCCATAATTTTACAGATTCGGTAAATTTACCGATCGGTAAATTTACCGATTCTGTAAAATACCGAATCGGAATTCATACCTATTCGGTATTTTTGATATGTAGGTGGGACTCTTCTGAGTCCCACAACCCTTACCGATTCTGTATTTTACCATCAAATATATTTGATGGTAAAATACCGATTCAGGTGTGCATGCACATGTGTGCATGCACACCTGTGCCATATGACAGGCAGACCTGCCCTTAGGGCAGGTATGCCTGCCACATGGCCCCCCGAATCTTTTTTGGGGGTGCTAGAGGGTGTCAAAGTGACATCCCCTGCACCCATGGCAAAATCGGTATTTACCTATTCGGTAAATACCGACCGGTAATGCCCCATTCATTCCTATGGGCTTCAAAGCCCATAGGAATGAATGGGGCATTACCGGTCGGTATTTACCGAATCGGTAAATACCGAATTTTACCGATTCGGTAAAAGGAACATCTGGATGTTCCTACATCTCCACCCCTTAGATTTACCGATTTTTAATTACCGAATCGGTATGATTCGGTAATTAAAAATCGGTAAATCTATTTTACCTACATCGGGCCCTGAGTGTATAATAAGCATGACAAAATACATTGCTATGCGGTTGTCACAATGAAGAGCAGAATCTGTTGATTAGAAAAGATTTCTCCTTGCAATTCAATCATTTTCATGAGCATGGTGCAGTCTCGAAATATAAATTATTTTGCTTTAGTATAAATAATCAATGCTCTGTGAACTTTATCAAAATCCATGGGAAGTGACCTTCTTTGATGTCTTGCATAGCTCATTTTACTCATGCAACTCCAGTGACCTTTTTAACTACAAGTGTGTGAGTGGTGGCACCTTTCCTTACGTAACCAAACATATTTCAAAATACGAACCCTTAGTAGGTAGCCGCTAGTGATCAGTGCTGAACAGTCCCTGCCTGACTCATGGACTACACAGTTGAAAGACTTGCTAATGCAATGTAAAATCTATTCAGACCTCTTACAAATTTCAGATCATAGTCATGAAAACAGAGCTAGAACTTAATCCTCGTACCATAGTTCTGCATTGGTTTCTCCACAAGATGATACAATTTTGAATTGACCTCTCTACCATCGTGCTATCCTAGTTGGAAAGCTCACCCTTAAACTATCAGTGAAGAATGTATATGTCACCAGATACATGAAACTTCCAAATAAATCAAAACAGTGGCAGCTCCTCCACTATGGCTGAGGAGCGAAACCCCACTGTTTTTAAGCAGGGCGAAGATGATGCATAAAATGATAATAACCTTAGGTTATTATCATTTTATACTTCCTGCTGCTTCACTGGCAGGTGGGATGGTGAGCGGGGGTGCTGTGCTCAGGGAGCAGGGTAGGGGAGGAGTGGTTTTCCCACTCCTAAGAGCGCAACAACTGTTTGGTTGTCCCTCTTGGGATGCCCAAACCAGTCATCCCCTTCTCCATGCATGCTGCATTACAACCTGCAAGGAGTACAAGCCCAGGCTCCAAATCCCTTGTTGAGCATCCAACCAAGATGCTCAAAACCAATCACAAAGCTGCATTGCAGCATTGTGATTGGTCAGGGGAGCCTGGGTGCCTACCAATTGCAACGCTGCATTGCAGCATTTTGAATGGTCAGTGAGGCCTGGCTGTGCTTCCGGTGAAACAGAGAAAAGCAAGAGCGGAGATGCGGAACCCGGCGCAACGGTAAGTTCATTATTAATATTTTTTTTAATATGCGCAACCGCCGCTGAATAAACTGAGTTCTAAGAGACATCTGTTTCCCATGTGCGGAATTTAGACTTTGTCAACAAGTGCAAACCACTCTGAAATGATGTAACCTTCTTAAGGACAGAGTCTTGCTTCTAGAATTAAAAATGTTCTTCAGAAAACCGACATTTGGACACTCCCTGATACCATGCGATGAGCTTAGAGCAGGATTTACGTCTCAGAGTTTTACAATTTATATATGTATGACCCTGTCATTGTTCGACTGTTCCTCTTCAGTTGCATCATAGACTTTTCATCCTGTTTGTGCTTTGGTCCTCACTATATGTACCATAGGACTTCCAGTATGATAATACCTCACCCAGAATTCCTCAATACCCTTGCACCTTGAAATTTCTGGGTGTGGTCTTACCACTTCATTACATAGTAGTCCCTTAAGAATGGGGCATTACAACAAAAGTCAGTGTTTCTGCACCAATGTCTACATTTCTTTCTCACATGCTGAATGTTTTCTGCTTGTTGGAACTGGCCCTTCTTGCAGGGTCATCCTCAAACTTTTTGCTTCTTCCTCCCTTATTTTTCCTGACCCGTGGCTGTTGGCAATAGGACTCTGCGCACTTTACCACTGCTGATCAGTGCTAAAGTGCATATGCTCTCTGTTTAAATTGTTATTCTGATTGGATATACATGTTTGGCATATTTGTATCACCATGAAGTCCCTAGTAGAGTGCACTGGGTGTGCCAGGGCTGGTGATGACAAATGCTACTAGTGGGCCTGCAGCACTGATTGTGCCACCCACAGGAGTAGCTCTAAAATGGTGTCTCAGGCCTGCCACTGCAGTGCCTATGGGCAGTTTAGAACTGCCATGTCCTCCAGGTCAGTGTCCCCACTGACCAGGCCTAATACTTCCCTTTTTGTGCACATCAGTCACCCCTATGGAAGGCCCAAGGTACCCCCCTGGGCAGGGTGCAGTGTATGTAAAAGGTAGAGCATGTACTAGTGCAGGTGACATGCTCTGGTAGTGAATGGCAGCCATTTTCGTTTTTCACTACTGTAAGGCTATCTTGCTCCATAGGTTAACATGGGGGATGCTGGCTACAGTGGTTAACAGCATTTCTTCCCATAGGAACAAGATAGGGCATAAGTATCTAGTATCCCTGAACTCAGAATTTAATAACACATCTTTTGGGAAAGGTTGTTTTTAAATCCTGTATTTGAGAACAGCACTTTTAGAAAGTTGCTGTTCTCTTGTCTGACCCTTCTGTGTGCCTGGGCCTGTTTGTGTATTGACTGTCTGGTTTGAGAGTGACAGGGGCTGGGGAATTCCCCAGGAGGGAATTCCCCTGGATGAGTCAGCACTAGGCTGAATGACTGCATTTGCAACTGGAGTAGTGGGAGGAGTTAGCACCTGGGCTGAATAGGGCTGTGCCTGCCTTCCACAATGCTGGCTCCACCCCCCTGCTGGGCGGCTGAGGACCCTGCCCCTCACTCTGGAAGGAAGTCAGAAGCCAGCAAAACAAAGTACTCAGGAAACACCCAGAACTGGTTCAGACCGGGCTCAGGGCCCACATGCACAGAGAGAACAAAGACTTTAGGGGTATAAGTACAGGACCCCGGACAACAGAAAATTAGATCATCCTGGAAATCAAGAAAGAACCTCTGCCAAGGAGAAAGCTGAAACTGAAGAAGGAAGATTGTCCTGCTGTTGCTCTGCTGGACTGACCTGTTGCTTTGCTGCCAAGGAGAGGGGAAGGACTTTGCTGTTGAGCTGTGTCCCCTGTCTTGAAGGAATCTCCAAGGGCCTGAGAAGAGCTGGCTCCCTGTTTTGAAGTCTCAGGAACAAAAGGACTTCACCCCCAGCTTCCCTGAACTCTGCTGAGAGAGTTCTGTCCTTCCTAGAGTGCTTGATCCAGTTGTGGGGCCTCTGGAAGTTGTACCTGTGCTGGGAAGCTTGAAACTAAGCTTGAGTGACTTTGAAACTGAAAAGGGTCCCATCGCTCGCTTGCGGAGCGCATCCCCGACAGTGCGAGAAGTTTCCCGCCGCTACGGAGGTCGAGATCGTCGCAGCGCCTGACGCCGCTGCCAGAGACGTCGCATCCTTCGTTTGCGGACGCACCAGACCGGTGCGGGAGAATCGAACATCGCTGCGAGTATCGTCGCAGAGCCTGTCGTCGCTGGGTGAGATCGCCGCACCGCTTGCTTGCGGACCGCATCACGTCGCTGCGAGCATCGTCGCAGAATCAACGCATCGAGGAGCTGCGGTAGAGAGGATCCCCGCTGGACCGCGCATCGTCGCCCCGGAGATCGTCGCAGCCCCTACGAGATCGTCGCATCGTGCCTTTGCGAGAACAGACTTCCTACGGAACCTACGCACCGGAATCCATACAAGTGGCCTTCTTCCCCATACAGACCGGATTCGTCGCAACACGCCCGCTGCTGCAGCGGGGCTGTCGCATCGCCTCCCCAGGGTCTCAGGAGCAACGCATTGCTTGTTTTCCACCGCACCAGCTTCTGCTTTTGGAACTTTGTTGCAACTAAAAGGTACTGTGAGTAAACGTGACGCAACTGTGAACTTTTCACGCATCAGTAGAGAATTCTCTTGCAACGTAGAGAATTCTAACGCAACCTTAAGAACTCTTTTTGAAACCATATTCTTGAACTGTGTATGTTGGATTTTTGTCATTTTGGTCTTGTGTAGTTTAGATTAAAAATACCTTTATTTTTCTAAACTGTTGTGGAGTCAGTTTGTGGTGTTTTCACTGTGTTACTGTGAGTGTTGGTACAAATACTTTACGCATTGCCTCTGGTTAGCCTAGACTGCTCGTGCCAAGCTACCTAGAGGGTGAGCAGGGGTTATCTCAGACGGTTATCTCCTTGCCCTGACTAGAAGCAAGGGTCCCTATTTGGACAGTGGTACCTACCTCTGCCAACTAGAGACCCCCAGATCTAACACTGCTGATGTATGCCACCAGGTGTTACTTGCAAATAAAACTGTCTGCATAACTCACTAATGGTGTGGAATTACTACATTACTCCTAATCCCAATTTGGCGGAAAACTCCCAAATGCTCTCCATGGGCATTCCCACCCTGGAAACACACATGTATGCATACCTAAAAGGGTGATAATATCTGATTTCTGGATGCCAGGCCCTAATAAACACCCACATATGTCTGCACGCGCAAATTAATTTTGCACGTTGTTTAGGAGAAGAAGAAAACACATGTGCTAATGCATAGATTCAAATTTCTTACTGTTGCAGATTTTCTGCTCCCTGGGGAGAAGGAGTATGTATGGAAATGTCTGATTCACTTGGATCTTTGTTCTGATCTAAAAAAATAGTAGCTATCGCACTGTTCTTCAGATGGTTCGTCAATACTTTTTTACCCTTAAAAACATTCTTCAAACATTTAAAGTCTAAATTAAACTTAGCATTTTTCAATAGTGTTGCAACGGCAATACAGTATCTTTAAAGAATACCGACCATATTATTTTGCTTTCTATGCTGAGAAAAGAAATGAAAACACATTTGGATGGATTTCATTCTCTCATTCTGCCTTGGCCACTGCCCCAACTAAAAGAATTTGATATCGGAAAACATAGATGTGCAGGAAAGAAACAACATACTATTGTATGGGAAGTGGTGACGAGGTCACCCAAATATATGATTTGTCCAATCTTAACAGACTCACATATCAGTCAGCAGACATGTGCAAGTAATAACATACACTAGTAAAATGATTTCGAGAGTGAGCGTTAGCCCTCGGGAGGGGTAAGAATTTGATAAATAATTAGCATATGAGCATATTTAATTGTGGCATGTGAGAACTTCATTTAAATTGAATACCTGAATATTGGGAAGAGAAATGCTGTGCTGGAGATAGGAGCGAAATGTTGAGTTATTTCGGTTTCATGTCTCCTCATGTATATTTGCCTCTCTATGGCCACCATGCCGCATATCAACATGGCACTGCAATATACCTAAACCTTTATGTAAACATAAGTACTCATTATGCATAATCGTATTCAAATGTCTTTTCTTCAGGTTGTCTCCAAGCTAATTTACATTTAAAGAGGCGATAGTCACTCGAAAGAGAACTCCAAAGCAGAATTTGTTGTTTGCTCGCCTTTAAATGTTCAAGCTGTTTTATCAATTGGAGTCAAATTAAATCATGTTTGAGGAAGTGCTCGTAGCCCATCTGTGTATAGTGCACAGAAACCGGATTGCTGGAGCTTCTCCCACTGGGGTGGCATTGAACCCATCTGGATTCATCGGCACTCGCTGAAGATACGTTGCCTATATTACCATTCATGAGATGCCGGGTGGCAGTTGTCTATTTGTACAATTCTTCAACGAACTGAATGTACTTCTGGAAAAAACTGTGTAGCGAATCAGGCTGCAAAGTTGGCAGACTCAGGGGCTTATTTACAAGCTTCTTGTGCCACCGGTACGTCACTTTTAATATGGGAAAAAGTTTCTTATTTTGCAGTAACAGTGTGGCTCCATACCTCAGTTAGATATGGCAATCTTCTATAAGCCTCCTCTGTACTGCTTACAACAACGCGACGGCTCAACTATTTGCACAAAACAGTTTTTGACTCATGTTCTTTTTTTGTTTATTTATTTTAACTAGTATTAACCCCTTCTCTGCGGTGGCAATTCCGCCGCAGCGCTAGGGGGGTCGCGCCGCGCTCCCATGCTCGTGACGGAACCGCTCCATCACGAACCTCGGGTGCGCTGTGCTGATGACGGAGCGGTTCCGTCACGGCCCCGCCCTCTCAACAGAACGTTCAGCAGAGGCGTGGAATCCGCGCCGTGCAGGCACGCCGAGCGGGCCGTGACGGAACCACTCCGTCATCAGTACAGCATGTCCGTGGCTGGTGACGGAGCGGTTCCGTCACCAGCATGGGAGGGGTTAATGCGTTGAATTTGCGGTAATAACCACACTTCAAAGGGTATAAAGAGTGTAAAGCGTGAGGTGATTTGAATGCATGGATCATGGAGTATTCTAAAGGACATACTTCTTGACAAAATTTATTGAAATTGATGGTGCAAAAAAGGCTGATTTTCTCACCTGTTGAAGCATTTAAAGGTGCTCCCCAGACCAGTTTGCCCGTATCTAGTTGCAGATATAGTATACCTTGTTTTGGAGCGATGGATGGTTTTCGCGGAGAAGTGTTACACTCTTAAAAACAAGTTTGCTTCCAGCAGTTGTGCATTGTTGTTTGGAGAAGTTTGCCACTTGGTACATTCAAAGGCCTCTCCTGCTAGATGTCTATAATCCTATTTTATTTATGGGAGGTGGGTGATAGCATAAAGCTGACAATACATTATCTAAATGAGAGCTCTCTTGAGACCATTTAATGTGAACCTATTCATTTGCTAATTATCCCTTGCATAAAATGTGTGGTTGTCATATAATATTTGACGACTCACATATTACATTTTATTACATTATATTCAAGTTCCCAGATCCACTTCATGGATTAAAGCATTGGGTTTAGCTCTTAATAATTCAATTACAACTATTAGAATGGCTATCCTTCAGTATGGGACATCCTCACTTGTGATCTAGTTCACCATGCTTTCAGCTCCACAAAGAAATGTGCTTAGTCTTAAAGAGCAAGGATTACTATAGACCTCTTTTTAATCGCCACTTTAAAACTAAGCACAAGTTTTTCGGCGAAGCTTAAGAAGCATATAAGCCAATTCAGAAAGCTGTGATCACATGCAGGTTGGAAAACACTTTTGTAAATTGGCTAGTTGTCCTTCCAGGATCCAAAAAAAACATGAATTTCTCAGTAGACTTGTGTTACAGGATACACCCCTGACTGCTTGGAGGAAGTTTTCAGTATGTGGGGAGGAAGCCTACTTCAGTTGTATTTTAGGTGTTCTATGGTACATAAAGAACCACACTTGGAGCAGAGAGAAAGGAAAAATCACTGGCCTCACTCAGGTCAATTAGGAAAGCCCTCACTCACCGACCTGGTCGATGACATGCTTCATCATCGGGCCCCACTGAAGAGGCCGAGTGCCTCTTCAGTGTTCTGCGACGCCAGGTCTACTGCGGAGCGAGTTTTTTTGTGAGTTTAGGCGTGAAGTGAAACTAATTAGTGGTAGTGTGAATTAAAAATGTCTTAGATATATCAAAAATTATTTATTATATGATCACTAGGACATAGATACAATTTAGTGTTGGAAGATGAACCCAAATTGATTGTTAGGTTAATTCCAATAAATATTAACATCAGTCAACATGTTTCTGCCTTTGAAACGGTGTAATTTTACCAGGCATTCGTCAGGACAACAAAATGGACTAAACCCTGGTGGTATGAGCACCCTAAGGCTCACCCTAACCATGGGACGTGAAAGTAAAAGGTGAAAAAGTGAATAAAGTGCAAAAGGAAAGCGAATTCTCTTTCCCGGTAACTCCTGGTTTAGGAGGCTTACCAACACAAGTTTACTGCACTTGGAAATTACATATGATCGGCAGCATGGGTCACGGGAGGGGGGTGGTAGCGTATTTGGCACACCGCCCTTGACGCCAGGCACCCTCTCGGAACCTGCTGCACCCTCGACCGGACCCCGACGAGGGTTTTTCTTCAGGAGGAGATCAGAGTCAGTTTATAGCATGCAAAACGTGTTGTTATTTTTTCAACGTTTTGGAAAGTTGAGCACACTTTGTTTAATGAATGCTTTGAGATGGGTTCGTGACTTTATCCTTCTCTTATATAAAGGTGTAAAAAGGTTATCAGAAACATCAAAACTATAAAGTTAACGCCACACATTTCAAGAGTAAATGCATTGTCGAATACCAAGCATCTGTTTTTATCCACAATAGAAGCAAAAAGATGGTAAGGCAGGAGGTTCAGATAGACTCCTTTACCATCTTGATCTGCAAGGGTATAAGATCAATTTAGAGCAATAGTGAGAGAGAGGTATGTCGGACTAGGACAAAAAATCGTCCCGGCCCGGCACCAAAATAAAAGTGGCCCTCATTAGTGAATCAGATAGCTAAAAAAGTGGCCCACATTTGGAAATAGGGCAGTTTTGAATTTGGAAAGATGCATTATACATCTATTTTGCAAGGTATGCATGCATTTGTTTTGCTAAAGGCAATGTTTGTGGTAATAGGAGCTAAATCAACAGCAAAAACAGGTCCACCAGCCCATAAAACAGGTCCAAGAACCTCCAGAAAACCATCACTTACACTGGCCGATCCAACCAACCATTCAGGCACTTCCTGATTTCCGTATAGGCCAGTCAATACATTTAGAGAGGCGTGGGGAGGGGAATAATTAGTGCCGTAACATGAAGATGGGATACAATAAGGGCTAATAAGCAAACAACCCATAGTAGTGAAACATTCATAGAAACGCAATAACTTTATTCTGGAAGACGTATTAGAAGAAAAGGCAAATAAAAAAGTAACAATGAAAGGTGCTAAAATCTCACACATACCTAGGCTGCGCTTTGTTAAGGTAGTCAAACGTTCAGCAGTACATGACAATGTCAAAGACTAATAAGGAAACATAGAGGTGTAGCGGGGGCAGCTAGGCCCCACTGCCTCTTGGAAGCCTGCTAGTCGCTGCGCTGGAAAGAACACACACAAACTCTCAGCTTATGGTCACCTAGGGCCACGAGCAGTCTACGTTTGTTTATGGAACTCCTCTGGCGGTGCCCGGCCCTGAGATTGACATGAATGGATACTTTGTAGAGTAGAGGCCGGGTGGCTCTTTACATCCCTCCCATTCTTTATTAAGTTCCAACTCATTCAGGCTGCATTTTACATGCAAAGTCTCTTAGCCTTTGGCTGGGGGCAGGGTTTAGCCAGATGCCATACTTCTGACTCCGGAAGCTGTTTCAGGATCCCTGGCCTGGATAGCCATTGTTGCATCTCCCTCCAGGGGCCACTTCCTTGCTGGCTATTTCTCATGCTTTCATCTCCTCCAGCCGACGACAGGCGTCTTTTCTCCCTTTCTGGAGAAAAAGTCCCCCTACTGGTATTTTTGTCTTTGACCCCCTCCTCAACTACATCTTCAACTCTGAACCAGGAAACATTCCAGGTGACCGTGCGATGTCCTCACTTTTATTCTTTATATTGAGTTTTATAGTTCAGAACAGAGCGAAATAAAGAGAGAGTAAAAAAAACTTAACATCTCATTACTATTTTGATGCATAGTACAGTCATGTGCAGCATTAATGTCACATTCAGCAGGCAGTGATTTCAGTCTGGTTGTCCTTATGGCTTGTTACATAAATACGGGTCCATTGTATGACAATAGGCGATTTCAGATCTACAACTGTCCCCCCGACCTCCATCAGTCCATTATCTTCAGGTGTTCCACCCTTTTCAATTCTTGGATCCAGCCTCACCCCCCCTCCCAGTGACCTGTGTCTCCCTATTCCCTCCGCGTTTCCTATCCCATATTTATGGACTCACTCCATATTCCTATGAGTTGGTTCGCAATGCAATTGGGTGTATTATCAAGTATGTCCGCAAAGGGTTCCATATATCGTGTGGCCGGGAGGTAGGTGGTATTAACTCTGCATATGTGGGTAATTGCTCTTGGCAGAATATTAAATTATATATCCACTCCTTATTTATTTTTTTATTTTATTATTTGAAAAGTTTTATATAGTCCTGGCTAGACCCAGAGGTATCAGAGCGCTTTACATGAGATAGAACAATGCATCAGAACATTGTTACATAGTTACATCAGTTACAGTTACAGTTGCAGTTACCAGTAAATGCTTGGGAGAAAAACATGAGTTTACACAATAATACAAGAAATTAGGCGTGACATATCCAAGATACTCCTTAAACTTAGGGGCTTGCCCTCTCCCCCCTTTACTGGCTATTCTGCGTTTAGCTAATAACAGGCCTAACAAGACATATTTTCTAACTGAGAGACCCACCTCTTCTGTGTATCCCAGCAATGTCGTGAGTGGGGTGCCTGGAATTGGAGAGCCCACCATCTGTCCTAAGGCCTCCAGGACTTCCCGCCAGTAACCCCTAATGGGGTCACTCCCGTGCCAGATGCAGGAAGTCAGCTCCTGCCCTACCGCACTTGTCACAGCAATCATCGCCTCATAGCCTGGACCGGTGAAGCCGGGCCAGGGTGTAATATGGGTGATGTAGGTATGATGCTCAGTCTGCTACTGGCCGATATTTTCCAAGTTTGTTGTCAGCAATATTTCCACTGCTCATCACTAAGGGGGGTTCCCAAGTCTTCATCCCAGTGTGCCCGTGAGTTCTGTCTCACCTCCGGACTTGCTGCCTGGGTAGTGCGATAAAGCATGGAGACCATGTTTGTGGGTCCATTGCTTTGAAGCAGAGCATGTAGTGGGACTAGGGGTGCAGGTTGAGTGGGGAAGTCAGAAGTAGCAGTTTTGACGTCCTGGCATAGTCTAACATATAAGAATAATCCCATTGGGGTTAGCTGTCGATACCGGAAGAACTCTTTGCAAGTGCAGAAAATTACGAGCTCATATAAATCCCCCCTGGCCAGCGCCCCGATATTCCGGAGCACTTGTAGACAACTCGCCTCATATGTAACCAGGAGGTCTCAGTGATTCTGCGTTTCGAGCATCGGGGAGTATAGCATGGGCGCTCGTAGGAGCTTAGTAATATCGTGACGGGCCATGTTTGTGCAGTCAACCGTCTTTGGGTCTTTGTTTCTGGGACTTGAGGGGTTGCCTAGGTATGCCAGAATGAAAGACATATATCCCTGCTCCACAGCCAAGTGTGACATATATTGAGGTGGTCACAGCCAGTATGCCGCAAAATGTGCTTGGGTGCCCAAGAAGTAAAGTTCCCTATCTGGAGCTTTGAACCCCCCTCTTGCAAATGGCTGGGTCAGGACCTCCCACTTCAGTCTGGGTTGTTTCCACAACCCCTCACGTTAGTCAAATAAATTGGGTTTTCAGAGCTTTAAAAAAATGCCTTCTTGGGGCATATGGAATATTGATGAAGAGGTAGAGTAGTTTCGGAAGTATTATCATCTTAATCAAGGAGATTTCACCCGCAAGCAAGAAGGGCATGGAAATCCACCTCGTAATGAACTCTGAATTCAGACTCACACCAGGTCAGCGGATAGTCAAGCGTGTACCGTTAGACCGACAGGGTAAGGGGGAGGATTTTGGATTTTTTCCAGTTGATATTTATCCCTGGACACAATCCGAAATGTATAAATTTGCTAACTATTGGGTAGAAACTGACGTCAGGGTCCCGCAGATACAGCGTGATGTCATCAGCATAAAGAGATACCAGAATATGTCTCGTAGTATATTGGATTGAATATTCTTGATGGTGTTGCCGGAGTTTAGCTGCTGATGGCTCTCTGGCCTACGGAAAAATCAAGGGGGATAGTGAGCACCCCTGCCTTGTTCCCCTTGTAATTTGAAAGTGGGAGGAGAACATCCCATTAATCAGCACTTTGGCCTGCGGTTGATTATAAAGCAGCTGAATTCAGAGTAAAAAGGAGGGCAGGACACCCATTCGGTGCAGCACCCCAACAAGATAATCCCATTCAAGGGAGTCAAATGCCTTAGTGGCATCTAAACAAATCACCACCACCGCTAGGTCATGGTTTATGTCCAGCATGAGGGCGAAGAGGGTATGGAGGTTATGTGACGTCGCTCGTCCAGGAACAAATCTTGACTGGTCAGGCAATAGTAAAGCGTTCATGGGCAAGCTCAGACAGTTCGCAAGCACTTTTATTAGTATTTTCGCATCACAATTTATCAGCGATAGTGGCCTGTATGAATCACATATGTCTTTCGGTTTCCTGGCCTTCAGTATGGAGATAATGTGTGCCTCTCCCATTGTCCGGGGGAGGGTGCCTAACTCCAGGGTCTCCTCATACAGTCCTGGTAGAAAGACTATTTGTTCTTGTTGAGTGTCAGACCACTGTTGGCCAGGCATCTTGACATGTCCCTCAGACAAATGTGATGCTCCTCGAGGCTGTTCGAAATAATGAGGATGTTATTGCTTAGATTGATGGCCCCCAGCAGCCCGGACAGGGTCTCTTTGATGGCGCTCTGGAAAATCTCCGCTGTGTAGGATATGCCAAAATTCAGACTCTTATATCGCCTGAGCCCGATGTGCGTGGAGCATGTAGTGATGTACCTACTCTCAGGAGCAAGCTCCAGCTGACGATAACCAGAATTAAGGTTGTGTTTTGAGAGCTACTTGGCCCCATTGAGATCGGCCATGATATCGTCCATTGTATGCATTAGTTGGCGCTTCCCCTTAGCGGCATGGTTCGGGGGTCACGTGTCCACACATATCCTTATTGATCCGGGCTTTTTCAGCTTGGGTGCCTTAACCAAAGGTGACACCCAGTGGGTGGTGGAGCCAGTAATCTTTTCAGTAACTCTGAGGTCTTCAAGTACTTGCAGTTCCCTCTCTGCTTGAGGCCTCAATGGAATGGGACCCATCGGTCTCTCAGGGCAGTGACTTTGACGGATGTGTCTATGTGCAGCTTGACCTGATTGTATTTCAGCTTGTCTAGTCCATTGAATAGCTGCGCGACTTCCTCAAGCTGAGAGTCAGCTTGGGCCTTGTGTATCTGATTTTCAAGGAATACTAATTTGAGATCTTTGGCTGTATGACAGCACATCAACGTGTCTTTCTTTCATTCCGTGGTGTGAAAGGAGGCTTGATGTCCACTTCTATGACTCCTCAAAGTGGCAAGAGCTCTGTGCCCCCATATGTGTAGATCTTTACCCTTGTACAGGAGAGGTGAGGGCATGGTAAGAGCATCTCAAACTGTTCAGAGTCCATTACGTTTACCAAGGCTTCAATATTGACGAGTGCCCGCAATGTTATGTCCGTGATCTTCACCATGCACATTAGTGGTGGCCACCGCCTGTGATCAACATAGCCTGGAAATTATATCATCTTCTGCATTTGCACCATGCTCATAGTTGCTGGTTTTTTTCCTAGTCTGGTGTATCATCCAGGGACAGTTGTAGGAGCACCGCAGCTGCCCTGTTCGGCTTGTCAGCGAAGGGTCAGAACCTTCCTCTGTGGCATACTTTTGCGCAGTCATGCATCAGGCCATGCAGACAGATACTGAATTGGTATCTGTCTGCATGGCCTGCCGCAGTTCAAATCACAAAAAATCTGGGTTAATTTTATGACCAAAAAACTTGTTCAATGCCCATACTGCTGTGTTGAAGTCCGGTTGAGTTTCAAAGAGTTCATATATTTCAGCCCCACCATAGTGCATGAGTAATGGCCTTTTGATGGCACCATCTGCCTCTCTTGTCACATGGAAACAGTAGTTCAGTCGCCCCAACCATGAATGCCACCTCGGCGCCGCTGTGGCCAGATCAGTGAGTTCACTGAAAGGAGGTAGTGTTGTCACAGCTGCGTCGGCACAGATACTTGGGATGGAGTGAGCAGTCGCCTTCTTTTGCTCCTGGTCACTCATGTCTGCAGCTTAGTGTTTCTGATGTGGAAGACGACTGTGCTATATGATTTCCTTGCGACCCGCGGGGGACTTTGGAGGTGACGCAGTGTCTCTAGTGGACCTTCATAAGAGAACATGGTACTTGTCCTCTTGCACTTTCACTTTACCTCTGTCACAGTTTTTTTTTTGGTCCCACTCACTTTTCCAGGATGCTGTGCTTCTGCCCCCACACATGGAGAAAGAGGATCGGGACCTACAAACGAATGCTCTTCATTCAGGTGACCCGCTGCCAGGTAGGCAGGCACACAATCGTATGTTCCGTTTACTTGTGTGCTTCCCTTTTTTTTCTGCTCCGCGCTGCAGGGCGGAGGCTGGAGCCGCGTTTCTGGCCCTGCCCAGCCCTTCGCGGGTCTGCTTTTTGGGCTGGGATTTCCAGGCCTCTGTCCTAGCCAACTGCTGAGGCCGCTGTGACCTGGTTTGCGGCACATCCTGGAGAGTGGGGAAGATGCTACTGAGGACATGGGTATGTCTTTTGCCTCCTAACACTCAGTCCACCAGCCTGCAGGCAGGGTGTCGCTGGGGGACCGCCGAGGCCAGATAGTGCTGCTGCTGCAGCATAGCAGGAGGCAGGCACAGCTGTCTGTGGAGAGGGAATGGCAGACACTCACCCGCTGTCTACGCTACAGGGTCACCATGGGAAGCAATGCTACGGAGGCGTGTGCGGGGTGCGGCACACTGATCACGGCTTGTTCTGCAGGGGACTCAGGTCCATACTGGCCTTGCCCGTTTATTTAACTCCTGGTGCCACGCAAAGCCCTGGGAGTGACATGAGTGGATACTTTGTAGAATAGATGCCAGGTGGCTCTCTACAAGAGGGATGATACATTAACCCTGCCTTGCCGTACCATAGCTCATGGTCTCAACTTGTGCATATCAGTAAAAATTGGTAATTTCAAACATTTTTCTTAGCACATTAGATTCATGAGCAGCTGTATAGCGTTGAAACAGAGCATCTTGGGGCTTTCATTGAATATCACAATTCTCCATTTCAGTGTTTTTCTTTAAGAGATGGACCTTAACGTATTCTACTAAATCCTTAGTTTTGTTTGATTATTCAAGGCGCTAGCGCTCTATACCTGCTCCAGTTAATCCTCAAAGAAAGCTCAGTACAAAGTATCATCAGTTTTCTTACAGAAGCAGAGATTAGTGCAAGAAACACAAATATGGTTGTACTATGAATAAATTACATGGATGAAGTGGATAACGTCTGCGTGTGTATGTGGTACAAACTGAACATGGCAAACCTTTCAGCGCTGGAAAAATATGTTTTTATTTCAGTAAAAGAAAACAACTATGGCTTAGATGAAAAAATCCAGAGGACAAAAAATTGCTTGATAAATGAGACTCAAAAAGTAGCGTGACAAAAATAGCTAAATATATAATTTGGAAAGAATAAAAAATATGGCACGTTTTACTGCCTGTTTGTCTATTTAAAGAGTACATTCTACACTTTGCTTATTTATGAGGTAATGACAAATATACACCAGGTTGCCAGCTGTTTTTTCATGAAGCAAGATTGTGTCTCTCCTCTTACTTCATGGAGAGAGTCAGTGTGCGGCATTTGAAACCCACATGTTAAGCTTTCTGTAAACTATTTGACACATGGTTAAATATTTTTGGGAATAACTGTTCGAATCACCTTCGGCACATATGGGTACCTCAATTAAGTTTAGGGCGGGACAAAGAAGCATCTAGAATGTCAGTCAGATAGACCATTAACAATGTTTTGACAAACCGCATTGCCTCTAAAAGCTCTCCCTCTGATCATCCTTTAAAGTTTCCATAAATTGCTTACATAATTACGTAACAGCCCCTCCCAGGAGGGCCGGTAGGTGTTCCAAAAAATCTTACACAGGTTGATCAGAGCTCAGCAGCTGAACTATTGTTTGCATGAGGCAGTGTGACCTTGCATTAAGAGTATGCGTAATGGCATATTTGTTCGCAAAACGATGTTGCTAAATTTATAGAAAATTATGCAGAATTATGCCATGGCTTGAAATGTAGTTTGACAGTATCAAGTGTAATTTTAATATGAGGGCAAATCGTGCATATGAAATTCTTGCAAGACACTGGCAGGAGATTGGTTTCTAATAAAGATTTCGCTTGGTGAGACATTTTCTGCTCAAAATAGTCCCAGCAAGTAAACAAGCATTGGCAAACCAAAAGGTCTTGCCTATAGGAGATCTACTTGCTTTGTCAGCGACTTTTAGCCATGTTTTACAACAGCACATCTACTGTGCAGCATGGCTGAAAGTGAAACCGAGTCATAGCGCTTTTTTTGTACTTTCAACCATGCTGCACAGCAGCCCTGGTGATGTAATGAATGGCTAAAAAAAATCGAAATTGTGAAATAGCTCTTGTGTATGGAAGAGCTAATTGACGGGAGGAACAAGCATCTTGGGATGGCTACTGCATTGTTGGTTGCCCCTCTAACACACCAACCCATTGTGTTCATGAGCGTGCTACCACAGCTGCCAAGCGGCTCTAAATGTAAAAAGTTAATTGATACTTGTATAGCGCAATACTCACCCGGAAGGGTCCCAAGGCGCTTGTACGAATGCCGCTGTGGAACCCATCCTGGCTTTCCCTGTGAGGTGTCCACTCCTGGGCACCCCCAAGGTGGAGGCCAGGCATCCTTAGCATTGTGGAGATTAAGCAAGCTATCGACCAGAGTTGGGCTCCATGATTGGAATAGGCACCGAGGCGAGAATTATCAGGTCCGTGGAATTTTTGAGCTCAAGACCCACCAAGGCAGGGAATAGAACCCTGGTCCCAGGCTAGGCCTCTGCATCAGGGTCTGCCGCTCTAACCATTGAGCCACACTGCTCTGTGTAATGTAGGAAAAACTCACTAGTCCTGTCTTTGTAAGCCATGGCATTTAGCATGCAGTGAATTACATGTCTACACCTGTATTTAGAAATTCAAAAGACAAGTCCTAGAATGCAAGGAGCTCTTGGCTCAACAGCCAGCACTAGCTGTTGATGGCCCATATCAAACGGGGCAGTGTGGCAGCTATGCTGGGTCTTTTGCAAAACTCCAGAACAAGGTAATTTTTTTTTTAAGTTGAGCAAATGAAATATATATTTTTTGCAGACACTGGATATTTCTGAAATTTAGTTTGCAAGTGCCAATGCACGTTTTATTTATAGCGTAAGAAGAAATTTGTGCAGGAGGTCAGGCCGAATTTTTCTGCGCAAACACAAAGAGATGATGGACGGACCGCTGAAAATTTTCAGACACAGACCAAGTCACGGATCTGGGTTGAATCCATCATCGTTCTTTAGCTCACTTCGCCATCTCTGCTCAGATCTAGCTGTATGTAAATCAGTCTTGACCCTGTGCCTCATGGGAACAGTCCAGCCCGACCTGCCAAGCCAGGTCTTCCTTTTCACTTCTTTCTTTGCTTTTTGCCCCTCAGTTTTTTAGCGATCCCAAGCTGTTGCGCTGTACAAATTAAATAAATAAATAAATAAATTCCCGGAACCGGAAACACGCATCTTGGGTCCGGTTTCGGGGTAACACCCCTTATCAGCCAAGAAAGCTTAAATCCAGTGGCAAAGTGAGAAAGGGACCCACGTCGGGGCACGCTCTGCCAACCTAGGGCGAACAAAGCACACACAAAGAGATGACGGACAGAGCGCTGAAACATTTCAGACACTCACCCCCAGTCACAGATCTGGGTTGAATCCATCATCGTTCTTTAGCTCACTTCATCACCTCAGTTCAGACCCAGCTAAATGCAGATCAGTCTTGACCCTGTGCCTAATGGAAACAGTCCAGCTCGAACTGCCAAGCCAGCCTTCTCTGAACCAGAAACAAGCATCCTGGGACCGGTTTCAGTGTCTGTGGACAGTTTAATCTGATATTCCTATGGCACTTACCGCAATCTAGGTGTTTCATGAGTAATGATCCTTGTCTTGGAATCCGGTCAGTGTTGTGTGAGTACTGGAAGTCCCACGTTCTTCACTTCGGAGGCAGTTGAGCGTCAGTAACTATGCTTCCACCTTCTCTTTGATATTTGCCTGCAGGCAAATTCATATTTTTTGGAGGTTATCTTTACAATTCAAAATCATAATGATAATACATTCTAGTGACAGATAGGTGTTGCGACATGGCAAACATCAGTGTTCTTTTCTTTAAAATAAAAAAGGTAACCATTCCACATAAACATGAAATAACGGGAGGAATACAAGTAAAATTTGAGTCTCAGCCTCGACTTCAACATCCTGTGAAAATGGGCACATCACATAATCAGCCCACGCCAGAAAATGACCTTGTGAAGTGAAACTGATGCTCATATTAATATATTAATATATGAAGTCAGCTGAAAGCAAATTAAACAGCAGGCTCCCTCGAAGTCACAGCTTGACATTTGTCCTCTGTCTTTGAATGCACATCAAATGTGACAAGATAAGAACAAGATTTAAAGGCCTGCTTACAGAAAGTGAGTTTGTGGAAGAATACAGTAAACACAGTTTAGGCAAAAGGAGGGACAAACTGAACCTGGAAAGCCTAAAGCAAATAAAGCAACAAATTGAAAGACAGAAAATTTGAGTTACAAACCACAAAGTCAACTGTAATAAATGGACAGAATGCAGTCTTAGATCACCTTTCTAAAAGTCGCCAAAATGTTTTAGCAGACCAGACAGTGGTGCTGCCTAGTAGGCTGCGACCTAATAATGGAGCACGAATGCATTAAGTAACCTTTCAGGAATTTCCCGAATTCTGTGTAATGAGAAATTTTCACACATTTTGCAATTATAATGACACTTTTGCACTGGCCGCACTTTAATACTACACAAGGAGACACTTGCATTTGATTATTAGATCTAGGCTAAACTTAAACATGTAATGCTTGGCTCAGAAAGAACTATGTGGAATTTGCCTTGTTCTTCTTAGAGACATAGTTACTGGCTATGTGGTTTTCAGATCATTGTAACATATTAATGGTTTCCTTCTTAAAGCGCTCTACCATTTAGATGCATCTTTTCGGCTCAACTAATTTAATTCTTCCTAGAAAGGAAATATCACTATATAAAGGAAATAAAGCATTTATTTTTATTTTTTAACCATCAGGAGCCACCCCTATTTCTTGAAGTGAGGTCATGGGTGTGCCGTTCCTGATGAACACCTATCAGCACCTAGAAATCGTTCGTAAGGATCATTCGATATTATTTTAGGAATAAATTGTTGTCAAGAATGCCCATGACATTTTAAGCAAGAGTAACTATTATGCCCAGGATTGCAAGAAATGCTGTCAAGAATGCCTGAAACATGTCAGGTATGGGCCACTATTAATCCAAAACCAGGAAGAATTTTGTCAAGAATGCCTTCAATATTTCAATGATATATCAATGATCAAGGACAGCTTAAACGATGCCAAGCATGCCCCCAATATGGCAATAATTGGACACTGTTGTTTCTGAACTAGCCAAAAATTTCAAGGCTATCCACCACTTTTCAGGTATGGGCAACTATTATGCTAGGATTATCCAAAATTCTTCCAATATGTCGACTTTAAGCCATTCTTATGCCAAGATAGCCTGCAATATGTTCGATAATAGACCACTATTATGCCAGGAAATGCTAACATTTGGCAAGAAGCCCCTGATGGATCACCATTAGGCCACAGATGTCCACAATCATCCCTTCACAGGCACACATACACACAGACAAACACGAGTACAGAAGAATAGACTCATCTCATAGATGCTTACTCTCACTCGTGCACTCTAAACATACAAGCAAACATTCCCATGTGCATATATATATAAACACAAACATTCAAGTCCATCAGAACTGGCCTCTCTCTTCTTCTATTTACTGGGTTCTTAGTTGGCAGTTTACAATGCAGTGTTTCTTCCCTTCAGGCTCAAATTGTCCCCTGGTAATGCTAGGTCTGGTGGCTTAGTTGTCTAATGCAGCCACAGTAGGGGTCTGTGTTTGATCTCAAGGTCACAGGTTCAAATCCTAGAGGGTCTACTCAGCCCTTCCTCATTTTAAGGTCGATAAAATGAGTACCTGTGAGCTGGGTAACAATAAACATCTGTTATTCAGTGCCAAGATGCCCACGGGTGAACATGAGATTTACATATACTTATGTTATGTTATGGTACACAGGGATGCCATAAGAGTCAGACTGCAGCCCGCAGCATCACGTCATATGGTGATAGACCACACCAGGGCTAAGGAGATAGAGATCACCCCTTGCTTTCTGAGCCTGGAAGAGACTTAGCACGTACATGGAGTGAATACCGTAGTGTAGAGGATGTGGCCTGACAGCTAGAGCGGCTGACCTCGAAGCTGGGGAACGAGACCTTTCTTTTTGCTTGATTAATGTTGAATGAGTATGGTGACAGGATGCGCTGGGATGCCCTATGGATAGCCATGCTCTATATAAGTGCCTATTCATTCATTCATTCATTGGTAGGGATACTCAACATCCTGTGATTCTGGGCAAATCACTTAATCTCCCTATGCCTAACAAAAATGAATGTGTCCTTCTGTAATGCAACTGGAGCTCATGCAAATTGCTCAGATACCTTGAGTTTGTGCTATGTAAAACAAAAATAAAGACAGGCATGGCCAGATAGTAAGTGAGGAGGCAGGTGGCCTTGAAGGCAAAGTGGCATGTAGGCAGAAATGGCAGCGTCACAATTTGTTGCTCTCCTGGATCACTCCTCCTTCTTTCATCGGCTGACTTTCTGATGGGTCAGCCTATGAGAGGAGGAGGCATACCCTGGAAAACAATGCTGCTTTTGATTGTGGCTACTTGTTCCCACCTCTGTCTCAGAAACACAGTTTGGGTAGGGAGGATCAGGGAATAATAGAAGGCATCCATCCTCACAAAACCAGTGTATCTGCATACTGCTGTGCTACGCTTCGAATGGAAGTACGAATGTAGCAGACCATCCTGACCGGGCCAGTGTGGAATCGACCTAAAGGAATGGGACGACCGCAATACAGGTTTCTGGACGTATTAAGGTCCGCTCAATATTGATTTGGATGTCCATGGGCAGCGAGGAAGTGTTCGCAGAACCGTAATTTTATATATCTTCGTGTCAACAGTAACGGCTTAATATTGCCTATTCACCTATGGAGAACAGGGTTCTCATACTGCTTTAAAAGTTTCCTGTTTATTGGATACCCTTACTACAGTAATTAAAGTACTCACCAACGGGATATCTATCTCTGAGCCTTGAAAAAGCCCTGCGGGCGAAACGCGCGTCGGCTGCTGCTGTGTCTTCGCTTGTCTTGGAAATAAAATGATATGACCTGATCTTGGAGTGTGGCTGAAACATTTTTTGAAGCCCTGTCCTTGGGACTGTGTATCAAGGACTCATTGGAAACAGATTTGTGCAGTAGTAGTTTAGTTTTCTACCGAGGGAGCTGTTTCTACAACTTCTGCAATTGAGAAGGGTTTATTGTTTCACAATTGGATCATAGATATAGTGATAGAGTGTGCTTTGGTGCAGTGTGGTTCATCCTGTCCATTAAGTACTATCTCCTCAGTGGATCACCCAGCTACCACTGGGACGAGCTGCCTCTGTATCCAAGGTATTTCCTTCACACTAGCCACAGTGGTTAAGTTGTTGTGGTGCGTGCCCGTGGGCTCTTAACGTAACAAAGTGGACTTGGACTCTGGGTGTTCTTCTCTGGCCACTGTTTGCTTACCCTGCCTGCACAAGCTCGGTAGAAAACTAAACTACTACTGCACAAATCTGGCCCATAACTGCCAACTTGAAGAACAATCTCACCATGTGAGGAGGGGGTGGGGCCTTGAAGGAGTGGGGCCTCATGCCGAGAAGTACCTAAGGACTATATACCACACTATATACCAGCTGTGAGACCCTATGTCTCACAGCTATAATGAGTCAATAATAATGCATACACAGGAGAACTAGCTGGCCATTGGATGCTGTCCCTAATATGATAGCCTACAACTAAAACAATTAATACTTTGATACAATTATTTAATCATTCAATTTTTTGAAAAAACTATTTTTGTTTAGTCCACAAAAAATGATACATTGTAAGACAAAGGGCAACACTTCACAACTTATACTATTTACAAAAACACACATAAACGAAAATCATCACTGAAAGTATGAATCAATTAAGCACAAATCGACATTTACAATGTTACATAAACACATTTAACAGACCTACACTGACTTAAGACATTAACAAATATACATTTATACATAACTACCAGTCATGGACTGAAAACAGCAGGGGGACCCAAATGATGTTAACTAGGGGTGACCCCCTCCAACGGGGATTTTTAGTTCTTAGCAACGGAATATAACCTAATCACTTCAGTTGCTAATTATTTCTACAACTTGGTCCCCTGTTGGAGATATTTGAGCCAACACATTTCGAAGCCTCTCTTCAGGGCTGTGACTGGGTTCCTGTAAGTTTTAGGTAAAGACTCAATGGCTTTGAAAGTGTCCTGGTGTTGAAAGCTGGTCGTAAAGTGAGTTTGACGCCCATGGAAGCTTGTTGGCAGAAGCGCAACCAGCCTCGCAGAACGCTAATTCCAACTCTCAAAGCGTATTTTCATAACACGTGGGTGCCGTGCGTAACTTTTCGGGATGTAAAGGCACTCAAGGCTCAACAAGCAGCAGCTAACAAAGGCAGCAGCCTCCTCACTATTTGGGCTCAAAACTCTCTTCCGTATGCCCGTGTTTTTTCATTATTTGTTTAGCGGCAAAACAGAGAGACGCGATCCGTGCGTGTCTCTTTTTTCAACCAGAATACTACTGGATGGCACTTTTGAAAGACACCACTCCCAAGCTCCCTCTCCCCCCCACAAACATAAGAAAAGCTGAGGCTGGTGTGATGGAGCGAGATAGAAAACAAAATTTTGTTTAAACTCGTGAAGTCACATTTCCATAACATGAATAATAATATTAATGATTTGTGATATGTCGTGCTAATACAACTTAGATTAAACTTTACACGTGGGGGGACTAACATGTGTGCTCATAAACGTGCATAATTGTTGCATCTTTTTGTTCGTGCAAAATAAAAAAAATAATGTATTGTTTTCGTTTTTGTCATTACTAACTGCTGCAAAATTAAAAGAAGCATGTGCTTATTTTGCTTTTCCTTGTCTGCGTGATGTCATTTCTACTATTCTAGGTGCACATAAGTCTCATGGATTAATGAAGACTGGTAGATATAAACGCTGCTTTATTTGTTTGCATTTGCTAGGTAACATTTGACTAATCGGGTGGGTTAATCAATTAGTAAATCCTATTTACACCCCCCTTTTAAAATATATATATTTTTTTTTTTAAAACCCTAAACAAGATTTCTTCGACCTTATGTCATACATAAGTTTTCTTCAACTAAACAGTTTTTCTTCGACCTTGTGTCAACTAACAAATTCTCTTCAGCCTTCTGCCAAATTAATATTTCTGTACTTCAATCATTGTCACTAATTTCTTGGATTTCGTCTTCTTCTTCACTACTATCATATATGTCAATAACAGGTGGAATTACTAAATAAGTCCACTCAGGAGACTTGTATTTCTGGTTTGGTCTTATTATTCTTTTTCCTTTTCTCGACACTACTTCAATTTTCCTCCCAACTCCAACTTCTTTTCCAGGACTCTTTTGACTACTTATTTCTTCAACTTGCTCTACCGGTTTCTTGATCAACCTGACTCTCAATCTTCCACCAGGCCAATATTCTGCTTTTCTTACGTACTTCTTCCTTGGTTCAGAATTATTTGATTCTGACTTCCAAGTCCTTTTCTTTCCGTTTCTACTTTCACCATCCACGTCACTCTCTTCAGTTTCGTAGTCTGAAATTTCAATTGACTCAGGAACTTCTCTATTCGGCAATTTCACTCCTTCAGGAACTTCACTTTGTTTTCCGTCACTGGTACTTGGTAATTCGTCTTCCTCCTCTTCTTCAATTACCCCCAACTTCCCAGATTTCGGATTCCTGTTCCTTACTCCAGAGCTTCTTCTCTGCCTTTCGATACTCTCCTGGTCTGAAACTTCTTTTTGTTCTGCTTCTTTGTCTTCGATGGAGACAACCGAATCCTCAGTTATCTTTCCTTTTAACAGATTCTCTTCACCTTCAGAATCTATTTCAATGATTTCCAAGTCTTTTCTTGTCACTGGTACAGCTTCCAGATGTCGACTTTCTTGTCGATCTTCAGAATCTGGATTTATTTCACCTCCTGTTTCGCCTTCTGCTTCGGAATCAGAATCATCTGTGGTATCACTTTCAACATCAGAACTCTCAGGAGTTGGTACTGGAATAGTATGACTAGGATGAATCCAGCGTTTCAATCCTCTGCACTTTACAGCATTAGTAGTGACCAAAATTATTTGCCTAGGCTTCTGCCATCTAGGAGCCAGACAATTTCTTCTCCGATGTACTTTCGTTCTGACCCAATCTCCAGGTCTCAGATCATGTGTCAAAACCTTTTCATTTGATTGTGCTTCAGTTCCCACCTGATTAGACACAGAAGTTACCATATCAGATAACCTTTTACAGTAATCCAAAATAGCACTGTCATTTATGCTTAACAGTTTACCTACAGGTACAAAAGCTTGCCTCATAACTCTTCCCATTAAAGTTTCATGAGGACTCAAACCTGTCTTTTTATCTGGTGTACTTCTTAATGACATCAAAACAAGTGGAAGAGCATCAGTCCACTTTACACCTGTTTCAAGACACATTTTTCCAATTCTGTTTTTAATTGTTCCATTAATTTGTTCAACTACCCCAGATGCCTCTGGTCTGTATGCACAGTGTATTTTCTGCTCAATGCTCAAAGCTTCGCAAATTAATTTCATCAGTTTGTTATCAAAATGGCTTCCTCCATCACTCTCAATAGTGACTGGAAAACCGTACCTTGGGATGATTTCTCTGA
The DNA here is from genome assembly GCF_964261635.1 of Lissotriton helveticus. Classification (NCBI taxonomy): domain Eukaryota; kingdom Metazoa; phylum Chordata; class Amphibia; order Caudata; family Salamandridae; genus Lissotriton; species Lissotriton helveticus. Next base: position 1,767,963,263 of record NC_136059.1, on the reverse strand, counting down.
GCATCAGTTTCGCCACTGTAATTGAATCACAATGTCGTGTAGGGAAAGCCTCTACCCATCTTGAAAATAAACAAACAATTACAAGCACATATTTCAAACAATTGTGTAAGGGCATTTCAATGAAATCCATTTGTAACCTGGTAAAGGGACCACCCTCTCGACCAATTATTCCTGTCCCCACCACTGATTTTCTGTTTGGATTCATTTGTTGGCATGACAAACACCTTTGACAAAAAGATTCTGCAATTGTTCTGAACTTAGTGTTGAACCATGTTTCTCTGAAAAGTCTAACCATAGAATCTCTTCCCAGATGTGCTGGACCATGATATAATCTGGCCATGTCAGCAATCAAGCAATTCGGTAAGACCACTCTGCCATCTTTGTAAACCCACACTCCATCCTCTTCACGTGGTCTACAATCTGATCTTAACCACAAGTCTTTTTCTTCATCATCTGCTTCATTTTGTAAATCTCTAATCTCATGCCATGTTTCTACAACTGTTGTTAGCATTAATGAATTTGAATCAGTTTCTTTACTCCTTTCCCGATTGTATGCATAACCTTTTCTTGCACAGAATTTAGCCGTTTCATCTGCAAAGGCATTGCCCTTGGAGATATAATCAACTCCTTTAGTGTGCGCTGCACATTTAACAATGGCAATTTCTTTTGGTAATTGTATTGCTTCAATTAATCTCTTAATGAAAACTGCATTTTTAATTGGTGACCCTGCTGATGTCATGTATCCTCTCTGTGACCAGAGTTGTCCATAATCATGCACAACTCCATACCCATACTGACTATCAGTAATGATGGTAACTCTTATATCTTTTGATATTTCACATGCACGAATCAAAGCAATTAATTCAGCCACTTGTGCTGAACGAACTCCTTCAAGACATGATGCTTCTTCAACATCTTTAACTGTACAAACTGAATATGAAGCTTTCAAGACACCTCCTTCGGATCTTAAACATGAGCCATCTACAAAGTAGACGAAATCCGATTCAGACAAAGGTCTGTCTTTGATGTCTTTTCTTGGTTTTGTGCAGAACTCCATGACATCTAAACATTCATGTTCTGTTTCAATGTCGTCAACAATTTCAGAATCAGGCAGTAATGTAGAAGGATTCAGATTCAAACATCTTGAAATCGAAACATTATCTGCTCCTAGTATGATTTTCTCATACTTTGTCAATCTGCTACTGGTTAAATGTTGAGTCTTACCTCTTGTCAGCAATATTTCAACCGAATGAGGCACAAAAACTTTCACAGGAAATCCCATAATGATCCCTTCACTTTGTTCAAGACTAATACTTGTAGCTGCAACTGCTTTTAAACAACCTGGTAATGCTTTTGCAATTGGATCAAGAACTGCAGAGAAGTATGCAATAGGTTTCTTTAGATTTCCGTGTCTCTGAATCAATACAGATAATGCACATCCTTCTCTCTCACTGCAATACAATTCAAAATCTTTCTCATAATTTGGCATACCTAAAGCAGGAGCTTGGCATAAGCTCTTTTTCAAGTTCTCAAAAGAATCCATCTCAGCATCATTGAGAATAATTGGATCTTTTACATCTGACTTTGTCAGTCTTTGTAGTGGTTTTGCAATTACCGAAAATCCACTTATCCATTGTCGACAGTAACCAACCATTCCCAAGAACATTCTAACCTGTCTCTGTGTTCTTGGTGGTAACATTGCTTGAATCATTTTTATTCTTTCAATTGTTACTTGTCTTTTTCCCTTTGCAATTCTGTGACCAAGATATTTTACTTCTTGTTTGCAAAACTGTAGTTTGCTGGGGACACTTTATATCCTTCTTCTGCAAGGCGATTTAACAGAATTATTGTGTCTGTCACACAATTTTCTCTTGTCTTAGCAGCTATCAACAAATCGTCAATATACTGCACTAACGTAGACCTACCAGGCAAGTCTAGGTTTTCTAATGATCTTTTTAACAGTTCATTAAAGATTGAAGGACTCTCTGTATAGCCCTGAGGGATTCTGCACCATCCGAGGGTCTTACCTTGGAATCTGAAAGCAAAGATTTCATAACTGTCTGGATGTAAAGGAACCATAAAGAAAGCATTGCAAAGATCAATGACTGTATACCATTCAGCATCATGCAGAATTTGGTACAGAATTACTGCTGGATTTGGAACCACTGGACAACATGGAACAACAATTTGATTAACCTTTCTCAAATCCTGTACGATTCTAAATGTTCCATTTGCCTTTTTAACTCCCATAATTGGTGAATTACAAGGACTACTCTCCATTTCCTTTAATACGCCCTGTTTAATGAAATTTTCAATAATTGGTGTAATCCCTTCAATTGTTTCTGTTTTCATTTTATACTGTGGAATGTTTGGAAATTCTATTCCCTGTTTTAAAGTAATTTTTACTGGATCTATGTTTCTCATTAGACCCATTTCTTTCCCAGTAAAATCCCATATTTCAGATTTCACTGTTTCTCTGAGCTCTTCAGGCAAATCTTTCTTTTCCATTGCAGGAAACAATTTTGTTTCCTCTGCTTCCATCATCATCATTGTCATTCTGTACAAACCATCTTCCTCCATTGTTTGTAACTCAACTCCATCAGGAGAACAATATATTCGACAATTCATTTTACATAGAATATCTCTGCCCAATAGATTCACTGGACTACTATTGCAAACTACAAATCTGTGTTTGTCTCTGTAATTTCCAATTTCAACTGGAACTGGATCAGTTAAGTCTGTTTTAATTTGCTGATTACTTACTCCGACAACTTGGATGGTATCCCCAGAGAGAGGTAGGTTTTCAATTTCCACTGATCGAACAGTAGAACGGGTAGCACCAGTGTCCACTAGAAAAGTGATGTCTACATCATTAACTTTCCCATTTACAAAAGGACCAGACTGGTCAACCTCAAGAGTGGCTCCAACAACACACTCTTCCTCCTCTCTCGGGCACCGTCAGCAATAATCATCAGAATCGCTGTCCTGACTTTCTGCTAATAAAAACTGTTGTGAAGCATTTTGCGTTTGAATTCTTTGCTGCTTTTGCTGCTTTTGTGGTTTTATTACCTGTTCATTTCCCTGAAATCCCACATTTGGATTATATTTTTGAACTCCCCCACAATTCGGAAAAGGTGGTTGTGGCAATTGATCCTGACGATTATTCACCTGTTGCTGTTGCTGTTGCTGCAACTGTCGTTGAATGTTAAATTCGTTTAACCCCTGTTGCATCTGTAGCTGTTGCTGCAGGTCAACACCATTCTGCATCTGTGGATTCAATAAGGGACTCTTTAAGTTTTTAGGAGGATGAGGACACTCGTCTCTCCAATGTCCAATTTCGCCGCAATTAAAACAAGGTAATCTTTGTTTCAACTCCTCAATCTTTGGGCTAAATTTCTTTTGGAAATTATTACCTTTAAACTTCCCTTGTATCTGGTTTGTATTTCCAGTTTGAACAAAATTAGTGTTCTTATTACCCATGCTGGCAATCTGTTGCTCAGCTACTTTCACCTGAGCCCACATCGCTTTTTCCTTGAGCTTCTTCTGTCTCACTTCTAATTCATCACTGCAATACTTAGCTTTTCTCAGAATATCATCCACAGAAAGTGATTGCCATCCTACAATGCTATTTCTGATCATGTCTCCAATTTCAGGTTTTAGTCCATAAACAAATCTATAGACAAAATGACTCATATCTTTCTCATCTAGTTTTTCATAACCACTGTATTGTTTAAAGATTAACAGTAGCCTTTCATAAAAAGAATGAACCGATTCTTTTGTTTCCTGTTCTGTCCTTTCTATTTTAACCCAATCAACTTCTTTGGGTGGAATTTTGTTTTTCATCCAAACAATTACTTTTTCGTAAAAATCCATTACAAGTGGATTTGGAGCACCTGTTTCTTTGATTCGCTCAGGTTCTGTTTTTGGCCAACTAATTGATATTTTGCATTCTGTCCAAAGATCTGATGGAACGACAATGTCAAAGAATCCATCTAAATCAATCCACAGAACTTTTGACACTTTGATAAATCTATCCACTTGTCTGTACCACTCAACTGGTTTTTCCCTCAATTTCGGAAAGTCATTTGTAAATAACAGAATGTCCTGTCTCGACCAAGGGACATGAACATATCCTCCACCTGCAATCTCTCTCATTGGAAATTGTTTTGACAATTTTTCCAATCTTTCATCTTCCTTCTTTTTCGTCCATTTTACTCTCCACTTATTGAGTTCTCCTAGCTTTTTGATGTAAACGATCAAATCTTTTATATGTAGTATTCTTCCCATTGAGTTCAAACTCTCAATGTCACTTTCTGAAAAGTCTAATCTGTAATGTTTTGCAAAATTCTTTTGTTTGCTCACATCGATTTCAAGTTCCGCTGCTAGATCCTCTAGTTGATCGTATTTGTTTTTTGTTTTCCACTGAATGCTTTTGCAAATGAACAGTAGTTCATCATCTCGATAGTAATTTAAACTATCTGGACCTATCGTTCCGATTATTAATTCTTCGATATTTGCTTTTAATTTAGCCACATCAAGTTTTGGTGTGGTTACCCTGACTTCAGGACTCCCTACATCAGATATAGCACCCATTGGTGTTTTTGGAGATAAATCATCATTAAAGGTTAAATCAGGCATTCTCGATCTAGAAGAGTTTATTTCAGATAAATCTGAATAAAATTTTTCAGCAACCCTTTGAATTTCTGTATTTAATGGAATAGTTAAACCTGTTTTGCTTGATTCTTTTTGGTCAAATACAGGCTGAACAGGACCAATCGTTATTGGAACTGTCACAGCTTCCATGCCTTTTGTCATTCTTCTAATTAATTCTTCTTTAGATCTCAAATATTCAGTAGAATCAACATCTTCAACATTTCTTGCCTCTCTGTTATAATCTTTTGGAGCTTCTCTTGCCCTTGGAGCCATTGTAAAATGCCTACCTTCATTTCGAGCATTATCAAATTCTGGTCTTCTAGGAGTTTCAATGATTTCACAATTATTTGGATAAAGTTTAGGAGCTTCATTAATTGGAGGTGCACTCGGTGAAGTTTCAGTAGAAACCACCGGAGTAGACCATGATCTAGGAGGTCTCAAAGGCTGATTCTTTCTAGCTGTAGTATAAATTTCTTCCATAACTGCATCTTCAGATTCACTTTCCATAGATTTCCCTGTAGGAGTACCCATTACCATTTCCTGAATTAAATATAAACCTTCACTCATGTTTCCCTGTCTCCACATTCTCAATCTATCTTCATGAGTTTCTCTTCTCCAAGGTGGATTTTTAGAAGGTCTTTTAATTCCACTAGCTTCTCTTTGTAACTGATACATCTCATCTTCCCACTCAACTAAAGCTTCAAATTGAGTTGGTCTCGGTTTTGGAACAAGAGCATTCATTTTCTCTCGTAAATTTCTCAAGACCTTTACATTAAATGAACCATCATCAGGCCAAGTTAAAACACCGTCGTTCTTAGTATATCGTTTCCAACTATCAAACCATAAGACAGTATGATATCCATATTCACCTTCCATGTACGCTGCAGGTGTTTTATACTTATGAAGTAATTTACCACCTCGCGTTTCGATTTTCTTGTCAGGCGAAAATAAATTCTTAAATTTTTGAAATAATGTTGGCTTTTTATCAACATGTTTAAAATGATAACTCATTTTTAAGAGTTAAATCTAATTCACAAAATCGTTCGTAAATATTTCCGGGATGTTCCGCAAAACAACCAATCCGTGCGCGAAACACACCAACAAGCCAATGACAGTTGAGCTACGTCACTTTTCAGCTCAACCAATAAAAATGGAGTTTTCCTAAAGAACCAATCAGCTTACGGACCGTCAGAGACTCAAGAGCCAATCAGAGTACAGTTTGTGACGTAGGTCACCCAATCCCAGCGCGGCTCTGTGACGTACACAGCAGCTGCGGTTTCTCGTTTCTCCCTCCTGGCGCTTACCCCTCCTTCACAAAATCTTTTCACAGCGCCATTTTAAGAACACTTTTCAGTGTAAATTAATTCTTAACAATGACAATAAGGACTCATCTGTTTGTTTCACTATTTAGGATAGTTTACATACATTCAAGTATCCACACTTCGGAATAGACGGCGCTATTCACACTAAGGATAATTTTCAATTGTCGGTAGAGTAACCCTTACCCCACCCTTCTAACACGTATAATTATGAACTCGCTTTGCTCTGAACGCACCGCGAAGTGACAGTTCTAAGAGTTCCACTTGAACATAAAATACAAATCAAATTCGCACTTTCACACGGAAAATTCCCTAATTTCAAACACACATGAAATCCGTACAGGACTCTCACCTGTTTATAGAAATCATGCACCGTTAGCAAAATAACGACGTTATCCGTACAGGGCTCTCACCTGTTTTTAGATATAAAACATGTACCCGTACAGGACTCTAACCTGTTTATAGATAATCATGCACCGACGCTACCTTACCCTTCACTCAAGCTCGGATATAACTAATACTTTTATCACAGTGAGTTTTATGGAAGGCGCTTTGTCCCTATTCTCATGCTGCTCTAATTTCTTAGAAAACCCTCACTATACAAGATTCACACCTAGCCCTAACACTGTGCTGCACGGCGACAACACTGTATTGCACGGCGACAATACTTCTGGTACACGGCGATACCAATTGTGATACTCGGCGATATCACTACAAACAGAACAGATGATTTGCGTGACTAATTTCTCGCCACACAATCTATACCGGTATAGCTTACAGATAGCACGAATAACAAACTCAACATGTGTTAAAACATCGATCCTATTTCCATACCATAACACCTTAGTGACCCTTAGCAACCAACATATTACCTTGGTTACCCTTAGCAACCATCCTCTGCTACCAGAGAATTGATCCAGCGGCCTATAGAAAATATATCATAAACAACGCTACCCAACTTCATAACCTATAAACAAATTCTATACTAAATCATGGACCCATTTATAAACCTGACATATTTTGGGCCTACTGAATCAGGTGGTCAGAATAAATCTATATACACCCAATCTACAAACTATATACAATTTTATACATTAGCAGAAAGAATATTGTCATTATAACACATTCTCACTATTTAAACGACCACCATTGGCGACGTGATCTAGCTAATAGTAACCTACACTTCTGAATAATCAAGACCAGCTTGTTTGTCAAAAGTAAGATTTTATTTACTAAATTATGGTATATAAATTGATAGTTTTATAAATGTATTTTATTAGCATTAAAGTAAACATATTTGTAAAGAATCATGAGAAAAAGCAGTTTAAGCATATAAATCAAAGTTTAAGAGAATTATTAAACGTTTAGCATTTCTAAAACCTAAGTCCCTAGCTGAGCTAAAATAATAGAAATTAAAGTAAAGTTCTTTGAGGATTCTTACGTGCTCCACGCAATGTCCGACAGCACTTCACCCTCATCGGAAAGTCAGAAAGCAGCAGCCAGCCCATCCCTAGGGGCATGACTTTTTATACCTTTCTACGCTAACTAAACTACGCAAAGGAAAGTTTTCAGAAATCTTCGACGTCCCATTGGCTGAGAGTGACAAGTGACATAACCTATAAACAAATTCTATACTAAATCATGGACCCATTTATAAACCTGACATATTTTGGGCCTACTGAATCAGGTGGTCAGAATAAATCTATATACACCCAATCTACAAACTATATACAATTTTATACATTAGCTGAAAGAATATTGTCATTATAACACATTCTCACTATTTAAACGACCACCATTGGCGACGTGATCTAGCTAAAAGTAACCTACACTTCTGAATAATCAAGACCAGCATGTTTGTCAAAAGTAAGATTTTATTTACTAAATTATGGTATATAAATTGATAGTTTTATAAATGTATTTTATTAGCATTAAAGTAAACATATTTGTAAAGAATCATGAGAAAAAGCAGTTTAAGCATATAAATCAAAGTTTAAGAGAATTATTAAACGTTTAGCATTTCTAAAACCTAAGTCCCTAGCTGAGCTAAAATAATAGAAATTAAAGTAAAGTTCTTTGAGGATTCTTACGTGCTCCACGCAATGTCCGACAGCACTTCACCCTCATCGGAAAGTCAGAAAGCAGCAGCCAGCCCATCCCTAGGGGCATGACTTTTTATACCTTTCTACGCTAACTAAACTACGCAAAGGAAAGTTTTCAGAAATCTTCGACGTCCCATTGGCTGAGAGTGACAAGTGACATGTCACCCACTTTTCAAATATTCCATTAAGTCATTTTTCTTAAGGACCATTGTCCTTTCCGAGTGCAACCAGGAGCTTCCTAGGTTTGCAACAATTGTATAATAATATTCTCGCTGCGTCCATTCGACTTCCGCGGATGCCAAGTTAAGGCTGACAAAATGTTCTTTTTCGACCTTGGCCACGTCCGACAGAATGATGACAGCACATCAGTTTTTGCTTTGTGAATGCAGCTTTTGACGAACACTTTATTTCAGAATGGGCGTCTCGTGACTTTTGCAGAAGTAAATTTCAGCTCTTTGCGACTCGAGTAAACTAGGCCCAAAAGCAGGCAATTTAAGCTTTCTAGTATAAAACAAACACAAGAAAAGTATTAATGTAAGAAATAATGTAGATTCTGTATCCAAGGGGGGTGTAAATATAAATTTAGATTTTAAAATTTTTGTTTTATTTTATTTTATTTTGAGGCTAAACTAACCAAGAATGCCTTATGTTAGAGAGAGCACTTCAAGGTGTACTGTTTTTAAGAGATGCTGTAAGATGACTCTGGTGTGTCTGCTCATTTTAATTCTGCTCTGGTTGGTTTTAGCTGTGATTATCCCTCTGGAGATGAATAGAGAATTACACAAAGTTAACATAACAAGCAAAGCTTTGGTTAGCCAAACTAAACATAGTGCATCTGCAAAAGTTATTGATCATCAGCCTAACTTTCATCAAGATAAATCAATTAGTGATTTTTCAAGTAATACATTCACAAAGCTTTTGAGTGAATATGTTAAGGTAATGGATGCAAAAGACTGCTACGTCTGTGTCAAGTTACCTGCTTCTGTTTCTGAGGGAGTAACATATAATATGCTTCCTCTCACTTACGGTGTAACATGTAGTGTATTAACTAGCTTATTTTATCAAACTGGACGCTTAGAATATTACTATTCAGATTTTGACGAGATTTTCGCAAATATTAAGATTGAAAATGTTTTAAATAAGCATAAGAAGGCAAAACAAATGAGAGAATTTTTCCTTGTTACTAATGAACTCACATATGAGTATGCTTATAAGAATAATCTAACTTGCAAATTAAGTGCTGAAGGAAAGAAGTTTTTAAATATGGTTGAGGAGAGAAGAGCAATTTATAAAAGGAATGAATTAGTCAAGCAGACTAAGTCCAACTTCTGGCAGAAAGAGGATGAAAAGTTAAATGGCAAAATGCTTGAAAATGTTGCAATTCACATAGACAAACCAATTAGTGGAAAGCTTTGCATTAGAAGAGATAACACACTTTTTGATAATTACTTTGTAGGTGCAAGTAACTGTGAAGATACTTATCAGATTATGGGAGGTTGGGGATTCAAAGGTGGAAAGGATCCAATCTTTCCTGGGATTTATTTTGTTTGTGGTGACAAAGCCTACTACAACCTTCCAGACCATTGGTATGGAACTTGTTATGTGGGAATTGTTTTTCCTAAAGTGTTTCATGTTGACAGAGATTCAGAAGGATTGTTTAAAATTCATAATTATGTAAATAGAGTTAAAAGAGAAACTTTTACTGAAGTTCTGGGAGATATTTTTCAAGCAGTAATACCTTTTGTTGGTATAACCCTAAATGCAGGGAGAATCAGAAAATTGTCTACTATAGTTGATAGATTGTCAACTGACACAGCTGATGGATTCCAATTAGTGAATGTTGAAGTTATTGCAATTAGATCCATGGTAATTCAAGATCGCCTTGCTTTAGACATACTCCTAGCAAAAGAGGGAGGAGTCTGTGGCATTTTACATGTACAACATTGTTGCACATATATACCCGATGAAAGTAAGAATATTGAAATGTACATTAAGAACATTACACAAATGCATTCTGAGATAATTCCTTTAGAAGAAGAAGATTTTACAGGGAAACTTTCTAAAAGATTCCAAGCAATTAAAAACTGGTTTCATGACATTGGGAGTTCAATTCTTGGCAAGATCTTGGCACCTTTGATTGTTCTATTATTCATTTTTATTTTGACTAAAATAGGTTGTTTGTTGCATAAAAGAAAGAAGCAATTGAAAGAGAAGAAAAGGATCTATAAACTTAGAAAAGAAGAAGATAGGGAGATTGAGTTACAGGAATTACATAGAGAACGTTATGCAAATTGTGAGGATTTTGCAGATACTGGTTTTTAGAATTTACTGACACAAATGAATTTGAATCATTTTCTCGGAAGTTAAAATTACAAAATTTTGGGTGCTGGTGTGGTGATTTGTTAATCACCAGATGAGGGAGTTGATGGAGCGAGATAGAAAACAAAATTTTGTTTAAACTCGTGAAGTCACATTTCCATAACATGAATAATAATATTAATGATTTGTGATATGTCGTGCTAATACAACTTAGATTAAACTTTACACGTGGGGGGACTAACATGTGTGCTCATAAACGTGCATAATTGTTGCATCTTTTTGTTCGTGCAAAATAAAAAAAATAATGTATTGTTTTCGTTTTTGTCATTACTAACTGCTGCAAAATTAAAAGAAGCATGTGCTTATTTTGCTTTTCCTTGTCTGCGTGATGTCATTTCTACTATTCTAGGTGCACATAAGTCTCATGGATTAATGAAGACTGGTAGATATAAACGCTGCTTTATTTGTTTGCATTTGCTAGGTAACATTTGACTAATCGGGTGGGTTAATCAATTAGTAAATCCTGGGTTGGATACAGAATCTACATTATTTCTTACATTAATACTTTTCTTGTGTTTGTTTTATACTAGAAAGCTTAAATTGCCTGCTTTTGGGCCTAGTTTACTCGAGTCGCAAAGAGCTGAAATTTACTTCTGCAAAAGTCACGAGACGCCCATTCTGAAATAAAGTGTTCGTCAAAAGCTGCATTCACAAAGCAAAAACTGATGTGCTGTCATCATTCTGTCGGACGTGGCCAAGGTCGAAAAAGAACATTTTGTCAGCCTTAACTTGGCATCCGCGGAAGTCGAATGGACGCAGCGAGAATATTATTATACAATTGTTGCAAACCTAGGAAGCTCCTGGTTGCACTCGGAAAGGACAATGGTCCTTAAGAAAAATGACTTAATGGAATATTTGAAAAGTGGGTGACATGTCACTTGTCACTCTCAGCCAATGGGACGTCGAAGATTTCTGAAAACTTTCCTTTGCGTAGTTTAGTTAGCGTAGAAAGGTATAAAAAGTCATGCCCCTAGGGATGGGCTGGCTGCTGCTTTCTGACTTTCCGATGAGGGTGAAGTGCTGTCGGACATTGCGTGGAGCACGTAAGAATCCTCAAAGAACTTTACTTTAATTTCTATTATTTTAGCTCAGCTAGGGACTTAGGTTTTAGAAATGCTAAACGTTTAATAATTCTCTTAAACTTTGATTTATATGCTTAAACTGCTTTTTCTCATGATTCTTTACAAATATGTTTACTTTAATGCTAATAAAATACATTTATAAAACTATCAATTTATATACCATAATTTAGTAAATAAAATCTTACTTTTGACAAACAAGCTGGTCTTGATTATTCAGAAGTGTAGGTTACTATTAGCTAGATCACGTCGCCAATGGTGGTCGTTTAAATAGTGAGAATGTGTTATAATGACAATATTCTTTCTGCTAATGTATAAAATTGTATATAGTTTGTAGATTGGGTGTATATAGATTTATTCTGACCACCTGATTCAGTAGGCCCAAAATATGTCAGGTTTATAAATGGGTCCATGATTTAGTATAGAATTTGTTTATAGGTTATGAAGTTGGGTAGCGTTGTTTATGATATATTTTCTATAGGCCGCTGGATCAGGTGCCAATGGCCTGGGTTGTTTTCTCACCCCTTAATGGATGTCGACAGTTCAAAGCCTCGGAAAACGAGCTAGAAGTCAACTATTTACAGTGATTTTCAGCTCTCTTTCCCTGCCACCATGTGATATCGGCTCCTCATCGTGTGTCACAAAGTGTCACCCTGTGAATTGGCAGCTATGGTACCTCAGGATGGTGAGGAAGAGCCTGCAGGGACTCTGCACTCCCTCTCTGCCTGCACAAGATTGGTACAGTAACTATGACTGCACTGACCTCGTGCAGAGAGAGAAACCTCCTGAAAAGGAGGAGTTGGGGGTGTGGGTCCTGTGGTGTATTCTTGTGCTATTCTCTTTCACATGGATAGTATCTGAACCTGGATCAGTGGCCCATGGTTCTGCACCTTACATCCCTGAGTCTTTTGTGAGGCCAGGTCTTTGAGGAGTTCGAGTTGTATCATTGTCATGCATGGCCACGGCTCGAATCCTGTTAGCCATAAATGGCTCAACATTTCTCAGAGTATTGGTATATCTGAAATTGGCAGTCCTGATATAAGAATGACTCTCTCCACCCCCAACCAATTCTCCAAAACTACTTGCCAGGTAAGGAAACTCCAATGACCCCTGGGGCCTGAGCGCCTAAGCTATCTGCTTTAGGCTGGGTTCACTCTTGAGCATCTTCTAGCATTGCTATAAGACCTCAGAGCTGACACTACTAAACTGGTACCTGCAAACGGGTTCATGAGAAAACAATGGGAAACTGTCCCAAAATGATGAACGCCCAGATTGCCCAAGAATGTTTACACTATATAGTACAAATATGTCTTCTTTTGTTTGTAGTTGATTTGTAGTGCACAGATGACTCAACGCTCTGCATGCCAACTTAGAAACATCATATAGTCAAGATTTACATAATCAATTAAAACAAGATTAGATGGCAGAGCAAGGTAATGCTATCCAAGGGGGAGGGGAGTTTATCTGACAATGTCGCATGCTCAACAGGCCACCTGCATTCTTCATCTATCCTTTCACCAAGTCAGTGCAGTAACCAGTGCTGCACTCTCTCTCCTTGTACACTGTTACTGCAGTATGAAGCACTGCACTGGCCGCGTGCACGGAGAAAAGGAGACTGTAAGGCCCAGAAAGAGAGTGCAAGGTACTGCAAGTGGTTGGTGCAGTAACTGGCACTGACTTGCCTTCTGGCACTGCCTTGATCTCTGTGCGGCCCAACCTGAACTCAAGTGCGGGCAGGTTTTCTTTGACAATCCAAGCATCACTCCATGTCCAGTAGAGTTAAATGTTTTTTTATTTCTGCCTCAAATTGACCCTTTGGTTGGATTGGCATTCTGTTGCTGGGCACGTACTGACTGTGCTCTGAGGACAGTGGGATAAGGGGAAGAGCTAGTGTGCCACACCCAGTGCCCTAAATGATATGTTATGTTATGGTTTTTTACATTTGTAAGGCGCAACAGCTACCCAAGAAGGGTTTCCTGGCACCAGCCTGAGAGGAACAAAGGAAGTAAAGACCAAGTTTTTACAGATTTGCGAAAATTTCCATAAGCAGTTTGTTGCGAAGCGGCATGGGAAGAGAATTCCTAAAAAAGGGCCTAAACAGGGAAAAGAACGACCCCCCCATGAATCCTGGAGCCAAGAAGATAATAATGACTAACCAGAGGTGTGAGAAATGTGGGTCTCTGTCCAAGACAGTTCTGGTCCGCGGGTGATGCATCTAGAAAACTTGCAGCACAGGTACGATGCCTGAAAATCCAGGATGTGTTGGCGATCGATGCAGCATCAAGTGCCACTGCGTTGCTTTCTTCAGCCGTGATCCCTCGATGCGCTGGTTCTTGCAGTGCCCACAGGCAGCGGGGGGGAGGTGATGCATGGTGATTCTTCTTGCACAGTGGTGCTGCCTCCGAAAAAACAACTGCAAGAAGGGCGATGCATCGATTTCTTCAGTTCTTTCAGTTTATTCCAGCTCCCAAGAGTAAGCACTACCTCCAGAGGCCCAGAACTGACTGGAACAGCTCTCAGCAGCAGAGTTCAGGGGAGCTGGGTGTGAAGTCTTTGTGTCCCCGAGAATTCAGAAGGCCAGCACACACAGCCCGCCCTTGGAGATCTTCTGCAAGCAGGTTCAAAGCAAGATTCTAGTCCTTGTCCTCTCCTTGGCAAAAATAGAAACTGCAGGCCAACCCCACACAGCACACAGCATGAGGCAATATTTCTCCTCACAGCTCTTCAGCTCTTCTCCTTGGCAAAGGTTCCTCTTGGCCAGGAGTGATCTAAAGTTCTGGGGATTTAGTGTCTACTACTTATGTTGTCCTTGTTCTCTTTGTGCAAGGGTCTCTGAGCTCAGTCCAAACCAGTTCTGTCCTCACTGGTGCAGTATGACCACAGGGGGTGGAGACGGCATTGTGCAGGGCCTCTTCAGGGGCAAGGAAATCTCCTCCCACGACTCTAATTTCAGCCAAGGTCTATTCAGCTCGGCTCTGAGTCATCCAGGACGTGCCAGGCACATCTCAACCCCCCAGTGGCTGTCTACAGTGAATGCACATCCCCAGCCCCTGTCACTACAAAACCAGACAGTCAATACACAAACAGGCAGAGGCACACAGAATGGTTAAACAAGAGAATACCTACTTTCTGAAAGTGACATTTTCAAATGCACAATTTAAAAACCATCTGTACTAAAAGATGTGTTATTACATTCTGAGTCTAGAGAGCCTAAACGTTATTTCTCCATCTTGTACCAATGGGAAGTTATCCTTGTAAGATGTTACAAAATATTTCTGGTTCTATCCTTTGGGACAGATAGCCTTTCAATAGTGAAAAACGTAATTGACAATATTTCACTTTTAGGACATGTCACACATACCAGTACCTGTCCTACCTTTGACATACACTGCACCCTGCCCATGGGGATACCTTGGGCCTACCATAGGGGTGTCATACATGTAAGAAAACGGAAGGTTAGGGCCTGGCAAGTGTGTGCAATTGCCAGGTCGACATGGCAGTTTCCTTGCTTGAATTAGGACCCATGGTATCCCTGTTACACCACTGGTCTGCGAAGACTCAAATGAAAGGGAGGAGATGGAAGGATAAGTGGGAGGGGAATAGGAGGGGTAAGGGAGAAGATGTGAGTCTAAGGGAGTGACAACTGAATTGACAAAGTTTGAAGTTCCATGAACTGAGGTGTTTGGCATAACAAGAGTGTGAATAAGACCATTACCATACCATGAGCAATTTTAGGAAGGAGTAAGAAGGAACTAAGAGAAGAAGTACAAGGAAAGGTCGGAAATGGGGAGGTCAGAAATGGGGGGTAGACAAGACCAGGGGAACGGAGATTAATGGAGGAAAAAGTGAGAGTAGAGGAAGAAGGGAGATGCAAAACCTGAAGTTCATGCAGCAATAGGAAGGAGGGAAGGGACTAGACATTAAGCAGAGAGGTAAGAATACAGAAGAATTATGGAAAGGCGAGAGGATAGGTGGATTTTTTTTAACACAAACATTATTGTATTTCAATAAACAAGCAAGTTCTACCAACTGGCAGCAAGTAGTAAAATATAAAATCTACATAATGCACAAATTGGCAAAAGAGGGGATAGGTAGATAAAGAAGGATATTGATTGAGTGAGAAATGATGACCAAGGTGTTGTGGAATAAGAAGAGGAGGTTCAAAAACAATGGAAGGAAAGGAGGGTGAGGTTAGAGGAGCTATGGTTAACAAGAAGGGAAGAGGGTATGATTTGGAAGCAGAGAGGAGTGGTGCTAGAATGGTAAGTGGAAAAATCTGAAATAGAGGGAGGGAGTTGAGTCACAGAAATGGAAATGGTATGAGTGGTGTGAGTACTGATGGTAGAGCAATGGTGGAAGGGCTGGTGAGAGGAGTTAAGAATAGAAAGGGAATGCCATCAGAGATGTAAGTGGGCCACACTCATGGTGACATGGGATTCACCAGTGGTGGAAGCAGTAGCGGTCGGCAGTAGGTGTTTCTGTAGGGCGGTGACGTGGGCAGGGGAAGGGGTAGAGGGAGGGGTAGTAATGTCTGGATTACGGAGTTTTACAGGTACGTAAACATTTAAATAAATAAAACGAATTTCGTTGCGTGCACTGCATTACATTTGGTGATGCAGTGCGCGCAACGAAATTCGTTTTATTTATTTAAATGTTTACTTACCAGTACAACTCCGTAATCCATACATTACTACCCCCCACCCTGCCCTTCCCCCTGCCCACGTCACCGCCCTACAGAAACACCTACTGCCGACCGCTACTGGGTGGAAGTGGGTGGTTGCATACTTACAAAATATTGGGCGCGTGCAGTTATTATTATCATTATTATTACTATTATCACTATTGTTAATAATATATATATATATATATATCTCCAAAACATTCTCTTCTATTGCAGAAAAAAGAAGCTACGGACACTCCAAGATGCTTAATCTGTTTATTCCATAACAGATGGTCTCCTACCGACGTGTTTCGTCCTTTATGGCTTGTTGAAGGTACCATGAACAAGCTATAAAAGTGAAACGCGTTGGTAGGAGACCATCTGTTATGGAATAAACAGATTAAGCATCTTGGAGTGTCTGTAGCTTCTTTTTTCTGCAATAGAAGAGAATGTTTTGGCTATAATTACGGAATTACGGATTCCGCTACGGACCACCCCACAGTAAAGCCCCAGACTACCGAATGTACGTGAGATATATATATATATATATATATAAACAAATGTGGGGATAAATTAGGCACCGAACAACTACATCAGTACTGCTTACAGCACACCACACAGAATTAGAAGAACATACACACTCTCCGAACCACCACATACCAAGCGTACTGAGATTAAAAATAAAATGAAACAACCGCTGAAGGGTTTCCGCTATTAGGAAAATGTTAATGCTCGCAATAGTGATCCTATTCAGGTTACTTCCTGAGTATGATCAGTTATGTAAAATAGGGATCTGTAAGTTTAGTTATTTATGTGTCACCTGCTGGTCTTTTAATTATGTACCAGATGCATAGCAAGGGGGTGGGGGTCAGCCTCCGAAGGCACAAGTTTCGGGGCGGTGGGCTCCTCCCGCTTTTACCTGCTGCCTCGGGTGGGAATCCCTGCCCCCCCACCGCTCTACAATGAGGCTGTGGTGGTATGGTAAATGGCAGAATCTTGCCAGCACCCCTCCTCGGTCTTCAATGCGGCCGCCACATGGGGTTGCAAACACAGGGATCGCCACGGGTGGCCAAAGGGCTGGCTACGCCACTGTTATCTACAACATTAATAGTGTGCATTTTATTGATGGATTTGTACAAAGATTCAAAAATACAAAAATATGCACTCTCATGAAGTGCTTAACCAAAAATAAAAAAGTAAGGCTTGCATAGCAAGCACTGGAAGCATAGATGTAAGGCAATCAAAAGGGATTGTAAAAAGGCAGTGCTCCATGAGAGGGATAAACACACGATTGACAAGCTAAGACTCGAATTAGAAGCAGGCAAATTAGAGTGTCTGGAAATCCAATCTATACTAAGTAATGATGGTGATCCAAGCCCCTGCTTGTTCTCGGTAAGCCCACAATATGTTGCATGACAGACAGAACATGTGCTGTCTAGCAGGTGAGACCTAAAAAGCAAATAAACTATGGCTATGGTCATGATCATATAACTCACATAAAGATCCTCAATACACTTACAATCCTAAACCTTGCTCATAACACTCATCTCTAGCACTGCACACAATGAAGCCAACTTACAAACAGCATGACCAGGCCTGTGCTGTGAACCCATTAGTCAAGCACACTCAACATGAAATTCATCACAAAGTGCATTGGTCACCTCAGTACTACATGGAAGCTCCCTCCACGAAGCTAATTATGCTTACTGGACTAAAGGAGAATGGCAAACCAAGCTATATATTCTGGGAATGTGTCCTCCTGGGAGGGCACCATTGTAAGAATCCATTATGTGGTGAAAACACAAACCATGTGTTAAACCATGGGGACGGTCTTAATCAGGTGCTAACTCAGTGAAATACTTGCGCCTGTTGGCACCGAATACAAATAGACTACCCCTCCCTCAAATCTATTACCATATTCTGAAATTATGATAGCATACTGTTTAATATTGTTGTAAACAAAACGAAGCATCATCTGAGAAAGTATCTAATTCCTCCGGTAGATGTGCTTTTTAATAGTGCATCCACTCCCTCTTGAATGTTTATTCACTTGGGCAGGACTGTTTTGTGTGTTTGAAATACTTTATTTCCTTGTACCATATATTCCTGGGCGGTGCCTGACTCCCGTAGTATTTGTTTTTACTTTCACTGTAGCACCTCAGTGCAGGTGCCTGGCTCCACTTTCCTCACCTTTTCAGTCGTATTGCCGCTATTTCCCTGCCTGACATCTTACCTGCTGTGACTCCGACTGCAGGGCGAGGTGAGTGGACTCACTCCACACCCTGCTGCTTTGGGATTGGCTGAAACTGGCCACGCCCCCGGAGGCGATCTACATCAGAATGGCAGCGGCACGGATACGCCGGATATAATACCTTCGGTAGGAAAAATGTTTAATAGTGGATCCACTCATTCCTGAGTGTTTAATCACTCGGGCAGGTGTGTTTTGTGTGTTTTAAATACTATCTCTATCCGGTCTTTGGCTTGGTGGCCCCAGACCTTGTGGCCAAATCCTACCCCCAAAGAAGGAACTAAAATTCTTGAGGTCTGGATTGATTGAAAACTTTCTTTTGAGAATCAAATCAAGAAGCTAGCTGAAAAATGTTTTGGGATTCTTAGAGTCCTAAGAAAAATCCAAGAGCTACTACCTCTCCGGGCCAGAAAAGCTCTGGTACATGCTCTAGTTACATCTCAGATAGACTACGGCAATATACTATATCTAGCCACCGCTAAAAAAATTCTCAACAAATTTCAACGCAACAAGAATGCGCCCGCTCAGTTGGTCATGAAACATCCCAGAAGATCATCCTCCACCAGAGCTCTGGACACCCTTCACTTGTTGTCAGTGGAAAAAAGGATCATCTATAAAGCCAGGTGCTATTGCCACAGAATTCTATGGAATAGAGCTGTCTCTTCCCCTGTTAACCCCCTATATTCCTGTATGTAATCTGAGGTCAATGGGAGTCCACCTGGTCAAAGTGCCCAAATTCCAAAGGGCCAGGATGGGCGCGCGCTCCTTTGGTTACCTGGCAGCTAAAAAGTGGAACACCTTACCGCTGACCCTGAGAGATGAACCCACTGAGAGCATCTTATGTAAAGATCTAATAAACTGGTTATTTCACCCCTAAACTGAGATTCTCCATATGCCTTCGTGTATTCCGTCTCCCTTAGGTACTATCTCTGCTCTCCTTCTGGTGAGGCTTGATCCTAGCGCGGGGACACACTGCTGGGTGTAACCAGGTGCTCTACAAATGGATTTATTATTTATTATTATCTACAATCAATTCAAAAGAAATTGCATCTAATGCATTTTCTTTCATCCGCTTGCCCTGCACGATATAATCTATATAGTCTTGGAGTGTCTTGATGCTGTGTTGAGTCTTATCTATGCAGACTTTGTGTATTCCCTATCTACACTATATCTCACCATTTTCTGTCCATCTGCTCTCCCCAATAATGCAATAATCAATCAGCATGCCGATTAAATAATCATCCCGCAACACAGCTTGGCAACCACATTTTGTGTGCTGTGTTGCACTAGGAAGAGAGAATAAGGCAGCACCATATAGACCAAGATATGGCACTAATCGCTCTCTTCTGGCATTCTTTCAAACTGACTAGCGCCACACACACAAGACTTTACTACAGTATAAAGGTGTATGTGTGTGTCCTATGTCTAGGACTACAAAATACTATCCCTAGCAAATGTTTAAAGTTTCCACACATTTGATGTGCGCTCTACAGTGCAGCACACATTCAATGGGTAAAAGGTTAGGACAAGTAAAAACAATTCTCCTTGTTAGCACTTGTCTCAAGAAGGTGTTGTTTTTTGGTGCACTGTTAGTAGATATGGATTTGCATCAAAACCATGAGGGGTAATGTGCAAACTCACGGACAATAGTCACTATGCCATGCGCATACAGAGCAAGCAGGAAACGGTCTCCATGAGAATCCCAGATAAGAAAAAAGTATATAGCAAGTAAGACACTGAAAACACCTCATAGGGTCTGTGGACTCCATTAACAATGAAGACAAGAACATAGACTGGTTGTGTGAAATGCAGTGCTTAATTTGAGCTGGTGGTTCCCGGTGCTCAGCATGGCCCTTAATTGTTAGCACTGGCACTTATGACAGCTACGACATGGTAGTGCTGTTTGTGTAAGTTTTATGATGAGCAGAACAACAGTTGGTTATTGTTTCAATACGCATTTTAAACAACTAATACCCCCTGCTAAACCATTAAGATTACTTTGGGGGCCTCAAACACTCTGATTTGTCACACTTGTATCAGTGTGATGGTTAATAGTGGTGTTGATATTGTGATGCAAAACAAGAAATAAACTTGAGGGTATTATTTTGTCAGCTATGTCCAATTTGGTTCTCTGACTACTCCTAGATGTGGGTCATCAAAAGATTTTTGAGAGGTCGTCTCACTTTCAACCTATCGAGGCATGCTTCATCATTTGACGACCTCTCACACCAGGGTAGAAGCAATGCCGCCCTGGCGGACTCGACTAGGGAAAGCTAGTCTATCCCTGGGACTTCTTATAAATCTCAGCTCAGGACAGTACACTAAGTCCTGTTTTTTATTGGGGGGGGGGCAAGAGGAAATATATAATGTACCTAGAGGTATACTCAAATCAAATCAAATCAAATAAGCTTTATTTGATTTTAGTCATATAAAATCACAAAAGCAGACGTAGCAGATAAGAGACATTTTACACACTCTTAAAATAGATAAGATTGTTCAATGTTTCCCAAAAATTCATTTTTCGTAAAAAGGGCCGAGAAGTACAGTTAACTCAGATGTTCAGAGGTGGGGGGAATTTTACACATCGTGTATAGCTTACAATACCATCATTCACAGTTCACTTCATTTGGGTTCCCAGTAACAGTTAACCACTAACACTCTTCCTGGCTCTCAATACACTTTTTAAAAAACTAACCATTGCACTAACGCAGTAAAAGCTATCCAGTAATTGCAAATATAAGAAGGGTGGTCGACATTGCCTCAATCCCCCTGCCTTCAGAAGAGGCAAAATCCATCTCGCTCTTTCTTTTGTATATAATTTGCAAAAAAGAACCACATGTATTGTAGATTGTGGAGATAGATTGTCGCAGGGGCAACAGCATAGCTCGCTTGACCAGAGGTATTCTCAAAATATTATTTATTCAGGGAGTACCTCTGGTATGTTTAAATGGTGGTTCAAGCTGCAGTGGCCTTCAGTGGAGGCCCTGACTCTTATTTTTTTTTTATTAATTAAGCACAGGTGAAATGTGAAAGTCGGACAGTGGCGGCGCCTCCTCTATAGTGGAGGAGCATTGCCCCACTGCTTTTAAGCAGTGCAAAGAAGAAGCATAAAATGAATAACTTTAAGTTACTATATTTTATGCTTCGTGCTGCTTTGCAGGCGGGCAGGTGGGTGGGTGGGACTGCTCTGCTCTTGGAGCAGGGCAGGGGAAGAGTGGCTTGCCCACTTCTAAGTGCACATGACTGTTTGTCCGGCCCTCTCGGGCTGCCCAAAACAGTCATGCTAACGTTCCCTGTTCTCCATGCAGGCAGCATTATAGCCTGCATGGAGAACATGCCCAGGTCCCTATTCACTGGTTGAGCGTCGAACCAGGACGCTCAAAACCAATCACAACACTGCATTGCAGCATTGTGATTGGTCGGGGGAGCCTGGGTGCCTACCAATCACAACGCTGCATTGCAGTATTGTGATTGGTCAGTGGGGCCTGGCTGTGCTTCCGCCTGAGATGCAGAAGAGCAGGAACGGAGATGCAAGACCCAGCGCAAAGGTACGTTTAAAAAAAAAAAATGTAATATGCACAATAGCCATGCGTGACTCCCTCCCCCAATCAGCCCTGTGTGACCCGCCACCGCCCACCACTGAAGACTGGGCCCCACCATAGGCACGCTCTATGGACAAACTGCTACAACACTTAACTGCCCTATAAAGCCACATAATCAGTGTACATATAGAAATCACACTAAACAATAGGTGAATCCTAAGGTCGCTGCATGCACTCCTTCATTATATGACATTTATTTATGCCCCTATATTTTTGGATTTTCATATAAGAAACCACATTCAGACCTCATTATGTCAGCCGTGCGAGGGCGGCGCTCGCTTGCTAAAATATGGATGAATGTTCCAGCTGCAGTGACACACTGACAACATGAAGATGAAGGTCAAATATTCTGCAGCTGCGCTGTGCCAACAACCCGTGCACCAGGTGTTAGACCAATTGCAAAGAACCCCAGCGTGCTCCCTTTCCTTGGCCTCCGTTCGTTTGGATTTTACAAGTCGTTCTTTTTGTTTTTTAATACCTTTCTCCTTCTGCGTGATTAGATCATGGTCTTTTCTTAACGGCCTCCCGGATGAGGCGAAAAGGAGAACGAAAGCCTCTTTACCCCGGATTTATTCTGCCTCAGCCAGCCCAAGCTGCGGTGCCTAATGTCAGGGTCACCTTTCTGAGCATTCCACTTTGATTTGACATTAGCTTTTATTGCGTCGTTTTCCAAAATGGAGGCCTCCACTTTACCACAGAATGGCGTGTTCCACGTGCGCCTGCGTATTATTGCCCTTTAGAGGAGAAAGATGCGTCTCTGGATACCGTGCATTACAGCACGATGAATAATCCATGCCCTTCCGCGAGGCCTATTTGAACTGTAAATGCAAGCAGGGTACGCTTTAAAGCCGCAGATCCTGCGTTGCATCTGGTAGATAAAGATGGGGCTTTAAAGCACGCAGTCGCCGTCTGAAGAAGCTCCCCATGGCTGCTGCTAAGGAACGAGGATTTCAAAGCTAAGCTCGCGAGACTGCTGCTCGCCAAGGTTATCGAAGCAGAGATGCCTATGAATATTTTGGGGGGATTGGACGCATTTTGCTAAACGTCTTGTATGTCATGACACATTGATTCTCTTCTCCATGTTCAAGGGGGGAGGCGAAATGTGGTCTTATGGATAGAGATGCCGGCCTTGGCGTGCCAGGGTTCGAACCTGGGCCTCAGTTTTAACGTTCTGCCATTCTGAGCAAATCACTTAATCTTCCTGTGCCTTATAAATGTGTGATGTAAAGCATTCTAAAGCACGGGGGCTCAGTTCACACTGCCAAAAAGCCTGCATATACATAACCTAGTCCCCCCATTTGATTCTGCAAGCAAGACTAGATGTATTTGCTGCTTTTGCTGCCGCTAGACCGTTCCTCAGTTTTCAATGCGATTTTGCGACTGGTGATAAAGCCACTGGGCCTTATTTATGAAGGCCTTGCGCCGCCGGTGCGTCACTTTTAACATGGGAAAAAGTGACGCACCGGCGGCGCAAGGCCTTCATAAATAAGGCCCACAGTGTTTTATTTTGGGAGGCATCCTTTGCTGCTATGGGTTGCCTGCTGCAATGTGTTCAGGGGCGTAGCAACCAGTTTGCCTCCTCTTTCCATCTTCCTTTAGTATTTATGAGGCAAATAACTGCAAAAAGTAGAGGAAAATCCATGAAACTGTACGCAAGGTATTAGTATGCACTTTCTCGTGCCTCCAAGAGTGGGAGCCGAAGTTCACGGCCTACGATGTGCCCTTGGGACACACCACAACTTCCAGAGAGCCAGGAAGGAGGATGTCATCACCTTTTCTAGCAAGCATCAATGACTGACGCTTATATTTAAGGTGCAGACCCAGGGTCGGATTGGTAAGGCGGGCGCTTGGGCTATGGCCGAGGGGCCGGTATTAGAGTTCCAGCTGTGGGCTGCTTTTGTGGGCAGCCTGGGGCTGTTTTGGGTGAAGTCTGTGTTCTTCGGATGCCACCTGCGGCCCAGTCAGTGCCTGAGTGGCCTTTCTGGGGGCAGCTGGTCCTCCATTACCTCCCTTTTACTAATGTGGCAGAGGTGAAACTCCTTTTCTCTCTCTGGGCCGACCCATTAGTGTATACTGATTGAGCAGGGGTAGGGGCCCTGAGCAGAAGTGGACTCACTTGTATTCAGGTATGTTTCACCAGTGTGAACTAATCTGTGCATTTTTTTGTATCTAAGTGAAGTTAAGAAAACTTTCCTCTGTCAGAGACCCCTCCCCGCTCCTACTTTTCATAAAACTTTGCCAAAGCAGTGTTTTGTTGCAAGGCAACTGCAAATGTGGGCCCTTTTTTTTTGCGTGCCCGGGCCTATTTTTAATCCCAATCCAACCCAGTGCACACCTCCTACAAAGACTTCAGATCATACAGAACACCACAGCCAGACCCATCCTTGGCCTTCCCTGACAAACCCATATCACATACCCATCTGCAACAGCGTCCCCACGCAACTCCGGACCATCACCTCACTTCCGGAATTCCGAATGACTCCCTGGCTGTTCGAATAAGCCTCCGGGACCTGAAAGCACCTGGATACCCTATTGGGTGATTAGCTGTGCTTTATGAATTCTGAGTGATTGATTGACCGATGAAGGAAGAGAGCCTTTTTCCTTCCCTTGCCTGGTTCGTCATGGCTTTTACTCTACTGGTCCTTGTCATTTGAAAAATCTCTTTATCCACTGCATTCTTGTCGGATGTCTCAGATCTACCTCCCAATTCCTCCTTAACCTTCTCAAAATCAAGAAGAAGAGATAGTCGCTCGTTCTCCTGTCTTGGAGTCACCTCCCAACTGGGTTTGAGCTGGCACGATGGGACACCAGGCATAGTCCAGGGGGGAGGGTTTGAGGAGGGGGAGCTAGCAGAATTGGGAATGATGTCACTGCCAGTGGGGGACCGGTTTTAACGTGTCAAACCCCTTTGTTTTTGCATTTGTTTTTTCCCTCTCTACTGCCAGGTCACCACAAGCAGCGCTGACCGACAGGGCTTTCGGGGGAGGGATTTGAGGGCTGTGCTGATGCCTAGTTCAGAGAGTCCAGTGTATCTATGTTGTTGGCCTTTTTTGTAGGATCATCCCAGAAGCTTTTGCCTTCCTACTGTATTTTTTCCTGACCTGTTTTTGGTGGTTTTATGACTCTGGGCACTTTACTATTGCTTATTAATGCTAAAGTGCATGTGCTCTCTCTGGTAAACTTGGTAAGGTTGGTCTACACCTGTTTGGCATATTTAATTTACCTGTAAGTCCCTTTGTACAGTGGTATCCCATATACCTAGGGCCTGTACATTAAATGCTACTAGTGGGCTTGCAGCGCTGCTTGCGCCAACCACCGAAGTAGCCTCTCAAACCTGTCTCAGGCCTCTGTCGATGCAGGGCCTGCCTCTGTTGCTGCAGGGCCTGAACGTGCAATTTACTGCTGCAGTGACGTGGTATTTAAAGTGGTTGCCACGTCTGAAACTCTCCATTTACTACATATAAGTCACCCCTAAGTTAGGCCCTAGCTAACCCTAGGGCAGGGTACTGTGTAGGTACAAGGTAGGACTTGTACCTTTACTTTGTGGAATGTCCCTGTAGTGACAAATAGCCTATTTGGTTTCTCACTGCTGTGAGGCTACCCTCTCATAGGTTTGCATTGTGGATTCCCTGATATGCGCTTCAGTGGTAATTTCTGATATGAGAGGGGTAGCATGGCCATGTTTGGTATGTTTGGAAGAATAGTAATAAATCCTGCTTATTGGTGAAAGCGTATTTGTCATTACTATTTTAGAAATGCCACTTTTAGAAGTGGGCATTATCTGTGTGCTTATGAGTCTTTGTGCTCTGCCTGGATATGTATCCACCGTCTGGTTTAGGACGTCACTGTCTTGTCTCTGACAGTAAAGAGGGCATGTGCATTCATAAGGGGGGTTGAGGTGTGTCCTACCTTTCCTGGGTGACTCACCCCTAGGCTGAATAGACTTGGCTGCATTTAGAGTGGAGTGAGGATTGCACCTGTACCTGAATAGAGCGTTGTCTGCTTTGTACGATGCTGTCTCAGCCCCCTGTAGTGTTTCAAGGGCCAGGGCATGGGATGTGAATAGGGGTGTTGTGCACTTGTAAACAGTGTTTGAAGTGCCCCCCCTGGAACAAAGACTTTTGGATTATAAGTATAAGTATAAGGTGCTGTGACTCCACATGAGAGACACTGCCTGGACTTGTAACCGGAAGGCTGCTGGACTGCCAGGGGGCACCACCATGGGACTGGATTACCCTATAGTATTGATGTGCTGCCCTGAGATAAGGACTGCCACTCTGCTGTGAGGACCCCTCATGCTGGCCTGTCTGTATGCACCTTGCTGGTTTGCCCCAGTGCTTTTCAAACCGTAGCGCCTGGTGAGCACTTTTAAATGCTGGTGCCAGAGGCTTGGGCTCACCCAGCAATCTTACCAGACAGGAGTAAGTTTAGTGGCCCTGCAACGCAGGCAGCGCTGCACATCCCCTGTGGTATTTGTGCCACAAGAGGGGAGAGCTCGAACAGATGAAGCACTCTCCCTCTCGTGTTCCTGCATAGTTTTGGGTTATCTGCAGCCAGGGCTCAGCTACGTGGCCCGGGCTGCCAGACAGCACAAAAACAGTAAGGAATCCAGTCCCAGGAAGTCCTCTGCATTGCTCAGCTACCCCAACACCACTGGGGCCGGGGCCCAGCCATGGTGGAGGGCCGTGTGGAAGAGTTTGGAGAAGATGGAGACTTCGCTCCGTGTTCTGCTGGCCGCAGGGAGGCCATGTTCGGCACCGCAGCCCAGAAGGATCAGGGAGCCGGTGCCCCCTTGCCGAAACAGAGCAGCTACACCACATGGTTGGGAAGCCACGGTCGAAGAGCCAGGGCGGAAGTCTTTGGCCCAATTGAGAAGACTCTGCTCCGATGGAGGCGGTCTCTTCAACAGAATCCCACGCTGCAGCTCAGAGCAGCCTGGGGCCCCGCAAGTGCCGTTGTCGTCCCCAGGTCCTGAGGGGTCAGAGCAGACGTACCTTTTCGGTTTCATTTCAGCACGCCGGCTGCACAAATTTTCTCGGTCCCGAGGGACCGGTGGGAGAACAGACATGGGTGCTTTGGCAGCACCGTGGGAATTCCCTCATTCCCTGGTGTGAACGGCCAGGTGGCCCAGAAGTTTACGGGCAAATCTGGGGATTACCGCATAGTGCCTAATAGGAGCTCAGGAGCGTTTGCTCTAGAAATGTAGGGTAATTGGCGTGCATTGTGTAACTACTGCCTGTTATTCCCTGATGTGATGTTGTCACTGTATTTCATCAAAGAACAAAAACAACCCCTTATCTAATTATTGAAACAATTCGTTAAGATATCAAGAATAAACATTGTCCCACAGAAATAGAGTTTGCTTTATTTATTATCCAAAAATATATTTTTCATTTTTTATAAAAATTGCTTCATACTTGTATATACAGTAAGTGTATTACTGAACAGATAGACGAAATACATATGTAACATGAGAGCCCCAAAAATGTAGAAAGATAACTATACAAAGTCTGTACATGTTTTTGTTCTTTGTTGTTTCTTTCCCTGGTTCCCCTTATTATTTACATTTTCAGGGACCCTCCCCTGTGTTATTTTGTCACTGTATTTCCTCCCCTAATTATGATTTAGGTGTGCCCTGAACTTCATGTTATGTATTTGTGCACACTTGGCCGCATTTTATGCCCTAAAATATTATTTGTAGGAGCTGCAGGATAATTCCTAGTCAGGGTGGATTTATGATATGTGCACTCTACAAGTATTTATTTTAGTGCACTGCTGGTGTTGTTATGACCATTGCCCGATTGGCAAAGTGATTGCGTAATATATGTGACATCATGACAAGTGCCTAGTGGCACAGTGATTTATGTGATTGTGGTCTAATGTGTTTTATGAACAATACAAAGGATATTGTTATATAACCTTGTGTGGAGTCCCTTTTTGTGGTGTGCCTAGTGTGTCACAGGTGTGTCTATGTGTGTGTTGCACAAACGCTTTACACAGTGCCTCTGGGATATGCCTGACTGCTCTGCCAACCTACTAAGGATGTGAGCAGGTGTTATCTTAGGTGTGCAACTCCCTTGCCATGACTAGAGTGGTGGGTTCTGCCTGGTTTAGGTGTTTACCTTAGCCAACCAAAATCCCAATTTCTAACAATGTATGATAAAAACTTTGCAAAATTCAAATCTGTGTACTGTGTATTTCTATGTAGGGCGACCCTTACAAGGCATTTCAATTTAGTATATTGAATTATACTATTGCTGTCAGAAATTGGGTTGATGGTTGACTGGGGTGGGAGCCTTGGCCAAGCAGCAACCACAATCCTTGTCAGGGTGGGGTACAAGCCAACCCTAAATTAACCTGTGCTCAGCCCCCTGTTGGCTTGGCACAGAGCAGTCAGGCTTAACTCAGACGCAATGTGTAAATTATTTGTCCAACTTTTCAAACAGTAATACAGTGAAAAACACCACACAAAAAGGATGCCACACCAAGGTGGAAAAATTTAGTTATTTTTAATAAATAAAACAAGACAAAAATGAAAAAAAATCCAATCAGTAGAAATGGACATATGCAGGTTTAAAGATTTCAGTAAAAATATCACCAGCAAGTATAAAGTGCCAACTGTTGATATCTGGTCGTGCCCAGACCGGGACAAAATCACAAGTTCATGCTGACTGTGATGGAACAGGGGCCGGCTACAGAGATCCAGTTAGGCCCTGGTTGCGGAGCATTGTGGGTTCCAACACCAAGGATATGTTGCGCAATCGTGGCGAAGTATGAGTTCCACGGTGCTGCCGAGCTGCAATGCAATGTGATGTCCTGCATCGCTGTAGAGGGTCCTATCAACAAGGGCTTGTGATTCGAAGTCCAGTGTTGTGATGCATTGTGCAGCTGAGGAGATGCGTCTGTTCGAGGTGATGGAATGCAAGAACCTGTGGCATTCTGAAGGCTGCTGTCGGTGGGAGATGCAGGGGCCTGCATTAGGAAAGCTTCACACAGGTGGCAGTTCCAATGAGGCTGTAGGGTCAATGATGAGTCCTTTGCACAAGGAGAACCCTCGCAGCAGAGGTGATGTGTCAGTTCTGCTCGGGTTGGCACTGCAGAGCAGGGGATATGCAAACATAGGCTGGCAGAGCAGCTTATACACACTTCCAAGGGTCCAGGACTGGGTGGCACCACTTGGCAGGGTAAAACTCACAGTACAGATGCTGAGTTCAAGGTTATTGGAGCCTTCTGTCCCTGAGGTTCTAGTTAGGAGGCCAGCCAACCAGCCTTTGGAGTCTGTTTGTGGGTCCTCGGTTCAACAGATCCAGGTCCAGTCCTCTCACTCAGGCAAGATGCCAGCAGGCATCAGGTCAGCAAAGCAGACAAGCAGGCCCTTCAGATCAGCAGTCCAACAGAGTGGCAGTTCTTTCAGCAGCACAGCAGTCCTTCTTCCTGACAGAATATCCACAGGTACAGAAGTGTACTGAATCGGTAGTGTTTGAGGTACAATATTTATACCTGGTACCCTTCACCTTGAAGATGGGAGAAGCTTCTAGAAATTCTCTTGGCAGGCCCCAGGCATCCTGCCTTGGCTGTCCTGGCTCCAGCGAACTGAAGGGGGTATGCAGTCCTTTGTGAGGAGGCAAGACACAGCCTATTCAAGTGCGAGAAGGATTGTGCACATCTACTCCATCACATCCTGCCAGTGGTGCCTCCGCCAGGCACGCCTAAGCTCTCTATTGTGTGCCTGTCTTGGAGGAATCTACAAAGCCCAATTGTCAACTACATCCTATCATGTGACACAGAAACAGGTTGTAGGCATTATATGGCTAAGGCAGGAAAATGCTAACTTTCTTAAAGTGCCATTTTCCAAATTTTAATTTAAAACCCGACTTCCCTATCATTTAGGATTTTTCATTACGACTCCAAAGACAACAAACATGAATTGGGTATCCATTTGAAATTTGCATCTTATGAAATGTAATAAGGTAACTCCAATGGTATCCTATTGGAGAGGTAGGCCTCTCAATAGTGAAAAAAGTATTTAAGAATTTTTAATTGTTAGAAGTAACATATTCTAATCCTGAAGTTTGAAACATTTACACTCCCACCACTAACGCCTTGATGAAAATGATATTAGTAAACCAAGAGAAATGGCAGCTCATTTCTGCCTCTTAAAATTTGCCTAGGGTGTTACAATAGATAAATCAACAATATAGGGCCCTATTACGATGTCAGTTGGAGTTGCCTCTGGCAGACACTGTCTCGGTGTGGGAACCAACCAACCGTAGGTAGGAGGTTCTGAACACCGGATTACATTGGTGCGGTTGCAAACTCCCTTTTCTCTATCGGAGTTTGTGCTGCGGACAGTTTCCCATAAATGGGAGTTTGCATAAATCCCTGCACTGTGTGGCAGGCACCTCATGGTGCAGGGATTTACAGGGTGCCCCTCAAGCCAACAACCGTAGGCCACAGAGGGATGGGACCCTGCTTGGGGCCCCCAAAGTCACTTTCAGACAGCCCTGCCATGTCAGAAAGCCTGACATGGAAAGGTTGTCAGAAACCAACATCATAATCCGACGGCGGAAGTGCCGTCCTTAAGGGATTTTGATAGGTATCCGACAGGCCAATGGGCTCCTTGAGCCCATCGGAACACAGGCGGATTGACCACCTGGGTTACACTCCAACTGTTCACATTGAAATTCGGCAGTCGTACTGTAAACATACGGTGTTGGTCAGTAAGCCTCCGATGAGCCGTCAGAGGCTTACTGACTGACATCGTAATGAGGTCCAAAGTCTTTTACTTTTGAGCAGAGCACACTCTGAATGAGTGTATTTGAAGGTGCTTTCACATGAGGATGAAGGAAAAGAAGATACTGGTAAAAAAGCAAATGACTAGGATCATACAGTGTGGTCAAGAGAAGGCGGGATTGAGGCCTGGCATTCTGTTTTCACTTTGTGCAGTTCAGCCACTACATGACTATTTCTTTCTCTCCCCTATTTTACATCAAAGCTTTATGTTTTGTGATGAATTCTTTGAGGCACTAAATTAGTGGACTGTGTTATATCCATCAGGGCACTGGATGTTTCACAAGGATTTGTGGTGGTAGTGTGTGGGGAAGCCATTTGCTCAATGCAACTAAAAGTTTTGTCATCCATTTTGTAATTAATTCAATACCCCCACTTCTCACCAGTTAACTATTGATTCATTGAGCCACGCAGCCCTGTTACAAGCCTCCATCCAGCCATTCAATGATTGGGCATAGTTCTATAATGAAAAATGGTTGCAAAAGGCACCATATTTGCAAATTTTTAAATCTCCTTTTGGGGCAGGAACACATCAGATCTTCTTGCAATGGTCAGGCACGCTCACTGCGCCTGCTCGCTACATGCTGTATGGAGGCTGGTCTGACTAAATTTGCCAGGGATACTTTTAGTTTCCCAGTCCGGCCCTGCTCTCAACTACTTTACATTTAACTAAGGACCACTGTGCCTAACGCAACGTACTTAAGACCTTGCATTTTCCCTGAACATGTCTTTTGCTAGAAGCCTATGACAAGCATTTCTCATTTTTAGGACTAAGATACTCTTTCTGTGTGACAGAAGCACACTCCACAAATACAATAAATACAATATGTGTGCAGGCTTTGACTCATTGTAGCAGAACCTGCAAGGGTAACTGATACAATCATGCATTTCCTTGTTTCCCATGATTTAACTATGTGCTGCCCACAGTCACGTTTGTTTAGGATCTAGCCATCTCAAACCTGCTTGCTCTCTATGCAGGCAGCTCTCCAATCAGTGCCTATGACAAGGCCAACTCCTCAAATCTGCTTTGAGCTAGAAGTGATCATTTAGACTGGACTTTACTGGATTCTGTCACCACATGCTTGGATGTGCCTAGATCAGATACCAATCAGAAACAAATCTCTTTGCTGCAACCCCAAATGCTGTTCTAGCTCCATGCTGTCCAATAATTATTTACTGCTTGTTGAGACCCTCATGCCAATACCCTATGTACAACATGCTAATTCCCCCAATACATCCTGTTTACCTTCTTACTCCTGACAAAACTCTCTGTGATTGCTACTGTCTCCTGCCCATTCTGCCTGTGTCTGTTTTTGATTCTATAAGTACAGTCTTTACTTGTTGATAAACCCTCTTCTTCTTTGTACTGCTGTGCTCCTTGTCTTGCCCTCTCAAAACCACATCAACTTTGTTCTGAACCTCTCTTTTATTTTTTCTCAAGCATCTTGTGTCTCCTCTCCCCTCCTGCGGTGTTATGAATCAAAAGCTGTGAGTGGTTGGTGGTGAGATGTGTCTGTGTGCAGTTACAAAAGGCTTTCTTAAAGCTTGTGGGATGCTTTTTCTGAAAGTGTCTGTATATAATAAGAGTGAACTGTTCTAAAGACCAGGGGGCAGATGTACTAAGAATTCACGGAACGCAGTGCAGCAAGGTAAGTTGCTGCGCTACATTGCATGATTGGGAGAGAGTTGAGGAGGGGCAAATTTACAAAGATATGTCGCTCTTCATCTCTCTTCCGTGCTAGAGCACTTGTGGCTGGACAGCACCAGCACTGTGCTACAAGAGTGGCTGCATTGCAAGCTGGATTGTTTTTCCACAGGAAGGGATACCTTCCTGCAGAAACACAATCCACAGAGGAATTCTCCTGTCATGCATAGAAAGAGGAAGTAACAAGGAGAGACAAACATATCTCTCCTCTTATGCCCCTCTGTGATAGGCATTCCAGTTTCACACAATTCCTGATTTACAAACTTTAGCAAACCTGGAATTGAGTGAAAGCCATGACTAGATGCACCACTAAGAAAAATAATGCCACATTGTGCAAACCTCTGTGTTGCATTACATTTCTTTACAAAGTCACTCAAGGCCACACAAATCAGGCCTTGGTTGGTTTTGTGGATCCCAAATAAACTTTGCTTTGCCCTGCTTTGCACAATGCAAGGGCAACACAAAGGCTTAGTAAATCTGGCCCCTGATATATTTACACGCCCTGCATCATTTTAACTCTCCTCCCTATGTGTACTGAGTCACAAGATGATGCTCGTAATGCAAAATATGGACAGGCAGACACATACACACACACACACACACACACATGCACACGCATACGCACACACACAATCACACAAGCACACAGACACACATTGCAGCCTCTACACATTACTGTAGGAACCTGCTGCTTACTTCCATTAAGAGTTAGTTTTCCGTTCAAATTGTAAGTCCGCTGAGTTACCGGGTATAATATGCAATTGAAGGGAAGGAAAATTCAATGCTTATAATCTATGAAGGAAAATGTATCTGTAAGTAAAGAATTACTTCTAACGCCATGAGAGGATGGTCCCCATAGTGCACACGAGTGACCACAAAGATAATATTGGACTTTATCTCCATGCAATCAGGTTCACACTGCGATGCTAACACAAGGTCATGAACACAGACATTTGTGCACACTTGCACGCATACATACACATACACACGCACACACACACACAGTGCTCTATAACCTTAAAATGTAAAACCTGTTTGCTGAAATTCGAATGATGCCAAAGGCCACTAATCACTGCAGTTGAGAGACCCAAATTACGGTTTCATTTGATTTGAACTCTTACTATGCAGTCAATGACATGCTGTTTTGGAGAACGGCCTAGGAAATGGTTGCTTGATAGAGACACAGAAAGTGCAAGATGGTGGAATTTCAGACCAATGTTTAATATTTATCACTGTGATAGATTATTGAGGGCTACACGAAACTAAATAGTTTTATTTTCATTGATGGTAAGCTTAATATGACTTTAGTAGTCATCCAAGGCACAAGTGAAACATTTGTTGTTAACGTACAAGTTTTCTAGAGCTTTACAGTATCATGTATCGCACACTTCAGAATGCTTGGAGGCCAAGTGGCGAATGCGGTTTGTTGAAGACCTCGGGCCTCATTTATGAGAAATGACGCATTGTTGCGTGAAAGCAGCGATGCGTCACTTCTCAGTGCGCACTCCTTGCGTCATGATTGATGCGTCTAAGGAGTTACAGATACGTCAGTATTTCTGACGTATCTGTAGGCGCAAAAGTGATGCTTTGCTGGAGTGTGTCACAAAAGTGACGCAACTCGAGCAATGTGACCTTTCACATGGGCAATTCCCATGTTGTTAGCGCCTGCGTCAGTCTTACGCCTGCCATGAAGCAGGCGTAAGATTTTGACGCATTAGCGGTCAAGAAATGGCGCAGTGAAATCTATAACACTGCGTCACTTCCACGACCCTTTCTTGCGTCAAAACGCCCCCCGCATACATTATACCTGGCGCAGGTATAATGTGGCGCAGGGGTTTACAAAGTGACGTATCTACCTAGATGCGTCACTTTGTAAATATGGCGCAACAAGGCGCTTTTTTATCGGCACTGGTGCGTCACAAAAAGTGACGCACCGGCGGTGTAAAAGTGACGCACAGTCTCATAAACGAGGACCCACATTTCTCAATGGTCTTGAGCAAAGTCCAATCATTGTCGCCCATGCCAACTGTACGCTGCAGCTGGTGGTAGTCTGCGTTTCACAACAAAATGTTGATAGTTGATTGTGAATTCCTTATTTTGGGTAGTCTGTCAGAGAACCAGAGCTGACGGTTAGCCCTGTGGTAGTGGGTATGATATCTCACTTAGGTCTGTCATCTTGTATTATGCTATAGAGTGCTTGTTTGTTTTGGATATTGAAGAAGAAGGCATTTCCTGTCTATAGCCCCAATTAGTTTTGCCCTAGAAGGGTCGGTGCTATTTACTCCACCCAATAAAATCTGACTACCCGTGGTTTATAACTTATCGGGTGTGATAAATTGTACCTATTTCTGTTTTTGGGGAATGACATGAGAATTTAGGTACTTAATGCACCAAAATCTACATGCAATGGTAAATACAATACTCTTTTGCCATGTTAAATTCCAAAAGTTTCACCTGCTGAAATTTAGCAAAGGTTTTGGACTTTATTGCACCTGGTAAATACCCGGTGACTTAAACTCTGCACAACTCAGAATTCTGATTACTGCGCAGGAGTTGGAAAACTCCAAACCAATCATAATAAAGGACCCATTGGTAAGGTCTTTCTCAGTGGCATAGCATGGTCAGGTGGTACCCTGTGCAGAAAATTTCTTGTCACTGCACCCCCCTTCCTACGCCACTGGTCATTCTGGCTTGAATGCCATTCAGCTGGTCACTAATGATTGTATTCACACATTTTAGAAAGGTGGATAGATGAAAACAAAATTCTAGAGCCCAAATGCTCCAACGCTCTTCTCGCCTCCAAGGCTTCTTTGTACACTACAATTGGGGGTTGCTCTTAGGACTTTTTTTATTTAGGCCAGCTGCAACAAGATGATGCCTCCAGCTTACACTCAACTTGATTCTTTGAGTATGTCTAAAAGTAGGCAACAACATGACCTGTAACCTAGTAACCCACTGGTAACCGTCTTGCCAATTTGCCTGTCTTCTTTCATTAACTTCTATCTTCGCAGTTTACAGCTTCCTTTCCCAGCAGCATCAAATTTTGCCTTTTCAGACTGATAGGTGTCTAAGATTTTAAACATTATCCCTCAAAGAAATCCCCTGTCCTACAAGCAGAGAAGCAGTGGCGGCTGCTGCCACTAAACCTTGCTGGGTAGTGCAGGGGTGTGGTACGGGGGAGCAGTGGGGTGGGGGAAATAAGGGTACAAAAATAAAAAAGAACTTACCTGCCACTCCCAAACGCTTCTTCGATGCTTCTCTGCTCCAGCGTCCTCGGTGCTCCTCTGCTCCCCTCCCCACCCAATCTAGACACTGCCTTCATGCATGTGACAAGTGCTGGGATTGGTCTGAGCGGGCTGAAATGCTGCTCAGCTATGGACAGTGCGCCTGTGCCTTTTCTCCCACCTGGCTGTGCAAGACAGCTGGATTGGAGAAATGTAAGTGTGCATGTCAGTTTGGCTGTCTTAAGACAGCTGGCCAAACCAACATGCTCACTTCCAGTGCACCTACCACTCCACCTCCCTGGGCCTGGCTGCTGCTGACACAGAGAATGGCCCACCCCTCCCTAGACTCGGTGGACTCGGCCGAGTAAGTGAAAATAAAATCATAATAAAATAGCTTTATCATTTTTTGTCTTCATTTTCTGCATTTCAGCAGTAGGGCGATGCTCCTCCACCAGAATTATCTGCAGATAAGCCATTTCTTTCAAATTTAGGGTCCAGCCATGACATACTTTTACAGATGAATTTTTACCTATTCCTTTCTGTGGTAGGTACCTGATAATAAAAGAACACGGGTTACGTATGAGCCTATCAAACAAAAGTACTCAAATCTGACAACCCATAATGAAAAAATTTCTCTATCTCGTAGGAATATTGCAAGATTGCATACTTTTAAATTGGCGTTTTCTTCCTATGTTAGTGTATGAATGACTAAAGGGTAGCTTCTTCATTTTTATTTCCAAGCCAGACTGTTTGGAATGCTGGGATTGGCTCAGCCATTCAGAAGCCTTTGAATACTGCCACAAACTCAGGGGCATATTACCAAGGAGACCATATGAAATTATCGCCGCTTTTGCGGCCGTTTTCGGCCGAAAAGCGCCGATAATTTCATCGCCTTGTCAGCAAAGACACGCGTATTTTGCTGATTTACTGAGCCTTTCAACAACGCCCAGCTTTGCATCTCTAATAAGATGCAAAGTGGGCTTTAAAGAGCAAAATAATAGGAGAAATGTCGCTAAGCGACATTTCTCCTATTATCAAGCTGCACACTAACAAGCAGAGCGTTAGGAAAAGTAGCGCTAACCACAGTTAACGTTACTTGTGACCTGATTTAGCCTTGTAATCCAGTGGGAGGTGGATTAGATGGCTAAGATTACCCTGCCCTATCAACAAGGTTATCGCCATTTTCAATGGAATATCGCTGGAAAACCAGCAATATTCCATTGAAAACGGCGATAATCCCCGCTATCGCTGGGATTTTTATCTCCATGGCGTTAAGTGTTGTTAATACAACGCTAACATGGAGATTATCGCCAGCGATAGCCGGCGATAGATTTTCTCACGCTAACAACGGTCAGCGATAATTATCACTGCCGCTTGTTAATATGCCCCTCAGTTTGTTTGAATCCTACATTTTAAGAGACTATCAATCAGGGACATCAAGTAGAAGAGACAGTGGGTGTCTTCTTTTTCCTGTGTTTGGTGAGATTATGGAAAAGATTCTATTAAAGTTTTTCCCAAAAACTATCAGGGATTAACAGATGTTAGTTTCTCCTCTTCTCAATAAGCAGTCTTGTCATGACTTGAGCCCCTAATCGCAGAATGGGAATACAAAACAGTTAATATCCTTTGCAGACATTGTTAACCTATGTCAATTTCTTGTGGAGCTGGAATCAATACCTAAATATCTAAATATTTTTAATGGAATGTTTAATGTTGAGCCAAGAAAGTACTTGCCAAGGGTGAAGTTGAGCAAATGAAGACTAGCAAAGGAGAGGAGAGAGCAGTGCACATCAAACTATGCCTGGAGCCATGTACCTATCACTAGACGGTGATTAAGGGAAAATGCCACTGATCACCAGCAACACTGGCACTGTCCGCATTCCACAGCAAATATGTTGAGAAATTTGACAGCATCTCTGCAGAAACAACAGCACAATGGTGCCTCGGACAATATTTTGGGAATTGTGACAAATGTTTGCTTACTGCTTACAGATTAAAGCACAATGGCCCATCGAAGTGATGGAGACACAATTGGCCATGAAGCATGCATGATCATACCTGCCAACTCACATGGTGCCACAGTGTGACACGTGATATTGGCTCTCGTCACTCTGTCTCCCGATGACGAGCCGATATCATACGGTGACAGGGAAAACAAGCTCAAAAACCAATCAATCAATCAATCATTTGTAAAGCGCACTGCATACCCGCGAGGGTCTCGAGGCACTGTGGGGGGGGGGGGGTACTACTGATCGAACAGCCAGGTCTTGAGTATCCTCCTGAAGGTCAGCAGGTCTTGGGTCTGTCGTAGGCTCAGTGGGAGGGTGTTCCATGTCTTGGCGGTGAGGTGGGAGAAGGATCTCCCACCGGTGGTTGTTCTTCGGATGCGCGGGAAGGTGGCGAGTGAGAGGAGCATAGCTGGCAGTTGGGGATATAGAAGGAGAGCCGTCTGTTGAGGTAGGCTGGGCCGGTCTTGTGGAGTGCCTTGTGTGCATGGATGAGAAGCTTGAAGGGTATCCTCTTGTTGACGGGGAGCCAGTGCAGATTTCTCAGGTGGGGGGTGATGTGGCCGTGGCGTGGTACGTAGAGGAAGAGTCGTGTCGAGGCATTTTCGATGCCTTGTGGTCGTTTGATGAGCTTGGTCAGGGCTCCCACATAGAAGGCATTTCCGTAGTTGAGTCTGCTGCAGACAAGGGCCTGGGTGACTGTCTTTCTTTTATCTGTCGGGATCCATCTGTAGATCTTGTGGAGCATGCAGAGGGTGTTGAAGCAGGAGGAGGAGACGGCGTTGGCTTGCTTGGTCATTGAGAGCGTTGAGCCGAGGATGATTCCCAGGTTGCGTGCGTGGTCGGTGGGTGTCGGGGCTGCCCCCAGTGCCGTCGGCCACCAGGAGTTGTCCCAGGCTGAAGGATTGAAGCCGAGCATGAGGACCTCCTTCTTGTCCGAGTTCAGCTTCAGACGGCTGGTCTTCATTCAGTCGGTGACGGCCTTCATTCCTTTGTGGAGGTTGGCTTTGGTGGTGATGAGGTCCTTGGTGAGGGAGAAGATCAGCTTAGTGTCATCGGTGTAGGAGATTATGTTGAGGTTGTGCTGTCGGGCTACGTGTGCGAGTGGGGCCATGTAAATGTTGAACAGCGTCAGGCTGAGGGAGGATCCCTGGGGTACGCCGCAGATGATCTCTGAGGCTTTGGAACAGAATGGGGGGAGGCGGACGCTCTGGGTTCTGCCAGGGAGAGAAGGAGGTGGTCAAATCCAGAGCCTTGCCTCGGATCCCTGCGGCATGGAGGCGTGCGCATAATGTGCAGTGGCAGACGGTTTCGAAGGCGGCAGAGTGGTCTAGGAGGATGAGTGCTGCGGTCTCGCCGTTGTCCAGCAGGGTCCTGATGTCGTCGGTGGCAGCGATGAGGGCAGTCTAGGTGCTGTGGTTGCTGCGGAACCCTGACTGGGAAGGATCCAGGATTCTGTTATCTTCGAGGTATCGGGTTGGCTGTCTGTTGATGGTTTTCTCAATGACCTTGGCCGGGAAGGGGAGCAGAGAGATGGGCCGGAAGTTCTTGAGGTCTCTTGGGTCTGCCTTAGGTTTTTAGAGTAGGGCGTTGATCTCGGCGTGTTTCCAGATCTCTGGGGAGGTCGCGGTCTAGAGGGAGAGAATGATGACGTTGCGCGGGTGGGGTGCGATGGAGCTGCTTGCTCTGTTGAAGACGTGTTGCAGAAATGGGTCTGACGGAGAGCCGGAGTAGATTGTGCGCATAGTCTTGATGGTGTCATCGATGCTCACGCTGGCTCAGGCGAGCAGGGGGTCGTGGTCGATGTTGTGCGGAAGGTCTGTTGTGTTGCTGTCTGTTGGGGCTGTCTGGGTGTTGAAGCTGTCATGGGTGTCTGCTATCTTGCAGTGGAAGAAGGTGGCGAGGGAGTCGCACAGGGCTTTCAACAGCGGGATGTCGTTGGTGTTGGAGCTGGGGTTGGAGAGTTCCTTCACGATGTTGAAGAGCTCCTTGCTATTGTGGGCATTGTTGTCGAGGCGGTCTTTGAAGGAGGTCCTCTTGGCCGCCCTGATGAGGTGGTGGTGGTTGCAGATGGCGTCCTTGTGTGCTGCATGGCTGTACGGAGTTTGCTCACTGTGCCATTTCTTCTCTAGCTTCCGGCAGGCTTGCTTGGAGGCTAGGAGTTCTGGAGTGAACCAGCTGGCCCTCTTGCTGGTGTCTCTGTGGGGGGTTTCTTCAGTGGGGCGAGGGTGTTTGCGCAGTCCTCGATCCTGCATCTGAGTCTGTGGGCAGCGTCGTCGGTGTTGGAGGGTTTGTGGGTGGGCTGAGAGTGAGGTTTGCGTGTAGTTGGTCTTCGGTTATATTGCTCCAGCAGTGGTGGGGGATCTGTTGGGTGCGGTGGTGTGGTTTTCTGGAAGGCGAGTGGATGCAGCGGTGGTCGGTCCAGAGGAGTTCGGTGGTGTGGCTTTTGGAGACGTGCAGGCTTGAGCAGAAGATGGGGTCGAGCGTGTGGCCGGCGGAGTGGGTGGGCGTTGTGACTAGTTGCTTCATTCCGAGGTTGGCGAGGTTATCGATCAGGGTTGTGGAGTTGTTGTCTTTGTTGTTCTCAAGGTGAAAGCTCAGGTCTCCGAGGAGGATGTAGTAGGCGGAGGTCAGGGCGTGCATGCTGATCAAGTCGGCGATAGAGTCGCTGAACTGGGGCGGGGTCCAGGGGGCCGGTAGACGAGGGTGCCTCTGAGGATGGAGTTAGGGTCTGTGTATATCTGGAAATGCATGTGTTCGGCGGTGCTGAGCGAATCATCGGTGCTAGTCGAGAACCTGATGCGTTCTTGTGGAAGATGGTGATTCCTCCTCCGACTTCGTTGGTGCGGTCTATGCAGGTGATCTTGTAGCCGTCTGGGATGGCTATGGCGATGTCAGGTGCGGCGGAGTCGTTAAACCAGGTCTCTGTCAGGAAGGCGACGTCCGGGGATTTTGTGTCGAGCAAGTCCCAGAACTTGACGGTATGCTTGCGTGCAGAGCGATTGTTCAGTAGTATGCATCGGAGGTGGTTGGGGTCTTTCTTGGCGGGTGGTTCGTTTGATCTGAGGCTGGTGTCTCTGCAGTTCCGGCAGGTGAAGGGGCCATGTGTGCGTTTCGGATGACCTTGAAGCAGGTGTGGCTCTGTCCGGAGTTGAGAGCGTGCAGAGTGCTGGCGATGTAGTGGCGTGGCCATCCTGGCGGGTGCGGGGGCCAGGGGTTCTGGCACTGGGCGCGGTCCAGGTGTGGATGGGCGCAGACAGGCTTGCCTTAGGCGCGCCTTTGGCACACCAGCGGCGTGCCAGCTGCGCGGCCGGCATATATGGGGAGGTGGGAGGGAGGAGCAGCGGGGAGACGGGGCCAGCGAATGGGCAGTGGGCAGTCAGGGGGCGGGGCCGCAGGGGAAGCAGCAGCGAGGGCGGTGAGGGACATTGAAGGTAACAGAAGGAAAGAGGTGCATAGAAACGAGGGGAAAATGAGTGGCACAGAGGGCAGAAGGGCACAAAAATACGAGTGGAACAGAAGGCAGAAGGGCACAAAAAACAAGGGAAAAACGAGTGGCACAGAGGGCAGAAGGGCACAAAAACAAGTGGAACAGAAGGCAGAAGGGCACAAAAAACACGTAGAACAGAAGGCAGAAGGGCACAAAAAACAAGGGAAAAACGAGTGGCACAGAGGGCAGAAGGGCACAAAAACGAGTGGAACAGAAGGCAGAAGGGCACAAAAAACGAGGGAAAAACGAGTGGAACAGAGGGCAGAAGGGCACAAAAAACGAGTGGAACAGAAGGCAGAAAGGCACAAAAAACGAGGGAAAAACAAAAGGCACAGAGGGCGGAAGGGCACAAAAAACAAGTGGAGCAGAGGCCAGAAGACAGAAGGGCACAAAAACGAGTGGAACCGAAGGCAAAAGGGGCACAAAAACAAGGGAAAAACGAGTGGTATAGAGGACAGAAGTGCACAGAAAAAACTGCGGGAACAGAGGGCAGAAGGGCACAAAAAACGAATGGAAACCGAAGGCAGAAGAGCACAAAAAACAAAGGCAAAACGAGTGGCACAGAGGGCAGAAGGGCACAAAAAACGAGTGGAACAGAAGGCAAAAGGGGCACAAAAACGAGGGAAAAACGAGTGGCACAGAAGGCAAAAAGGGCACAGAAATACAGGAACAATGAGTGGCATAGAGGCAAAATACAGAATACAGAAATACAGGGGCAGCTGAGAACAGAAGGCAGAACAGGCAGAGAGGCATGGGGGCAGCGAGGGGAACAGAAGGGAAAACCGGGCAGGGACACGGGGGCAGTGAGGGGTACAGAAGGAAAGACCGGGCAGAGAGAGCACAGGGACAGCGAGGGGAACAGAGGGAAGAAAAAGGGGCACGGACCACGTACAGGCAGCGGGGGAAGACAGACAACAGCAGTCACAGACACAACAATGAAAATACAGGCAATACATTAAAAGCAATAAAGCGGAGGATGAACAAACCTACCTACGGCCTACCACTGGCCACCAGGGATGAGGCGCAGGTGGTAGCCTGCGGGTGGTGGAGGGCCTCGAACGTCCTCAGCAGTGGCAGTGGCAGCTGGGGCAGGGAGACACAGGCGGTGCTGTGCGGAGGGGGAGCGACCTACCTGGTAGGGTCAAGGGCCACTGTAAATAGCTTTTTTTTGGGGGGGGGTGGACTTGTGGGTGGGATGGGGTTCAAAAGGGCCTTGTAGATACTTCTCGGCATGAGGCCCTGCACCCTTCAAGGCCCCACCCCCTCCACAAACAATGAGATTGATCTTTAAGTTGGCATGTAATCTACCAGCAGTGACCTCCCACATGACATGGGAGCAACATGTGATAACACTTGCTGTAGCACACCCAGAGCCAGCCTTTGTAAGATAGCGCGCTAGGCATGGTCACCCTTGCTGATGGTAGTGAATTAAATAAGGCAGCAGGGGGTCTCTTTTGTGTTCACTGGTTAGTCTCTGGATGAGCAGTGACTGGTCCATGAACACAACGTCGCCAGACCTAGCCCAGTTCACCTAAATCAACGATAGTTTAGCTGCCTCACGCATGTGATGATTTTGTTGATATGTGCCAGCATGTGTCAGAGGTAGTGCCATAGCTAGACCTTTAGTCGCCTGTGGCGGTCCTTGCGTTTGCCAACCGTGGCATCCGCATGTAGGAGCGGGGATGCTGGCATTTCCTACCTTTGCCGTTCCGCGACGGCTGCAGGTAAGAGCTGGGGGGAGGCTGCCACCTCCAAAACTCGGGCCGCCCGGCGCGGACCACCCACCCTTGCTACGCCACTAGTCATAGGGTGAAGGGAGGGCATAGATGTAAAAAACATCGCTCACCGTATGACAATGAAGGACTAAAAACACTTTAAACTGGCAAATCAGGCAGAAATGAACAGCAGGGACAAAGACAAGCTCCATGCACCCCACAGAAAATTGGTGCCCTGTTCGCCCATTTTAAAGGCCAGACCTGAGCACACTACAGATGTAATGTGAACACATGGTATTAAACCCTGATGCCTCACTACGAAAGGTTTCAACCCTTCCACATTTGTTCACAACGCAGTCATACTTCACGAAAACAGCAAATCTAAAAATCGCTACAAAGTCCTAATATGTTCCTAAGACCTATAAAAGCATATTTACATTCTGCAATTCATTACATTAAATCAAACTATCCCAGTTAACCGGAAACAGAAAAATAAAAGATAAAGTACAAAAGGCGCTTCATTGTATATGCTAACAAACAACTCACACACTGGCATCACACGTGCATATCTGTCCTACAAAGGATATCGCTATACAGATATTTTCACAACCATATTTCGAAGCAATACATTCTGTCTGCAAAAATTGCATAGCAAGAAGAACACCAAAACCGTTTCTTAAATAGATGCATTTCAACACCGAATTCATTGGAAAGTAAAACACGCACCATATTGCAATTGCCCGAGGGAAGTGTACTTTTTATCATTTCAGAAATGTGAGAAAAAGGCGACGTGAATTGTTAACCAATTGTAAAATCATCAAGAAACCATTGTTAACCACGTGGGAACATGTATATCTTGCATGGATTTCAAAGCTGTGAAGGAGGGTACATTTTAATAACTACTTAATATGTTTTCTGCCAGTAGTGGTTCTCCCATAGCGGACGCCAAGAAGTCGACCAACCAGCACATGGCTGGTTGGTCGACCACCTCCTCCACTAACGACTACTTTTTCAATATGATCTTATAACTTTCACATGCAAACAACCATTTGTCTAACTCTAAAAATTGTTGCTTCATCTAGGCAGCGGAGGCAACACTTGAGGACTCCTGTGGGCTGTATTGCACATGTGCAGGGGGATGGCTGTACAGCTCAGCATCACACCTTTAGAGTACGTTAGGTGACACGCTGCGCTAAACTTTGGTGGCGCAGCATGCTAGCTAATAGAGCATTGTTGGAGCTCGTACCCTATCAGTGGGTGCGGTAAAAAAGGAGGGTGGAGCTCGTACCCTATCAGTGGGTGCCAGGAGCGCAACACCCATTGGACTTAAAGGACTTCAGCCCTCCCCCCCCCCCCATCATGCGTGGCAATCCGGGATGAGACAGCTTCCCGGGCACACACACAGCCGCACCGAGCACTTCACAGGTCTTTAAGACCATTTGCATGTTAATGAGGCCTTGCTGTTGTTTCACCCCTTCTAAGAGCCCCTGCGGCTCCACCCTGCCCATTGCCTAAAGTTTCAGCCCCCCCCCAACATTTTTTCTTAGCCCCCCCCCCGAAATTTGACTTTAGTTGCGCCTGTGGTGGGTGCAGTAAAAAAGGAGGGTCTGCAGTGGTGTAACGTAACTTGAGGGGGCCCTCTGCAAAGTACATGGAGGGGCCCCCCTCCATGCTCCCTTAGGAGCTCTCAGGCCAGGATACAGTGCTGAGGGGGCCCCATGGAACTTGGGGCCACCCGCACTGCAGGGGCTGCGGGGGCCTTTGTTACACCACTGAGGTTCTGCCTCGTGCCTATCTAGACTTTTGATTGGGATGAAGTTCGTCTTCCTTGTTGGTGCAAGGAAAATCTGCTGTTTTTTTGGGGGTTTTTTTTTGCAGAGTTTTATATAGCGCAAACTAGAACCGAACCGAATCAGTTATCAGAGCGCTTTACATAGCACGAGTTACGTTACATGAGGACACACTTTCATTTTAGGCACGGGGAGATTAAGTGATTTGCCCAGA
Organism: Lissotriton helveticus; assembly: GCF_964261635.1. Classification (NCBI taxonomy): domain Eukaryota; kingdom Metazoa; phylum Chordata; class Amphibia; order Caudata; family Salamandridae; genus Lissotriton; species Lissotriton helveticus. The sequence goes on along the minus strand of NC_136059.1, from coordinate 1,767,918,287 downwards.
ATCACAGGAGGTTTTTGGCGTCGTTACCGAGACTCAAACCAAGTTCCCCAGTTCCGAGGTCGAGCGCCTTAGCCGTTAGGCCAACCCCTCTCGCCTGGTTCCTTCAGGCACCGTATTTTTGGCATGGAGTTTCATGGTCAGTGGGTACAGTGCTAGGTTCATACAGAGATGAACCTCCAGCTGAGCCGTGCTTGCAGTACATCAATGAGTCATTAATGGCTTGCATGTCTCTGTGTGCCTGTGTGTATATATGTGCAAATGCATTCCTACCTTTATGTTTAAGGGTATGTGTGTGTGATGCGAACAACCATAAGGTTGCACTTTCGCCTGTTTGCGCCATGCCCCACCTTAATAAAGATGTGCCAGCCAAAAACAGGGAAAGTGTGACCCTATTAGGGTGTAGAGGGTAGAGAGATTCTCCTGCAGGCAGGTACAGTGAGTGACTGCACCCACCTGCAAGGAGATGTGTGGGGGGTCCATGGGCGCCCTTTCTCCCCTCCAGAGGGGTGCCTTTAGGAGGTGCACTGAAAGTGCACCACCTTTTTGTGATGCAATTTCAGTGCGCCTCCTAAAGGCATATTTGCCTCTGTGCCCGTGTCCATATTACAGCGCAGGCACAGAGGCAAAGTGATTCCCTCATTTTAAAGGGGCCACACCCTGATGCAAATGAGGAATGTCCTCTAATGATAGCGCTGGTGCTACATGTGCACCAACCCTATCAGAATTGCAGAAGGGGACGAATAAGCATCTGCTGTACCTACTGTAATACCAAAGTGCCCCGGGGAGCACAAATCCGGCACTCATGCCCGTTGCGCCCCCTGGGCACTTTCTGTAACATGGTCTCATGTTTTTGCCTCGGTCGCCAAGGGTGTAGAGGGCACATTTCCTGCCATAGACAAGACCCTAGGGGGAGACGCAGGAACTCAACACAGAGGACTCCTGATATAATTTGCAGTACAGGGACCATTCTTCGAAGTTCTGCTGTTCTTTAACAAGACTTGGCCTATTTTATGTGTTACCACGGTGACAGAAGGTTATCAGTTTAACACGTGCCAGCAGTCTGGGTACAGTGCTTCACTTTACAGGAATAATAAAAATTCAGGTCCATACTAGAGCGACACTCGGTCATTTGATCTACACTCTACCCAGTGCCGGCAGTTCTATCTTTAGGGAGCCTAACAAAGAGTCGAGATTAGGCGGCATATTTACAGAATTTTGGTGTAGGGCAGAGCAGCAAGGCAACTTGCTGCATTGCCCTATGCCAAAGTGAAAGGGCAGGAATGCACCATATTTAAGCAGCACAGTGCATTCCTGTCCTTTCTCCTTGTGCTGGTGCCATATCGCGAGCCTGCACCATGGTGTAAGGGTGCCTCCGCTGCAGGCAGGATTATTTGTGCAGGAATGGGAACCTTCCTGCACAAAAAATATCCTAAGAGGCATTTCCTCTTCCTATGTTTGTTGCTGAAAGCCACAGAGAGAGAGAGAGAGAGAGAGAGGTAAAAACGAGGAGAAATAAACATATTTCTCCTCGTTAATCTCACCTCGGGAGGCATTCGGATTTGGTGCTTCCCCAGGTTGGCATCACTTTGTAAATATGTGGCAGTGTCAAATTTGATGAGTGTTACATGGAAAAACTCATAGCAACGCCCATGCAAAGCCTCCTGGGCGCAAGGTAAGGCGAATCAGCGGTTTGCCCTTCGTCGCCTGGCTCATGATTTATGAGACCTCTCAAAGCCATGCAGGGTGGCTTTGCGTGGCTTCATAAATCAAAATGAAAGCCCTGCGTCATGCATGTAGCAGTTTTCGTGGTGCAAAAGTGATGGAAGGCTCTCATAAATAGGTCCCCAGGTTTGTGGTAGGCATCAATTCATGAAGCCACGCCCATATTTATTTTCAGCTCTTCCAAGCAACCCACCTTTGACAATACACACCGATTATTGTAAATGGAATGCAATCTCATTTGGTAGAAAAAGTGCACGTTCCGAATGCAATCAGAGGAATGGAAGCTAAATGAATGAACATGCAGCCATATCCTGGAGCCTCGTTCTCATAATAGCATTTCGGTTAATAAAGTGTCCATTTGTGTTGGTGGGGTGGGGGAGATTAGACGGTAAAAGGGGACTGAACGGAAGTGAAATTACTGTATATAAACACTACCATCTCCCACCAGTTAATCTTCTCTGGTGGAGTTTGTGGCTGTCAGTGCATCTTTGAACCGGATGGAGGCTGCATTTTCAAGGGTCTCTTTAGAGATAATTGCAACAATCCTCTTGGGCAAGTTTAGAAATGGATAGGTTCCCAGAGAAGACAGTGCAGACAAACCTTCAGCGTGCTCTGTTCATCTGCAAGCTGAGTGTGAAATATTAAGATTGTGAGATGCTCACAAAAATGATGATTCAATCAAAACAGTATGAACGGTGGTACAGTTTACAGCTGGTTTTAATTATTTTTAAAGAAGCCGTAGCATCTGGCTTAATGATGTGAATTGGAGTCTGTCCCATCCTTTAGATTCTATATGAAGGCAGCCTGGGGCCATATTATGTATTACATATCTGGGGCCTCATTTATGAGGCTGTGCGTCACTTTTACGCCGCCGGTGCTTCACTTTTTGTGACGCACCAGTGGCGAAAAAAATGCGCCTTGTTGTGCCATATTTACAAAGTGACGCATCTAGGTAGATGCGTCACTTTGTAAACCCCTGCACCACATTATACCTGCGCCAGGTATAATGTATGCAAGGGGGGCGTATTGGCGCAAGGAAGGGTCGTAGAAGTGACGCAGTGAGATTTCACTGCGTCACTTTTAGGACGCCGTTGCGTCAAAATCTTGCGCCTACCTCACAGCAGGCGTAAGACTGACGCAGGCCCTTAAGCCCCATGTGAAAGGACGCATTGCTGGAGTTGCGTCACTTTTGTGACACACTCCAGCAATGCGTCACTTTTGCGCTTACAGATACGTCAGAAATACTGACGTATCTGTAACTCCTTGCGACATGATGCGTCATACATTAAATATGACGCATCAGGAATGTCGCAAGGAGTGCGCACTGAGAAGTGATGCATCGCTGCTTTCTCGCACCGATGCGTCATTTCTCATAAATGAGCCCCCTGGGGCGGAAGAGGCTTGTGTGCCCCCTTTGTGTGCCCCCGGGGGAACATTGGTATTACAGAAGGGACTGCAGACACTTGTGTATCCCCTTATTTAACAATGATAGCGCTGACGCACATGTAGTGCCAGTTCTAACATGCTACGGTGTACCCTCATTTGCATGGGGGCATGGTGCCATGCAAAAAGGGAATAACTTCAATTCTGCACTAGTATCATAATACAGACTTGGGCACAGATGCAAACATGCCTTTGGGAGGCACACTGAAAGTGATCCACAAAAAGGTGGCACACTGTGTGCCTCCTAAAGGCAGCCCTCTGGAGTGGAGAAAGGGGGTCCCATGGAGCCCCCCCTCCGATATATCGCCCTGCAGGAGGGTGCAGTCACTCACTGCACTTGGGCGCCAGTCAATCTCTCTCTCCCTTCTTGAAAGTGCTGGTGGTGCTGCTTTGACGTAGCTGCTCTGAAGTTCACTTGAATGCTCTGCCCCCGGAGCAGCGCAGGTTTTCAGTTGCCCTTGGGGCAACGCATTCTACATAATAGGGCGCACTTTTCCTCTTTGCGCCTCGTGCACATTTTGAAGGTGTGCCACGGCAGAAACAGGGATAGTGTGCCGTATATATAATACGGCCCCTGGTGGGGAATATTGTTGGAGAAATATAAAGGTAAACAATGCCTGCAGCAAACATATATGCGTGCTGTCTCCCAAACATTGCATAATGCCTATGCAGCGGATAAGTTCAAAACTGCCCTGATTTGCCAATGTGCGTCACTATTTTTTAGCTATATAGGGCCATATTATCAAGGAAGCTGCGGTAGTTTATCGCCGCTTTACCGGCAGGAAACTGCCGATAAAGCGGCGATAATGGGCTTGATAATATGCGATTCGAATTTCAATCGAAGCCCAGGTTAGATGTGCGATTCGAATTTCAATCGAAGCCCAGGTTAGATGTGTGAGCATCTAACCTGGGCTTCGATTGAAATTCGAATCGCATATTATCAAGCCCATTATCGCCGCTTTATCGGCAGTTTCCTGCCGGTAAAGCGGCGGTAGTTTATCGCAGCTTCCTTGATAATATGGCCCATAATTAGCAAATATGAGCAACTTTTATTTTGGTGCCCGGGAACATCGCATGCCCCAGTGCGACCTTATCTGCTGACACTCAAATCTCTTAAAATGAGCATCTTATATGGAAGTTTATGTAAGCAGCATTTACTGATTTATAGTCACAAATTACCATACACACGTTTAATGAGGTGAAGCTAAAGCTTCAGAGTTTATTCTCTTTGCAGACGGATCTTTACAGCTCTAGAATCGATTCTGCGGTTTCTCCTGTCTTGTCATTGCTGCTTAAGCATATAAGCATCTGCACTTAGCCTTTATGTGATTACTGAAGGTCTGTCTGGTTAAAGAGTAGATCAGTAACAAAAGATTTCGACACACTTTTGGGTTTACAAAAAATCGACTAGCAGGTCAAATTTACAATCTGTAATCTTGGAGTGTGCGTAGAGAAGTTCTGGCACTGCATTGGTACTGCCACAGCTGTAAATGTGGGGTTATGTAAGGTTTTGTTGGCATTTCAGAGTGTCCCAACCTTCAAAACTACATAAAAACCTTCTATGTAAATTCCCACATGGATACACTCGCAGATTTATATGTGACAAGTTCAGGTGTAATTATATTTCCGGGGGGAGAATCACCTTCAAATTTAATGGGTCTGTAAAGGAAGGTGACAGGAAAATAGTTGCCCAGGAAGAAACCAAATAAAATTTAAATGTGCAAACATACATTCGCATCACATTTTTGTAAGCAGAAATTCTACCAGATGGAAATTCTTCATACCTAAATGCATGTGGGCACTGAAGGATTTTTACAACTTTTATAGATTTCCACTAATACCCGAGTGAGGAGTGACCGAGATTCCCACAGAAGCTGAAAACTTTTTCCAAGCATATAAGTATTGTAACAGGAGCACATTTAACTTCAGTCCTGTGTTTTGTTAAAAGGCAATGTTGGTTACCTTGTAGGAAGGAATGCGCTAGATACATAGAGCCCGATTCACAAAAGTAATCTGAGACAAAATCCTAACTTTACGACTTTCAGAATTCACAAAAGGCATTTAGGAGTAGTAAAGTTAGGAATCCTAACTTTACTACTCCTAAATGCCCTTTGTGAATACCGAAAGTCGTAAAGTTAGGATTATGTCTCAGTTAAACTTAAGTTTTGGTCTTAAGTTTACACTTTACGACTTTCTATATTCACAAAGCGCATTTAGGAGTAGTAAAATTAGGATTCATAACTTTACTACTCCTAAATGCCCTTTCTGAATACCGAAAGTTGTAAAGTTAGGATTTTGTCTCAGATGACTTTTGCGAATCGGGCCCTTTGTGCCGGATTCACAAATGGCAAAAATATTTTTTTCAGTCTTTATGCATTGAAACTCAATTGAAAGTCACAACTTTGTCCGGAAAAGCAGCTGCCCACTCACAGAGAATGTTTTTCGAGCTAGTATTGGATTTTCTGTTGGTATTTGCATCCCAAATTGGACTAAGACACAATTACTAATAGAAAAAGCTTATTAAACTGGGTTCCTGGTGTTTGCTGTTGCTATTTATAATTTTACTAGTGTACACTAGTTTTACACACTAGAGCATCCTAAATAATATATTTTGATAGATAGTGATGTTTAATAGAATTGATTACGTTTATGATGTTAAGATTTTTGTACTTTGTTTTCTAATTTAGAATTTGTTTTGTATTTTTGGTCCTTGATGCTTTATCAATGTTTATTTAAGGTTTCTCTCTGTCTGTATTCATAACTCACGTTCTTATCATTTCCTCAGGATCAATCCAGGAAAAAATACTTTCAGTACTAGACTGAAGGGCATATTTACAAGCCCCTAACATCACCAGAGCGTCAATTTTTCTGACACTCTATTGGCTTTGCACCATTTCACATATTTACAAGATGGAACTGAGCCACTTAATGTGGCTTAACCCCACCTAGTAAATATGCCCCTTTCCGCAGCAGTCTCACGTAACAAAGGGCAGTGGGTGTTGCTGTGGTCGTTCCACCCCATACCTATTGCTTTTGCGTATCGAGGGATCGCGGCTGAAAAGGTCGATGCAGCACCGCTCACCGCATCGTTCACTGATGCATCCCGGATTTCCACACAATGTCCCTGTGCGGCAAAATATCCCCAACACATCACCCGCGGAACGGAGTCATCTCAGAATCGACACATTGCTTCCCCCTACAGACTGGACCCGAATCATCACTCCCTGGTGTACAGTGGAACTGTAGCATCGCATCCACGAAGGTCTCAGGAACTACGCATCTCTTTGTTTTTCAACGCTTCTCATCGCTGCGGCTGTTTGGCTTGGTGAATTTTGTCACAACAACAGGTACTTTGCAAGAAATCACGCATCCATAGTTATCTCTGGACACAGTTGCTAAAATCTTTTGAAAGTCATTTTTCTTAATACTTGTATGTTGGATTTTTGTCGTTTTGGTCTTGTTAAGTTTAGATAAAGATCCTTTATTTTTTCCAAACCGGTGTGGTGTCCATTTGTGGTGTTATCACTGTTTTACTGTGAGTGTTGGCACAAATACTTTACACATTGCCTTTGGGATAAGCCTGTCTGCTCGTGCCAAGCTACCAAGGGGTGAGCAGGGGTTATCTAAAGTGTGTATGCCCCTTACCCTGACTAGAAGCAAGGGTCCCTAGTTGGACAAAGGTACCTACTAAGCATGAGCGTAAAATCCGTTCCGCTCGCGGATTTTGCGGATTTTCGGCAAATTCGCAATCCGCGAACTCTCGCGAACTTGCCGAAAATTCGTAAAATCCTTGCGAAGCGGATTTTTTGCTTGGTCGCACTTGCCAACTAGAATACTATACAATTTCGCGGGAGTAAACACTTGCGAACACGTAGATGCGGCTGGCAGCGACAATCTCGCAATTGCGAGATTGCAAAATTTGCAATTTCGCACAAGAAATCCACCAGCAGGCAGCATAAACCTTGAAAATTATGATTTTTATCAGAATAACTCCTCAGGTTGACATTTGCCAGCACTTTTTCTTTGCAAGGAGTCCATTTTGGGGGGGGGGTGGGAGGAAGGAAGTGCCCCTTAGTCTCCAACTTCCTGTTCCTGTCCAGCAGGCTCCTCCCAGTGCTTTCTTCATGTGCTGGTCACTTTGATTTGGATCTTGACATGGAAGGATTACTTTTTGTGGATGCTGCTGGATATTTTGATTTTTGCAAAACTGAAAGCACTCAGCAGGTGCAAAAGTTCAATCTTATCATTAGTAACCATTCCCTGTAGTGCTTCCTGAGGGGCCCCTTCAGAGTTCAGTTGCCTACTTGCAACTATTCTATGACCCTGCTCTGACCCACACAGCAGGCTCGGAGAATAGCTACAAGTAGGCCACAAAGGTCCTGTGAAAAAAAATTGCACTGCAACAGAAAGCAAATTACAGATAAGGAAGCAGGTGCCAGCCAGACTGGAAGTTTACATTCAGTGACACATTAATCAACCCCAAATTAATTCATGTCAGTTGAAGCAGGGCAGGTGTGCTTGCTTTTTTTCACCCCCATAATCTACAGTGATAAACCAACCAGAGGGTGGCAGTGATGTACCAGAGGGTGGCATGGGTGTACCAGAGGGTGGCAGTGGTGAAACAGAGGGTGCTGTGAACCTGTGATGATGAACCAGACGTAGAAACAACATATTCGCAGCCGTTGCGAGCCGACAAGTAAGTTCGCAATTGCGAACTGGTACACAACCCTCGCGAACTGGCAGAAACCCTTGCGAACACAAAAAAAATTAAAAATCCGCAAATTCGCGAGAGTTCACGGATTTTGCGGATTGCGAATCCGTAAATACGCAAGTTCGCGGATTGCCAATTCGCAAAATCCGCCCATGCTTAGTACCTACCTCTGCCAACTAGAGACCCCCATTTCTAACAATTATACTCTCAATATTGTCTACAAACATATTGACCCATTGGTAAGTAAGTAATTAAATATGTTTATTGTGCAGTTAATTAAAACCATTGCAAAAATTGAACGTCGTTTATAAGCAATAAAACATCAGTTTAAAAGAGGCTGATAACCACAGTTAAAAATAGCGCACGTTGAGATCGCGGAGAATTCATTTTTGTCAGTTGAGGTTAGCAGCAGTTCATGAGACAGAATTGCCCCCCTTATCAGAGTATTGGCTACAGAATAAAGGCAGGCTGATAGGTGCAAGTTTATAGTGCATAGTCCTGTCTCAACATTCATTAATTTGTACAAGGGTAATTAGCCTATTGATACTTTCCTTTGAGGCTTACATGTGCAAAAATACTTAAAATTGTATGCTTAAAAACACAGTTACAGTTGTGAGCGCAAGGGAGTAACAGGACGTCACCATCTCTGTTCCAATACAGCTTCATCGATGATCCAATGGTATCTGTTTTAATCGAAGGTCCGCTGCAGTTAAAGGTTTTACCAGGTAGCAGCTTAGTTGAATGTCTTCGCTGGAGAAGCTTGCAAGCACCGCTTGTCGGCACAACCGTATTTGTTTTTTGTTAAACATGGGTCTAAGTAGAGACCGGCGTTCCTGCATCAGCTCAGGGCAGATGGTTATAATATGGACTATGTCCTCCTCTCTTTCCCCGCAGAGGCGGCACATTGCTGGCTTTGGAGGGCGCAACCAAGGTGGTAGATGGTATGCAGATGGTAATAAACCTAACCTGAATTTCAGAAACTTCACTTTGGTAGTTTTGGAGAAGTTAGAGAGTAGGTAAACTTGAGGAGACGCTTTACTATAAGATTGAATAGTGTGCCAGCCATATGAACGCTCTGTCAAGGCCGCTTTGTCTTGTGTAATGGACTCTTTTTTAACAATATTGTTTACAATTTTTTGAAGCTTGCCATAGTCCCCGACGTTGACCCATTGGAGCTAGTATTGATATTCTGCCTATTATCCCAAAAATCCTCCTCTAAAATCGACCCTACTCTACAGACTGAGATATCCTTTTTAGGTTCAACAGCAACTCAGAGATACATGGTCACATTTCTGGATTTTACACCAGACTCCAAACTCTCTTTGTTAGTACAAGTGAACAAAATGGCAACCCTGCCAACTTACACCTCCACCACCCTAGGAGAAAATCAGAGATCTTCTCTCCTATGGCCTGTGCAGATTAGTAACCCACACCTTGATCATCTCAATAATTGATGTAGGCAATGCCTTCCCAGCACGAATTCCCACATCATCATTGGCTCTTTTCAGAGCCTTCTTTCATTCCACTGTTAGCTCAAGAAAACAAAAGTTCAATAATATTTCCCTGATTCTTAGAGACATCCATTGGCTACCACTCAAGGAGGGAATCAAGTTCAAGTTAAGCTGCATAACCTTCAAAGTATTGCATTAGAGTAGACTTACATACTTGGCCAACCTCCTCGAGCTCTACTGAGGAACAAGACTATCTAGAAACAAGACCTTCTTAGCTTTAGAAACACTAAATTCAAGTCTGCTTTAGCACTGAAGCAGTCCTTTTCTTGAGCAGCACCCATTTTCGGGAACATCTTGCTCTTGATCTAATATGTAGCCATAATATCCTATCTTTCAGAAAAGGCCTCAAGATATACATCTTCAAATCTTACCTCTGTGGTAATTAAACAATCTTCTAGGTGGCCCACACCAAACACTACCTTAAATGCTACTGTTATGTATTTTCTTTCTGTCATATCTGAAGTGACTACTTGACTTATCATCTACTTTCAACGTTGTTGACCTCACCTTGTTGCCCTTTACTGTCCCTTCCCCCTTCCAGCCTCTCTTCCCGCCTCTCGTTTTGTGGTGCTCCTCAACATACTTATGTAAACTGTTTAGGTTCTATGTAATGTGCCTTAATATCTGTCTGGTGATTGGGTGCTGCAAAAAAACATCCCAAAAATAAATAATATTTAGGACCCACTATTTATCTCAGACGTTATTTCTGTCTACAATACACTGCAGTACAATTAAAAGTGAATGTGCTCTTTTTTTATGTTGGATAATTCTGCATCAAGGATTGAGCTAAATAAATTAGCTATAGATACAAAATGAAACAAAGGGGCATGTTCAAAAAGGGCTTATTGCCACCAGAACATCATTTTTCTGGATGTTCTGGTGGGGATAACCCCTTCACCTTATTTACCAGGCAGCGTTAAGCAACTTCACGTGGCTTAACGCCACCTTTTAAATAAGGCCCCCTTTCACACAGCATTTAGCTTAAAAAGGACGGGCAATGGGTGTTGCAGTGACGTTTCCGCTGCAACACCCATTGCTTTTTGAGGCTGCTCCCTATTTACAAGTCTGGCGTAAATATTGGGCAATACCAAAAATACGACCATGGAAAACCTGGTCTTAAGCTGACGCAATGACGAGAAATAATTAATTTATCCTTGCTTTTGCTGTTTCTATATGTGCTGCATTCTGCAGCACACATAGAAGTTAAAATTCATCATTAGTGATTATTTATGTGCAGGATGGGACACCTTCCTCCACATAAACAATCATTCTGTGCAACATAAGCACCCTTGCATTATGGTGCAAGTGTGCCTGCTTTGACGCTAGGCAGCTAAATTTAGCGATAGCGCAAGGGGAAATGCAGGTGTACAATGTATTATTGTAAATACAGTGCATTCCATCTTTTTCAGAATGTTGGAGCACGGTGTTACCAATTGTGGCGTACCCCCCCCCCCCCCCCCCTCCGCTCTGTTGTAAATATGCCCCATAGTGTTCTTTTGTATTGTATTTTAATCTTATGTAGAATCATTTGCACTGATGCACTGATTGTCATTTCATGGCAAAATCACACATTTTCCAACAAGTGGAACTCTTTCTGACTGTTTCTATAACACCTTCATTGGGTTTGATTTACCTCAGTGCCCTTTAGCAAACATCTTTTAAAGCACTCCTGTGCTTTCATTCCTGACGACAAAGATGATTTGAGAGACAGGCCTGAGAGATTTTTTCATTGAGCTATAAGTGTTTTTCAGTCATGAGAAATCTATCAGATAGTCCAGGCGCGCTGACCCAAGTCAGAAAGGGCAAATCACAGTTTAGAAGCCGGATCAAGAGTTCATAAATTTATAGAAAGCCAATTTTCCCTGCCAACTCTCTAGCTCCAACGACAAAATGGAGAAGGCACCAATCTCAGCGGCCATCTTAGAAATGTGATCTGCAAAAAATATTCTCATTTAACTGCACTTTCTCACACTACACCTCGGCTTGCTTATGATTTTTTTTTCAGGGGAATGCCCTGTTGTATTTTCAGACGTCACTTTTGTACGGGCGCGGGTTGTCAGCAAGGCACAGAAGATAGCTAGATGGAAATCTGTGCACACAACACCTTTCCCAAGATTTTTTTTTATTGCTTATAGCTTACGCTTGTTGCACATGACATGACTTGCGATGGCACAATGTTTAATTCATCAATGTGGAATTAGGATAGCGGGTTAAGAATACCTCATTTAAAAGCTGTTAATTAATGGAGGTGCGTAGCACGTAATATTTATGCTAGATTGATTAGGAAGAGATTTTCGCTTCTACATCGTTCTGAGATGTGGGTGTGGGTGAGGAAACAAGGTTGTCACAGTCTGCAAAATGTACTTAAGTCAAATTAACTGATGCATCGATCTACCTGTTGAGCGGAGACTATGAAGATTTAATGCAGTCTCGATCAATCAAATTTTCTTTATTCGATTTGCAATAGCAATCATAAAAGCACAGTACAAACAAATAAAACAGTTCAAAATATTCAGTGAATACATGAGCTAGTCAAATGCTACAAATTCATATATACGCCTAACCCCCCCCTCATAAAACTCTCAATGAATTAGCATGTGCCTATGAGGGAGACGGTAAAGCAAGAATCTGCTGGTGTACTGGCTTCTTTGTGCTGACAGGTTGACTTATCTTCATCAGCCAAGGAAGGGGAGGATATTGACTAACGGTATTGACTAAAACCTCGTACCATGCTCGGTGCGGCAGGAAGTCTTCATTTTTCAGTCATTGGACACTTCTGTGGATATATGATCCAGGGAGTTTATCAGTCACACAGGCTTGTGGTAGGCCTTTATGACAAGTGCTTGAAACTCTCATGAGAGGAGAAAGATGGAGTCTAGACCCTTCCTCTACTCTTCTCAGTTTCATAAAGCTGGCAAAAGGATAGGTTGAGTAAGAATTAGTTGGGCACTCTCCAATGCTTTCCTCACTTTGCTGGTTTCACAGTGTTTGAAAGGATGGATAATATATCCAAGCCGTCTGCATTACCGCTTTCTTCAATCACGGTTTCAAGGTTATAGATGACGAGGAAAGAGCACTTTCAACTTTTACAGTGAATAGAAAACTCTGGATGTGTCTTAATAAAAAAACTTGCTTTCTCGCTTAGCGAGATGACGTTGTTTGGTCAGATTAAGATGCAGCAATTCGAGAGGGTGTACAGGTGTTAATGGTGTGCAACTCGTTCCCTTAGACCTAGCAATTCTTTCCTGCTGGTTGATACCAGAGAGTAAAGCAAGGTGACCTTCTGTTTTCGCCAGTGTATATCCCATGGGCTAACACCTTGGATGTAGTGCACCATTTTTCTAATTGAAGGGAACTGTGTGGAGTTGTGGTTCCAGGAGTCCGCCATTGCAATTGTTGATCATACAGTATATCCCATGGGGAGCCCCACAGTTTTCACCAAGATGTTCTGGATTTTTTTGACGAAATCCATGGACTTTCTCTGATAGCTTTAAAGTTGATTCTCCATTAGGGCTGATGGCACAGACATTTGCCACCTTGTTTCAGCAGAACTGTACCAACGTGCTTCCATTTTCAGGACCCCTACATCATTTATAAATAAATAATAATAAAACATAAATAAATAAATACAATTTACAAATTACGTGTGACAATGGACTGAAAAATTGAAATCTATTTTCTTCGCTCAAATATCAACTAGACATATCTGAACCGATGTAAACCATATCTTTAATGCACACTTAGTATAAACCATGGAGGAAATGTGTTTAAGTATTCCCTACACCAACTCAAACATCTCTCTGTCTGTCACATGCAGGGCCAGATTTAGGGCGGTGTGACCAGTGCGGATGCACTGGGCAGCTGACCTGGATGGGGGACACTGACCTCAGTGGGAAGCTATGTTTGTTCAGCATAATTTACGATTTAAAATCAACTGATGCAGAGTTCCTTGCGCCTCCAGCTTTCAGGCAGCCATAAAAATGGCAAGCTAACTCTTGTGATTAATGTTCCTGCTAGAGACAGAGATCAAAGTTTTGTTTGGTGATTTTGACTCGCCATAAAGTAGTGCAGAGGGTTAATATGCCTGCTGCAAAGAACAGATCTGTATTTATGTGGATAGCTGAGTGGATTAATGAGGCCAAATTCAATGTATGTGAGAGAGGGGCCATGGAGAGATGAGGAGCACTTATGCTGGGTCTTACTAAGGGAATCTGAAGAGGAGGTCATGGGGTGTGGCTGCGCCAAAAAAGATTGTCGCACTGGACACCGCAAGCGCTAAAACAGTACCTGATCGTATATATGTAGGTATGAAATGGGACCACTTTATGTAAATGAAGAACCCTTTAACACTACCCAATTGAAGTAAACAATTACTAAATAGTAGTTTCCATGTCTAACTTCAGAAAACAGAGGAGTTGACCAGTTATCTCTCTGAGCTGGCTCATTAATGTATTTTCCAGATTGTTAAAAACTATTCTTGTTTTGTAACTATCCCACATTGTAGTGCCTAAAATGAATTTGGAATCCAACATATCCTATAAATAAAATCCAAGAAACAAACTGAACAATGCATAGGTGGACAAGTTAGTTGTGGCAAGGAGGAGAATACTAATTGGCATATCATCATATCAAAGAGAAACGTGTTTCACTTAAGTGTAACCCCCTGATAAGCTGTTGATCTATTTTAGTCAGGTGTGAGTGACTAGTGTTTTTGTCACGTTGACAGCTTATATCTATTGAAGCCCATGAATCACAGGCAATTTATCGTCTGAATCCAGCCACCCACAAAGTCTTGTGACAGACTCCTCTCACTTGAAACAGGCTGCTTGTAGGGGACAGGGCCAAAACATAGCATACACGAAAAATCTAAAAGTAATCTCTAAATATTAGAATAACTGACAAATTACCTACAGATGCTGTTGAACAAAATGTAGCTCCTCAAATAGGTTTCAGTCTGTGCTGGCGTCCCTGACTCATCTCCTTTCAAGCAACTGAATCCACGTTGTAATTTGTTTTGCTTCCCCCCACATTGCACATTATTTGTCATTGAAAGTGTATGGAGGTTTGTTGAACATAAACACACCCACATGGCATGCAGTGGGAAGTTTTCCAAAACATTACAACCAGCTCCTGGACTATTCCTCGAAACTTCTCTTTAAAGATGTATCTTCGAAACGACCCCTTATAATTCTAGACTTTATTTGTTTCCTGCATGATCTGCCATTATGCAGCTGTGGTAGGTCATGGGTTAATGAATATTTTCCTTTAACACAAAGACAATATCTTGATATTTATAGTTACTCCGTTTTGAAATTTGCTTCTAGCGTGTCCAACGTTTCTGTTCAAGATCTTATCTGGTCCACAAATCACAGCAATGTGCCAACCTAACAACACATGCCATGAAAAAACACAACCAAGTCGGTTTAGGCTGATCTAGAAAATGTGTTCAAGGATTCTAGATCCTGTTCAGCAGCTGAAGCACATCAAACGATCTTGCTTCTTTGTCCAACAATGTGGAAAGCCATGCCTGAAAGAGTAAAGTTCATTCTATCTCAGTTGTAAACTACAAACCTGAGTTTGTGACATGCCTCTAAGGAAGTAAAGTAATATTGCTTATTTGTAGGAGGCTACAGCCTTGGCTGATGTTAGCAGGCACCTGTAATTTGGTTTAATGTGATAGTTCAGTAACAGCGCACATGAGAGTCTGCAGTAATTGTCCCCGCAGACACGCTCAGTCGCGTGTGCCCCCGCTTGAGGGCCAGCGGCGACCGTCTAACAATTAGAATTGTGTGAGTCTTGAACGATTGTTTCCCACTGGTCTTATTTTTTTATGACCCACACCGACGCTCTTCGGCCCGAGTGCTTTTTAGACGCACCCAGGCCAAGCCACACACTGCGTTCGGCCCTTTCAGATGCACCCAGGCCAGGGTACACACTGCATTCGGCACCCCCAGTATGTGTGAGACAACGGGCAGTCCCCCAAGGGAGTCTTGTGAATGGTTACTTACCACGCTTCGAGGTGAATGCCTTAGTGACGCCCCCAGCACACGGCCACAGCAGACGATCTGATTAATGTACGACCCAGATGGCATGAAGTGCGGAACGTAGCAGGTGCCCCCAGCATTTGTCACGCCCCCAGCGTGCCCCTTGATGTGGAGCAGTTGCGTAATTGGCGCTTCACATGGCATGAAGGGCGGACACAGGCCCACAGCGCGGACACACGCCCACAGCGTTTGTCACGGCCCCAGCGTGTCATGCCCCCAGCGTGCCCCTTGATGCGGCGCAATTACGACTCACATGGCATGAAGGGCGGAACGTGCCACACGCCCCCAGCGTTTATCATGTACCCAGCACACGCCCACAGGAGCACACAAACAAGCCCACAAGGGACTACTTTGCTGGCACGGTTCTTTTACCTTTTAAATTTATATGGTGGCCGTCTGCATAGCCTATGTCCTTCTGCTGCAACTGCCCTTTCCAACGCTGTATTGGGTGTTGTGATTGGTGCTGTGGTTACTGAGATTACCCGCCTCAAAGGTTTGGGCTCTCTCTTTATAATATTAGTATGGATATATACATATATATGCCAAGGCCGGGGCAACCCGGCTGAAACGCGTCATGTTGTGAGAAGGCTTCAATAAATTGCACTGAATTTAAAAACCTTTTGTGGTGGTCCGTTCCTGGTGAAGGAGTTCGCTTTATTCAATCCAGGATTTGGTTTCCATATATATATATATATATATATATATATATATATATATATATATATTCACTGAAAAAACCATAGGTTATAGACCATATATAGTTAGGAATTAGCATTTACAAAACCTTGAAAATTCACTGAAAAAACCATAGGTTATAGACCATATATAGTTAGGAATTAGCATTTAAAAAACCTTATTTTACTCACACAAAACCATTGAAATTCCATATATAGTTAGTTGCACTAACTATATATCGCGCACCCGCAATCCACTGCTGATCATGTCACATATTACATCATTCATGACATGGTCAGTGACATCACTGATGACATCACTGATGACATCTCAAATGACATCACTGATGACATCACTGATGACAACATCCAGTGACTGTATGTTTCTGTAAAGTTAAAATATGTCTTACATATTGAAGAATGAGTGGATGTATAAGTGTCTGGATGAAGGATTTAGTAGGTGCGTGACTGACTGTATGAGTGAGTGATTAAATGTGTCTCACTGAATGCATGGGTTAGTGACTAAACTGTCTTAATTTGTGCATCATTATGTCTGTTGTTCTGTAAACTGCTGCATGTGTTGATCATTAGCTTTACGAGAGGCTATATGTGTTATTAATTGGTTGCCCAAGTATTTCTATGGGAGATTGAGTTTGTGTGGGGGTGGCTGGAAGGTGTGTGACTCTATGCATAGATGTGTGAGCAGTTTATTCACTAGGTGTATGAGTTCAAGAGTGCATGTGGAAACAGCTACATAGGCAGTTGACTGTGTGCATGAGTGAATGGATATCTCAATGCTACATGTCATAGTAAGTACATATGTAAAACACAGTACATGTGAGAGTTGGCATATATAAATAACTGTGCATGAGAGCCACTGAATGAGTGAGTGGTTGTATCAATCATTGTGAACTTGTATCAGGGATTGTATAAGAGAGTAAATATGTGTTAGTATATGTTTCAATAAGTAAGGTGTGTTTAACTGTATAGTTGCAGAAATGGAGGTGAGATTGTTTCTTTGCATGACTGACTGGGTGTGTGAGTAACTCCATGGATGAGTGGCAGTGTGTGAGTGTCTGTATACACTGAGTGTATCTAAGGTTATATTAGAGTCTGAAGAGGTTTATCGTATTAGCACAAGAATGATGTCATTTGAGATGTCATCAGTGATGTCACTGACCATGTCATGAATGATGTAATATGTGACATGATCAGCAGTGGATTGCGGGTGCGCGATATATAGTTAGTGCAACTAACTATATATGGAATTTCAATGGTTTTGTGTGAGTAAAATAAGGTTTTTTAAATGCTAATTCCTAACTATATATGGTCTATAACCTATGGTTTTTTCAGTGAATTTTCAAGGTTTTGTAAATGCTAATTCCTAACTATATATGGTCTATAACCTATGGTTTTTTCAGTGAATTTCAATGGTTTTTTAATAGCAAATATCATAAGCTGTCGAATGTCAAGTACGTGGTAAGTGAAAACATTTTCGCGTTTATGCACACTGATCTGCTTTGAATGGTGCCCCCCCCCCTCATTTCTATTAGGAGTACTCTCTCTTTGCAGATAGTGAAAGGTAGTTAACGCAGGCCTTTGCCCCCGTTGTAATCCGTCGTGCCTGCTTCTCTCTCCATTTGATTGATTGTTATCCAAGTATTTACTGTTTTAGAATTAGTTCTCTTTGGTTCATTCTCTATTTACAAACAAACACAGAGTCGCAATACTCTGTTTAGTCTTTGCAGATAAAGAAAAATCGTGTAAAAAAAAAGAAAAGGAATCGAGCAAAATCAGTAGGCCACTAATGGGATCTCTTTTTGACCTCGCTAAAATAGAAACATTAGGAACAACCCCTCATGACAAATACAAAACTAGTGAGATGAACTGAACTCCACACAATGATGGCTGCAAAACAGCTCGGCTCCGCCACCCACCCCGCCCAAAATAACGATAAAGAACGGCTGCCATGATTGGTTGCGGAATGACCACGACGGAGCTACAAAATGGTGCTGCTCTCATGCTAACCCCAGCTTCAGTCTGAAACATCCAGAAACACTGTAGACTACCAATTCGATCAGTTCCGGTAGCGCCCCAATGTAACCCGGTAGAGAAGAACTAGCCCTCCCCTCTTTGACTGATGGTTCTTGTTGCCTGTCCCTTCTGTTGTCATTTAACAGAACTATTTAGCCTGCTGAAAGGGGTTGTGTTCCGACCGCTGGTTGGTGGAGACATTTTGACTATATTCTGTACCTGCGTTGTCGCGTAATGCGTCATATGACGCGCCGCGTTAGCGCATCCGGAAGTCATCCGGGGCGCGCAGCGCGTAACGTAAGCATAACAAGTCATGTGACTTGTTAATAAAACTTTTCATTGGTTCATTTTACTTTTCTTATTGTAATGATGAAAGGCTTGGTCATATGACCTAAAAATTACGCTTTTCATTACTTCCGAACATTATTTTTTCTTAAATATATGTTATAATGTTCCAGGCTAATGTACTTTCCCGGAAATTTTACAATTGTCCTGCAAGTAAAATATATTCTTTTTTCGAGAAAAAGAGCGTTTCTTCGTCCCATGACGGAGCCGTTGAGCAAAAGAGGGTCGACCTGCTGTCTTAGTCGCCGATACGCCTGAATATGAGATTCTTATCGATCACTTTATGTTGCAGGAATAGAAAACACAACAGCCCTTGACCATTTATCTTTACTGCGTTCCTTCGTATTATACCTTTTACCCTTCATGTAATTGGTCTGCTTTATTTCACTTGCCTTTTAATGATTCTAAAACAGTCACTATTATTAAAAACTTTACCAATGTATATACTACTACCATGTTTTCTTTTAAAAACCTTTATTGTGAAAATTTCATTATACAAATACTTGCCTATAACCACGTGGGCCTGCCACAGAGCAAACTGTAATCGTATATGATGAATAGACATTTACACTGTAGAGGAACGTAACGGGCGGGCCATTAGGTTGCAAGAACTAAGGTGTCTAACAGTTACGGAATCGGTGGACGTACATTTTATAATTAAAATACGACAGGGCCAGTTACAATAAAATTATCTAGATATACATTTGCGGGCAAGTACCATGGGTGACGTTAATTCGAACTTTCAACAGTACAGTAATCAATAACACATCAGAACTTAATATCAATAGGGATGTCGAAATAGTCAATCAATTCTCGTCCCCGCCCGCCATGTGCTTCAAAACTGCATACGTATCTCGTGATTTCAAGGTTCTGCAACCAGTACACAACAAGGAGTTACGAGTCCCATTTATTCCGGCGCCATTTTGGGCGAGGACGGGCAGGTCCAGGATATAGTCAAAATGTCTCTACCAACCATCGACTATGATGATGTTCATATGCTGTATTTATTAGAGTAACACTCATCTGTCCACATGAAATTAATTTGCCACAATCTAAACATGTCATTTTAATCTTTCCAAAGTTCTTCTAAATATTTGGGACCGTTTCCCTTGCCTCTGAAGCTCTCAGTGCCACTTCTTTGATGAATGTACTAGCAGGTCAGGGGTTCTCCTCCAAATCTCTCTTTTATGCAGCACTATAATTAATTGGTGCCACCTCTCCATATGACGATGCATGGTATAGTTACCACAACTATATTTTTTTTCGGTTCCTCTGGAGAGTTCATCGTGGCAGATGAAGCGTGTAACGTACCGGGCATTTACCTTTTTTTGCATGTACAGGAAAGGAAAAAAAAATCGAGCGTCCGAGTTCTAAGGTGTCCCAGGGCCATTTTAGTGGACCAGGCCCAAATCCAAAGAACAGCCATCTCACAGGCTAATGGGGCGACCCACGCCGACTTTCAGCATTGTAGAATGACCACACCAGTACAGCAACTTGCTAGACATCACCTCGGTGCCATCCGGATCTCGGCGCCCCACTGCAGATGAAGTGCCTCTCAACTATGAAACCACCACGGTGACATCCGGGTCTTGGCGCGTTGTGCTGCCTTCGGCCTATTCGCACATCGGTCCGCTACTGACGCCATCTCACAGGCTAATGGGGCGACCCACGCCGAGTTTCAGCATTGTAGGATGACCACACCAGTACAGCAACTTGCTAGACATCACCTCGGTGCCATCCGAATCTTGGCATCTCAACGCCTAGTGGTATCTTCCATACAAAAAATATTGTTACGCTGCCTTTGGCCCCATTCGCACATCAGTCCGCAACTTAGACATCACCTCGGTGCCATCCGGATCTTGGCATCTCAGCGCCTTGTGGTGTCAGTCAGAAAATATTGTTGCGCTGCCTTTGGCCCCATTCGCACATCGGTCCGCTACTGACGCCATCTCACAGGCCAACGGGGCGCCCCACGCCGACTTTCAACATTGTAGGATGGCCACAGAAGTGCGACAACTTACTAGACACCACCTCGGTGCCATCCGGATCTTGGCGCGTTGTGCTGCCTTCGGCCTATTCGCACATCGGTCCGCTACTGACGCCATCTCACAGGCCAACGGGGCGCCCCACGCCGACTTTCAGCATTGTTGGATGGCCACACCAGTGCGGCAACTTACTAGACACCACCTCGGTGCCATCCGGATCTTGGCGCGTTGTGCTGCCTTCGGCCTATTCGCACATCGGTCCGCTACTGACGCAAACTCACAGGCCAACGGGGCGCCCCACGCCGACTTTCAGCATTGTAGGATGGCCACACCAGTGCTGCAACTTGCTGGACACCACCTCGGTGCCATCCGGATCTTGGCGCGTTGTATTGCCTTCGGCCTATTCGCACATCGGTCCGCTACTGACGCCGCCTCACGTGCCAACGTATTTTCTCCGCATTTTATACCCTATGCCGCATAACAGGTCATGTGACTTGTTTATAAAACTTTTCATTGGTTCATTTTACTTTTGGTTTCCTAATGATGGAAGGCTTGATCATATGACCTAAAAACAACACTTTTCATTGGATGAAAACTTTTTTTTTTCCCAAACGATGAAAGCCCCACCTTGTTTCTGGATGTTTCAGACTAAACTGGCGTCAGCATGAGAGCACCACCATCTCGTAGCTCCGTCGTGGTCATTCCGTGAGCAATCATGGCAGCCGCTCCCCACCAGAAGCCTGCAGGAGTCGGGGCCCCCAAAACTTTTGATGAATTCTCAAGGCGGAGGGGACGCTTTCGAGAATGGGGTCCAAGACCTAGCAGACAAGCGTCCGATTTCCAAGGTGTCCCAGGGCCATTTCAGTGGACCAGGCCCAAAAAGGAAAGAGCCTGCCGCCATTTTGAGAGTCCTGTGACAGCCGCCTATCGCTGCACTGCAAGAGTGGGCGCAACTCAGCTGAATTGCGGCTTTTGACACAGTGGACCAAAAACGGACGGAATGGCAACTAAAACGGTAAAGGGGCGCCCCACTACAACAGATGACACTCCACCTGGAGAGGCCCGTTCACGCCGCCTCCCCCGGGGCGCCCCACGCCGTTATTCGGAGCAGCATTGTAGGATACCAAAACCAGTGCGGCAACTTACTGGACATCACCTTGGTGCCATCGTTCTGCTGCCTTGGAACTATTCGCACAACAGTTTGCTACTGATGACCCACCCCCCGCAACGCCCCACGCCGTTATTTGCTGGGTGGCAACTTACTAGACATCACTTTCGTGTCATCTAGTTTTCGGCGCGTTCTGCTGCCTTGGAACTATTCGCACAACAGTTTGCTACTGATGACCCACCCCCCGCGACGCCCCACGCCGGAAATCTGGACGTTGTGCTGCGTTGGGACTATTCGCACAGCCGACCGCTACTTCGTTGTTTTTCCCTAAAAATGTTTATATGTTATTACTATTTTTGTTTTCTTGTATATATTTATAAATTATTAAAGTTTTATAATCTTACTACTTTGTCGGAGTGCTATATATTTTTAATGTGACACATAATTGTAAAAACTTTGATGTACAAAGAGTCATCCCTGGAATCTTCCGCTTCACGCTCGGTCCCCTCCCCAATCACAATACAGGATGGTTTTCAGATAATAGCAACGCTTCTGCTGTGACGGATCTCATCGAGTGTGGGCCTTGATCTACTATAACTCCTTTGAAGAGGGGTGATTCTTTACAGCTGTGGCCATAAACTACATCTGCAGGGCTAGCTGATAGCCTAGGACCGGCCTGGACAATCGGACACAGAGGAAAAGGAGTGTCAGAGGGTGCGGTAGTGAATAGGGCGAAAGGGAGGTGTCGGGCGGGCACAGGGTGTGATTCTCAGGGAAGAGCAGCGCAGATGGGGGGAGGTTTATTACCCATGCATAAGACAGAGAGCGGGGGTGACCACTGCCTGGGTGAGATGCTTGCGAGGGTGGGGAGCCATGCTAAGGATCGACAGCGTGCACAGAGTGGGTCTGGTCAAGGCATCTAAAATGGCTGCCGTGCACGACAAAAGTGTGGCATTTGAAAAAAGACAAGATGGCGCAGACAATGTTTTTCAACACTTCCTGATTTCCTTCGAATCGAACGTTAACAGACGTTGGGGCATATTACCAAAGTTAAGTGATATTTATCCCTAACGATGCATTGCAAAGATTTTTTTACCGTCAGAAATTATCGCAGATAAACCTTGCTATTATCAAGGTTTATCGCAAATACGATAAAAAACGACCGCAATGCATTAATATCGCTGAAAACTCAGCGATATTCATGCATTACCGAGCTAATGCTCTTAGCCATGTTATCCACCTCCCATTGGATAACATGGCTAAGAACTGCTCAGGGCAGCTGTTACTTTTTGGAGATATTCGCGCTTATCTCGAATATTTCCAAAAGTTGATAATAGGAGATAGCGATGTTAGCGACTGTTTCCAGTCGCTAACATCTTGGCATGCCCACTTTGCATGTCATTAGTGATAAATATCACTCACATGCAAAGTGGGGCCCAAGATGGTCGCTATCTCCTACTAGCCGTCGCTAACTGGTGTTAGCAACAGCTAGGTAATACAGATATAATTTTATCTCCGCGAAGCGGAGCGCTGTTACAGATATATATCTTGTTTTTGAACGTTAATTTCTCAAAATGCACTGAAGCACATATATTGAGACCTAGCAAAGGCACATCGGGCTACCAGTCCCTAATATTTTACCAAGTTTCGTGCAAATCCATTCAGCCGTTCGATTATTATTATTATTTTATTTTTTTGCCCCGCGGGGCCCTTTTAAAACCTCAACATCAAACCTAGGGGGTCAGCGAGGATCTACTATGCCCCCTTATGGTCATTTGCCCCTTCGCTTTGGCCTCCTCTTGTCTCTCGATCCTACCAAGAGACAAGATGGCGGCCGCTACGTACTGTTTGGAATGTTTACAGACACCGGAGAGCCAATCAGCTTCGCTTCGCAAAGCTCCGTAACGCGAAAAGTACGCGAAGCGGTGCGCTGTTACAGATATATATCTTTTTTTGAACGTTAATTTCTCAAAATCCACTGAAGCACATATATTGAGACCTAGCAAAGGCACATCGGGCTACCAGTCCCTACAATTTTGCCAAGTTTCGTGCAAATCCATTCAGCCGTTGGATTATTATTATTATTTTTTTTTTTGCCCCGCGGGGCCCTTTTAAAACCTCCACATCAAACCTAGGGGGTCAGCGAGGATCTACTATTCCCCCTTATGGTCATTTGCCCCTTCGCTTTGGCCTCCTCTTGTCTCTCGATCCTACCGAGAGACAAGATGGCGGCCGCTACGGACTGTTTGGAATGTTGACAGACGCCGGAGAACCAATCAGCTTCGCTTCACAAAGCTCCGTTGCGCGAAAAGTACGCGTCCTGGAGCGCTGCCCGGTCCGCTGTTACAGATATATATCTTTTTTTAAACGTTAATTTCTCAAAATCCACTGTAGCACATATATTGAGACCTACAAAAGGCACATCGGGCTACCAGTCCCTACAATTTTGCCAAGTTTCGTGCAAATCCATTCAGCCGTTCGGGCTAAAAGTGAGGCCAACCGCCCTATGGAAAACTCAATGTTAAAAACACGTTTTGGGACCCCCCTTTTTTCTCGACCCCCCCTGGACGAACCCCCCCCCCAATTTTCAGGGGCTGCTCAGAAACAAAATGTGCCATTTTCCTGAAAATTTCAGCCAATTCCGTCCACAAACGCCAAAGTTATTAGACATAGAATTTTCAAAAATCCCATAGAGAAAAAATCCTAACTATATATACCTACTGGCGACCGCCAGTAGGTAATATATATATATATATATATATATATATATATATATATATATATATATATTACCTACTGGCAGTCGCCAGTAGGTATATATAGTTAGGACCTAGTTACCATAGGAAATCCCTAACATTCTATTGGGAATAACTTTGGCCCCGATTGAGGAATCTGTGTGTAATTTTCCTTAAAATTGCCTCGCTCCACTCCGCTCCTTCCCTGAAATTTTCGGGGGATTCGTCAAGCAGGGGCCGAGAAAAAAGGGGGGTCCCAAAACATGTTTTTCCCATCTTAATTTCCATACGAAACTTTAGACACGGCTACAGCCCGAACGGCTGAATGGAATTACACCAAACTTGGCAAAATGGTAGGGACTGGCATGGAGATGTGTCTTTGTTATGTTTGGTGAAAATCCCTCCAGTAGTTTTTGCAAAAATTGAATGTGAAATGTAGCCCAATGCAATTTTCCATAGGACCTTTAGACACGGC